>NC_141693.1:1152305119-1153037869 GCF_964263255.1 Lissotriton vulgaris | reverse complement strand
CTGTTATCTCCTCACGTCTGTATCTGCCATCACTTGGCGTAGACACCCCAGCAGGTTGTGTTTGTGGCACAGCAACGTCGTCGTCATGGTCCTCGTAGTCTGACAACTCCACCTCAGTGCCCTTCTTCACCGCAAGGTTGTGCAACATTGCACAGACAGCTATGATCTTGCAGCAGGTGATGGGGGTATACTGCCTTGCACCTCCACTCTTGTGCAAGCATCTGAACCTGCTTTTCCAGATGCCAAATGTCCGTTCTACTACATTCCTTGTGCTTTTGTGGGCCCGGTTATACCTCCTTTGGCTGGGTGTAGAGGGGTTGAGGTAGGGGGTGAGTATGAATGAGCGGAGGGCATATGCACTGTCACCTAGAAGGAAAAGGGGTAACATTACTCACATGCATACATGTACTTTACGGTGCTACTTTTTGTTATGGGGGTCTGATGATGTGTCTCACCTAGGAGGTATCCTTCACCAAATTCCCCAGCCGCCAGCCGTGCATAGATGCTGCTGTTTTGAAAAATGTACGAGTCGTGGGTACTCCCTGGGAATTTTGCTACCAGGTCTGTGATGGTGCACTTAGCATTGCAGATCACCTGCACATTGATGGTGTGCGTAGACTTCCTATTGCGGTATATGCATTCTGTGTCAGCAGGTGGGCAAATCAGAATGTGCGTGCCATCAATGCAGCCGATGATTTGGGGGGAATCGTGCCATCTGGTAAAAGTCTGCTTTTGTTTGTACCAGTTCCGCATGGGTTGCAGGGAAAGATATGTATTGGTCCATCCTCTGTATCATGGCGTCAAGGAATTTGTTGAAAAATCTTGACAGGCTGCTCTGGGTTACCCCTCCTACCGCAGCGACTCCACTTTGATAGCTGCCAGACGCAAGCAGGTGTAGGCTGCATAGCACCTGCACGTGTGTTGGGATGGCGTGTGCCCTTGGGGTGGGGTGGTCCAACAGTCGTTTGAGGTCCCTGATGAGCTCCAGAATGGTGTCTGAGTCCAGCCTGTACCTCTGTAGGATCTCTGCCTCTGTGAGCATGAACAGGGTGATCCTCTGTCTGTAGACCTGTTCCTCTCTTTGCTATTCCCTCTCTCCTTCCTGCTGTAGCCGTAGCCGCCGTGCAATGACATAAAATGCCGCCATCCTGCAACTTGCATTGCATTTTGGGTCTCTTTTTATAGGTTGCAGTTGGTTACCACCTGATTGGAATCCATGGTAAATACCGAATTTGAAATACCGATTTTGAGGCAAAATCGGTATTTCTGTGCTTCCCTACATCTCAATCCAAGTTTTGGCCTGTCCGAATCGGTAATTTACCGAATCGGTAACTCTACCGATTCGGTAGATACTCCGATTCGGAATATTTACTGAATCGGTATATCTACTGATTCGGTACATGGTCCGAATCGGTATATTTACCAAATCGGTATGTTACCGACTCGTTCTTTTACCGATTCGGTGTATTTCCGAATCTGTTTATTTCCGATTCGGTAACTATACCGATTCGGTATTAATACCGAATCGGACAGTTTTCAGCGTCCTACATCACGATGGCTGGATACCGATCGGTAAGGGCCGAAAATCTGTATTTTCGGCCGTTACCGATCGGTATTGGCCCACCTACATCGGGCCCTAAGTCTTATACAAATCAAGATCTTGCATCATTTATTCTACACCTTCACTAGGCTCCTAGATGGGCCGTATGAGGGTCTGCCAAAAGCAAGGTCTGCTTGCCCAAGGATTATGGGGTTCGGGGTTCTGGGTTCTGATCGGAATGGAGGCTAAGAAGGGCAACTGAGTTGGACATAGACCTGAATGCATGAGTGGTCTGCCTGGGCATAAAGGGGGAACTGAGCTGTCAAGACTTATACTGCTGCTTTTATAATTTTGCACTAATAATCATTAGAAGAGATGTGAGGCTGGGGGAGTGCAATGGTCCCCTCGGGGATGGGCCCACAATATGGACTGTTGCATGCTAGTACAAGAAGAAGTCAAGGGTATGCTCCCAGAAATTTGTAAAAATGCTGTCCCTGTGGCATGAGGCCCGAAAGAGCGAACAATTATAGTGTCCTACAGGAGATGGCCCTGAGTATGGAAACTCTTTCAGGTGGCACACAGGGCTGTACTCTCTCACGTTTCCGAATAGATGATATGAGGATATGGTTTATACCAACAGGTTTCACTGGTGGAATCCTGTCGAGATTATGCACAACACCGAGATGTGAACTACTGTCAACGTGTACTGTACCTGAGCACACCAGGGTCTGCCAGCTCATTGAGGAATTTGGCCTATTGGATTTATGTATACGCATAACAAAACGAATACAAGTTTTTAAAAAGACAGAAAAAGAAATTTGGTTGAAACTCTACTCGCACTCTCCTTTTGTGAAAACTGCACATTGTGACCCTGAGTTTACAAATATTTTCAGTGCAAAAGTGCATTCACAACACCTACTGTGCAGATGTTTCCACATTGATGACCCCAATGTGTGAACAACTGGGGGTGTTGGGGAGTGGGCAATGCAAAGGGTTTGAACCTCAAAAAGTCATAATTCTATGACTATCCCACATATTCTATCCTTCCAAAGCTACACCTAAGAACTGGTATAGTTAGCAATGGAAAATGCATAGTGTCCCAATTTCTGTACAGTACATACGGGAAAGAGAAGTTATCAATTTAAAACTCATTTTCAATGTGAAGGAAAATAGAAGAATAATTTGTGTGCAATTTCAGAGTAAGCCTAACCCAATCCTTGCTGATTTTTTGCTCTGTCCACAACTTCACAGTTAGGCTTAGGGTACAATACAGGGTTACACAAGGCAAATGCATTAGTCATAGTTTTCCTTGTTTTTGTCTCCGGGCCAGGTAAGATGTCTCCTCAACTCTAATGTATACATCTATGTCTGCAGAGACTTCTGTTTTTTGTAAGAAACAAGCCTCTGAATTCAGCAGGGGCTGGTAACAGGAGCCACGAGCCCCATCTGAATTACAAGGTAGGTGGTACCTCCGCAGATCTAGTGTCCTTCCCCCAGAGACTCCAGCTGCCCAGTGGCAGCTGGAGTCTCTGGGTGGAATACCAGGGATAAATGGGAAACAATCAGAAGAATCAGGCCCAGAATGACCGAATACCGCTGTAGCTGTGTCTAAGGGGTCAATCAGGATCCAATCTTTATCACCTCATAACTCTGGCCCATGGAGTTATCAGTGGCCCCAGCATTGGTAACTCCTGGAGAGAGAGTTCCTGGCCAATATCCAGGGCGCTCAGAATGAGACCCTAGAGAACAGAGAAATATAGCTGCTCTCTACAGCTTCTAATACACCCTAGTACTGTGCATGCTCTTTTGTTACTGACTCATATTCACTAATTAAGTCTGAACCTTTGTCTGCAATAACACTCAACTCCTTCTCAAAGTTACTACAAATAAACCAACTGACACCAATGTTCTTTCTACCTAGGTTTTAGATCATTATGATGTAACAGCAAGTATACACTTATCTGAATCAAATCTCACACAGTTTGCTTAAGCTCGTTTTTTACTCTCCCTGAAGCTTTTTCCAGTTCTCTGCCTTCTGAAATGTTTACTTTTTTCCTAAATAGTTATAAAGATTTAACAACAAATTCAAGGATGCCCTTATCTGAACTATATTATAGCCTTATAGCCCGCTGCCAATGGATATAGCAGTTGTTAAAGGCCCTGAACCAGAGTTGTAGACCTGAACCACAGGCGAGGGCTTATAACGAGGGTGAGGGCCTTTCAGCAACGGGTACAGCCTGAGGAAGGAGGTTCTAAGGTTATTAGAACATTCCTCCCACCCACTCTGGTTGAAATGTTCTGAATTAAAAAGGGAGAAACAGAAAGACAAACATTGGAATGTTGAAGCTCCAGGCTTATACCAGCCATTACAAGCCCTGAGTCACTCCATGTTCTTCAATGGAGCTACCAACATTCCAATGTTCTAATAATGCTTACTTGTATTTACAGTTATTTACCGGAGCATTTCTAGCAGCAGTGCACGGCAGTGCATATGTTCCAGAAAAGGATCCATCTGAATACAATAGTATCAAGAACACAATAGCATGTAATTCAAGGGTGTGAGTGGGAGAGAACTCGTTCATCTTCCTAGAACACGATGCACTTCATTCTGAGCTCCAGTGCTTTAAATGGGCCAGCAGCATCAGGTACTGAGTACCTGCACTTCTTTATTTTGGTACGAAGAGTAGCTGTACTTCTCAGCAGAGGTGCAAAACTATTATTTGGAGAGTACCCACATTTCCCAGAGGCAAGTAGGTACTCTGGGATAGGCAGTGGTTAATTTGTAAAAAAAAAAAAAAAGTGCTGGTGCTCACGTTAGGAAGCAGCTTGCATCAGCCCATTTCTCCTGTTAGCACCGCCTAAAACAGAACCAACTACTAACCATGAAAGTGGGGAGAGGGTGTGGCAAAATGGCCAGAGCAGCCAATTTCGGAGCTGGGGAACCAGGTTCGAGTCTCGGCGTCGGCTCAACATCCTGTGATTGTCGGCAAAGCACTTACTCTCCTCGTAAATGAATGTATACTTAACTGGTGCTCATGAAAAGTGCAGGTGCTGATGATTAAGTGCCAGTCCAAACACTAGCTCAAATTAAGCACTGGGAATAGAGTACCTGCAATTCTATTTTTCCATTTTAAGCACAGCTGAGCTCCTTGGTAATCCAAATTAGGGCACAAGTAACTCGAATCACGATTGCAAGATGTGTTCAAATTACCACTACAATGATGAATATGCGAGTTTTGAAAAAACCAGGGAAAATCTGTTTTATTGGGGTGCATACATTCGCTACTGCATGTTTGTTACCCCACATTCGGAAGATAAGAACTTGTAACAAGAAGGTAATGTCACATCCAATAAATATCTCAAGTTGCAGTATCGGTATGACTGCAGTATTAGCTCTCCAAATACATGGGCCCTTGTGATGATGCCCGACAGCCTCCTTTAGTGTAGGGTACGGAGGCAGAGGGAGTGTGACTTTAGTTTTGAGGAGGGTTGTGAAGGTGGGGATGGATGTGATAGGTTTAGGGCACTCCAGTAATGCACTGGGCAGGGCAGTGAATTAACTATACTGGGAGTATGGAGGGAGGGAGGGGGCTTGAATGCTGTGTGCCTGCCCAGCATGTTTAGCTGGAGGGAAAAGGTGGCTGCGGAAGTGTTCATTCATTGTAAGATCTTCACCTGCCACTATGCAATCACCTGTTACATGATGGGAGATCATCCGCATGTCATGGTAAGATTTATTAAATTCCTGGAAGTTGTTAAAGAGTGACCAGAGCAATATGAATATTCACGAAAAGTAATGTGAGAGTCTGGAACGACAGTGAAAATTCGTGTGCAGTAAAGGGACATGCTTACACCCCCCCCCAACCCCCCCCCCTCCCATGACAAGTCTTGTTTTTGCTTTCTGGAAAGCAAGGCCGGGGTGGCACCACGATAAGGTCTTCAAGGTGCTAATAACAACTCAGAGCAACCAAAATTAAGCTGATTTTAACATTTTCTTTTTTCCTCTTATTGTTTTCTTCTTTTGTTTGTAAGGGTTTTTAATACCTATAAAAAACATGAACTTGGACGACATAATATGCCTGTTACGGCATAAGTCAATGGCCCATGTGTGTTTTCGTGATCTGCATTCACGTCCCTATAAACCATCAAAGTAGGTAATTGGCCTTAACCCTTTACATTACATTTTGCTCAAATGCAAATTAACCATTTCAAATGTAGAAAAATTGAGAAAATATTTAGAATCACTTCAGAAATTTGGTGAAGCCCCTTCTGTCACATGGAAGTCTGGGATATTCATACCTTCCTAAATTTCTCCACAACGCTTTGCCCACACTAAGGTCCAGATGTACTAAACACTTTTCGTGGTCACTAACACCCCGATTGGGAGTTTACAAACACATAGGATGTTCTAATTTTCCATGTACGTATCCCATTTTGGGAGCCAATAAAGTTTTAAAGACACCAAAAAGTGGGGTTGAGACTAGATACTGAATCGCAAGTTGGAAGCCATGTGTTGTGGGCGTCCCTTCCAAATTGTAATTCAGTGCCAAATGTATCAATGGTTTGCAACCTAAATTCCGGACACAAACCATTGAAAAGTTACTGAACTGCCAAGTTGGGGTGGTAATTTATTCACAAAGGTTCCCATTGTACACTTCCCCTTTTTGAGCTGGGTGCACAATTCATGGGGAGTAGGCCGTGGTCCAACTTTTTAAAGATAATAACATTAAAAAACAAACAAAACAGCTGGCTTCCTTTATGGAAATCGAGCCGTTTTAAAAAATGTTTTAATATTTCAAACCAATCTCAGAGATGATGGCCTGCTGTCCCTTGCATGCCACCATCCCTTAGATTATGGGCAATTGGATTGAGCTGTAATTCGTGATCTATCTACTCAATAATAATTAGGTAGATCGGGCTGTAACACACTCTCAATTGGAATTTGGGGGGCTTAACTATCATTATATAGGTCAATTTGCAAAATTAGATACTGGTTGCAAAAGACTGACCATAATTGCTATCCCTTTTTTGCAGCCAGTATATTGACACATCCAACTCAATCTACTCTACTTATCTCTATCACTCCTACACATACTTATAGGGCCCACTTCTTTCCCATGAATACACCATCCTCACCATCAGTCTCTGCCACCGCGTTTGAACCAGAGTTGAGCTTAGAGGGGTGTAAAGTTAAGATTCTAATTGTTTCTAAGAGTTGGGCAAACAGGTGGAGCTCCATGAATCAGATGCCTTCTGCAGAGGTTGATCCCGAGCGAGGGAAATGCTTTCACACTGCGGAGTGACATTTGTCCCCACCTCAAAGAAACAGCGCGGACGGACTGATGGCTTTCACACTCGAAAGGGGGCTGAAGGGTCTCCACACACCTCTGTACTTTGCATACAACTGAATCCAACCCTGGGGCTTTCCCCAGCTTTCGACGGCACTTGAATGTGTTAATTGTGCGTACTTGTCATGAAGCGTCGCAATTGGTGTAAGAGAGGTGATGCTCGCTGCCCACACAAAAGAGATGCAGATGACAGGAGCCACTTCCTCCTTTGTGTCAGATGAGAAAGAACCCATTGTGTGCGGCAATGGCTTCGAGATGCTTGTTTAGTAACCTTGAGAAATGGTGCTCAGCAGTGAGGCCGCTTGGCATTTTCCATTCCACCGGGGACAATGAGATAAGCTATCACGGGTCTATTTTAGTCCCTTAGACCGGTAGGCGCACAAATACACGTTTATTGCTTTTTTGTTCCGCATTGTATAGGTGTTCCCACACAAGGGAAAGCATTCATGTGCATGCTGGGGGATGGAAATCCATCCGAAGGCCTTCAGGAGAATCCACTGCAACACTATACATGAGAAAGGATATTGCCCTTGCAGAACTACAATGTATGTTTGCATTAGTCTTTCTTTGTTTTAGGATCTATGTCGTTTATTTTATTTTCATGTACATTTTTTCTTTTTCCCTGACATGATTTTATTTCCCAAACTAAGGGGGTGTATGAACGCTTGGGACTTAAGTCAGTACACAAGCTTGTGATTTGTTTACAACTAGAAAAATACTTGGCCTTTCAAAACTAATGCCCATATTTGGAATTTGAAGAAGGATACACCCTCTTATGGTGGCAGTTATACCATCTGTTATTTTACAAGTGCCATAGGTTATAATGCACTTATAATATAGGGTACAGGATATCCTCTTTATTTATGACAGGGCCGAACAGGCCTTTTGTGCACTGTGCACTTCCCCAGTGGGCTGCAGCCCTTTGAGGTTGGTTTTGTAAGACCAGGGCCACTCCTGATGGCTCTGTCACTTTCCTCAGTTCCCCAAGGTTCAAGAGAGAGAAAATGAGAGGGGAGGGGAAATCAAGGAGAAAGCAGACAGAGAGGAAGAGCAGAGAGAGGAGAGAAGAAAAGAGAGAGAGAATGGATGGATGGATGGATGGATAGAGAAATATTGTGCAAGGAGTCGAAGTTAGCAGGGCAGGTTTGAGTTTTTTGCCAAGGCTGCTTTAGGCTCCCCAGTTCAGCACTGGTTTGTGTTAGATTATTCTGTCCACCAAACTCTAAATAAAGCCCAAAGTCTGTATGTAGCCTGCCTCCGAGCCAGGCCCAATTTCCATTCACTTCATGGTTAAATGAAAGATGGCTGTGGCTTTTCAGTGTTTTAAATGTATTTACTAATTTAGAAAGCTCACAAGCGTATGCATTTGTGACTGCAGACAACCACTTCTGGCATCCGCTTTCCTCTACAATGACCATACCACCTTCACACGTACACACCTCAAATCTTCGAGAACTCATGACAATCCCAGACTTGCTCTCGCCGCCAATGTTAGCCTTAGTTTCAACATGAAGACTCACTAGAGCTAGTGGCTGACTGGTCTGCCCTGGAGTGCACATTCACTGATAGAGGAAACACACGGGTAATTCTTAAACAATGAAGTCCTCAGGAGACAGAGTGACAGTAGCAGCTAAGATTGTGAGAGGCCTTGAGACTGGGACTCAACCAGAGGATCTGGAGCATGGTCTTGCCCTTCTAAAATCCGGATTTGAAGGGTAATGTCAAACACTCCCGGGTCCAGTGCAGCTCTGCAGAAGAAAAAGCCTCCAAGCAGCTGCCATTGGCTCATTGAGGGTCATACTCATCAGGGTCCAAAGCATCTTAATGCCTTTTCTTCCCATGCCTCTTGTGCTTCAAGGGAGACTGGTCCATCTCTACATTAGTGGAAGAATGCCCTTGTGTCTCTTCTTGCAATGGTGTCAGTTGATGGCTGTCTGGCTGGCCTAAATCAATAGAACCCAGCACTCAGTGAGAGTGACAATAAGTCACATGGCAGTAGGAGAATTCAGACGATGGATGGGATTTGTCAACAGGGGTTACCTGCAGCAAGAACTGGACTCTAATCGTGGGCAGTCCCACAGAGCCACTGGAGTATCGGTAGACTTGCGCTCAAAAATATGAATTTGCTCTAAATTTCCATATCCTGGCGCAACAAGTGAGTAGCCACACGCACATCAGTTAAGACTAAATTAGCATGGTGGAGTGGCAGCTTGAGACATCTGGCTGCAGATGAGGAGTGGTAGTAACAATATGAGAGAGAGGGAAAAGGGACACCCTCAGTCCTCCGGGCAATCTCAGAGAAACAACAAGAGAGTGTGAAAAAACGAAGGAAATTAGCACAAAATCAGGATCTCTGGAGCAAGATGGCGGCCGTGAGTAGCGGCTGAGAAGCAGTGCAAGCGGCGTGGACATGGTAGTACCTCATTACAGACCCTCGACCATCTAAAACTATCTTAAAGCTGGGATCACTGCCGACTTTGCTCTTTGGATCTTGAGGACTTTGCTCTTTGGATCTTGAGCTAAATGGATTGATTTTTGAGCGAGCGAAAAAGACGAGGAATGTAGGGGAAAACGAACAACTGTCGGGGAAGGAAAAGGGGATCTGTACGGCGGTCGGATGCCTCTGAGCATTCATATCGCAAGATACTCCCTTTCGGAGTTTGGAAGGCGGCCGCCACGCTACTACTGAGGATCGGGTTGGCTGATAGACTCTGCACTGGTGCTCGCAGAGCTCGCGGCGTTCGCACTGCTCACGGAGCCAGGGGGCGGAGCAGTGTAGTAACTCGGACGGAGCCTGGCCGAGGCCGAGGTCGAGACAGCGGAGTGAGAGAAGGGAGGAGAGCGCTCCTCCAGGACTGCAGAGACAGGAGGCAGAGCAGGGAGAAGCGGCAATCTCCCCCACGGATGGCGCCGAAAACCAATACCGGAGGTAAGCCGCCTGTAAAAAGAAGGAACACTGGTGTAGCTAGCGACCCTGCAAACGCTGAGAGTGTTTCTTTGGACAGTGTAAATACCGAAGCAGCGTTGCCTGAAGTCGAGCCCGGGGGTCGGGCAAAGGTACTCACACAGGGGCAGGGGGAGGGGACCCCTAACGAGAGAAGGCTACCATCTGTCAGGACTAGACAAGCCGCCGCATCAGCCACTGCGACAGCCACCATAAGTATTGTTGAAATGATGAACCGCAAAGAAAAGAGACCTAAAACAATTATTGCCCCAGCAGCAGCAGCCATTGCCCTATCGATTACGGAAGAGGCTGAGGAGCCAGCCCCGGAGCTAGAGTTGGAGCCTGTTTTACAACTACACTCGCAGCCTCAAAAACAGCCAATCCCTGAGTCTGGAGGGGAGTCTGGAGGAGAGATCTTTGTCATAAACGGTGTACAGGGTAAGACGGTGCTCTCAACTATAGAAATGACGGTTGCTGAGAACAATACTGATAGGGAGGTTCAAGCCCTCACGGTGGTCAATGAAAAGGTGACCGCATCCCCGGAAAGTGAGGCAGTCGGTCTCTCCATGGTAAATATCAACTCAGAAAGGGATCAGGCTGACCAAGGAGGGGAGACCGCAGGCAGATGCAAAGACGGCTCTATCCTCTCGGCTCCAAGTGACCCCGCGAAAGACTCTGCTGTGGTTATTATGACTCCAGGAGAACAAGGGAGGTCAACAACAAACGCTAATTTGAGGGGCATGGTCGAGAAAGAAAAGGAAAAGGAGAAGGAAAAGACCCCTAGTGAATGTTTCTTCTCCGTAGCAGAAGAGGCGGATTGGTCAGAGGATGACGACCTACAAAGCTTGGATATTGATGCCAGCAATCCAGAAACAGAGAGTGACCTAGAATCGGGTCTACCATCAACGGCTATCAAAGCTGCAGTTCAAAAAAATCAAGCAGTATTAACATGGGACCATTCCCTAACAACTTCGCTACAAGAGGAATCAAACCAGGGGTTGAGAGAGGTACAGAGCCAGGAGACCACACAAGTCTCATTGGCGCAAATGATGACAATGATGGAATCAATTCATCAAGGGGTCACAGCACACCGGGAAGAGACACGATCAGATAATCTCAAGGCCCAAGCAGCAATGAGAAAATTGAAAGGAGTGGTCAGAAAACTCTCAAAGGCTTGCGTGACTGTGGGAGATAGGGTTTCAAACCTGGAGGAGAGGATAGTTGCTACTGAAGCAGAGGCGGCGGCCGCCACCTCCAGAGTGGAATCCCTCGGAGAACAAGCACAGGATGTCCAGTGGAAGCTGGAGGACTTAGAGAACAGGTCAAGGAGGAATAACCTTAGAGTCCTTGGAATACCGGAAGGGTGTGAAGGGCAAGATGTTAAAGCCTTTATCGTCAAAATTTTTGAGAAAGCCTTTCCAGATATTGCTGGGTGGAATTGGACTACCGAAATCCAGAGGGCGCATCGGACACCGTTCAAAATAAGAAGAATGCTAGAGCGGAAGACAAGCCCAGAGCAATTTGGATCTATATAGGGAACTTTTTGCTGAGACAATCTATCGCAGAGAAGGCAAGACCGGATGCTAAAAGAGCTTTTGAGGGGAGTTTTTTCTTCGTAAGGCCCGATTTCTGCCATACCACCGTCGAAAGGCGATGGAGATTAAGACAGTTAATCAAGCCCTTTCAGGACAAAAGAATACAGGTGTATCTTATTAATCCAGCCCAGCTAAAGGTAGTCCATCTTGGCAAGACAATATATTTCTCCTCAGAAATTAAAGCTCGAGATTTTCTGGACTCAGTATAGAATCAGACTCAGTTCATATGGCAGCCCTTATTGTCCTTTTTTCTTTAATTTAGCCTCTCCATGTTCTGTCCAAAAAGAATGACGAAATTCACGAGAGGCAAAGCCCTGGCTATTAAGGGCAATGTAGGAATTTTGTTGTTTGCTTTGTTCGGTTTTTGTTTTGTTTTGATTTGTTTGTTCCTCTTGGGGGTGACATCTTGTTGGTACAAGGTTTGTTTAAGAGGTAGGGTTTATCAAATGTATGTAGTGAGTCCACTGCTTGACTGCATCCATCATACGCACAGACCTAGTCTGCGCGCTCCACAAGGGTGGGGGGTTGGGAGGGGTTTAGGGGGGGGTTCGGTTGGGGTGGGAGGGGGGATAGGGGGGGGAAAAAGCAAAAGAAAAGAAAGTTCATGCAATGAATATGTACATTAATGCAATCAAAAAGCTTGAAGGAAACCAGAATATCTATGATATGCTCAGGAGGGCATTTGACTGGTTAGCATGGTGGCTAAACTTTCCGCAGGGCAATGTCTAAGCTTAGGGTGGTAAGCTTGAATATAGGGGGTTTGAATAATTGGAAAAAGAGGGGCAGGTTAGAAGAGTACATCAAAATAATAGGGGCTGATATTGTATGCCTACAGGAAACCCACCTACCTTGGAAAAAGAAGCATTGGCTAAATTTAAGGGGGTTTGAAATTTTGTCCTGTTCTTCACAGACATCAATGATAAAAGGGGTAGCAATTATTGGCTGGACAGGTTTAGGGGGGGCGAAAAGTTGTAAGGCCGACGTATATGGAAGATGGGCAATATGCGAACTAAATTTAGGCATAACTATATGCTCAATATACGGCTCTAACTTGGATGACCCGGGGGTGATGGATCATATAGAGAGGGAATTAACCAACTGGCCAGCCCCGATAGTATTATCGGGCGATTAAAATCAGGGAAACATACAGGTTATTTTTGGAAATATTTCCTGATGATATGGTTAAGACAGAGACAGCCTGGGCCTCAAAACTAGGGGATCCGGATATTGATCTGGATAAAGCCCTTCTAATGGATAAAAGGTTTTTGCGATCCACAAATTTAAGAGCACAGCATTTTAAGACGCTTTTTAACTTATACTACACACCGGCGAAATTATTTGACTGGGGCAAGAGGGTGGATAACAACTGCCCTAGGTGTGGGAACGGGCCAGCCGATGTTGTACATATGTTTTCAAGCTGTGGGAAATTAGATATAATCAAGAAGGAAATCGAACTTTTTTAGAGGGGCTGCTAGCTGTCAAAATAGACCTATCCCCGACACTTTTAATAATTGGTTGTGATGCTAAACTGGTTTTAACCACAGAGTGTGAGGCGCTTATTTTTATAGCAGTAGTGGTCTTGAGAATTTTAATTGCTGCTGCTTGGAAGGATGCCGAGGCCCCAACTTTTCAAATGTGGATCTGCAGGATGTTAGGGATTCACAATATCGAGTCAGAACTGTATGCCTTAAAGGGATTTAAATCTAGGGAAATGGGGACACGAGTCTGGGCGCCAGTGGCTACGTGGCGGTTGTCAAGATCCGGGGCCTTATAAATGTCCGCGATGCTCCCCTGACCTCTTACGATTATTACTCTTTTAATCTCTGTTTTGTATATGTAACATGCTCTTTTTCTGATATTTTAAGCGCCCCCTGCCCTCATTGTTGTATATATATCTATTTATATATATTCATTTCCTATTTCTGTACATTTCATGTTTTGGTGTATATTAAATTGTCATGAACTTTCAATAAAAAATATAAAAAGGAAATTAGCACAAAATCAGAGATGAAAATCTTCCTGTAGGATTCGCATTGGAAATCACTAGGGATTTATTAGAAGCCCTCACTCACCACCCTGGGTGGTGGCATGCTTCATCATCGGGCCCACCAGGAGAAGCCGAGTGCCTCCCTGGTGTGCTACAACGCCAGATTACTCCGAAGCTGGATTTTTGTGACAGTGATGTGAAAAAATATGTGATATTAAAATTGTCAAAGGACTGTACCATAAAGAAAAATTTATTCAATGGTCAGCCTGACAAGGTTAAAATATGTGTAGGGAAATGTGCCAATTAATGTATTGGTTATTTCCACTTAAAGTGGCGTGGACATGTTTCAGCCCTTATGTGTAAGTGTGGGCGTGGGAGTAGGGACGACCGTGACACCAAGTACTGGGGTTAAAGACGGTTTTATTTTTATGGCTCTAGCAGGTTTAGACATCAACGTCTTTCTGTTTCTAAGTGTCAGTCTCTCTCGGGTGAACATGCTGGGGTCCGTGGCGATGGTTTTCTCTTTCCTTTACACGGGTGTTGAACGCTTGTTCTCCCGGGTGTCTCCTGTAAGCGGTGTTCTCTCCGCTGCCTCAGGCTCGGGTGCATGTAAGAAACCAACAGAAAGGGAGCCGTTAGTGTCCAGTCCTCAATGGGGTTACACCAGGGGGTCCGGGGTAAGTGAGGGAAACCCAGTGTATCGTGCCTCCGAATATTTACAGAGCTTGTGGTGCAAGTGAGGTGGGGATGAAAGGGTAGGAACAGGGAAGGGAAGGGGAGAGTGGGTGGGAGAGGAGAACAACACAGGGTAGGAATGAACAAGGTCTATTTGCACTATTCACACGCTTTCACTTCGCCTCCCCAACCAAGCTGCTCAACGCCGCCGTACCTGTGACAGCCACACTCCTCCCTCGGGAGCGTGGCACGGCGGTCCGCAGGGTCGTTGGCCTCCTGGCTTCCCTCCAACTTCCATCTCTCCGTCTCCTCGGTGATGTTCCTCCGGGTTGGCTTTCTCCACGCTCGCTTCGGTTTCGCCTCCGTCCTCCGTTCCTCTTGCTTCCGCCTCTCTCTCTTCCTCCGGGGTGCTTGCACACCCAACGAGCATCACTTCCCGGCTTTTCACCTATCCAGTCGCTCTGACGTCCTTCGGGGAGTGTCCTCCTCCTCCGCGGAGAACGCCCAGTTAAAGGAGCCGCTCTTGTTGTCGTCTTCAGGATCGCGTCGTCCTTCGTCTCATCGTCCTGACTGAAAAGAAGGAGTCGGTGGATGATCAGCAGGGTGAGGGTTCCACCAGTCATGCGAGGTAGGCGCCGCCACCTCGTTACACACCTCCCCCCCTGGATTCGCCCGTTCAGGGCGAATAGGCATCCTGGAAAGGAAGTCTGCGTTCCCATTGTCCCTTCCCTTCCTGTGTACCACTGTGAAAGAGAACGGTTGCAGAAATAGGAACCACCTTAGGATCCTCGCATTCTGGGACTTGTTTTTCTGCATCCATTGCAGTGGGGCATGATCCGTGAAGAGTACGAAGGCCGTACCCTCCAAGTAGTATCGCAGTTTGTCTACTGCCCAGCGAATGGCTAGGCATTCTTTCTCCACCGTGGGGTAATTACGTTCCCTCGGGTTGAGTTTCCTACTCACGTACAGTATAGGGTGTTCAACCCCATCCTCTCCTTCCTGGGACAACACAGCACCGATACCGCTGTCTGAGGCATCAGTGGCCAGGGAAAATGTTTTGTCAAAGTTTGTTGGTATGAGGACCGGACTCGTTGTAATTGCAGTCTTTAGTGCCTGAAAGGCGACTCGGGCCTTTTCGGAGGGAGGCATCGGAAGGGTGTTTTTGACATTTTTTTGGAGTAGATCGGTAAGGGGGCTGGACAGGTCAGCAAAATCCTTAACGAAGCGCCTGTAATAACCGATTCGGCCTAGAAACGCTCGCAGTTCCCTTTTGGTCGATGGAAAGGGAGTTTGAGTGATTGCTTTGATTTTCTCCTCTTGTGGGGCTATCACTCCCTCCCGAGCATGAACCCCAGGTACTTCCCTTTCGGGAACGCAGCTCTTGATTTTTTTGCGTTCACGTGCAACCCTGCCTCCTGCAGAGCCTTCAAGACATTAGTCAGATGTCCCATGTGGTCCTCCCAGGTGGTACTGAAAATGACTATATCGTCTAGATATACCGAACTATATCGGGTATGGGGTGCTAGTACCTTGTTCATTAGTCTTTGAAATGTGGCCGGGGCTCCGTGGAGTCCAAAAGGGAGTACATTAAACTCAAAGAGTCCATCCTCTGTGGCAAAGGCGGTTTTGTGCCGGTCCTCCTCCCTCAGTGGGACCTGCCAATAACCCTTGGTGAGGTCAAGGGTAGTGATGTAACGGGCCTCCCCAATCCGCTCAATCAATTCGTCCACCCTGGGTATGGGGAATGCATAGAAGGATGAAACCGCATTCAAGGCGCGGAAGTCCATACAAAAACGGGTAGACCCGTCGGGCTTCGGGACCATGACTATGGGCGATGCCCAGTTGCTCCTGGAAGGTCTTATCACCCCCAATCTTAGCATGTCATGTACCTCCTTCCTCACATCGGCCCTTTTTGCTGCTGGTATACGGTATGCCCTCTGTTTTACCACTTGACCTTCCTTTGTTTTGATCTGGTGCTCTGCCAAATGGGTACACCTCGGGGTGTCTGAAAATATCTCGGAGAAAGGGGTCAGGGTTTTGAACAACTCCTTTCTTGCTAATTCAGTCAGTTCGGTATTTACTGGAAGATCCACCAAGGTGGATGTATTGTTGCTGGATGGCAACACCAGATGGGCAGATCGAGGAAGTTGTCCTATCCACCATTTAAGGAGATTAATATGGAAGGTCTGCCTCCGTGTAGGAGACATTTGCAGTCGGTAGGTTGTTCTCCCAAAGGAGTCTAGAACTTTATAGGGCCCCTTCCACTCACTTTTGAACTTTTGTGATGAAGACGGAAGGAGTACAAGGGCCCAATCCCCTACGTCTAGGGTCCTCCACTTCTTGCCCTTATCGTAGTACTGTTTTTGGCTTCGTTGGGTTTTTTCTAGGTTCGAGTAAGCCAAGTCCCTGAGCTTCCCCAGTCTAGACCTCAACTGTTGGGTGTATTCTAGGAGATTTCTTTGTTCCACTGCCTCCTCCTTTTCCCAGGCTTCTCTTGTGATTTCAAGAAGAGATCTTGGTTGCCGTCCATAAAGGAGCTCAAATGGTGAAAACCCTAAACAACTCTGCACTTGGGCTCTCACTAGATATAGGGCTAGGGGTAACATCCTATCCCAATCCTTATTTTCTGCGCTCAACAATTTTTTTAGGGTGGCCTTTAACGTCCGATTGTACCTCTCTACGAGGCCGTCCATTTGGGGATGGTAGGCGGACGTTCTGATGTGGCGGAGGTCCAGCAACTTACATACCTCTACCATCATCCTAGAAACAAAGGGGGTTCCCTGATCCGTTAGGATCTCCCTCGGAAACCCCACCCTGGAAAACAGCTCTACCAGTTTTTCCGCTACATTCTTGGTAGTCGGGGCGCTGAGGGCGAAGGCCTCCGGGAACCTTGTGTTGTAATCAACCACCACGAGGGCGTATGTGTGTCCTCTGGAGGTCCGAGGTAGTGGACCGATGAGATCCATTCCCACCCTATCCCATGGGTTGCCTATGATTGGCAGAGGTTGTAGGGGAACTGCAGGGGGACGTGTCAGATTCTTTTTTTGACACACTTCGCATTGTCTGCAGTACAGCTTCGCCTCTTTATAGATCCCAGGCCAAAAGAATAATCGTACTATATTCTGAGTCGTTTTCTCGGCCCCACTGTGGCCTGCTGTAAGGTGGGTGTGGGCGTAGAAAAGGATCTGCTCCCTGAAGTCTTTTGGTACTACTAGCTGGGACGGATCTCCTGCTTTCCCTTCTCTATACAACAATTCGTTCACTATCTTGACTCTGGGGTACCCCTGGGTAGGGGTGTTTTGCGCGATGTGAGCCGCTTCCCAAGCATTAAGTAGGGAAGGGTCATTGGATTGGGCAAATTTAAAACCCCTGTCTAATACCCATGGTTCAACCGACAGGTATGCCCCTGCCGGGAGGTCTTTAAGTTCCCTTTTAAAAAGGGACAGGAAATCAGGGTTGTCCACTCCTAATATAAGTTCTTCTGGTAAGGACTCTACCACCCCCACTTTCACTAAACATGGCTCTCTGCCTATTGGGTGTATGGTTATGTGTGCTAGAGGATATGTTTTGACGTCGCCGTGAACGCATCTGATGTGCACGGTGCCATCATGGCCTATCTGGTCGGGGCGCAACAGTTTCCCCTGAATGACAGATTGCCTACACCCGGAATCAAGGAGGGCTTTTACTGGTTTGCAATTTACCCGTACCCTTACATAGAAGGAAGGCCCCATTTCGGCGGTGTACATCACGGCTTTAGGAATGTAGCCAACTTCCATGGGCTCCTCGGTGGTTCTTCGGTGGGGGCACATTCTGGCTATATGTCCCCATTCTCCACACTCATAGCATTGGGGCCCCTTCATAATGGGGGGTCCTTCTGGTCGATATGGTCAGGGTTTGTGTGACTCGGGGATCGGTTTCTTTTTATCCTTATCCTGTTTGGAAGGAGTCGGAACTGGCTTGCTGTTCTTGTCTGAATCCCATGTGAAAGTCCTGGGAGCTGCCCTGTTGTAATTAGAGGCCATTTCAATGGCTTGTGCTGCCGTTAATCCTGGATGTTGTCTCAACCATCTTTGGGTGCCATAGGGCAAGACATCCATGAACTGTTCCAGGATAATGCTAGACATGATGTCCTCCTTGGTGCGTATGTCAGGTCTTAGCCATTTCTCGGCGGCCATCTTAATTCTTAGGTACATGGTTTTGGGGTTCTCACCAGTTATACCTTTCTCCTTTCGGAAACGAAGTCTATATGCCTCCGCATCCATTCCCAAATGATCTAGTATCACCACTTTGATGTCGATATAAGAGGAAGTACCAGAATGGTTGGCCACCTGATAGGCAGCCTGGGCTTCTCCTGTCAACAAGGGAGCAAGAAAGAATGGCCATTTGTCCTCAGGCCACCCACAAGCCCTGGCTGCCCGCTCAAAATTCAATAGAAATCCGTCTGGATCCTCCCCTGTCACGTATTTCTGCAGGGCCACTCCCGAGGGATGTGGTCCGCCTAGTCTCGGGATGGTTGCACTAGGTGCCTGTACTACTTTGTGGAGATTGTCCATCTGCTGAGTCATGGAGGTTCTGAATAGTTCCCTGTCGGCATCTGCAGTGTTAATCTGCTGGCTGATCGCCCATTCTAACTTTTGTTGCCCGTCTATGAGGGTCTGGATTACTTGTTCCATGGCCATGGTCGTTTCTGAAGGGGTAGATCCCACTTCTGACACCAGTGTGGGCGTGGGAGTAGGGACGACCGTGACACCAAGTACTGAGGTTAAAGACGGTTTTATTTTTATGGCTCTAGCAGGTTTAGACATCAACGTCTTTCTGTTTCTAAGTGTCAGTCTCTCTCGGGCGAACACGCTGGGGTCCGTGGCGATGGCTTTCTCTTTCCTTTACACGGGTGTTGAATGCTTGTTCTCCCAGGTGTCTCCTGTAAAGGGTGTTCTCTCCGCTGCCTCAGGCTCGGGTGCATGTAAGAAACCAACAGAAAGGGAGCCGTTAGTGTCCAGTCCTCAATGGGGTTACACCAGGGGGTCCGGGGTAAGTGAGGGAAACCCAGTGTATCGTGCCTCCGAATATTTACAGTGCTTGTGGTGCAAGTGAGGTGGGGATGAAAGGGTAGGAACAGGGAAGGGAAGGGGAGAGTGGATGGGAGAGGAGAACAACACAGGGTAGGAACGAACAAGGTCTATTTGCACTATTCACACGCTTTCGCTTCGCCTCCCCAACCAAGCTGCCCAACGCCGCCGTACCTGTGACAGCCACACTCCTCCCTCGGGAGCGTGGCACGGCGGTCCGCAGGGTTGTTGGCCTCCTGGCTTCCCTCCAACTTCCGTCTCTCTGTCTCCTCGGTGATGTTCCTCCGGGTTGGCTTTCTCCACGCTCGCTTCGGTTTCGCCTCCGTCCTCCGTTCCTCTTGCTTCCGCCTCTCTCTCTTCCTCCGGGGTGCTTGCACACCCAACGAACATCACTTCCCGGCTTTTCACCAATCCAGTCGCTCTGACGTCCTTCGGGGGAGTGTCCTCCTCCGCGGAGAACGCCCAGTTAAAGGAGCCGCTGTTGTTGTCGTCTTCCGGATCGCGTCGTCCTTCGTCCCATCGTCCTGACTGAAAAGAAGGAGTCGGTGGATGATCAGCAGGGTGAGGGTTCCACCAGTCATGCGAGGTAGGCGCTGCCACCTCGTTACAGTAAGGTTACTGGGTTTTCTTCAGGACCATGGGTTGTGTACCTCGGCCGTGTGGGCGCTCTGAGGTCCACCCTACCAGAGGACGTGAAAGTTAAAAATTGCTGTGTAAAAATTAGTGCAGGAAAACAAACCATCAAGTTGTGGGAATTACCTCTTCTTTAGAGGAACCTGTATAGTTTGTACATAAAAAGATCCACGCCCCATAGGTCTCGGGAGGTGGGTGGGGCGACAATGGCACACCGCTTGCAACGCCCTGCACCCGCTCGGCACCTAGCGTCTCCTGCTACCGGACCTCGCAGATGAGGAGTGTCAGGAGGCATGTCAGGAGGAATGAATGACCACTTAAGGCTCCGCGGGTACAGGGGTGCAATGCACAGAGCGCGCTCACATTGAGCCCATTTCAGAGAAATAAAGCGGGCATTATGCACCACAGAGGATCATCACTATCTGGAGTGAAGCTCTGTCTGGTGTACGCACTATGTGGTGCCTCTCAATTTGTAGCAGTTGCTAAACTCTCCTGCGGTTTGGAGAAACAGTGACCATCTAGGATTATCAGGTATAACTTTCCTCATGTTTCATGGAGTCTTTCCTAGGAATTCGTTGCCTCCACCAGGAATTTGCTACTTGGATTGAGGATTTTATTGTGAAAATAATGTTTGTTTGTTTGTTTGAGAGTTTGTTAGAGGATATTTGTGAAAACAAAGAAGCATTCTGAAAATCATGTCATGTTTAGAAAATCAACTTTAAACAACTAGAAGGAGGAGTTTAATGGTCATGGGTTAACACTTGATCTTGTCCATTAGTTGAAGCTGTCATCTTACAGTAGGGTTTGAGAACTAAGCAATGCAGTAGTAGTGTATGTATCTCTCTATCAGGAATCACCTCATGCCTATCTTCAAACTGACAGCTGCACCTGTCATACCAAGAACTTTGTGGGGCATCTGACTGAGATTCTGTTTACAAATTACACATATGACTGACTTCAAGAGGATCAAAGTACTATGTCGGCATCAGAGAATTGAATGCTGAGGCAAGCCATTGGATAAATTGCCAAATCATCTAAGGTCCTAGCCTCAGTTACCCAAGTGGTGGACCGCCTCCACTTAGGCCATCTTTCCGAGAGTGGTAAAATGAGTATAATCATTTTGTAAGGAGTAACATCTGTTTTTTACAGTGCTTAGAAATGGCAGAAGTGGAGTACAAAATGCTATATAAAAACAAGGTATTAATAGTTGCTGCAAAAATGAGACAAAAGTAGTGAGTATTTCTAAGCGCAAACCTAGCCAAAAGGCAACGGAGCTATATTTTGAGGTTCTTCCTGACCTGGCTGGGATATCACTGTCATATGTACATCCACCAGTGTAGCAGATGCATGAAAAGCACAGCCATTTGGTGAGAGCAAGTCTGTTTGTTCCTCTCAAGCAGGAGTTTGTTTCAGAAAAACAAAATAACAATGACCCTGACATGTCAGGACAATTCTATGTCAGGACAGGAGGCTCTGATTATGCTTTCTAATTTCTTTAATGAAATGCTCAGCAGCCAATAAAAATAAACAAAAACTACATTTCCCATGAACACTAGGGAATGACCATAGAGACTATAGTATAAAAGGTCCCAACATTAGTCCTTCTTCCTCTTTTTTTGCTGCTCCGCAGCCAGTTAAGTGCTTTATCTATTTGTGCCTACTTTTTTGTGATTGCTTACTGTGCTATTGTACTTGCTTACTTGTATTTCGCGTCTTTCAGTAGCGCGCTGTGTTTACACTTCATTGGAGCTCTTCCGACTCCTACTGTTGTTGTGTAGTTTCGTTTTTGCTATCGGCCAGCATACGACGCCGGATACTCCACCAGGGCCAACTTTATCCCTCCCGCAAGGGGAAGGGACAGTATGGCAAGGGACGTTCCGGAGGTCAACAAGGACACTTCCAGGATTCCAACTCTGCAGGTGAGCCTGATTCATGCATGCGATGTGATGTTGGGGGGTCGCATACAATGTTTTCTCAAAAATTGGCGCATGATCTCCAGCGATGCATGGGTGCTAGAAACCGAACAGGGGTTCAAGATACAGTTCTATCATCCTATGCATCAGACCCGTCCTCCCCCTTGTTTGAGTTTTTCCCTTCGAGATCAGGCTTGTCTCTCCGAAGAAATCAACGCTCTTCTCCAGAAGGGGGCGATCCTTCGAACCGTCCGTCATCCGACGGGATTTGCCAGCTCAGTCTTTCTGGTCGAGAAGAAAGGAGGCGGGTCTCGCCTGGTTCTCAACCTGAAGGACTTCAACGGAGGGGTAGTCTATCGGCATTTCAAGATGGAGGGCATCCATCTCTTGCGGGATCTCCTGCGCGAAGGGGACTGGATGGTCCGCCTAGATCTAAAGGACGCGTATCTTTCGGTGCCGATCTATGGACCCCATCGTCGTTTTCTCCAGTTTCAATGGCAGGGAGTTTGGTACGAATATCAGGTTCTCCCGTTCGGCCTTTCGTCAGCACCATGGTGCTTCACGAAACGACTGAGACCGGTTGTGGAACATCTGCGATCTCGGGGGGTCGGATTGATTATTTATCTGGACGATATTCTCCTTATGGCGGATTGTCCTCTCAGGCTTCTGCAACATCTGGAGTGGTCCATCGGTCTTTTGCAGTCTCTCGGGTTTCTGATCAACATTCCGAAATCGGTTTTGACTCCAACTCAATCTATAGATTTTCTGGGTTTCTAGATAGACTTGGTTGCTTGCCAGCTTCTCTTGCCCGGCCAGAAGATGCGTTACATCAAGAGGGAATTGACATCTGTTATTTCCAGACAGACTGTGTCATTGAGATCATTGGCACGTGTAGTAGGTCAGTTGGGGTCTTCCATTCAGGCGATCTTTCCAGTCCCTCTACATTACAGAGCGATGCAACGGCTAAAGATCCAGCATCTCCGGAAAGGCCTCAGATATTCGGACCAGATTCCTCTTACGGAGGAGGTGAGGTGGGAGATGCAATGGTGGCTAGACCACATGGAGGCCTGGAATGGTCGAGCCCTATTCGGTGCGTCGCCGGAACTAGTGATAGAATCCGATGCCAGTCGGTGGGGTTGGGGAGCCCGTTGCGGGTCTGTCTCGACGGGGGGTCGTTGGTCCCCTCAGGAGTTGTCTCTCCACATAAACTGTCTGGAACTCCTAGCGGGTTCGTTTGCGATCAAGTGTTTTTCTCCCCTTCAAACAAGTTGCTGCATTCTTCTCCGGATGGACAACGTGTCCGCAGTCCGCTATGTCAACAAGCTGGGCGGGACTCGGTCCAAGGTGTTGGCGGAGATAGCCAAGGATTTTTGGCATTTTTGCCTGCGACGGAAGATCACTGTTACTGCGGAGTATCTTCCGGGTTGCAACAATCAAGTTGCGGATTGGCACTCCAGACATCTTCGGGATTTCAGCGGCTGGAGGCTTCACCCTTGAGTATTCTGTGCCATTCTTCGGCGGTGGGGCCAGTGTCACTTAGATCCGTTTGCCTCTCGCCTCAATGCGCAACTCCCTCAATTTTACAGTTGGAGACCGGATCCACTAGCCCTGGCCACGGATGCTTTTCTTCAGCAGTGGCCATCGACTCTGTGCTATGCGTTTCCCCCATTCATGATGCTCCCCGGAGTTCTGGCTTACACCAAACGATTTCGAGCGGATCTGATTCTGATTGCTCCTCTCTGGAGGGCTCAGGCGTGGTTCCCTGAAATGTGTTGCGAGCCACCTCTCCTTCTTCCCCAGAAGTGGAATCTTTTGCTGGATCCTCTCGGAGATCCACATCCCCTAATTCTGTCCGGCTCTCTTCAGCTGCTGGTGTGCCGGATCTCAGGGATCGCTGGACGATCCCGGGCATTTCTAGCGACGCTTCCAAATTCATTAGTGAGGCCTGATCTCCCAATACTCACAAACGATATAAAGGTGCTTGGAAGCGGTGGTGTGATTGGTGTGCTCAACGGGAAGTTGATCCCGTTTCAGCGGATATCAGTTTGATCATTAACTTTTTGGCGTCCCTGGCCACCTCAGGTCTGGCTTATAGGACGGTCAATAGTTTTCGTTCTGCTATTTCAGCTGGCCACATCCAGATTGAAGGCAAACCGGCGGGTGAGCACCCCTTCATTTCCAAATTGCTTAAAGGGATTCGTCTTTTGAAACCTCCCACTCCTAAGTATGTCTCTTTATGGGATGTTTCCATTGTTCTGAGATTCTTGGAGGCTTGGCCTTCCAATCTCTTGTTATCCCGTAAACAGTTGTCTGCTAAATTGACAATGTTGTTATGCCTTGTATCTTGCAAACGTGTGTCAGATGTCCGCGCTTTAGATCTTGCGGGTCGCAGTTTCACTCCTGAGGGTGTTACTTTTCGTCTGTCTAGGCGGACTAAGTCTAATACTACTTCCATTACGTATCCTTCTTTTCCCGCTCATCCCAACCTTTGTGTTGTGCAGTGCCTTAAAGATTATGAGGTGAGTACTGCTTCTTTACGTTCAGACATGCAGGGTCAATTGTTAATTGCCTTACAGAAACTATTTCGCCCTGTCACTCCAGCCACTCTGGCGTGCTGGGTGCGTTGGCTTAAGTCCGAGGCGGGCATTGATGTGTCTGTGTTTGGTGCACATTCTGCAAGAGGGGCAATGGCTTCTAAAGCCTTTTCCATGGGTGTCACGCTTTTTGACATTATGAAGGCCGCAGATTGGTCTTCTGATTCAGTTTTCAAAACGTTTTATTACAAACCTATTGATAGTGTTGCTTCTGTGGTGGTTAATCAGCTTTAAAAAAGCATAATCAGAGCCTCCTGTCCTGACATAGAATTCAAAATTTGCAAACATATGTGACAAGAATTTTCAATTCTATTAAGGACTAGGAGGCGAGGATTATCCCACCCTTTGTACTTCATTTGCATTGTTATGTACTGTATAATGTTTATCTGCTATTGCAAATGTATAACTCCTTGTTCTTTCCCCCCCTGGATTGTTTTGACTCTTTTGCATTATTTGGGTATTACGGCTATGTGTCTCTTTCAGGTTCAGATCCGAAGTAATGTGGATCATCTTCTACCTGGGTTTCCTTTGTCACCTGGTTCGCGGACCCAGAATTCTTCTGACTTCTACTTCAAGCTCCTTTGGATTTCTGCGGCGTGTTTGGAGCTGTTCTTGTTGATATACATGGGATTGCATTTTGGTTTGGAACTGTTTCCACAAAGAAAGAGGAAGAAGGACTAATGTTGGGACCTTTTATACTATAGTCTCTATGGTCATTCCCTAGTGTTCATGGGAAATGTAGTTTTTGTTTATTTTTATTGGCTGCTGAGCATTTCATTAAAGAAATGAGAAAGCATAATCCTCGCCTCCTAGTCCTTAATAGAATTGAAAATTCTTGTCACGTATGTTTGCAAATTTTGAATTGTTTATTTTCTCTAGGAGGCCCCCGGGAGTAGAAACTAGAGAAGGTAATCCCAAATGGAAACCCAGTGGCCCTCCCACCTTTCAATGGGGAGAGCTCCAAGAGCATGCAATGCTGGTGCGTGATGCATGGAAAGTTTGATGCCTGTGCGCAAATCTCACCACACGTAGCTGAAAGTAGCAGCAGGATGCATGGGCGGTGGCCTTGCATTTAATGGCTCGAATCTTCTAAAAAAAAATAATAAAAGAAATTCACTGAAAAAACACAGTTAAATAAGTGTAGGGTTCCTGTAGTGCAATCACTATAACATTCACATGAGGAAAAAAATGTACTATAAATACCACAGTTAAAGTAATGTCATTGTCAAAATCGAAACCTAAACCCCCCTTAAATTTGCCAGCTAATTTGTACTACTCTCACCACAACTTGCATCCTCTGTAAAAAGCGAGGACTGAAGGATATTCTCATCTAAGATATGGGAGCCAATGTCCCCACAAAATTATTGGTGTCAGCTAGAACCTATCAGGGCCACATGCCTTGTACAACCTGTAGGGATACAGAAGATTAAGGGCCTGATTATGATGCTGGCGGTCGGGCAGCCGTCATCCAGTCGGTGGCGGTCCAATGGCCTGTTGTGCCAACCACCGCATTAGGACACTGGTGGTCGGACCAATAGTTGCCAGACACAAAACCGCCACCACCACCAGGATATTGGATCCCGAAGGTGTGGGGGTGGTGTCAGGCCAAGTAAATGGTGACTGTGCTGAGGCAGGATTATGCAGTGGCGTAGCTAGGGGAGGACGGGGGGGGGGGGCGGTCCGCCCCAGGCGGCATCATTTTTGAGGTGGCCGCGCGGCACTGGAGGCCCGCTGCGGCAGCCTTTATAATTTATTTGGGAACGTGTTGCGCCGACCGGGAGGCTCATTGCTGCGAGGTTATGCGCAAGCCACCGTGACCCGCGCCGGCCATGAACCCTCGTACCACCGCAGGCTTGTCTCAGCCTCCTGAGGCTCACCAGGCCCCACCAGCGTTGGCGGCAGCTGACTCAGTTGTGAGCCTGCTGCCGCCCTGTAGCAATAGCTGCTTCTCGCCACTTTCGGCCCGTACTGTCATTAAAATAAAGATCCCCTGGACTAGGGGCCAACCAACTCGGGCCGACCAGAGCTGCTGGCGGCCTGCTGCCTGGCCTGCAGCTGACTGAGCATGTCCAGCCCGGGGGGGGCACCTATTGCCATGGTGCCATCTTCGCTTGTCGCCTGCCTCGAATTGAAGTAAGTGAAAACACTGAACTTGTTAAACTAAAAGCGATTAGGTAAAGCTTGTTATTTTAGCAGAAGAAATTAAAGTACACCTGCTCAAAATTTCGGTAGTGGAGTCTGCAGTGCTCCCTGGCTACATTCCATACCCCAGCGAACGTTGATGTGTGCTACTGCTTTCAAGTGGGAGGACCCATGGAAAACAGTCCTTTTCCGCCTCCCTCTCTGTTTATCCTCCACAACAGCAGTTGTTATTCTCTGTACCTAAGGTGAGCAAGTGGCAAGCAAACTGCGCAGTTTTTTGAAAAACATATTCTAACCCATTACAATAACTGACCGCTAAAATTTACAGAAACATTCTTTTGTTTCCAGTGGCACGGAGCACACTGTAAATGACTGGTGCAGACCTGAGTCCTCGTTTTGTATTACAGTACGATCAGTTTAGAAGAGAACTAGGTGCTTCAGTTTCTGGTGCTTTGCTTTCCAGCAGTTTTAACATCTTCTTAGAATGTCCTGTTGCTCAAATGGGTTTAACTGCTCATATTTATATGTTTTCCTGGTTTTCATTGCTTGATTTTGGTTGCGACAAAGTGTCACTCATATTTGTTGAAATGTCACACATAATTACGCTGAATTTATGAAAATGTCACACATAGCAATCTGAAACCTTGGCAGCTATGGTTTGTTCAGCCACTACTGTGCTTAAATAAATGACTGATGTTGGATGAATAGCTAGATTAAAGGACACAAACTATGCCATTGGGCTGGCATTGCTGAAATATACAGATCTTTGCTCCCCTGTAGCTGGTGAGACGTGAGAGGCAAAGAATGCTGAGTTACCACCTGAGCTCTGCAATGCGGGACCAGCATGTCCTCAGGCCTGAGCAGTGGAGATGCGTTACTATTGTTGTTTAGGTTAGTGACACGTGTGTAAGACAGAGTCTGCCGTTAGTATCACACACAGAGACTGCCTGCATTTGGTAACTGCTGCACAGTGCACACAAACGCGGGATTTACTTTTTGGCAATTTAATTGAAAGCACAGCGGCCGCCTGCAACAACAGTGCTTTCAATGAAATTGCCAAAAACTAAGTCCCGCGTCTGCACTGTGCCGCAGTTACCGAAAGCAGGTCAGAAGGAGTGCAGGCTGCAGCATGGCTTAGCTAAGTCCCGCGGCCGCCGCGTTAGTGTGTCCTCCGACCGTTGTTGGCCCCCGTCCCAACCTCAGAGTCCAGGGCCGTCAATCAGTTGTAGCGTGCGTGCACAAGCGCTACCAATGACGGCCCTGTAATGACATTTTTGGCCAGCCCTCGCCTCGCGATCAGAATGTAGCAGTGACTCGTTACGCGCTTCACCGCTACGCTCTCATCACGAGGAGACAATTCAGGCCTGGGGCAGTGCTTTATTATACTTGCAGGCAGCTTTGGGCGTTTTGCTGGCCTGGCTGGCTCTCTGGACTGTGAGTCTGCTGCACTGCAGACTCAGTACTAATAGGGGAACAAAGTTGAAACCCCTGGAACCACCCCTGCCTGCCATAGACCCTGCCTGGAGCGAGTGAGGTAAGAGGAGAGCAGCAGCAGATTCAGAGGGGTGGATGACTGAGTCTGTGGCTCATCCATGATAGCTGCCAAGGTTTCAGATTGCTATTTGTGGCACTTTCAGAATTTCATTGTAATTATGAGTGACATTTCAATGTCTAGAAGTCACACTTTCTCAGGGGCAAAAATTAAAATCCCTCAATAAAGATGAAGGAAACATATGAATACCAGAAATTACACCCATTTGATTATGGGGAAACTCTTAACATTTTGAAACAGGTGCAAAGCTGTGTCATGTATGTGCATGTTTGCATTGTGCTGAGGGGTAATTGTTCACACAGCTCTCTGATGGATGTCACATGTAGTATTTCTGAGTCCCCAGATAGATCATGCAGTCTGTGTGTTCTCTTTTCTACTGCCAGTCACCGGTGTATTCAACTGTGTAGCCATTGACCGTGTCATGTATGTGCATGCACAACTTGCATGATCAAGATAACTATTAGCAGCAATACTACGTGACTCTCGGACATCTTTCAAGGGCTCACCATCCTTCTTTCCCAGCACCCCCCTCCCCCCCCAAAGGGGCGGCAATCTGAGGGATATCCCCGGGCGCCACAAGCTCTATCTATGCCCCTGGGATTATAGCATCCCTTTCCAACATCCTTTACATGGCAGGGACCCCACCATGTAAAGGATGTAGAAAACTTAAAGAGGGGGCCCCAAACAGGGCCCCAGCTGATTTTTCTGAGGGGCAGTGCATGGGCGCACTTGCTGGGCCCCCCTCTGCATGCACTTTCATGTGTGCACATTGTGCTATGCACGACAGGCGCTACACCGTGACAGCATCGCCTTCAGGCTCACATAGTGCGCATGCCACTAATGACAGACTGCTGGGTGGCGGCGGTCATGTCATAATACATTGATCCGGATGCCGCCAGCTTGACAACGGTCTCCTTACTGCTGACACTACGGCCTGGTGGTCTGACCGCCAGGTTCATAATCACCCCCTACGGGTTTTACAGTGCGGCTCTCCCACCACATATACACAGTCACTGAGGCAATTTGTGGCTGTAGGAATTGAGAGATGTGTATTGTTACCATTTAGGTTTAGTAAATGCTGGCAGGATGGCTCAGTTAGATGAATGATTTGTGTTGACAAATGTGGTGTATTCACAGAAAAAGGCAGACTCCGACATTTCCGAGGGTGGTAAAATGAGTATTGTAATTTAGTAAAGAGTAACATCTGTTAATTTCTGTGCTTAGAAATGACAGAATTGGAGTATGAAAGACTATTTAAAAACAAGTTATTAATAGCTGCTGCCACAATGAGACAAAAGTAGTGCCTTAACATTGGCTAAATTCACAAGGAATTAAAGTGAAACGTTAAAAATAAGTAATTGATTTTGTCAAACAGAGTAACTGCCAATGTTGCTGAGTGATTATGTCACAGAAAAAAGGCTAAACCTGAAACGCAGAGAGAAATTGTTGTTTGATAAAATAATTAAATAATCCTTTGCTAGACATGTTTACCAGAACAGAGTCAAATCCAAACAATAATGTGACAACAATTGTAAAACATAATATTAACTCAAATGGATTAGCATTTACCATAATAAAAAAGTAATTAACAACTGTAGAACACTGCCCAGGTTACAATCATTGAAGGTAATTTTTGTGAAGCATATCTAACCTGAAAGTATGCATGTATATGATATTTCTATAGCGTGAATCTAGCCAAAAGGCACGGGAGTGCTGTGCATAGTCAAAGACAAGTATAAAGTCAACAAGTAAGAGGAGAGTAAGCTGAGTTGTAGATGGTTTATGCATTGTGTTGTAGTGTTCTTCAACTCTTTCCTAAATTGGGGCTGCACTGCGACGGACCTGATGGATACAAAGATGGTGTTCCAGGTCCTGGATGCATAGATGGAAAAGGCCTTCTGGTTTTTTTCTTCTTTTTTTGCACTTTTTAGTCTGCAGTCTGATTGTGTCCTGATTGTGGGTGTCCAAGACCCATCAGAGATCTTGAGCTTGTCTGCAAGATAAGCGGGGTGCTGGACATGATAACTTTGCAAATGATGTAGCTGGTTTAGAAGCTGGCATGGGTCAGCAAAGGGGGCCAATGGAGTCCCACCAGGATGGGAGTGATGTGATTGTATTTTTTTTAAGGACCTCATTGAGTCGTGCTGCAGCACGTAGGATGCCCCCAAGGGGTGCTATTGTGGAGTCTTGGAGGTAATACATTCAGGCATTATGACTATCCAGGTACGAGAATAAAAGAGATTGACAGCAGTGATGAAGTTGTTTTCCGCAAGAAATAGTCTGACTTTCTTTAGAAGGAAGACTGTCTTTGATTTTTGACAATGTGTTCCTCAAAAGTGAGGTTGTGGTCCAAAGTGAATACAAGTGCCTTGGCATTCAGTGAAATTTGAGGTTTGAAGCCGTCAAAGTTCAGGGTATTGAGAAAAGGTTTGTGCTGCATCTTGTTTATTGTATGAGAGTGTTTCACCATTCACAGCAGGTAGCAGAGCTGCAGATTTCTGAATAAAAAACCACCCTTTGCTGGCTTATACAACCATTTCTGCTCCTGTTTGCTAAATATAAGTGGGCTAGGGTTAACAAAGTGTACAGCAACTGACGTTTTGATAATCTGGGCTTTTGAGCTTCTGAAACATATTGCTTGTGCTTGGGTTCCAAAGCTTTACATAGTTACACCTATGACCCCAGCTATTGAAGACCTGGAGAGTTATGTTCTCCTGTCAACTGATTCAACAATGTCCTGCCTCAAGCTGCAAGAATGAGCTGGGATGCCACATACTTAGGCTCAGCTCAATCCTGCCACCCTGACTATACCTGTGCCTCTCTACCTACAGCAGCTGTCAACAGTAGTTGCTGTAAGTAACACTCTCTAAGAGGGTCTGAAGAGAATATTTCTACCAGTGCCATTAGCCCTTTAATACTTTCTAACTACAGCTGTGGGACCTCCTCCAACCTCCCTCACATTTCATACATAAAGTTGAAAATAACTTTCATAAAGCCTTATGCCACTACTCTGTATGTGCCATTATTATTTCATTCAATCACATATTAAGAAAAAACTGACTACACACATATGAGAATTTTACCCCAAAATGTGGCTCTGCCTCAAGCATACCACTCGACAACGAAGTAAGTTTCCAAAACCTTTATTTCAGGAAACCACACATAGCGGCTGCAAATCAATCCCCGACGCGTTTTGGAGCCGCAGGCTCCTTCTTCATGGGGCGGTGCTTAGGCAATGGGCAGTTTGACCACAGGTGTATTTATCGATGAAGCGCATGGGGGGTACCCCCCTGCCTTTCAAAGAACAACGTGGCAGGAACCACGCGGTACCTGTCACGTTGTGCTTTGAAAATCACAACATGTATTTTTAGCATTGCAGCGGATGGTGCTTTCAGCACCGCCCGCCGCAATGTTAAAAATATGGGATGCGCCCCTGTGGCAGGCGCATCCTATTTGCCCCCACGGGACCCCCGCCCTTATGGCGGGCGGTCCCTTTCACCGTGGTGATGTTGTCCACCTGACATCCTAATGATGCCCTAAGTCTTCGCCTTCAGATTCCGATAAGCTACGCCATAAAAAGAAGTTGAAGAAGCGTGTTCGCTCTCTGACGTCCCCCTGACGCTCCAGGGAGAGGGACGAGGGGGACAGGGGCTCTGCCCCTGTGGTTCCTCGGGAGCCAGGGAGTCCCGCGGCCTACACACTATACCCAGGTCCATCTGCAACTCCTGAACAGATGCAAGAATTTCTTGCTGCCGTGGACTGTCTTTTTAGGCTCCAGGATCTCGCCGGTGCACCTTCGGGCCCCACAGCGGTGTCTAGAATCTGTGGGCCTGGCGGCCACTGGTGCCAGCCCTGGCGCCACAAGATTCTGCACCGCCGGCTCAGACCCCCACGCCACAAGGTGCAGCACCGCTGGCTCTGGCCCCGGCGCAGCCCTTGCCTCCTCCACAGGTGCCGCACTGGGTGCCGTTTATCCCACCACTACCCCGGTTCTCGGACCATTTTGTTCCGACCTGGGATACGGCTCCGGCTCGGCTCCGACCAGTGCCATTTTAGGCGCCGTTCCCGATGCCGCTTGCCCCCTCTCTGGCTCCGGCCTTGCCGCTGTAGCCGGCTCCCTCTACTCAGGAGCCGGATGAGAACTGGGATGGCTCCAAGGACCCCCTTGCCCGGCAGTGTGACTCCGAGCTGGATTGAGTGGACGACCTTCAAGATGCGGGCAAGCTTGATGTGTCTTCAGACACGGGGTTTGCTTCTCCTCTGCCTACTATGGAGGAGGGTACTTCCTTTACCATGGTGCTGCGTCGGGCTGCGTCGGCTCTCCATCTCGACCGCCCTACGGTGGCCCTTAAGACCAACCTCCTTACGGAGGTACTCCAGACGGCGTCTACGTCGTCAGAGCTGCTGCTCCCTTTCAATGAGGCTGTCACCGAAGGAAAAAAACATGGCCAGGCATCCCACCCGGTGCCTGGTGACCCTGCCTTCTTGACCACTCACCCCATGCCTGAGAGCCTGGTCATTCAGGCCTATACATCGCAGAGTGCCTTTCCCACGGCTCCGCCGGATAAGGACTCTAAAAGGCTAGACCAATTTGGCAAGAGGTTGTTCTCCTCGGCCAGCTTGGGGTTGCGGTCAGTTAACATCGCCTGTTTGTTGGGCCGTTACTCCCACGTGGTGTGGGATTCGGTAGCTGAGGTCTTGCCTCAGTGTTCAGAGGAGGTCTAGGCCGTCCTTTCCCAAGCAATTGCGGAAGGAAAGGACGCGGTGAAGTTTGCCATCAGGTGTGGTTTGGACACCACCGATTCGTTGGGCAGGGCAATTTCCACAACTGTGGCGTTGCGGCGCTACGCCTGGTTATGTTCCACTGGGTTCTCACCCGATGTCCAGAGCTCGCTCAGGGACATGCCCTTTGATGGCTCCTGTCTCTTTGGGGATAAGGCTGACAACAATGCCCTGGAGCGCTTTAAATACTCTCGTGCCATGGCCAAATCTTTGGGTCTTTCTGCGAAGTCCCCTGCCACGCCTGGCTTTCGTTCCTTTCGTGGCCAGGGCAGGGGCACCCAGACACGCTCTTCCAGTAAGGCTGTGCAGAACCAGCCTCAGTGCGGCCCGCGGCCGTGGATTCAGTAGGGGCGGGTCTGGTAACCAGCGTGTGGGTCAGTCCACTTCCACCCCCACTGCTTCTGCCTCTAAGCCTTCCCAATTCAAGCTTCAGGGAGCACCCCACGCCGGTGGGTGGCAGGATCCGCCAACACACCCACCACTGGTGTAAAATTACATCAGACAAGTGGGTGCTGCAGATAATCAGCCAAGGTTACGCACTCCTCTTTCTGTCCTCCCCTCCGTCCATGCCACCTCGGTACCATCGCATGTCGGGGGATCATTAGGCTCTTCTCCAACGGGAAGTCGCGGTCCTCTTGGCCAAGGGGGGCATTGAGTACGTGCCTGGGCTATAAGTAGGAAGTGGTTGCTATTCCCACTACTTTCTGGGCCCCAAGAAGGACAAAGGAGGTCTGCGTACTATTTAGGACCTCCGATTCATGAATCGCTTCCTCCGGAAGGAGAAGTTCAAGATGCTCACCCTGGCTCGGGTCTTGACTGCTCTCGACCCTGGAGACTGGAATGTAGCGTTGGACTTGCAGGGCGCATATTTTCACATCCCTGTCCTGCCGGCCCGCCGGCGTTACCTGCAGTTCGCGGTAGGCCAGGAGCAGTTTCAGTTTACCGTGCTCCCCTTTGGCCTTACCAGCGCCCCTCGGGTGTTCACGGAAGTTATGGTGGTTGCAGCAGGTCAGAGGTATCAGTCTTTCCCTATCTAGATGACTGTTTGTTGAAGGAGGGCTCGCCCCAGGCAGTCGTCACCCACCTTCAGACTACGGCCGACCTCCTGCACTTGCTGGGGTTCTCCCTCAACGTGCCGAAGTTGCACTTCAGTCCCTCTCAGAATCTCCCCTACATCGGAGCAGTTCTGGACTCAACGCAGTTTCTGGTTTATCCTCCCGAGCAGCGAGTCCGGTATATTCAGTCTATGATTTCGAACTTTCAGCCTCTATCCCGGGTTTCCGTCAGGATGACCCTCTGGCTCCTGGGCCTGATGGCCTCCTGCATCCTACTAGTGTGACATGCCAGATGGCATATGCGGGCTCTGCAGTGGGACCTGAAGTTCCAGTGGGCACAGCATCAGGGCAACCTGTCCGATCATGTCCAGATCTCGGAGGGAACTGCACGACATCTGCAGTGGTAGCTCACGAATCGCGATTCGGTCAATGGCAGATTCCTCTCCCTCCCCAACCGGAGCACACAGAGGGGACGGATGTGTCCCTCCTGGGATGGGGAGGCCACTAGGGAGAGGCGGAGCTCAGAGGCCTTTGGACTCCGGTGGAGTCCCGGCTCCATATCAATCTTCTGGAGCTGCGGGCGATCTGACTTGCACTGAAGGCATTCCTTCTCTCTGTCCGGGGAGTGTAGTGCATGTGTTCACAGACAACACCACTGCCATGTGGTATTGCAACAAACAGGGCGGGTGGGGTCCTGGACCCTATGTCAGGAGGCTCTGCGCCTCTGGACATGGCTGGAACATCAACGCATTACCTTGGTGGTTCAACACCTGGCAAGTTCTCTGCTTAATAGATCAGGAATGGCGTCTGAACTCAGATGTGGCGCAAGGTCTCTTTCTGCAGTGGGGAGAGCCTTGGTTAGATCTATTTGCCACCGAAGAGAACGCGCAATGTCATCAGTTCTGCGTTTCGGAATTTCCAAGGCGGCACTCACTCTGAGACGCGTTTCGTCTCAAGTGGAGCTGCGGTCTACTGTACGCTTTATCGCCTATACCACTTCTGCCCAGAGTGCTAAAGAAGATCAGGCGCGACCGGGCTCAAGTTATTCTTGTGGCTCCGGACTGGGCTCGAAGAGTATGGTATCTCGAGCTACTCATTATGAGCAGCGATCCCCTGATCCGTCTACCTCTTCTGGAGGATCTTCTGTCGCAGCAGTAGGAGACGGTCCTCCACCCGAACCTGTCCAGCCTCCACCTCCATGCGTGGAGATTGAGCGGCGACAGTTGAGGGCTTTCAACCTTCCTCCCGAAGTCTGTAATGTCATTCTGGCAGCCAGGCGTTCCTCCACTAAAACGGTATACGCCCGCCGATGGAACAAATTTGTAGCATGGTGCACAGCAAAGGCTGTGGATCCCCTTTCAGCCCCTCTTTCTGAGGTTCTTTTGTTTCTCCTATCTTTGGCCAAGCAGGGCTCTGCTCTGGGCACTATCATAGGCTATCTTTCTGCCATTTCCGCCTTCCTGAGGCTTCCTGACGAGCCTTCTCTTTTTAAGTCTCTGGTTGTTAACCGCTTTCTCAAAGGCATTACACACACATTTCCTCCCGTGCCTTTCATAATGCCTCAATGGGACTAAAATCGTGTCTTGACTTTTTTGATGTGCGCTCCCTTTGAGCCTCTTCATTACTGTCCTTTACATCTTCTTACTCTGAAGATGGCTTTCCTGGTGGCTATCACCTCTGCCAGAAGAGTGAGTGAGCTCCAGGCTCTTTCTTCTAAACCTCCTTTCCTTCTGTTCATCCGGACAAGGTGGTTTTAAGGACCCGTCCTTCATTCTTGCCAAATATTGTCACGCCCTACCACATCAGGCAGACCATCACTTTGCCCACCTTCTTTCCACCTCCGCATCCTTCCAGGGAAGAGGAGAGGCTCCACCGTCTGGACCCAAAACGTGCGCTTGCTTTCTATCTGCAGCGTACACAACAGTTCCGGGTGGATGATCAGATCTTTTTTCGGCTACTTGGGCGCCAAAAAAGGTTGGTCTTTGCACAAGCGGACCATTTCCCGGTGGGTTGTTCTGTGCATCAAAGCATGTTACTCCTTGGCCAAGAAGGAGCCTCCTGTGGGGCTGCGTTCCCATTCGACCAGGGCAAATGCAGCCACTACTGCCTTGGGACGCTGCGTTACCTTGCAGGACATTTGTCAGGCAGCAACGTGGGCCTCGCTGCTCATGCTCACGAAGCACTACTATCTTGACAGTCAAGTCCGGAGAGACGGTTTCTTCTGCCGTTCTGTTCTCCGTGACTTCCTGGTGTCATTTTGTTCGCAGACCCACCAAGGGGGGTTGGGATTGCCGGGGTATCTATTCTAAGGTAAGGAATCTATCACTAACGTGTCTCTTTCAGATGCACATGGTACTACTTGTGTAACGATATATCTGCAAGAGACATTAGTTAGTGATAGATTCCTTACCGCCCTGCCCATCCTCCCCGTTCTGCGAACTGATTACTAGGGGTAAGGTCATCCCCTCTTAGGGCCCTAGTTTTATGCACCAATGGTCACCATGGCTCTGCATTTCGGCGCTGAAAGTCGTGTACAGAACTGACGTCAGCGCACATGGGTGGCGCCTAAGTAGTCTCCGTGACGTCATCACAGCGCTCACGGCACCACAAACGGACCCTGAGCCGCACGACGCCACCTACCGACGCTCAGGGGTACTGCTAAACAAAACTTTCCGGATCCAGTCTGATGCCTGGGGAATATTCTAAGGTAAGGAATCTATCACTAACTAATTTCTCTTACATATATATTGTTACAAAAGTAGTAACTTGTGCATTACATCATTCATGACATGGTAAGTGACTTCACTGATGACATCACTGATGACATGTCAAATGACATCACTGATGACATCATCCAGTGACTATGTGTTTCTTTAAAATGTAAATATGTTTTATATATATATATATATATGCCAAGGTGTATTGAAGAATGAATGAGTGTATAAGAGTCAGGATGCATGATTGAATAGGTGTTTGACTGACTGTATAAGTGAGTGATTAAATGTGTCTTACTTACTGCATGTGTTAGCGATTGATAGACATTCACACAGTTTAGGTTGTCAGATGGTGTGTAAGTGGTTGCATGGTTTGGTTAGCAGCTAAATGAGGATCTATATGGGCTATAAATTGCTTGTCTGAGTATATGTATGGGTGCCTGAGTGTCTGTGTGTGTGGGTGGGGGCTGTGACTTTGTGCATAAATGTGTGAGTGGAAAATTCACTGCGTATATGTGTTCACGTCTGTATCTGTGGACAGCTGTATGGCTGGGTGAGTTTGTGTATGGATGTCTTGGTGAGTGAATGGATGCCTCAGTGGTACATTTGTGAGTAACTGCATGTGTCAAAGGCAGTATATGTGAGTGTTGAACTGTATAAATGACTATATGTGAGAGTGAGTGATTGTGAGAGTGCCTGTATGGACAAGTGTGTGCTTGTATTAGTTATTGTATTAGTGTGAAAGTATGTGTTAGTATATGTTTAAATAAGTGAGGTGGTAAGTGTATAACTGTACAGGTGAGTAAATAAAGGTGTGATTCATTATTCCCATTACTGACTAGGTGTGTGAATAACTGTACGAATGAGAGTTCGGTATCTGAATGTCTGTACAGAGTGGATATGATAATGTAGTATTGATAGCTGACTGTATGTATGAGTGACTGAATAAATTGATGTGTGTGTAGACATAGGAATTAGTCAGTGGATATGTACAAACTGGTGTTGGTATGTTCATGGGTTCAAAAATTATAGTCTGTATTTTACAGTGGGTGTATCAAGTGTTATATAAGAGTCTGATGAGGTGCATCAGATTGTCACGTGGATGAAGTCATCAGTGATGTCATCAGTGATGTCATTTGAGATGTCATCAGTGATGTCACTGACCATGTCATGAATGATGTAATATGTGACATCATCAGCAGTGCATTGCGGGGGTGTGAGTCATAGTTAGCTGAACTAACTATAACAGGGGAATTTCTATAATTTTGTATGAGTGAAATGTCCAACTAACTATAACGTCCCAGAAAACCTATGTGTTTTTCAGTGAATTTCTAAGGTTTTTTAAATGCTAATTCCTAACTATAACGTCTATAAAAACAATGTTTTTTCAGTGAATTTCGCAGGCTTTTTTAAATAATAATTTCATATTTTAATATTTATAAAACCTATAATTTTTCGAATTTTTTTTACAATATTTTGCAATTCTATTATCCTTTTTTAAACTTTTAAAATTATGTAATATTTTATATCTTCCCCCCAAAAAATTTATATCATTTTTTCTTTTTTTTGGAGAAAACTAAAGTCCTGTACCGGTAGTCTACCAAGCTCCATCAGCACGCGAATCCTATCCACCATATTGAAATAATGCGCATTTTGTATCTGACGGGTTCGTGGCACAGCGCCGCATGTAACAACATATACGTATGATATTGTGTCAGCTGCTAGTTTGGTATGCGACGGGTACGCAGTACGAAGCCGCGCATTACATCATGTATGTGTGGGGTTGCGCCCGCTGCGTGTTGCGTATGCGACGAGTGCACTCTGCCAGGCCCTGTTTTATGTCATAGACGTATGGTGTCATGCCGGGTACGCGATTTCCTCATTTTTTAATGTCTCAAAAGTATATGTAAATAACTTTAAAGTGATAATCTAAAATATTTTAAACATTTATATATTTCTTTTTTTGTTTCTTTGAAAAACCTTTATTGTTCATTTCAGCAACAGTACATGCATGGGCCTACAACCAAAGGGGACGGCCTCCCAGTAAATTAGACGTAAATATAGCATTGTAGAACACAGCTCTTCAGCCGACAACCCAGGGGTTCGGCAGCGATTCAGCATACAGTTCGTGTTAGTCATAGGATATACTCACAGGATGAAATTAAGGTTTTGTGTTTTATTTTATATATAAGTCTAATTATAAACAATAAATAAACAAGAACAAACAAGGCAAGATAAGCAATGTCGATGGGTGTCTGCTCCAGGGGGGAAAGAAACCGTGCCATAAAACAATTTACGTTTCAATATTAAATGAAGGGAAGGGAGAAAGTGGGGGGGGGGGGCAGAGAGGAAGTAGACTACCGTGTCTGCGAAGACCTAAACAGTACAAGGAATGCTCGGCTAGGGAGACTGTGACATTTCCGGACTATCTACGAAAGGGGGAGTACACACCTTCCCCCGGTATGAATTCCATTGGTCCCAAATTTTACCCCATTTCCTCGGTCTGCCACGAGCGACATACACCGTCTATTCCCGAAACATGCACCAGTCCATGTTTTCCTTCCAACCTGTGACCGTGGGTGCTCTTTGGGACCCCTACAATTGTACTATGTCCCTCTTAGCTATCATGTTCCCAAGAGTAGCCCATTGAGTCTGTGCAACATTGTAATCATTCGGTTCCCAGACATTCAGCAGGCAACGCTGGGCTTCGGGTAACAACGAAACTCCTGTAACCTCTTCCATAACTGCATGTACACGGTTCCAAAACACAACCACTTCCGGGCATTCCCATATGATATGAAGGAAAGTACCCATTGAACCACACCCACGCTTACACAATCCATCCATAGAATAATCCATACAGAGTAGACGGGGGGCCCGTTATATAAATCCGGTGTAGGATCTTAAATTGCACCAGCCGGAGATGGGCCGGGATCGCGACCTCTTTAGGAGAGGATATCGCAGCCTGCCAATCCTCATCATCCAATTCCAGCATATTGCTGGTCCAAGCCTCCCGGAGCTATACAAGTAAATCCATACGGTCGTTAATTCGTTTTTTATATATCAAAGAAATGGTGCTGTCCGGAATGTGTCCGTCCAGCACCCGATCTTCGAGAGGGGAAGATTCCGGAATCGTGACCCAGGCTGGAAAAACCGAGCACAGCGCATGGCGGATCTGCATATAGCGAAAAAAATCCCTAGTCACTAAGCTCATATTCCAACTGTAGCTCCTCAAAGGTCTTAATCCTATCTTTAATCCAAAGATCTCCGACCCTACAAATACCTATGAGATCCCACTTCTCAAAGCCCTTCGTTTTCCACAAGCTACCCAATCTTTCAGCGACGTAGAGCGGGGTCGCCCGGGTCAATTTATCCGACCACCCCATTGCTGCGTTCGCACTATGCCACACTCGTACTGCAATCTTAGTGGGTCCCAATAGCCTCCTTCCGACCGATTTAGAGTAGAGCACCCTGTTGTAATCTCCACCCGGCAACTGCCACTTATTCATTTCAACCGCGGGATTTGGCATGGGGCCATACATTGCGTGATTGATTGCGCACAATTGAGATGCCCAGTAATAGCGCTTGATATCCGGGAGTGCGATGCCCCCGTCGTACCAAGACAAAGTCAATTTAGCCAGGGCGATACGAGGACGCCCGCCCCATATCAACTGCCTCTGTAAGCTCTCTACCACACGGAAATAACTCACCAGTACGAGATCAAGTGTGTTTTGAAGGGCGTATAAAAATCGTGGCAGAGACATCATCTTAAAAAGGGCCGCCCTCCCAAGAGGGGACAACGGCAGGCCACACCAGGCCGCCACGTCGGATTTCAACCGCCGGAGCGGGGTAAGCAAGTTACGCTCATATCGGACAGCAGGGTCCAGTGAGATGAAAATCCCCGAATATTTAAAACCAATCTGTGATACAAACACGTGGCAGGGGGGTACATCTCCAGTATGGACATAAACACAGGATTTAGTCCAGGTTTTCACAAGACCAGAATTCTTCCCGAATGAGCTAAGCACGTCAAACAATACTATTAATGACTTCCGCCGCCAGCCGATTGGCTCCCGCTCCCGCCCCCCCGCAGACCCTCCCGACCGGCTCCCTTATTAAGGGGAGCCCGACCTGAGCCAGGGAGTGACCACTGTGCCTCCTGGCCTGGTCACCCCCACGCTCCTGTGCCTTTCCTGCTCTCAGCCCCAGCCACCCGAGGGCCGCCGAGCACACCAGCCTCCCGCCACCCCAGCCACCCGAGGGCCGCCGAGCCCACCAGCCTCCCGACACCCAAGCCACCCGAGGGCCGCCGAGCCCGCGCCAGATTTTCCCGCCGCCCTAGCCCGAGGCCCCGCCCCCCGCCAGCCGATTGGCTCCCGCTCCCGCCCCCCCGCAGACCCTCCCGACCGGCTCCCTTATTATGACGTCCCCAGAGTGACCACGCCGCGGACGCGCACAGCGGGAGCACCGATTGAGTGCCAAAGGTGCGCCAAAGGTAAGCCCGTCTGCGCCCGTCCGCGCCTGGACCGCGCCCAGCGCCAGGACCCCTGGCCCCCGCAGACCCCAGCCCACCCGCCGGACGTACGACGCCGCCACCCTCAACGCACTCAACGCCGGCCGAATCCCAGGATGCTACCGAGCCACCCCGAGACGCACCCACGGACCCTTCTGCTGCAACTCCTGCAAGTTCACCTGCACCCGGACCTGCACTACTCGAGCACCAACCAAGACCAAGACGAGCAACAGCAGCAGCCACCTGAAATGCATCCTGCTCAACACCCGCTCCGTCCACAGACACGCCGTCGAGCTCTGGAACCTGCTCGATACAACTTCACCAGACGTCGCCTTCCTCACGGAAACCTGAATGAACGCCTCTTCAGCGCCCGACATCGCCATCGCCATCCCAGACGGCTACAAGATCGTCCGAAGGGATCGCATCAACAACACCGGAGGAGGCATCGCCATCGTCCACAGGAACACCATCCGCATTACGACCAACACCGACGACACCCTCGCACCCGCCGAGCACCTGCACTTCCAGGTCCACATCAACCCCAAGACCACCCTCAGAGGCACCCTCATCTACAGACCCCGGGACCACGCACACAATTCAGCGAAGACATCGCCGACTTCATCAGCCCGCACGCCCTCCCCTCCGCTGACTACATCCTCCTCGGGGACCTCAACTTCCACCTGGAGAACAACAACGACCGCAACACCACCACCCTGCTGGACAACCTCGCCAACCTCGGACTCAAGCAGCTGGTCACCACCCCCACCCACTACGCCGGACACACACTCGACCCCGTCTTCTCATCCAGCAAGGACATCGCCTTCAGCCACGCCACCGGACTCCACTGGACGGACCACAGCTGCGTCCACTTCAACTTCAGAAGGACCACGATCCACCACCACCAGCAACAGGTTGCACGCAGAAGCTGGAACAAGATCACAGCCGACCAGCTCGCGACCGCCCTGAGCAAGAACAATGAACTCCATCCACTCCGGATCTCCGACCGACCCCTGCCCGCACCACGTCTTCAACAAGGCCGACGCTGTCATCGCACCACACCTGCGGGACATCATCAATACCTCTTTCGACACCGCTACCTTCCCGGAGAGCTGGAAGCACGCCGAACTCAGCGCTCTACTAAAGAAGCCATCAGCCGACCCCACCGACCTCAAGAACTACCGCCCCATCTCGCTGCTCCCGTTTCCTGCAAAAGTCATCGAGAAGACAGTCAACAAGCAGCTGGCCGCCTTCCTCGAGACGAACGGATCCCTTGACATCTCACAGTCTGGCTTCCGGGCCAACCACAGCACCGAGACCGCCCTGATCACAGCCACCGATGACATCCGAGCTCTGCTTGACAACAGAGAAACAGCGGCCCTCAACCTCCTAGACCTCTCCGCGGCCTTCGACACTGTCTGCCACCGTACACTAGTGCAGCGACTCAGCAACGTCGGAATCCAGGGGAAGGCTCTGGAGTGGATCATCTCCTTCCTCGCCGGTAGGACACAGAGAGTCCGCCTCCCCCCGTTCAGATCTGAAGCCACCGAAGTCATCTGCGGCGTTCCTCAAGGCTCCTCGCTCAGCCCAACCCTCTTCAACGTGTACATGAGCCCCCTCGCAGACATCGCAAGCCAGCACAACCTCAACATCATCTCCTACGCCGACGACACCCAGATGATTCTCTCCCTCACCAACGACCCCGCCACCGCCAGAGCCAACCTCCAAGAAGGGATGAAAGAGGTAGCCGAATGGATGAAGAACAGCCGCCTGAAACTGAACTCGGACAAGACGGAAGTCCTCATCCTGGGATCATCACCCTCCGCCTGGGACGACTCCTGGTGGCCCCCAGCCCTGGGCAGCGCACCCAAACCAAAAGACCACGCACGCAACCTGGGCTTCATCCTGGACTCCACCCTCTCCATGACCAGACAAGTCAACGCCGTCTCCTCGTCGTGCTTCAACATCCTGCCCATGCTACGAAAGATCTTCCGGTGGATCCCCACCGAGACCAGGAAGACGGTCACCCAGGCCCTCGTCACCAGCCGTCTGGACCACGGCAACTCCCTCTACGCCGGCACCACCGCCAAACTCCAGAAAAGACTTCAGCGGATCCAGAACGCCTCAGCACGACTCATCCTGGACATCCCCCGCCGCAGCCACATCTCCGGACACCTGAGAGACCTGCACTGGCTCCCGGTCACCAAGAGAATCACCTTCCGACTCCTCACCCACGCACACAAAGCCCTACACAACCAAGGACCAGGATACCTCAACAGCCGCCTCAACTTCTACGCTCCCAAACGCCAGCTTCGATCGACCGGCCACTCCCTCGCCACCGTCCCCCGCATCCGAAGAGCCACCACAGGGGGACGGTCCTTCTCCTACCTCGCCGCCAAGACATGGAACTCCCTCCCGACCCACCTCCGCCTGACCCAGGACCACCTCGCCTTCAGGAAGCAACTCAAGACCTGGCTGTTCGAGCAGTAGCGGACCCCCCTCCCCTAGCGCCTTGAGACCCTCTGGGTGAGTAGTGCGCTATACAAATACTGTGATTGATTGATTGATTGATGTGAGGTACAGCAAAATCAAATCAGGGGTCCACCTAATACCCTTAAGCGATGGCTCCCACCGCAGCCAAGCGGCTAGGGGTTCCAAGGCAAGGGCGAAGAGCAATGGAGACAATGGGCACCCCTGTCGCGTGCCCCTCCCGAGAACAAAGGACTCCGAGACCCTGCCGTTTACCACAACCTGGGCCAGTGGTTCCTCGTAAAGGAGTTTAACTCAGCTAATAACCCTGGGCCAAAACCAAACTTTGCAAGAGCAGCCCACAGGTATGGCCATTCCATTGTGTCGAAGGCCATCGTGGCATCCAAGGAGACCAAGATGGCCGGTTCACGCAGCGACTCCGCTCTCTCCAGGACGCCATGGAGATGACGCAGGTTCAATGCAGTATTGCAATGCAGAATAAACCCTGACTGATCCGGATGTATCAAATCGCTGATCACCTTTATTAGTCGGTTTGCCAGCAGTTTTGCCAAAATTTTAGGTTCTGCATTTAAAAGTTATATCGGTCTGTAAGACGTACATCGGTCCCGAGGTTTCCCCTCCTTATGGGTCACAACAATGGATGCAAGTCGTTGATCACGGGGAAGGGAAGCAACGTCTCGCGACTCCAAAAATATCTCACGGAGATACGGCGCCATTTTGTCTGTACGCAGCTTGTAGAGCTCAATGGGGATACCATTCGGGCCCATAGCTTTTCCGGAGCGGACGGAGCGGATGGCGAGTGCTACTTCATCGTCGGAAAACTCTGCATCCATCAGCTCTCTATCAGAATCAGAAAGACAAGGCAGTGTGATATCTCGCAGCAACAAATGCGAGTCTTCCTCCGGTCTGTCTGAGACTGGCACATATACCTTTTGAAAGTGTTCAGCGAAACATTCCACTATCTCCACAGGGTCCGCAACTCGCACTCCATCCACTCGCTCAATCACGGGAACCACACGACTCAATCTCTCCTTTCTATCCAACCAGGCAATCAGCTTCCCCGCTTTGTCTCCAACATAATACAGCCATCCCTGCTGCTCACGATTCATAGCTTTAGCCGCATCAGTCACCAGGGCTCTATAGTCAAGCTGTTTGAGGTTGAGAACGTGCAACTTATCATGTGTGATACTAGACTCCAATTCTCCCTCCAGCTCAGTTATTTCGGCCTCCAGCCGTACTACCTCCTCATTCTTTCTTTTCTTTGCACAAGCAATCAATGACAGTGCCTGACCACAGATTACCGTCTTGAAGGCTTCCCACAATGAGATTGAGGAGGATACCGACCCCACATTTTCGGCAAATTAATGGTCATAGACCTGACCAAGCCCGCCCGGGTCTTAGGGTTACGAAGATGCCAGGGATTGATCGGGGCCACTTGACCTTCGGCTCCCAGTTGTATATCAATAGAGAGCCACAGTGGGGAGTGGTCCGAGATACCCCTGGCCAAGTGCCTAATCTCCCTCACCGAGACGGCCTGCGCCGCCGGCATGAGGACATAATCAAGCCTAGCAAGACAACATGTGCACCTGAGTGAAAAGTGTATTGTGCCTGTCCCGGTGCATCAGTCTCCAGCAATCCACCAGACCCAGTGTCTCCAAGAAGTTACCCAAACAAGACTGCGATCTCGCAAGATCCCTGGGAGGGCTGCAGTCCTCCCTACCACAGACAACTGAGTTGAAATCTCCGCCTATAACTATAATGCCCTCAGGGAGTCCCACCCCTCCATTATCTTTTGTCGGTTCCCTCAGCGCAAGGACACTTTACTCTCTCTAGAGTGATTGACTGGTTTCCTCCTCTTACATTCCTTTGCCCTGGACCCCCGCCAGCAACTCAGGTGCTGCCCGAGGCCCTGATGAGAATCTCCAAAGAACTAAAGGAGATTCGAAACGCGTAGGCCCACTCCCCTACTGGTCTGCCAAGTTATCTAAGAGTACATCAATGCATAGATCTTTTGCCATTTGTTGCACACTATCTATTTTCATTTAATTCGCCAAGATTGCTTGAAATTGAAAAAAAACTTTTGATGGTGTTCTATTTTTCCGGTACAAATTGCAAACGTTTTGTTCATACTAAGGCAGTACCAGTCTTATGCTTTCCTATTGTAGATAATGTACATATGGTATGTGTGAGAGTAGGTTGTATGTTTTGAATGTCTGATGAAAGTGATATGATTGTAGTTTCGAATGGTGGTTCACTCCTCATTAATTGCATTTTCTTGTGTCCGTTTTGCACTTTTGTTTTTCCTTTAATGTTTCTTTTCCAAATGCAAAAATGGTTTTTATAAAACATTATTGAATATACAATAAAATTGCGACTAAGAAGCATTCCCTTTTCTGAATTTGATTTTCAGTTTGTGGAGGATTTATCATAATCCTAAGTTAGTATTATCAGCACTGGCATCTTCTTCTTGTTGTTTAACTCAGGGAGTCCCAACTCTATTCTCCCCAAATCAGCAAAGGTCATTGTTTGCAAGCCTGGCGGAACATACACAGAGAGTAAGGAGATCGTCTTCCCTTCCCACCTACCCGTGATGGCGGCATAGCGTCCCCTGTCATCCAGAATTGTATCATCTAATTCCAGGGGGAGGGAACTCCTAACTAGGATACCCGCCCCCCCTAGATCCAGTGGTGAATCCCGAATGTGCAACTAAGCGATAACCTCGCCGATTCATGGCATGGCACGTATTTCCTATCAAGTGTGTTTCCTGCAGTAATACTACATCAGGGGAAAGACGTCTCAAAAGCTGTAATACTACTCCTTGTTTTATCCTGTCCCCCAAATCGTTAACATTCCAACATAGTACCCTCAACCCCCTACCCCCATCCCAGAAGTAAGGGCAGGTTCCACCCCACAGCGAACAGGTCCCCCAAATCAGAATATACAACAATGTATTGCCTCTAAACGAAAGAAAACCAAACAAAGTCCCTCCCCCCACCCCCAAAGGAATCCCCTGAACACATCCCCCCACCCTGCACCCTTGCGTTAGACTAAATAGCCACCCCAACTAGCAGTGTGCCTGTCGCCCTGACATAAAACTAGTCTACAAGAAGAAAAAAAACCCGGAAAGAGGGAGAGTCCCGTCCCCCTTACCGCCTCTGGGTATTAGACAGTTGCATGTACAAATACAAAAGTCGTCAAACCACAGCTGTGAGTTCCGTGTACTGCTCAGGCGGGTTACCACTCCTCATTCTTGTTCCAACGAGCCACCCTCTGCGCCCCCAGAGTGTTCCGGGCGGTCTCGGTGCGTCGGCAGAGTGTCAAGCCAGTCACTAACGTTCTCAGGCCGATCAAAGAAGAACGTCCGATCGTTCTACTCAACACGAAGCCGAGCAGGAAAAAGCATTGCATACTTCAATCCCATGTCTCTCAATCTCTGCTTCACCCCCAGGAATCCCATCCTTTGTTTCTGAACGGATTGCATGAAATCCGGGTAGAAGCTAACCGTCGTATTCTCGAATTTCCTCAGGCCATTGGCCCGCAACGCCTGCAGGATAGCGTCTCTATCTCTAAAGTTAAAGATTCTGGCTATTATGGGCCGTGGAGGGGCGTCTGGTTTATGCTTTCCACCCGGAACTCTGTGCACTTGTTCCACAGCAAAAAAGTTACTGAGGCCCTTGGGGGCCAGATGATTCAGAATAAGGTCTTCCACGAGGAGGTCTGTGGTCAACTCGGTGGACTTCTCCGGAACTCCGATGATACGAACGTTATTGCGCCTTGCCCGACTTTCAAAATCTTCCAGTCGGTGGGCAAATAAGTAGTTGGAGGACCGTAGATTGCGAACCTCTGTTTGCAGATCGGACATGTCAGTCGTAAGGCTGGCGGTCTTTATGTCTAGAGACTTGACCTTTTCATTGGTCTTCGCCAGGTCCGTCCTGATCAGGTTGACGTCTATAGCCACTGTGTCGAGCTTTAATGCCCATGTCTCATATTGTTGGCCTATGGATGTCTTCATGCTCGCAATGGCGCCCATGACGTCTCGCAAAGTCAAATCATCCGTTGCAGCGGAGCCATCTCCGGCCTCTTCCAGAGTTCTACTTGCACCACTGAGGGATCCTTTAGGCTGGGTGTAGTGATACATAACATTTGATTGAATGGTGCCCCCTCGGTGTGTGATTTTGGTCTTCCGCTTCTCGCTGTCTGGCTTGCCCGCCATGTTGAGCGATGTGCCCCGGAGAGACCTCTGGGACCTGGTAAGAATGGCTCCTCACAAGTCAGTCCTGGGAGAGTCTTGATACGAGACGCGACAGGCGACCACACAATCCAAGGTTTAGTCCGTGGGCCACCCAAGCTGGGCGGTGGTAGGCTTCGGTAGAAAAATCCCAAAACGAAACCGAAAGTACACCCAAGGGCACAAGTCAACTCCCACTGACTGTTGTTGTTCAAATCCCACCTGGGTATCACGGAGACTCGAGTCCCTTGCTGCTCCCCGGAGCAGGCCATCAACATTCGGAGTGGAATAAGTCTGGTTCCCGGCATCCAAATCGATTCCTGAAAACAGCTATTATATCAGCTGGGTTATGTCCTTAATAACCCGTCGTCGTCATCAGGATTAGTGACAGGACATATGCGGGAGGCGACGAGGGTCTCGGGAGCCCTGTGCTCACGCGACCATCTTGGTTGCGCGCTAAGCTCCTCCCCCATTTATATATTTCTAATTGTATTGATTATATATAGTTATATATTTAAACTTATAATATAGTAAATATATTGTCTCAAAATCGCGTCGGGTGCAGTTTCCTTGCGCGCTGAGTGCGCGATTGCCATGTGACCTTAAAAAAGCATTTAATTAGTTCATAACATTTCCCATTGAAGCAGTTGCATAACGCCACCCATTTTAGTCATTCTCTCTACAGCATTTGATGAGACACACCTCTTCTGCTTAGAGAGCTTTTTTGAAACTTTTTGCTATGTACACATATCTTACACTACACACAACATGCAACCACCATCTTCATCAATATTCATAGTCTGTAAAGTAGCCTTTCACCTGTGATTGCCAAACACCTAAAAGTTACATAACCAAAGTTTTCCCCACTACCAGAGGTAATATCGTTGCATACGCTGTCCACAGCACAATGTAATGTAGGACGGCCCAGGGGCAGTATCATGCATATATAATGAGCATACGGACACAGACAGTGGAAGTGGGTACGGGCACGTGCACTCAACACCTTTTTATTACCAGGGTCATATATCTCAACATCATCTCCTACGCCGACGACAGCCAGCTCATCCTCTCCCTCAGCAAGGACGGCACACTGCCAAAACCAACCTCCACGAGGGAATGAAGGCCATCACCGACTGGATGAGCAACAGACGTCTGAAGCTAAACTCGGACACAACGGAGGTTCTCATCCTTGGACCCACCCCCTCAACCTGAGACGACTCCTGGAGGCCGACCACACTGGGAACAGCACCAACACCAACCGACCATGCACGCAACCTAGGAGTCATCCTCGACTCCTCCCTCTCCATGTCTAAACAGGTCAACGCTGTCTCCTCCTCCTGCTACAACACCCTCCGCATGCTCCGCAGGATCTACAAGTGGATCCCAACCGAAACAAGAAGAATGGTGACACAGGCCTCGTCAGCAGCAGACTGACCTACGGCAACGCACTCTACGCAGGAATCCCAGCCAAACACCTACGGCGACTACAAAGCATCCAAAACGCCTCCATCCGACTGATCGTCAATGGCCCCCGCCGCAGCCACATCACTGCCCTACACTGGCTCCCCGTCGACAAGAGGATCACCTTCAAGCTCCTCACCCACACACACACAAGGCGCACCACAATGCCGGACCAGTCTACCTGAACAGCAGACTTAGCTTCTACAGCCCCAACCGCCCGCTCTGCCAGTCTCACCCTAGCCACTGTCCCCCGCATCCAACAAACAACCTCCGGCGGCAGATCCTTCTCCTACCTCGCCACCAAGACCTGGAACACCCTCCCTACCCACCTATGGCAGACCCAAGACCTACTCGCCTTCAGAAGACTCCTCAGGACGTGGCTTATCGAGCAGTAGCGGCACCCCCTACCTTCAGCGCCTTGAGAACCTCAAGGGTAAGTAGCGCGCTTTACAGGTACTCTGATTGATTGATCCAATGACGTCTGTGATGGATGCGTGTGGAGTGAATGTAAGCCAGCCCTCAGGGGATGGTTGTAGCTACCATCACCTACAACAAAAACCATTGGATCACACACAGACATACAATAATAAAAGAATCAATAGTTTGTGCTGCAGTAAGGTAGGGACAGTAGATGTGAAAAATATTCTATTGTAAAAGAACCACAACTTGTGGTATACTGGACACAATCAATAGATCTGAAATAATGCACAATATGATTGTATCATAAATGGTCCATCAGTTCGAGTGCACTCAGATAGCCACATCAAAAGCATTCAGCATGTGCACAGCCAGCGATGATGCGTGCTGCGGGCGGGCCGTACTAGGAGTAATTTCTGTTGCCATCAACACAACATCATCTGCAATAGCGACTCGATCTGAATTGTGAACACTGCTGTCTGCAGTGTAGGCCAGAGAGAACGGGTAGCAAGGGGCTACAGCTACGTAACGTGGACTTGAGCTGCCCAGTTTGTCATAAGCGAAGCAACAAAAAGCGTGTGCGTAGCCTTTGATGATGCGTACCTCATCTACAATACCGACTTGATCTGAATTGTGAACACTACTGTCTGCAGTGTTAATTGAAGGCAGTACTCACACAGACATCCATGAATACTTTTTCTCACTTCCACTTCACAAAGTACAACATAAATTACAGAAACTCTGCAATAAATAAATCAAAACAATTCGAATTGCGATTTCTGCTGTCCACAGTGTAGACTATTTAGTGTTCCTTTGCACTTGCAAGATAAATTTGGTCATTGTAGTAAACCTATAAGTCATCTAAAAAAATGTTTTCAAGCAAGTATATTAAAAGGATATTGTGTGTATTTCAATAGACGTAGTTACTTGACTACTGGATTCTGTAATTAAACAATCACCATTCGGACTGAATTGTGAACACTTCTGTCTGCAGTGTAGGCCAGAGAGAGTGGTCAGCAAGGGCCACAGCTACATAACGTGGACTTGAGCTTCCCAGTTTGTCATAAGTGAAGCAAAAAAAGCGTGTGCAGAGCCTGTAATGATACGTATGCATGGCGCACTGGAGCAATGTCTTTTCCTACGAGACTGCGTCATCTACAATAGCGACTCAATCTGAATTGTGAACACTGCTGTCTGCAGTGTTATTTGTAGGCAGTACTCACACAGACAACCATGAATACTTTTTCTCACTTCCTCTACACAAAATACAACAACATAAATTACAAAAAACTCTGTAATAAATGAATCAAAACAATTCGAATTGCTATTTCTGCTGTCCATAGTGTAGATTATTCAGTTTTCCTTTGGACTTGCAAGATGAATTTGGTCATTGCAGTAAACCTATAAGTCATCTAAAAACATTTCTTCAAGCAAGTATACTAAAAGGATTCTGTAATTAACCCCTTCGATGCTGATGACGGCTGGGAGCCGTCATGGCACACAGTGCTCGTGTGCTGATGACGGCTCCCAGCTGTCATGACCATGCCCGCCATCGGAATGTGCCGCACAGGATTGGAATTCTGGCCGCGGGCAAGGGGTTAAACAATCACCACTCGATCTGTATTGTGAGCCCTGCTGCCGCAGTGTAGGTCAGAGAAACTATTTATTAACGCCTCACAGCCACATACCTTTGAATTCGAAAGCATGGAGTTGGTTGCACCAGATCGGAGGGGGTACACAGAAATAATCACAAACTTTAACTTCTGACATCCTCAATCATAGAATCAAGACCCCGTTTCACTGTTCGAACCTGTTGTACCATGGTGTACTCCACCGACTGGTGTCAACCAAGCACAATAAGCATGTGCAACAGTTAACTACGCAAGCACAGAGTCTGATGCACCTCAACTGAGGGAGTTCTATGAAAACTAAGCAACAAGTAATATCGGACATCTTCCATTGTGAAATCAAGACACCGTTCCACTGTAGGGACCTAGAGTTGGTTGCACCTGATCAGAGGTGGTGCACAGAAATAATCACAGACTTTAACTTCTGACATCCTCAATCTTAGAATCAAGACCCCGTTTCACTGTTTGGACCTGCTGTACTGTGGTGTACTCGACCGTATGGTGTCAACCAAGCACAATAATCATGTGCAACAGTTAGCGATGCAAGCACAGAGTCTGATGCACCTCAACGGAGGGAGTTCTATGAAAAGCAAGCAGCAGGTAATATCAGACATCGTCCATTGTGGGATCAAGATACTGTTCCACTGTTGGGTCCTAGAGTTGATTGCACCTGGTCGGAGGTGGTAGACAGAAATGATAACAGACTTTAACTTCTGACATCCTCAATCATAGAATCAAGACCCCGTTTCACTGTTCGGACCTGCTGTAACGCGGTGTAGTCCAGCGACTACAGTCAACCAAGCCCAATAATCCTGTACAGCCATTAGCTACGGAAGCACAGAGTGTGATGCACCTCAACGGAGGGAGTTCTGTGAAAAGCCAGCAGCAGGTAATATTGGACATCCTCCATTGTGGGATCAAGACACCGTTCCACTGTTGGGACCTAGAGTTGGTTGCACCTGGTCAAAGGGAGTACCTTCATCTCCACTCTCAGTTGCAGTTCTAAAATCGTCCATTGTGGGATCAAGACACCGTTCCACTGTTGGTACCTGTTGGACTACTGTATCAGTAGTATACAGAACATCCACTCTGCTGGGCCTCATGCTGGGCGCTGTGTGCCTGTGTCGCGGTAGCCAGCGTTGATCTCAGGAGCCTTCCAAGCTCGCAGACCTCAGCCCAGGAGCTTCCGCCGGCATGTGGGGGGCCCTCTTTCACATACGGCGGTGTCGAAAGATGAAATGTGCGGCATAAAGGCATCACAGCGTCCATGGCGGTTTCAGAGTACCAGCACGCTGAGAGCATCATTCACGCAGCCACCTTTGCTCACGTGGGCAACCTCGTGGTGGTGTAAGCTGCGCAGACCTGGCAGACACGTTCGCCATTCCGTAAGAGAGGACCACACCCAGAGAAACGTGCCTTTTATTCATAGCCCTATGCTAACCATGCGTACGCCGAGCCAGCCCACTACGCTAAAGATTTGGTGGGAGGGGGCATGTACACGCTTTGTTTCCGTAATCTTTCCTACTGACTGTACTATCATGGACGCGTCCACTATCCACTTCATTCAATACACCATCAGTGTATGTTGACATATCTGTGCTCTGCATACTCAAGTCTGTACGGCACATCCCCTCAACACTTTGCATTGTATACTTTTATAATCGAGAATCACTTGCCACCTTCGCACATACTTTGCGCCCATCTCTCCCCGCATTCTGCATTGTGTGGCAGAGGTGCCATGCCATGTTTGGTTTGAGTCCATGGCTAGCCACTGTTCCCTCAGTACTTAATGTTGTTGTGTCTGCTCGATGTACATGTTGTTTGTCATGTTGTATGTGATTATACAAGGTAGCACGTTTATACACGAGAAGTGGTTTCTCCCATTTACATATTGCTGTCTTAAAGAGCATATAGAAGTTTTTTCTCACAGGTAAAAACTGCGACCACAATGGCAGTCATTCATTACTATCCAAGAATGTCCAACTGCACGCTGCTTCTAAGCTTACAGCCCCCAATCTTGCGTGCTTTATTAAAAGCACGCCAACTCTCACAATTAAACCAACATTCACACGGCTTTCTAATGGCAGTTATCTGCTTCTCAATAACATTCACTCCTACGGTATGTGAACTGGCATACCGTATGTCCTTACTGTTTCAAACTAAGTAACTTCCTCCAGCAATATCTATTCCCACCCACACAATGTAACTCCCAAACTTCAACTTGGCCTTCAATCCCTACTTTGAAAAGAGATTTCATTAAACTAACCAAACTGAAAATGCTTTTGTTCAGAACAGAAGTGTCCATCACGTCTGCAAAAGAAATGTATCGACTCCAAATAGCACAAACTTTAAGTGAAAGAAAGTTCCTTTTAAATACAAACCTCTCATTACAGTTTGTGAATTTTTACACAATTTTCAATACATCTCACACTCAAGGTCTGCACACTTTTTTAACATGGTCTCCTCCGGCCTTCTCACAACTGTTTTTGGTATAATACCAGACTTCATTCATTCGATCATCTCTGGAATTACAGAAACAGTGCCTATAATTCTCGCTCGGTTTGCGGCCATCCTACTACTATTTTTGCTTGTAAAAAATGGCTGTGCTCCCTGTTGTAACAAGCATGTCCGACAGAATACGCCTCTATGCAAAGCTACATCAATACCGTGAAAAAATTGAACTACTTTTCGGCTGCCTGCCTCTATCTATTATCAGAGCCAGCTACAACATTACATTTATTTACACATATGCAATCTGTGTGCAACCATCTTTTTATTGCAAAACTTGCCCATTCGCCTGGCGAATGGATCTATGCCTTGCCAACATCCCAACAATCGCTCCCGATATCCAGCAGGTAATGCAATATCTAGAAAACCACGAACTTGATTGTTCGGGCACTGGAGCAATGGCGGATGCCACGCAAAAAGGTATCTTGGTGGAATGGGATTAAGCGCAGCCGCGAAAGATCTCTTGCAACGTGCGACCTTTGATAACATTGCAGATTGCCTGCCAATTCAAATTGCTGCTCCAACATTCAAAGAACATTACTGTCCCTTCGAGGATATGAATTAGATCGCTTCGCTTTTCTCACACGATGGCAACAATGACCTCTTGGAACATTATGCATCTCAAGCCGCTGAAGAACTTCCGGACTGCAATCTCCAAAAGTTGTAAGAAACTCGTTATTTTTCCATCTTTTTTCCTTACATTTTTTTTAATACACTTCAATTGTACTACTTTCATATAATAACTTTCTAAGTATGCTCACACATTTGAACTCTGTTTTCATTATTGCCCCTTACGTCTCCACTCTAACCAGGGATCGGTGACGTATGGCCCATGCAAATACGCTATTTACTTGCTAAATTAGCCTAAACCCAACATCCATTTTGAAACCATGTCTATTCTTTGTGCATACATCTCTGCCTGCCTGTAATCCCTAAAGCCCTTTCACAAAAGTGTACTCTGTCTCAGCCTGTGCTCACATGCTGCCGATCAAGATAAAAAAACACAACATTGTTTAGGAACTGGTTGCCACAGTGTGGTAATCATATCCTACCTTTATTTTCATTATACAATTTAGTCATTCATGTCTAATAGCTATTGTTCATGTCACATGGAACTGTAACATGCAGTGTGGAATTCACTGATGCAGGAGCTTCGGTTTGAAGCAGCAGAAGCGGTTGGAGTTTGCCTCAGCTCGATGCCTTAGCTCTCTGCACAAGAATGTTTTTTTGAAACAGCTTAAGACAATAATGTTTGGTTTGACCAAAGGGTACCGAATGTGCTTGTCAGAAGCGCAATGTTTGTATTCCTCCTCAAAGTTCCAATGTGGGTAGAACTATTACCAATTCTGACACGCACCAGATTGAATTTACTGTACAACAGATTGCTGACTGTTCTACTGTTGATAATTTTGTGTTACAAAAAGCAGGCCCAGGGTACCTAAAAAGTTTGATGATTACATTTTGCAAATTCTTTTTTTTTTCTTCAAGGATGCATGTGGTAATCGTATCCTACCTTTATTTTCCTTATAGAATTTAGAGTCATTGAAGTCTAATAGGTATTGTTTATGTCACATGGAACTGTAACATGTAATGTGGAATTCACTGATACAGGAGCTTATGTTTGAATCCAGCAGAACAGTTTGGAGTTTGCCTCAGCTGGATGCCTTAGCTCTTGCACCAGTGGGTCCATTTATGGTACTTAAATAAATACACTTTTTATATAACTTTCAAACTCCATCCCTTTATTACACACAGCCACTTTCTTAGACACACCTGATTTCACCATTTGAATTCTGTGGCATTGCAACATTCTGCATTATATTTTCACGATTATTTCTTTATTCCTGCTTGCTAAAACACTGCATTCGAGTCTTCAGACCGGTAGAGGTGAGTAGTTCGCTTCCCACTCTCTGTATAGTATAAACGCATACTAACACTACTTACACAGGTATGCTACAGCGGTCGGTATCCTACAGTGTCCACAGCACATAATGTTACAGCAATCAACTCACGGCTTAGGCTCACGGTTTCATCCCCGAGTCTTCACACCCGTACCAGTGAGTAGTTTGCTTCCCACTCCCGCTATACTCTAAAAGCATACTAACATCACCTGCACAGCTATGCTACAGCGCCCAGTATGCTTCCTCGCCTAGAGCACATCAGTTTACAGCACTCAGCTCACGGTTCAGGTGCACGCTTTCATCCCCAAGTGTACCAGCCCCTCACCTCAGCACCATCTCACAGTGGGCAAAACAGCACTTTCACACCGGTAGGGGTAAATACTTCGCTTCGGCCAGTATGCTACAGCGACCAGGGCACATCAGTTTACAGCACTAAGCTCACAGTTTAGGCGCACGCTTTCAACCCCGAGTGTACCAGCCCCTCACCTCAGCATCATCTAACAGTGGGCAAAACAGTACTTTCACACCGGTAGGGGTGAATACTTCGCTTCGGCCAGTTCGCTACAGCGCCCAGAGCACATCAGTTTACAGCTCTCATCTCACGGTTTAGATGCAAGCTTTCATCCCCGACTGTACCGACACCTCACCTCAGCACCATCTCACTCTGGGCAAAACAGCACTTTCACAACGGTAGGGGTAATACTTCACTTCACACTCCCTGTATAGCATACCCTAAACAACCCACAGACGTTACAGTGCTCCTACCCTCCTCTTTTCTACTTTTTCCGCCCTTTTTCCCCCTTACTCGCTTCAACGGAAACACAAAATGGCGGCCAACACTTCCTAGTTGCAACCGAGCGCCCAGAGCACATGAGTTCACAGCACTCAACTCACGGTTTATGCCCATGCTTTCAACCCCGAGTGTACCAGCACCTCACCTCAGCACCATCTCACTGTGGGCAAAACAGCACTTTCACACCGGCAGGGGTAAATACTTCACCTCACACTCCCTGTATAGTACACCCTAAACACCCCACAGACGTTACAGTGCTCCTAACCTCCGCTTTCCTACTTTTTTGGCCCTTTTTGCCCCTTACTCGCTTTAACGGAAACACAAAATGGCGGCCAATACTTCCTAGTGGCAAGCGTTTGCAGCCAATAAGCAGCAAGCTCGTGCTCGTAATGGCTCAGTCAATCACAGGACAGAATTCCCAAATATCGATAACTGTAAATTTCCATATTGCTCCAAAACTACTGAACGGATTGACACCAAATAAACAAAAGCGTGCTTTCTAGACCAAGAGGCTTCTCCCTGCCAAATTTGGGGTAATTTTGTTCGACCGGAAGCCTTGTCTAAAGTTTCCTATGGAAATTAACATGGAGAAAACAAGTTTTCAGACCCCCTTTGATCTCGGCCCCCCTTGATGAATCGGCCCCAAACTTTAAACAGCTGATATGAACAAAGAGTTGGTTTGGAAAATTTCATGAAAATTACAAGACAAGGAGAGGCACAAGAGGGAAAGGGAGAAGAAAAAGCAAGAGTAGGGATGAGAACTCGCTCTTGGAAGTAGCAAATGGTTGGCTGCCAAAGAGGTTTTGGAGGACAATCATTAAACTGGATATTTGGATTTCGTGCTTTTCTGTGGATAATTTACTTTCATGAACTTTTGAACTTTATGAAGAAATTCAGAATGTTACCTCTGCACTTATATAATGGTTTTGATTGACACAAGTATATACTGAATCTTTATTGTTGTAGAGGTCAGGAAGAAATTTGTTGACAAAAACAAAGGTATGTCCTGTAATCGAAGAGTTTCAAGTAAAATAGACCTAATGGGTAACCAGGTAGATAGATACAATAAATAAAGGTGTATCCTGTTGTCGAGAACTTTAAAGTAAAATAGACATAAGGGACAAACAAGTGGATATGGACAACTTCCACATTACAGAGTTGTTTATTAATCATGATGAACAATTATGTGGGACCGGGAACTAGTGCCTAATGATGAAAACGTAATGAAACACCCCGGCCAGCTATGTCTCTCAATACAGTAACCGTGGCCCTAAGGGGAAAAGTGGGTAGATAATTATATACGCTCACCTGAGCACAAAAATTGTCCAGGAAGTGTCAATCACAGCAGTGTCAATCATGGCAGCCCGCCAAGGAGTCGAAAATCACGGATAGAAACACGTGACCGATGGAGATTCAAAAAATGTCTGAAAGGCAAAATAATTATATATAATAAGTAAGTGGATAAATAAGTGGACAAGCAGCATATAGTCGTGTAGATATACTCATGGAGCAAAGACTAATAATAACAACAGATCAATCCAAGTATTACGTACAAAAAGGTGGCAAGCCCTACTCAGTAATAGTAGACAAAAAGAACATGAGTGGAGGGGGGTCCGCTATGAGTATAGGAATATTAGAAATATAATCAAGTAAAAATTACCTATGTAGTAGACAAGAAATGGCAGAACATTATGTATACAGACCCACTGACCTGATATGTGTATTCCCAGACCCAAACATCCACAAGGTCTAGCGCAGTGAGTCAAGGAAAATTACTGATGGAAGTAATCAAGGCTCTGTTAACAATGGATATTTAAAACTGAATGAGCCAATGTGATAACAACATGTAACGGTTAATAGAAAAGTCGTAGACATGTACCAGTTATCTAGACATAAGCTCTGTAAAAAACATACTGGGAAATCAAGAACATAGTCCCTCCGGAACTAAAGTAAGCGAGAAATAGTTATCGAAGAGCTCATACTTCATAAATCATGAGAAGGCACCAAGTCCGTACTCTAAAAATGAATCAAACATGTATGGAGTTAAACGAGCCCGTCCAAAAAAGGCAAGGCGTGACTAACTATTGGGCCACAGTTTCAAAACAACAATCCACTTACCCAGAGTAGTAGCATCCATTCCGCTTTATAACGCGACTGAAAAGAGCTACTAAGCAATCACCGTTGGACAGGCCCCAGGAAGGGCTCGCTCCCTCCCCGCATAACGGAGCCCGGACACCGGCTCTCCCGGTGCTACCCTCAGAAGCAACCCGCAACCCGTCCCCTACGGGACGCCTGCCCCCGAACATCCCTGTATCACTGGCCTGGGCCACCGTCAGCACCATTGCCAGGGCCCAGCCGCCATCTTGGACCCTGCACCACGAGGCCGCGTGGCCTCAGCTCGACCCCAACCCTGGGCCTGGCCGGGCCCCGACATCCTGGCACCACCATCCACCCAGGAGGTGAACGGACCACTTGGCAGGTCAATGGGAGAGAGGAGTGTCGATGGCTCTCCCCCGCCAGGTGCCGATCGCCCCCAGCCTCCCCAGGCGCTGGCTCCACCCCCCTGCTGGGTGCCTGGACTCCCTCATCCCGGACCTCCCGACCTCCAAGTGCGAGGGTCCGGACATCAAAGGGCTCCAGACCTATAACTGAGGCAGCTCCAGAGCAGGAAGGCAGTTGTATCCTGGAGTCGAGAGACACCGTGAAGAACTCATCCTTGACGGACTGCTGGCGCTGCCGCAGCCCTGCCTTGTGAACTGTCGTCCTGCCTGCTAGCGCTGCCGCGGCCTTCTGCAACCTTCATCCTCGTAGGGACCTGCTGGCGCTGCCGCGGCCCTTTGCAACCTACGTCCTCGTCGGGACCTGCTGGCGCTGCCGCGGCCCCTTGCAACCTCCATCTTCGTAGGGACCTGCTGGCGCTGCCGCGGCCCGTTGCTATCTACGACCTCCTCGGGACCTGCTGGCGCTGCCGCGGCCCGACCCTCCAGAACGCCGAGCTCGAGGATTGTGAGCTATCATCCTTCCACCTCAATACCCGATTGGTAACAAGACTGTCCCGCTACCCCCTTTCCCTGCCAGAGACTAGAATTGAGAGGATCCTCGTATCCTGATCTCACTGTACCGTATTACCGTACTTCCGGAACTGCATATAAAAGCGTTAACCTTATCTTTGTGTGGTGTCCATCTGTGGGGGGGAAGTTACTTGTCTGTACGATCGCTAGGAGACGGCTCTCCCCGGAGACCTCTCCCCTTGTCCTCGGCCGACCCTCCAGGTCCCGTCTAACATTGGTGGCCAGCGGCGCGATCCGAACCAACGCGTAATCGTACAGAGAGTAACTCACCCCACGACTAAACCACAATGTCAACCAAAGAGAGCGGATCCACAGAGAAATTCCAGATGGAAAAACTAGAAGAGTACAGCCATCGAGAGCTAAATCAATTTTGCATAGAACTAGGCATTGCTACCACCGGTCTGAGCACGAAAGAGGACTTCAAACACGCCCTAGAATCTTGGGCAGAAACAGGTACCGCCAGACCCCGGGACCAAAACGTCGAAGCACCAGAGACAAACACCACTCCGACCGAAGAAAGAAGAGCGGGTCTCTCCCGGGAAGAGATCCAAGAACGAGAAAAAAGCAGACTCCACGAATTAGAGTTGGCACGGCTCAAGTTGGACGGAGAACTGAAACTGGCAGAACAAAAGATAAACTTAGAACACTTACGGCTCCGAGAAGAGCGGGAAGAAAAGCAAAGACAAAGAGAACTCGAAGAGAAAAGACTGGCATACGAACACGAGCGCAAGCTCGCAGAGATAGAAATGCGGAAACAGAACAAAGAACTAGGGGTGCCCGAACAACCGCGCACCCCAGGCGCTACAGAACCAAAGGTCCACATCCCTAACGATGTCGTCCGAGAATACTATCGGAACGACGACATACAACAGTGGTTCAAGGCCTACGAGATCGCCATGACCTCCCACCGGATCGATCGAAGTGACTGGGGAGCCGGTCTATGGGGGAGGTTCGTCAATGAAGGCCGCGATGCCCTGCTACAGCTCCCGGACCATCAGATGACGTCCTATGACCACATGAAGGCCGCTCTCCTCACTCGATATGGACTCACGCCCGAGATGTACCTCCAGAGGTTCAGCGACTGCACACGGATCCCGGGTACGACTTGGGTAGAATATGTGAACTATTTCAGCCGAGCCTTCGAGGGATGGATAAAGGGGAGCCATGTAACTACTTACGAGCAACTGTTCAACCTCATTGTGTGGGAGCACCTCTCCAACAACTGCTTTGTCGAGCTCAGGCAGCACCTCCTCGACAGTAAATTGACTGAACCGCCGCAGCTCGCCGCTGAGGCTGACCGATGGGAAAGCACCCGAGTGACCCGGAGTGGGCCAAACGAGCAGAACAGAACCAGCCAAGGTCACCATCGTCCCCGAGGAGGAGGAGGAGGCCAGGGCCGGGGCAGAGATGCCGTCCCGGCAGCTCCCGCCAACACCACCCCGCCCCCGGCCGGTCGGGGAAACCCCCCGATGCGCCCGGGGTTCCGAGCCAACGTTACTTGCCACCGGTGCCAGCGAGTCGGCCACTATGCCAGCGACCCGAACTGCCCAAAGAACCAGACTCCCGGGCCCCGCCAGGTCGCCGCCGCCGCCCTGGGAGAAGAGCCAAACTCCGAAGAGCATGAAGAGTACGAACAGGAGCAGCCTGAATGGGAACCTGCCGCCATGGTCCTAGCTTGCCTAGGGGGAAGAGACATGATCCCGCGGGTCCCCCTACCCGCCAACACCCGAAAATACAGCCAGTGGGTGAACATAAATGGGCGCAAGGCCGAAGCCCTGCGTGACACGGGGGCCAGTGTGACGGCCGTCCGCTGTCACCTGGTGACCCCAGAACAAATCCTGCCAAACGTCCTTTGCCCCGTCCGATCGGCCGACAATTCTGAGAGCCTGTGTCGGATGGCCTGCGTCCCCTTCGAATGGGGAGGAGTGTCCGGCATGCTAAAAGTGACTGTCCGCGATGATGCCCCCGTGGACTGCCTCCTGGGGAACGATCTCGAGAGTTCCCCGTGGGCGGCCGTTGAAAGAAGAGAGCACCTGGGGATGTTGGGCCTCCCGGACTGGGCGTGCGTAACAACCCGGTCCATGGCCGCCCGCGCCATCCCCAGACCCGAAGAACCCGAATGGCCAGCACCTCCTCCCCCGATCACTCCAGAGGAAGACACCGTCCATACTGACCCCCCGGAACCAACCCAAGAAGGGCCCGCTCAGCCCCAAGACCTTCCAGACCTGGCTCAGTGGCGTCAAGAGGGGGGGCCCACCCAGGAACAATTCCGGCAGGAGCAAAAGACCTGTCCCTCCCTCGAGGGACTCCGACAGCAAGCACTCGCCCAGAGTGCGGGAGACACCGCAGGGGCCCACTGGGTCTATTGGGACAATGACCTACTGTACAGCGAGCAAAGAATCGCGGAATTGGGGGCCAGTCGGGTGCTGGTGGTGCCCCTCCGCTTCAGAGACTTCCTTTTGAACTTGGCACATGATGTCCCCCTGGCTGGGCACCTGGGGCAAGACAAAACCTACAACCGCCTGGTAACCCACTTTTACTGGCCAAAGATGCGAAATGACGTCTCCAACCACTGCCGGGCCTGCCCCACCTGCCAGGCCAACGGGAAGAGCGGCCGAAAACTCAAGGCACCCCTGCAACCATTCCCCGTCGTCACCACCCCGTTCGAAAGGGTGGGAATAGACATTGTGGGGCCCCTGGACCCCCGAACAGCACAAGGGCACCGATTCATCCTGGTCCTGGTGGACCACGCCACCCGCTATCCCGAGGCCGTTCCCCTTCGAACTGTGACAGCACCAGTGGTAGGCCGAGCCTTAATGGGGATCTTCTCTCGAGTGGGCTTCCCCCGGGAGGTCGTCAGCGACAGGGGCACGAACTTTATTTCCAAATATATGAAATCCCTCTGGCAGCAGTGCGGAGTCACCTACCGATTCACAACCCCCTACCACCCGCAAGGAAACGGACTGGTCGAGCGGTTCAACCACACTCTCAAGGGGATGATCATGGGGCTGGAGGAGCCCCTACGCCGCCAGTGGGACGTACTACTCCCGTGCCTCCTCTTCGCCTACCGAGAAGTCCCTCGGCTTCAGCCCCTTCGAGCTCCTGTACGGACACCCTGTCCGAGGGCCCCTCAGCCTAGTTAAAGAAGAATTGGAAATGGCCCCCCTGAAAACCCCTCCAGATGTCTATAAGTACCTCCTGACCCTCCGCAACCAGACCAGGCGATTCAGGGAGATCGCTAAAGCCAATCTTGAGGCCAGTCAGGAGGACATGAAGAAATGGTACGATCAACATGCCTCCTCCATCGAGTTCGAGCCTGGTCAGCAGGTATGGGTGATGTCCCCCACCGAGCCTTGTGCCTTGCAAGACAAATGGACAGGACCCTTCAAGGTGGTCGAACGCAAGGGCCCTGTCACCTATCTCATCGACATGGAGTCCCCCCGGAACCCCCTCTGGGTCCTCCACGCCAACAGACTCAAGCCACACTTCGTGCGCTCGGAGCTCAGCCTACTGATGGCTACAGACAGTGGGGCGGAAGAAGACTCCGAGCCCCTCCCTGACCTACTGAGGACCAGTGAAAAAGATGGTTCGGTGGACGGGGTCCGACTCTCCGATGCCCTGACCCCGGAGCAACGCCAGGACTGTCGGGCCCTCCTGCTGCAATTTGCAAACCTGTTTTCCCTCACCCCCGGGGTCACCCCCTGGTGCCTTCACGACGTGGACACCGGGGACAGTCCCCCTATCCGACACCGGGCGTACCGAGTACCAGACCGGGTGCGCGCCTGCATCCAAGAAGAAGTCTCCAAAATGCTTACACTCGGAGTCATCGAGCCCTCAGACAGCCCCTGGGCCAGCCCAGTCGTACTGGTCCCCAAAGCGGCTGCCCCGGGCACCACCCCCGAGCTCCGATTCTGCGTCGACTATCGGGGTCTGAACGCTGTCACCCGAACCGACGCTCATCCCATCCCCCGAGCAGATGAACTGGTTGACCGCATGGGGGCTGCCCGCTACCTAAGCATCTTCGACCTGACAGCGGGCTACTGGCAGATCGGCCTCACCCCCAGGGGCCCAAGAACGATCCGCTTTCTCCACCCCGGATGGACACTATCATTTCACAGTGATGCCATTCGGCATGAAAAACGCTCCAGCCACTTTTCAACGACTTGTGAACCAGGTATTGGCGGGCCTCGAAGAATTCAGCCCGCCTACCTGGACGATATCGCGGTATACAGCCGCCACTGGTCAGACCGCCTCCGCCACCTCCGAGAGGTCCTGCAGGCCCTTCAACGAGCCGGCCTCACAATCAAGGCCAGCAAGTGCCAAATTGGCCAGGGGTCCGTGACCTACCTCGGGCACCAAGTGGGGAGCGGTCTGGTGGCCCCTCTCCAGCTCAAGATCGCTGCCATCCAGTCCTGGCAGCCCCCCGTCACCCAAACCTAGGTACGAGCCTTCTTGGGGCTCACCGGATACTACCAGCGGTTTGTGAAGGACTATGGCAGCATTGTGGGGCCCCTCACGGAACTCACATCCAAGAAACACCCAAAAACAGTCAACTGGACCCCAGACTGTCAAGTGGCCTTCGAGAAGCTGAAGGCCGCCATGTGCACCGCCCCTGTGCTCCAGGCCCCCGACTACAGCCGTGAGTTCATCGTCCAGACTGATGCCTCAGACCATGGCATTGGGGCCGTCCTCTCCCAACTGAACCCCGAGGGAGTCGACCAACTAGTGGCCTTCATCAGCCGACGCCTGCTGGCCCGAGAACAGCGCTGGAGTACTATCGAGCGGGAGGCCTTTGCAGTAGTGTGGGCCCTCAAGAAGCTCCGACCCTACCTCTTCGGTACCCACTTTCGGGTACAAACAGATCATCGCCCCCTGCAATGGTTAATGCAGATGCGGGGGGAGAATCCCAAACTGTTGCGCTGGTCCATCTCCCTGCAGGGGATGGACTTCACTGTGGAGCATCGCCCTGGCCAAGACCACGCCAACGCGGATGGCCTGTCCCGCTTTTTCCGCCTCGACGAGGAGAGTCCCTAAGAGGATGGGTGACTCTCCCCGCCTTCAGCTGGGGGGGACGCATGTTGGACAGGCCCCAGGAAGGGCTCGCTCCCTCCCCGCATAACGGAGCCCGAACACCGGCTCTCCTGGTGCTACCCTCAGAAGCAACCCGCAACCCGTCCCCTACGGGACGCCTGCCCCCGAACATCTCTGTATCACTGGCCCGGGCCACCGTCAGCACCATTGCCCGGGCCCAGCCGCCATCTTGGACCCTGCACCACGAGGCCGCGTGGCCTCAGCTCAACCCCAACCCTGGGCCTGGCCGGGCCCGACATCCCGGCACCACCATCCACCCAGGAGGTGAACGGACCACTTGGCAGGTCAATGGGAGAGAGGAGTGTCGATGGCTCTCCCCCGCCAGGTGCCGATCGCCCCCAGCCTCCCCGGGCGCTGGCTCCACCCCCCTGCTGGGTGCCTGGACTCCCTCATCCCGGACCTCCCGACCTCCAAGTGCGAGGGTCCGGACATCAAAGGGTGCCAGACCTATAACTGAGGCAGCTCCAGAGCAGGAAGGCAGTTGTATCCTGGAGTCGAGAGACACCGTGAAGAACTCATCCTTGACGGACTGCTGGCGCTGCCTCAGCCCTGCCTTGTGAACTGTCGTCCTGCCTGCTGGCGCTGCCGCGGCCTTCTGCAACCTTCATCCTCGTAGGGACCTGCTGGCGCTGCCGCGGCCCTTTGCAACCTACGTCCTCGTCGGGACCTGCTGGCGCTGCCGCGGCCCCTTGCAACCTCCAGCTTCGTAGGGACCTGCTGGCGCTGCCGCGGCCCGTTGCTATTTACGACCTCCTCGGGACCTGCTGGCACTGCCGCGGCCCGACCCTCCAGAACGCCGAGCTCGAGGATTGTGAGCTATCATCCTGCCACCTCAATACCCGATTGGTAACAAGACTGTCCCGCTACCCCCTTTCCCTGCCAGAGAGTAGACTAGAATTGAGAGGATCCTCGTATCCTGATCTCACTGTACCGTATTACCGTACTTCCGGAACTGCATATAAAAGCGTTAACCTTATCTTTGTGTGGTGTCCATCTGTGGGGGGAGGAAGTTACTTGTCTGTACGATCGCTAGGAGACGGCTCTCCCCGGAGACCTCTCCCCTTGTCCTCGGCCGACCCTCCAGGTCCCGTCTAACAATCACCATCTTAAATAGTCAGTGATTGGCCGTAGTGAAATCACGTGGGTCGCGAGTCCAGCAACAAGCAGAAACAAAAGTAGAAGATGGACTACAAAAATGAAAATGTGTTGTAAAGCGAGTGTACATACATTTAAAAGGCTCGAGCAATACTGCCATAGTTAAATAGAGGAAGCAGTAGCTTGATCAAGTGCCGAAGAGGTCAGTTGAGCAAAATAAGCATTAAAGTTGAAGTTAAACCGGAATATCTCAAACGATGTAAAGAAAGATAAGGAGCTGAATAAAACCTAACTGCCCGAGGTCACAGTTGATCATGTATCTAATGATGTAAGGGGGTCGCCACGTAATGTCATAATTAAAGGAATAGGGAGTAAGTCCATAAATATATGGATAAACACCGTAGCAACTCAATGGTCTCTAATGCACCACTACTACGGCAATGTAAAGAGTAGAAAATTAGAAAAGCCACCATGTTTGTAGTTCTGCCCCGATAGAGATACAAGCAGAGAACAATGAAGTAATAGAATAAAGAATAAACAGTCTATATAAAGAAGGTATTTGCTGGTCATAAAATCTTCATATGACTCATTAGGCTGGGTTTAAAATCTGATATCCTAGGTGGATGCATTACGTTAGGTTGGGCTCAAATTCAAACATATGTATAGCAATAAGGTAAAAGGTAAAAAAAACAATTTATAAATAAATACATAATACAAAATCCTGGGATTAATAGAAGGAATAGTCATGTACAGGTGATTGAAGGATAGTCTAATGTTAGCACATCAGGCTGACAATACTACCAAAAACAAAAGACTTATTCATTTACAGGAATAGTCATGTACATGCGATTGAAGGATAGTCTAAAGTTAGCATATCTGGCTGACAATACTAGCACGCACATAAGACTTATTCATTTATAGTGCACTAGGATGTCATACAGATTCATTAGGATCAAGAGATCAACAATACGATCAGAAAAGCAGTTAAGATATGGCTGGAAAATGAACAAGGACTATTCACGTAAGAATACATGTAGTTCTCTGTCAGTATTAAGTCCCTGGTCCATTGATCTTAATTTAATTAACCCCTGTGCCTCAAGTTTTCTTAGTGATAATGTTTTATCTCCACCTCGAGGATAAAATTTCAGAATTGCAATGCCATGAAATTTGATATTAATTATCTCAGATAATTTATGTTCAGCATTGTAATGAGTCGCTAGTGGATAGTTGGGATAGATATTCCGTATGGCTCTCACATGCTCTTGTACACGCTCTTTGAGCGGTCTAATCGTGCTGCCTAAATATATGCTGTTGCATTGACATATTATGCAATATACTACATGTTTAGTATTGCAATTTATAAAGTCCTGTACATGGTGTATTTTCTTGGTGTTATAACAAAAGGTGGTTGTTTTTCTTCAGGACGAACAGGCAAACGTTAGACAGTGCACATTTGAAGAAACCTTTAGGCTTGGGAGGTAGCCAAGTTTGAATAGTGTCATAACAAGGGCTTTTGGTTGTAGAACTCAATATGCCCTTAAGTGTCCGGCCCCTCCTGTACGTAATCTGAGGCTTGTTTTTGATGAAAGGATCGAGATCCCAATCAAGTCAGAGAAGATGCCAGTGTCTATGTAGAGTGCGAAATAGCTCATTGCTGTGTGTGTGGTATTGTGTAATGAGAGCTACACGTTTGTTGTTGAATTCCCTCCCTTTTCTCTTATTAACCTTTAAGAGATCAGTCAGTTTACATCTCTTAATTCTGGTGGTAGCCTTGGCCAATAATTCCGGTTTGTACCCTCTTATTTCAAAACGAGTGGTTAGATCCGTCAATGCATTTGAAAAGTCACTTTCTGTACTGCAATTTCTTCTGATACGGGTCATTTCGCCAAAGGGAATCGCCCGGATCTGTGTCACAGCATGCGCACTGGTGGCGTGCAGGACCGAGTTACAGGCTGTTGTTTTGCGAAATAGTCTGGTCTCCAGGACTCCATTTTTGACAAATAAGGTGACATCCAAAAAGTCAATACTGAGTTTGTCTGAGTGGTAAGTGAAGGACAAATTGTAGTCATTCGTATTAAGATGATGAACAAAATCAATCAGTGATACATTATCACCATTCCAAATAAAAAGCACATCATCAATAAAGCGCCCCCAATATATGATGTTATTAGTTAAATTGGGGGGACAGTCTCTCCATATATGATGTAATTCATAATAACCCATGTACAGGTTAGCGAACAATGGCGAAAATTTCGCCCCCATTGCAACTCCTAAGTGTTGCCTGCACCAGGTTGAAACATGTTTGAAGTAGTTGTTCTCAAGTGTAATTCTGGTGAGTTCCAATAGCATCTTAGTATGATCATAAAGTGACGCATCCCGTTTAGACAGGAAAAAAGTCAGTGACTCCATTCCTCTTCCAAGTACAATGCTGGTATAAAGCGCACTGATGTCAAGTGTCACCAGAGTATAGTCATCAGACCAAGGAAAATGTTCAAGCTTGTTAATCAAGTCCTTAGTGTCTTCTATAAAGGCTGGTAGTTGTTTTACTATCGGTTTTAAAAACATATCTATATATTCAGATATATGTTCCGTGGGTCCACCTATCCCCGAAATTATTGGTCTTCCACGGGGGTTGGTCATGTGTTTGTGTATCTTAGGAAGTACATAAATATATGCCGCCCTGGGAGTGGGATTAAACAGATATTTGTATTCCACATCGGATAGGAGTCCTGCACTTAGCCAGAATCTAAGCGTTTTGTCAATAAGATTGCTGGTCATCGATGTTGGATTAGAAGACATTTTGGTGTATGATGTCTCATCTGATAATTGTCTCTCAATTTCTGTCAGGTAGAAATCATTGTCCATCAGGACAATATTCCCACCTTTGTCCGCTTCTTTGATTGTTAAGTGAGAATATTTAGTGAGTTGGGTTAAAGCAATTCTTTCCTCAACAGAGAGATTGTCTTTAAGTCTGTATGGTCTACTCAGTAGTGTGTCTTCCAGTTTATAAAGATCTTGGGTAACAGCTCTGTAGAAACAGTCCACCATGTTACTCGGGGAAAGAGTAGGAATGAATAGGGATTTATTTTTAAGACCACTTTCTGTGTCTAGATTGCTCGTTATGTTGAGTTCCTCTAAGAGCTCTTCCATGTTAGGAACTTGATCTATAGTGTCATCAAGAGACAGTAGCATTCTTACATTTCCAATATCTGCTATGGTCTGGCCACTTTTGGCAGCATTATATACAGGTATAGGACACAATTTCTGTTGATTTGCAAAGATTTTCTTTAATTTCAAACTACGTACAAATTTGAAAAGGTCAACATGGATTTGAGTGAAGTCAGGTTTTGCAAGAGGACACAAATTCAAACCTTTCTTGAGTACCATAATCTCATTTTTATCTAAGACCTGTTGGGACAAATTGACTATAGACACATCATCAATCATATTATCATCATTGTTTGCAGTATTAAGTAGATTAAGATCTGCACTCACTTCTGGTTCATCGTGATGGATCTGGTTATCCTTTTGCTGTCTGTAGAGTCTGTGTTTACGCCCTACCCTCCTGATTCTTTTCTTGAAGGACAGACCCGATATTAACTTAGAGAGTGAAATACAGCGTGCACATCGGGACCCTTTTAGACAGCATTCGGGTAGGAGTGCCCCCAGAAAGATACTTGTCAATTTTCTTTCATACTCAGTTAAAGATCTAATATTAGGTAGGGCTCTCACTGACTCTTCTCTTCAAATCGACTCTTCTAAGTACTTAATCCGCTCCGACGTGGGTAGAGTGACAGCACAGAGGCAGTGGGAGTTGGGGACTCGGATGCAGGAAATTAGAGAGTTGGGGGCACAGGTCATGATGAAGTTCCCGGCTGCATTACGAGTTGTATGGAAGAATAAGACATACAATTTTATTTCCCCGCAGGAAGTCGATAGTTTCATCATTTCCTTGAAAGAAGCTCAGCACCAGGAATAAGGATAAGGTTAAGGTTGTATTACTAGGGTTAGAAGAAGAATTTAATATATAATCCCTATTTTGCTTACTAGTTCCATGTACATGGATGTCAAAATTTGATTAAAAAAAAATGGATATACTATAGGGGAATACATTAAAAAAAAAAAATGTTTATATATAATTTATAAATTACAAAAAAAAATATATATATATATATATATATATATATATATATATATATATAGTTGGTGTAGTTGCACTTTGTCAGACAATTGTTTGTTGAGGTCCATAATCCAGATTAGGGGTAGAGCCCTCGTATGGCGATACAATTGCCAAGGTCAAAACGGGGGGTTCCTCATGGGGGGTGGAGGGTGGAGGGTGGTGGTGGGAGGTGGGTGTATAAAAAGAGAAAACATTTTCCTCATATACCGGTAAAAAATGAAATTGACTTATTGAGCAGAGTGAAATGGATGCAAAATACCCTTTCCTTGGTTATAACAAATGTGGATTATGGAGAATAAGACAAAAATAATTCGCTGGAATGTCAATGGATTAAGGGAAAATAGGAAATTTAATAGAATTTGTGAATTTTTAAATAAGTCTGGAGCCAACATTATATTCCTAGAAGAAACCCACTTAGAGCAGCAGGAATGTAAGGCAGCTTTTAAGAATCAAAAGTGGATACAGGATCTTCTCTGCTCTGAACAGAGCGGTAGTACTAGAGGAGTGGCTATGGTTATTAGATCTAACAGTGGGATAAGAGTGGAAAAACATCAAACCGATTATACAGGCAGATGGTTAACAGCATCCTTATTTATAAAAAACATACGGGTTACATGTGCTATATATTATGGACCGAATCAGGACTCTCCGGATGCTCTGGTTAGTTTAAAGACTAGCTTCCTGAATTTAAATGCTCCTATTATACTAGGGGGCGATTTTAATTTAGTATTTGATCCTAAGTTGGATCACACTTCTCGAGCTACCTCTGCCACATTATATAAATCCAAAAGAGAGCTCAGAAACATGATGAAGGATTTTAACTTACTAGACATCTGGAGAGTAAAGAATCCGAATAATAGAGATTACTCATTCTATAGCTACAGGCACAGGCACCACTCACGTATAGATTTTTTTCTTATTGATCAAGGGTTACTTCTAAAGACTGTGTCCACCACCTACATTCCGGCTATCTTATCTGACCATTCTATGGTAGAATTGACAGTTGTATTTCCTCAATGTGTTCAGGTAAAACGGTGGACCCTAGATAGATCCCTCCTATTACAGGAAGGCTTAGAAAATGACCTACTAAAACACATGGAGTAGTATTTTGAATTTAACAACGACACTACATCAGAACAAACAGTATGGGAAGCATTCAAGTCTTACTTAAGGGGAGTACTTTCTACCATAATGATACAGAGAAATATAAGTAGGAAGAAGACAGAGGAAGACTCGCTGCTTAAAATCAAACAAAAGGAGCAGGAGCTACAAAGAGCCTCACTAGAGCAACAAACCAACTTGCCTTCTATCCAGAAGGAGCTAGAGAACCTAAAAGTTAAATATCAGGCAAATCTTGATAAAACCATCAAAGAGAGGTGGGATGCAAGTAGACGGCAGAACTTTTCCTATGGTGAAAAATGTGGCCGTATTTTGGCATGGAAGGCTAGGTCCGATCGAGCTAGAAACCAGATAAGTAGGCTAAAGATACAGAGTTCTGGCGAAATAACATTTAATAATGAGGAACTGCTGGAAGAAGTTAAGCTTTATATGCAGAACCTATATACAGGTACAGACAATAAAACTACTACTGAAGAAGCAGCTCACTGGCTGGAGGAGCTTAGCCTCCCATATTTAACAAATGAGGATAGTTCGCTGCTAGGCTCTTTGATTAAAGAGGGGAAGATTCATGATCAGCTCAAAAGAATGGCCAGAGGAAAATCAGCTGGCCCAGATGGGCTTCCAGTTGAAGTTTATCAAATGGGGGCGAGCATAATAGTTCCAATTCTTACGTCTCTATTTAATAAAATACATTTTGAGGGACAGGCTATTCCACCGACCTGGCTGGAAGCCACAGTAACATTAGTTCTTAAGCCCAATAAGGACCCTCTGACCGTTGAGTCCTATAGGCCAATCTCGTTGCTAAACACAGATTATAAAATCTTCGCTGGGGTTTTGGCGGCGAGATTGGCCAAAGTAATTAAGTCCTTAATACATGAGGATCTGAGGGGCTTTATGCCAGGCAGGCAGTTAAATGAACTGACCCATCAAGCCATTGCTGCAATAGACTATGCTTCAGAGCAAAAAAAAAACCTTGACTATCGTGGCAATTGACGCCGCTAAGGCCTTTGACCAGGTCCATTGGCTATATTTATGGGAGGCTCTGTCTAAGCTTGGCATTCCAGCTAATTTTATAGCATCCATAAAAGCTCTATATCATAGTCCTAAAGCCAAGTTTCTTGTAAATAATCTGCTAACAGATTGGGTTCAAATAACACGGGGTACTAGGCAGGGATGTCCCCTGTCTCCCTTATTGTTTAATCTTTATATTGAGCCTTTGGTAAACCAGTTAAGATCTGATACTCTGATTAAACCCTTCCAGATTAATGAGTTAGACCTAAGATTTGCATTATATGCTGATGACCTCCTAATGTATACATCCAATCCTGAGATATCTATCCACCGTCTGTTCCATTAAGCTGAAAGTTTTGGGGTGATCTCAGGATATAGAATTAACAAAGAAAAAACGGAGGTAATGCAGTGGAATTATTTGGATAAACTCCCTGAATCAAAACCCCGGATGAGATACCTTGGAATCCATTTAGTTCAGAACATCTCAGAAACATCCAAGGTGAATCTGGATAGAGTTTACAAGGACATCTGTGGGTCTTTACAGCGTTGGTCTGGAATACCACTAAACATCTTTGGAAGGGTTAATTTAATTAAGATCGTTATTTTGCCAAAGGTTACTTTTCTTTTTAATTCAATACCCCTGTCATTTAATCCTAAAGATATTGCCAAACTACAGGGAAAAATCGGATCTTTCATTTGGAACTGTAAATCGCCCAGAATCTCTTAAAAAAAATTGCGACGGAAATTGAAAGCAGGAGGACTTGCCATGCCAGATATTCTGTATTATTGTCATTCTTTTCACTTTAAAAACTTCAAGTGTATGGCAGACAAAGCTGACACATCTTCTTTAAGACGGCTATTCCAGGCGTTATTACGTGGTACCCTTTTAGGGCAAGAATTTTTTTTGTTCAAATTTGGGGATCCAAGATTCTATAAGAAGGTTAGATTAAAGGTGTTAGGGACTGCCCTGAGGAACTGGGTGTTTGTGAGGAAGAAATTAGGTATTCCCTATTACACACCCCAGGCCCCTATTTGGGATTCGCCTGGGATGCCAGAATGTCTCAGAGACCAATTATCAACTCCTCTTAAAACAGCTGGTATCATGCAATGGCAGGATCTTATGGATAATTCCCAGCTACTGGGGTGGGACTCACTCTCCAGGCTCACAAATGGAACTCTCACCAGGTTCAAATACTATCAGCTATCCAGTTGGTGGTCTACTATTCCATGGGAGTTTACAACCAACCCAAAATTTGAATCTGTGATGAGAAAAGGTAGATGGATAAAGGAGATTTCCTTTTAGTATGAGGCACTAAATGAGAAGGATGAAATCACAGAGGGTGATCTCAACAAGCTCTGGGGAGAAATAGATGATCTGCAATGTGATAACTTGTTAGCATTATGGGGAGATTCCTTTAAATTGTTAAACATAGTGGTGAAATCTGCCCCCTTAAAGCGCAATCATCTAATCACCTTAAACAGAGTTTATATAACTCCAAAAAAACTGGTTAGAATTACAAATCTTGAATATAGCTGTCCACGGTGTAAGGCCCCAGCGGTAGACGATATACACATGTTTGCAGAATGCCCAAGATTGGTACCCTATTGGACTAAAATTGGAGAGTTCTTATCTGATGTCCTAGGTATACATACTGAGATCTCTTCTAGGACAATTTTCTTTGGTTTAGGGGCAGAATACCAGCTTCAGGATATGATGACTAAATTAATCTTTTATGTAATTATTCTATCAAGGCGTGAAATTTGTAAGGCCTGGAAGTCAGAGAATGCCCCTACATTCACGGATTGCCTGAAGTATATTGTGTATGTTAGTGAGTCCGATATGGCGTGTGACAGCTCTAGCCAAGATAAGATCTGGGCGGCCCTTGTGGCTTGGCGGAACCGATGAAAGTGTTCCTATGATTTCACCTGGGTACTGTTGGTGCTTGTTCTCCTGCCGAAGAAAGGGTTTCCAAGGTCAAAACGGTATGGAGCGGACATAGCAAACAGTCAAGTCTAGAGCGGGGTTTTCGCCCTCCTCCCCTACAAAGGATGTAATCCTCAAGGTCCGTATATCGCAATGTAGGGAGGAGGAGATGCCCTAGCTAGAATACCCAATCTGGTATATGAGGAATACAAAAAAAAAAAAAAAACAAAAAAAAAAAAAAACCCAACTCACTAAATACTCTCACTTAACAATCAAAGAAGCGGACAAAGGTGGGAATATTGTCCTGATGGACAATGATTTCTACCTGACAGAAATAGAGAGACAATTATCAGATGAGACATCATTCACCAAAATATCTTCTAATCCAACATCGATGACCAGCAATCTTATTGACAAAACGCTTAGATTCTGGCTAAGTGCAGGACTCCTATACGATGTGGAATACAAATATATGTTTAATCCCACTCCCAGGGTGGCATATATTTATGTACTCCCTAAGATACACAAACACATGACCAATCCCCCTGGAAGACCAATCATTTCGGGGATAGGTGGACCCACGGAACATATATCTGAATACATAGATATGTTTTTAAAACCTATAGTAAAACAACTACCAGCCTTTATAGAAGACACTAAGGACTTGCTTAACAAGCTTGAACATTTTCCTTTGTCTGATGAGTATACTCTAGTGACCCTTGACGTCAGTGCGCTTTATACCAGCATTTCACTTGGAAGAGGAATGGAGGGACTGACTTTTATCCTGTCTAAACGGGATGCATCACTTTATTTTTATTTTTTTTAAATATATCTTTTATTCAGTGCAAAGGAAAAAACAAGCATATGTCATACAGAGTCTTGATGTATTAAGGTTCAATAGTTAAAGAAATGCATACATAGATCGTGGAGCGGATCGCAAAGTACATTGCAGCAGTGCGCAGATAAAATCAACATTTAAACATTGCGTGATCATGCTGTCTCTGTTGTTGTAGCTTGTTTAGTGAACAAAATCAATAAAAGCGTAAGGGGAAAAGGATATCGAACCTGTGGTCATGTGGCGTGTGGTGTGACGGGCAGCGGGAACTGTAGTGTGGGGGGGGCAAGGAAGGAGAGGGGGGGTCTAGTGGTAGTGCTTCGGTCGGTTCGTGTCTGCTCTTGCAAATTCGGGAGCTATGATGGCGATGCGGGAGGGTGGCCGCGCTCTTGGCGTGCTGGCGGGGCGGGGGGGAAGAGGGGGGATCTAGGTGTCAGGTGTGTGGGCGTTATGCCTGTTGTCTGCTGCGTCTGGAGTGTGGTGGCCATCTCTGTGTTCCCCGTCCGGGGGTGTCTGCCTCTCTGGAGTCTCTGGCGTCTGGAGTCCACTATGGAAGGAGCGGATCATGTCGTCCCAGAGTGTCGCTATGGGGTATTTACGCAGTCCCGCCGTCTCCTCATTATGTAGGGATATACTCTCCGCTTTCGCCCAGTTGTCTAGTGAAGCGTGCCAGTGTTCCATCGCAGGTGGTGCCGCCCGCTTCCAGTGCTTTGTGATGAGTCTTTTTGCCGTGATGAGGCCAAGATCCCAGAAGCGGGAAGGTACCTCGTTTAGTTTGGTCCTATGGAAGAGGCCCAGCAGGCATGCTTCCCACGAGAATGGGATCGGCATCGCCGTACAGTGCTTCAGCAGAGTTAGTATCGATTGCCAGTATGCTTGAAGCCGGGGATATTGCCACAGCATATGGAGGAGGTCTGCTCCCTCCGTGTCACATCTCGGGCATTTGGCCTCTGTGCCCGGGAAATATGAGTTTATCTTGTCCGGGGATAGATATGCGCGGTGTAGGACATAAAATTGGATCTGTTTGAAGCGTGCATTATGGGGAACGTTGTGGGGACCTGAAGGTATCACCGCCCATTCCTTGTCTGTCCATGCCTTCCCTCTGTCTGCCGCCCATTTATCCCGTAGGGGTTGCAATGTGATTTGTGTGTGCGAGAGCAGCGCCTGTGTCAGCCAGTGCACCACATGCGTCCCGTTGCCCATCACGTGCATGCACTGGACTAGCTGGTGCGTGGGCGGTTCGTCAGCGATGTTCCCCCATTTCTGCGTGAGTGTCCGCAGTATTGAGGCATGTTGCAGGAATTGTCCCGCAGGTAGCCCCGTGTCAGCAGTCAGCGTATCGAAGGAGAGTAGAGCGCCATCTGCGTACAAATCCGTCATTGTTTCTATGCCTGCGCGTGTCCACTGTTCCAGTGCCGCCTCCGTCACGACTGACGTGGCCTTGGGGATACCCAGGAGTGGCAACGCTGGCGCGTATGGTATGGTGGTTCTAGTGAGACGTAAGCATCTATCATAGCATTTCGTGGCCACAGCTACATGCAGTTGCGAGTGTTTCCTAGGGCTCGTCAGTGGGTGGAATAGGGTATGTATCTGCAGTGGGGAGAGGATGTCTGTGGCCGTAGCCGTGTCCTCGAGGTTCCTGCCTGAGATCCAGGCCACCGCCCATTGCACCTGTGCTGCAAGATAATAGAGCTCCAGGTTCAGTGACCGGGTTGTATAGTTTCGTCAGTGCTACCCTTGGCCTGCCTGTGTTCCAGATCAGATCTCTGAGCATGGACTCCAGTTCCCTGAATATACGGACAGGGATGTATAGTGGGAGGTTGGCAAAATAGTACAGGAGCCTGGGGAGTATTATCATTTTCGTTAAGGTCACTCTGCTTGGCACATTGATGGGGAGGGTTTTCCAGAAGGCGATCTGTGTTCTGACAGACGTTATGGCCCGTGTCAGATTGCCGTCCAAAATGTCTGGGGGGGTCCTATATACGTGTATACCCAGGTACTTGAACGTGGTTTGATACCATGGTAGTCGTTCATATATTGATGTAGAGTACAGGGTCCGGGGCGTCAGGAGTGAACGAGTATGCCCCCGATTTGGCCCAGTTGACTTTGAGGCCTGACATTAATTCGAACGTGCGGAAAATGTCCGACAGTTCCAGCGGCACATTATCTAGGTCTTTGATGTACAAAAGCAAATCGTCCGCATATAGCGACACGACATGTGTGCCGTCTGCTAGCGGGATGCCCCAACGTGCTCCACTGATGCGCAGTCGTTCAGCCAGGGGTTCGATCGCCAGGGAAAATAATAATGGGGAAAGTGGGCAGCCTTGTCTGGTGCCTCTTCTGACATTGATGGACTCGGATATCAGTTTCCCAGTGCGTACTCTTACCTCAGGCTTCCCATATAGCAAGCCCACCAGTTCTATAAAGTCATCACCCAGGTCAAACTTACGCAGCACTGCCAATAGATAGGGCCATTCGACGGAGTCGAACGCCTTCTCCAGGTCCAGCACTAGGCAACCCGATCTTGGCCACGTCTGGACTGCATACTCCTGCACTCGGAACAGCCTCTGAATATTGTGGGAGGTGCATCTTGTTGGGACAAACCCATTTTGGTCTTTGTGTACTAGGGCCGGCACCAGAGCCGCCAGTCTGCGGGCCAGTGTTGATGCCAGGATCTTGTAGTCCGTGTTGAGTAGGGCTAGCGGTCTATATGACCCGAGGAGCGTCTCTTCCCTACTTGGTTTGAGAAGCGATACCAACATTGCTTCGTTCATGGATGCTGGTAAGGATGAGCTGTCTAGAGCTGCCGAATACGTTCTGAGCAGTTCAGGGATGAGGATGTCTGAGTATGCTTTGTAATATTCTGCAGGCAGCCCGTCCGGCCCAGGGGTTTTCCCATTAGAGAGGGCAAATATGGCATCACGTAGTTCTTCCGCCACCAACGGTGATCCGAGATCGTCTCGTTGGTTGTCAGTTGGGGTGGGAAGTGTGATTTCCTCTAGGTGTGCTTGGATGTCTGGTTGTGGGTTGCCCATTTGTGACCGGTATAATGTCTTATAATGTGCCACGAAGGCAGCATGTATGCCCGCCTGGGTGTACACCACTGTGTCTGCGGTCGGGCTTATGGCCGTCACTGGGGTAGAGCGGTCTTCTCGTCGAATCAGCCAGGCCAATAATTTGCCTGGCTTGTCGCCGTAGCGGTGTGTGCGTGCCGAGTGTGCAGTGAAGTTGACCTGTTTCAGTCTGCCTATCAGTCTGTCGTGTTCCATCCTCGCCTCAAGCAGCCCTGCGCTATCCCCTCCTGCCGCCTCTTGTTCTTTTTGCAGCAAATCCCCTTCCAACTGTTTCAGGTCTGCCTCCAGCTGTCGGCGGGTGTGTGCCTGGGTGCCGAGGCATAGCCCCCTTAGTACTACTTTGAACGCGTCCCACTCTAGCTGGGGTGTGGAAGCAGTGTTGTTGTTATCTTCGAAGTGCTGTGCTGTTTGCGCCCCTATCGAAGTTCTGAATGCGCCGTCAAGCAAGAGGTCTGGTTGTAGTCTCCAGGTGGGGATTGGCGGTCTCGGCTGTTCTCAGGCGATTGTCATGAGGTGTGGGTTATGGTCTGAATGTGTGCGGCCCATGTATTGTGTGTCTCTGATCGCCGGCAGTAGGTCTTTAGAGACCATGTACCTATCTAGGCGTACATGTAAGTTGTGTGCCCCTGAGTGGAAGGAGTAGGTCCTGGTGTCTGGGTTGTGGATGCGCCACGCGTCTTGCAGGTCCCATTGCATGGACCAGTCCAGGAGGGCTCGCGCTGCGTGATGAGCAGGGGAATTGGGCTGTGGAGGACGGGAGCGATCCAGAGAAGGGTCCAGTGTACAGTTATAGTCCCCGCCCAGTAACCACTGTATGCCATGCCATGGCGCCAGGGTGTTGGATAGCTGTGCTAAGAAATCCTGTGTCCCTGTATTGGGTGCATAGATCGAGGCTAACACTATTGGGTTCCCGTCGATCCTGCCTTTGACTGCTACATGCCTCCCCCCGGGGTCCACCAAGGTGTCCTGTGCTATCCATGGGGTGCCCGGGCGTATCCACACCAGTGGCCCCCTAGCATAGGAGGAGTGATGTGTGGCATAAAGGTAACCTCTCCATCTGCGGCGTAAGGTGGTGACTTCTGTTTCGCAGAGGTGCGTCTCCAGTAAGAGGGCAATCTGCACGTTGTGGCGTTTGAGGTATGAATATATTTGGTACCGTCTGGACGGTGTGTGCATCCCTCTCACATTCCATGTACATATATTGATCACAGACATTGCATTATATTAACGGTCTCCCCAGAGCGGCCCCCCCACCCCACCTCCAACCCGCCCACTGTTTGTAAGGAATATTGTCTGTCCCGTACGCCATTGCAATATTGTAAAGGGGGAAAATAGGCAATTAACATGGCCAATAAAACAGTTAGCCAATGAACAACGCAAACATGCGTAATACCAAAAGGTCGGTGGGCAAACGTGCTCCCGTCCATGCTCTCAAGGAGAGTAACAAAGTTTAGTTCAGTTCTGTGGGGCAGCTGTGCAGTGCTAGCAGCAGCGGCTGGTTAAGTGTTTTTAGAGTCATCATATAGGGGTCGCTCCCCTTCCCGGGGGGTGTATAGAAGCCTAAGCCAGCCTCAATCTTAAGAGTCATGGATACAAAATAGACATTTAATGCCATACATTACGTGTCTTGATCAGCGTGCGGCAGGACAGGTGGCCACAGGAGTAGGGGGTCGGTTGGTCAGTGTCCGTTGGAGCATCATCAGGGCAAATCGTAGATCACAGCTTTCCAGGGGTCTCGCCGAGCCAGGTTGGTCCAGTCTGGATCTGCGATCTCCTCGCTGATGGCCTTTCGAGCGCTCGTGTGGGATTCACGGTGGATATGTCCTAGGAGCCAGTTAGCTGATGTATTCTGATGTTTGGGGTGTGACGTCCGGTCCAGGATCCGTCACAGGAGAGTCCGACATTCCATATATTGCTTCGTCGTCGCTTGGGGGGGTCTTGTGTACCGCTGCCAGTTGGTTCGCTGGGCGCTGGGGAGTGACTGAGTTCCCGCACAAGTCGGAGGGCTTCTTGCTTTTCTTGCTGTGCAGCGTCCGCAGGGGGAGGCGTCTTCTGTGGCCTGTTCGCGTGCTCCTGCGCCCGTTGCCTTGGGCGGCGTCGTCTCCTGTTCCCGCCAAGTTGGCGTCCGCTTGTGCGGTCCGCTGGCGTCCTGGGGGCTGAGTCTGTGCCGCTGTCCAGCCATGCCTCCACTTCGTCTGGGTCTGTAAAGAAATGGGTTCTCTCTCCGGCTATCACTCTTAGTTTCGCAGGGAATAGCAAGGAGTACTGGAGGCCCTGTTGGCGTAGGCGCCTTTTCGCCGCTAAGAAGGATTGTCTCTGCCTCTGTACTTGTATGGTGTAGTCCGGGAAGAACATTACCTTGGTGTTTTCGATTCTCACATCATCAAGTTTGCGCGCTTCTCTCAGTATGGAGTCTCTGTCTCTGTAATTCAGAATGCGGAGAAGCATGGGTCTTGGATTGGAGACCGTCGCCAGGGGTTTGGTCGGGACTCTATGGGCGCGTTCCACCACGAAATGAGGCGAGAGTGAGCCCTCAGGCAGGATGGATGTCAGCCATCTTTCCATGTGTTCCTCCGGCTTTCTCGCTTCCCATTTCTCCGGAACGCCGACCAGGCGTACATTATTCCTTCACGCCCTGCCTTCCGCATCCTCGGCCCTGTCATCTAGGAACTCCACTCGATTCAGCAAGTCCTGTATGTGGGTATGTGTCTGGCTGGCTTGGGGTTGGAGCGCCTTCACAGTTCCCTCCAGTGACGTGGTGCGGTCACCAAGTTTTTTGTGGTCTGCGCGGAGGTGCGTGAGGTCTATGGCCACACTGTCGATCTTGGTGGCCAGGGAGGTGCGCGTGAGTTGAATTGATTCTTCCAGTCGCTCCATGGCTGCAAGCATGGTATCGAGTTTTGCTGCTGTTTGGTCCTGGTCTGTGGTTTTGCCGGGTTTGTCCATTCTGCCTTTAGTCATCACGCCCCCAGTGCCGGTCCGTGCCCTGGTCCCGCCAGACATCGGTGTCCGAGGTGGAGTCCGCTTTACTTGTAGAGGTCCGTATTGGGGGGATGTTGGGCGGGTGGGCCAGGTGCCACAGTCAATCAGTGGGGTGTGCGCCCAGGCACGCGGCGTCGAGTGTTGGGGGCCGGGTCGGGTAAGTGTTCCCGTCGGCTCGTTCCCAGGCGTTCTCTGACCGGGTCGGCCGTCAGAGTCGTGCGCCGTGTCGTGTCTCTCCTCACAGGTGTTCCTGGCCGTGGGGGGTGTGGTGTGTCTTTCAGGCACGGCTTGGTCTCGACTAGTCTAGCCGATGGCGGGTGGGTGATCGTGGGTAGTCGACGTCTGGTGGGAACTTGGCAATTGATGTCAATAGGCTCTGCCTGTGTGGTGATTGCGTGGCACTTGTTCTCTCCTAGAAGGTAGGCAATTTTTAGGCGTCGTTCTCCTCGGTGCAGCTCAGTATGTCTGGGCGTCGCTGAGCTCGCGGCGTGGTTCCGTGGTTTTTCCGGCAGGTTGCAAGCTTGTTTGCGGTAAGGGGCTCAGGCTCCGTGTGTGTTCATGCGTGTTGTGTGCTGCGCCGGCGTGGTACAGTCTGGGTGCCCACCGCTGTCGGCCGGCAGTTGTCTCAGTTTGCGACCCAGCTTCCGCTGTCTATCCGTTCCCCAGGTGCCGAGAGTCCAGTCGCTCACCTTTCCTCCCCTCCGTGCGTGTGGATCTACACGATGTTCGTCGCAGGGGATTTGCGTTCAGGCCCAGCGGTAGTTCCCAGCCTCGGGGCGCGCCCTTCAATCAGCTCCGGTGATTGCGTGGGGTTTCCGGCCGTGCCGGTGTGGTCGATTCTCCTCAGTGTCCCATCAACGTGCGTTGCGGGCGATCTCTGGTGTACCCGCGCGTGGGTTGTATGATGTTGGTGTGGGCTGCGTTTTTGGGCATTCCAACCTGTCCGGATCCCCAGCGTTTCCTGCGTTTACGCCGGGGCTGGAGGCAGTGCTCGCGGCTGTGGGCGGCGACAGCCGCCGTTTCCCTTGGTCTGGTCCGATGTATCTGGGTATTGCCGCTCCCGCTGTGGATTTCTAATGTGATTGCCGTCTGCAAGCTGGGGGTTGTATCGCCGCGGGGAGTCAGGGCTCTGCATGCAGTTGCGGGTATTCGGCACTGTGTTGGTGTTGCTGGTGACCAGGGTTGCGCCTGCCCTGCTCTTCCGCCGCCTCCTGCCTGTGGTCGCCGCGCTGTGTGCCTCTACCGCCGCTGTCCGTTAGGTCCCCAGGAATCCAAGGCCGGACCGCTCACCTCTGTGTTCCGCTGTGCGGCTGATGCATGTGTTGTCTGTCGCAGGAGGGTCGTGCCCAGTCCCGGCTGCTGCCTCCAGCCTCAGGGTCCGTCCGTCAGCACTCTTCCGTTGTTGCAGGAGGGTTCCGGTTGAGCTGGTGTGGTCGTCTCTCCCCGGTGCTGTCTTGGCTTAGGTGATGGGCGATCTTCGGTGCGCCGACATGTAGGCCGCACGGATTGAAGGTAAGCCGTGTGTTCGGGCCTTCCGCCTCGTCCGGATCCCCGGTGTTTCCTGGGCTCACGCCGGGACCAGAGGCAATGTTCGCGGGCGGCCAGTGTTCCCCGGTGCAGTGTTGTGGGTCCGATCTGCGCCAAAATCGGACAGGCGCCGCGTCGGGACTACCGGAGCAGTCGTCTGTGGTTTTCGGCTGGCTTCGCCGAGGATAATCCCGGATAAAAGCGCCGGGAAGGGGAGCTCGGCACGGAGCTCTACCCACAGGCGTCCATTCGCTTCGCGTGCTAAGCCACGCCCCCACGGGATGCATCACTTTATGATCATACTAAGATGTTATTGGAACTCACCAGACTTACACTTGAGAACAACTACTTCAAACATGTTTCAACATGGTACAGGCAACACTTAGGAGTTGCAATGGGGGCGAAATGTTCGCCATCGTTCGCTAACCTGTACATGGGTTATTATGAATTACATCATATATGGAGAGACTGTCCCCCCAATCTTAGTAGCTCTCCCCTATGACTGCTACAGGGGCTGCAAGCTAATTGCTTGTCACCAATATATCAGAATCGAGATTGCACCAATTTTAACAGTGTTTTTTATTCTTTTACGTGAAACTTGGACATCGTTTTGAAACTTTGTATCAGGGGGGTTTCTAACTAGAGATTTAACTGGGAATTACTACAGGCACTCTAACACTCTTAACACGCTTGATCCTATCTTTCCTACCTCCGTTTTCGAACAGCTGCTCAGCGTCTGGCGGCGGTGGGCGCCATCTTGGGGGTAGCGGGGTCAGCGCTCTAGTCGCGCAGGACTCCCGCCCTCCCAGCACACTTAAGGTAGGCTTCCCGGTGGGCGCATCGCCTTAGTAGCTCTCCCCTGTGACTGCTACAGGGGCTGCGAGCTAATTGCTTGTCACCAATATATCAGAATCGAGATTTCACCAATTTTAACAGCGTTTTTTATTCTTTTACGTGAAACTTGGACATCGTTTTGAAACTTTGTATCAGGGGGGTTTCTAACTAGAGATTTAACTGGGAATTACTACAGGCACTCTAACACTCTTAACACGCTTGATCCTATCTTTCCTACCTCCGTTTTCGAACAGCTGCTCAGCGTCTGGCGGCGGTGGGCGCCATCTTGGGGGTAGCGGGGTCAGCGCTCTAGTCGCGCAGGACTCCCACCCTCCTCACCTAGCTATAAAATGTGCGTTCCCCCCAGACGGCGCAGCGGGCTGGCGCAGCGGGCGCGCCGGGCGCGCGCCGAAGCCGCGCCTAAGCCAAGCCCGTCTGCGCCCGTCCGAGCCTGGACCGAGCCCAGGGCCACCCCCTTACATCTTTGTCGACAAAAAGGTTAGTCTATACAGCAAACAAACTGCACTACCTAAATAAAACCCTACACAAGATACATGACCCCCCCATATGCCAAATATCTGATCCTATTGGAGGGCCTTTTCTCTGCACTCTTTGCACAAACTGTAATTTGGCTATACCTACACCACAGAAATTGATACATGCAGCACTACTTAACGCTCTCTCGCTTCCATGTCACAAAATTGAAATATTAGAGTTGCTTAATACCTATGCCATCGATCTCCTATTTCTTACCGAAACATGGGGAGACGATGCATCTGGACCAGATTTTAGAGCTGCCATGCCAGAAAACTATTGTGTCTATAGACAGGACCGCATCTCTGCACATAAAGGCGGAGGGATTGCAATTATATACCGTAACAGTCTCCGCGTCAAAGCCATCGACTTAAAGCACAGGAGCTGTGAGGCATTTGCCTTTACGGTTACTCTTACCACGAATCAATCTTTCACAGGCACTCTTTTGTATCGACCTCCTGGCTCACGCACTACTTTTCTCTCACAACTCCATCAATTGAGTGAGCTAGCCGTGGACCATAAACACTTCACTGTTTTGGGAGATTTTAATTTTCATCTCGAATCCCAAACTGATAAAGATACCGACCAGCTTATTAGTGATCTGCTCTCTGTAGATCTTGTACAACTGATAACTGCTCCTACTCATAAGGCAGGACATACGCTTGACGGTATTTTTACCAACAATCCTTATATCATCAAGAACAAAATTCTTCCTCTAACATGGTCAGATCACTTTGCCATTCTATTTGACATTAAAACTAAATTGACAGCTTCTACAACTTCCTCTCAGAATTCCTACCGAACTGCCAGAGATTGGAAAAATTTAGATTACAACCAGCTCACTCAGATTCTCACTGACGCTTTCAGGGATATAGACAACGAAATTGACCCCAATAATGCCGCCACCAGATACACCTCCATTCTTGAAGGGGCATTTTCCGTACTCGCACCTTCCAGAACTTCCAAACATAATAGGAAGGTCCCTTCAGCCCCATGGTTTACTGAAAATCTTAGACTTCAACGACAACACTGTCGTAACCTTGAGCGCCACTGGCGCAAACACTTCAATTCTTCAGACAAAACAATATACAAAGCTGCACTTCATAATTACAAGCAGAGCATAGCAACAGAAAAAAATATCTATTACACCACCCAAATAGATCAAGCTAGGTGCAGCATGAAGAAATTGTTTGAAGTCGTAAACCATCTTGCCGAACCTTCCAACCCTCCTCCTGAAACATCCCAAACACTTTGTAATAATTTGGCTGACTTCTTTTCCGACAAGGTCACATCTATATTTAAGGATTTCACTCCAAATTTCAACAATACGGACCCACTAAATACTCAGACAAATTCGGTTCCCACTGCTCTAACGGAATTTACTACTATACATCCACAATACATTCATAAACTGATTCTGTCAATTAAATCTGGTTCCCCACTGGACCCCTGTCACCCCTCCATACTTAATACTATTCCAGACATCATCACTTTACCTCTGACACACATTTGTAACGCTATGTTTTCAACAGGTTCCTACCCCACTATTTGGAAAAATACTGTAATCAGGCCACTTCTCAAAAAACTGTCACTTGATCCTTCATTACCATCCAGCTACCGTCCTATTGCATCCCTACCCTTCCCAGCTAAGATCTTTGAATCTGTCATGAATAAACAACTGTCTGACTACATTCAAAATAATGACCTCTTAGATGACACCCAGTTCGGTTTCCGACAAGGTCACGGGACAGAAACTGCCTTGATCAAGGCGGCAGATGAAATAAGCACCACGATGGATAATGGCGGACAGGCTGTCCTGATTTTGCTGGATCTATCGGCGGCTTTCGACACGGTCGATCATTCTACTTTGATCGGCCGTGTCGAGGCCATGTCAGGACTCCAAGCATACCTGGTTTGTAATCACCTTGACTGTACTTGCGCGGGAGCAGAGACGATTAGGCTCAGGAACTAGATGCCAGTACCCGAATCCCAAGAGACGATGGTGGCAGGTCAATAAGAACCTCCCCACATCATCCTCCGGGAAGGGGGTGTGGATAAAATAACAAACAAAGAAGAGACTGGTCCGGAAAGTTTCCTCAGACTACTTCCTTCAGGGGCGTCTGTGTATTGGAAACCTGTAAGAGGAGCACACCATTAGTTTTTCCTTCCTACGCTACTCTAACTCTAATGTTCTCGGGTTCATTCTAAAACTCACTTAATATTTTTCCGGACCTTGCTTCTCTTCTATGGAATGAATTGTTTTTCATCTAGTAGTTGTTGCTGCAGGGAAGACAAGGGCGAATGGGTTAGTTCCCTACTAATGCTATTCTATGGTCACCCCTGGTACTACCTTCTTCTAAATATACTCACTTGACTAACTACTTGAGAACGCTGCTTCGGGGGTTCTGTAAAGTTGTTCTGAGTTGAGAAAAGACTTGGACAGGACTTTACTTATAGATAGTCTTTTCACCAGCAATGACTCAAGGAGGAATGTTCTGACAATCCTTGTTTCCGACTTTTTACACAAAGTTCAGGAAATGATTTCTCTTCCCCTTTGCCATTCAACGTTCAAGGAAAAAGACTTTTCGTTCCTCTTTTCGCTCTGTGCTCAAATCGGAATTTCTCGATTCTCTTTGCTCAGCATTCAAGAAAAGTTCTTTCTCATTTCTCCATTTACTCAATGTTCAAGAAAAGGAGTTGTGCTTCCTCTCGATCACACAGGATTTAGAAGTTCAGAGTATGCACTGGACAAGTTAACTATGACACTTTGAATATCTTCAGTTTGGCCAAACACTAGTTATTCTACACTTAGCTCTCTGTTGTCGACTGACGCTGTCGTCCGCTGAAATCTTCTTCTCCACAGGAATTCACTTTAACTCAGGATCACACTTCGACGATTCTTCGGAGGTTCACTAGACGCTGGAAACTTGGACTTGGGGAAAGGGGCTGTTATTACGCGTTTGAATTAACACGCCGTAATAACGTTTTCCTCGACACTCGCGATAATCGCAAATGGAGTACTACAAGCTGGACACTTTAATCTAAGGATTCAAGGAATTCGTCAGAGTACGCACACAGATTCTTCTTCGCTAACGGTTCAGGTGAAGTGCGTAGTTTCTAGAACTTGCGTCCCGCTCATACTCTCCGCACCAAAACGAGGCTTAAACGACTAGAGCGTCAACCTCACAGCACCACGGCACAGCGGCAGCCATTTTGTCTCTCCAGAGTCGGACTCTCTCCGACCATGATAACTCTGTGGATCTTCGGGCTTCACTTTGGGTCGAGGTTAAACCACACACCATTGTATCCCCATGACGGGTTCTGACAGTACCCCCCAACAAGGCAGGCTCCTTCCCTCTGGGCTTGGAGGGGTAGCGCTGGTGAAAGGAATGAACCAATCTGGGAGCGTGAACATCTTCTTCCAGTTCCCACGATCGCTCTTCAGGTCCATAACCCTTCCAGTCGATGAGGTAGTACAGTTTCCCTTTGGAAAGCTTGGAGTCCAGAATGTCTTTTACCTCAAACTCCGTTCCCGTCTCCAGGTGAATTGGCTGAGGGGGTGCTTGCATTCTCAGGTCTGCAGAAGTTCTCTTTAGCAATGAGACATGGAAGACAGGATGAATCTTTAGCCTAGGAGGAAGTTTCAATTGATAGGTGACGGGGTTGATTTGTTTCTCCACTGGGTAGGGACCAATAAAGCGGGGTTGAAATTTTCTATTACCTTTTAGTCTCAGATGCTTTGTGTTCAACCACACCTTATCTCCCACGGACAGTGGAGGACCAGCGCGCCGCTTCCTATCCGCATAAATCTTGTACTTCTGTTATGTTATGTTATGTTATAAAAATATTTCTAGAGCGCACTATCACCAATTGGTTGCTTGGCGCTATGATCAGTGATAACATGAACATGGAGGAAAGAGGATTATAGGAATGCTTGTCTGAACAGCCAGGTCTTCAAGGCTTTCCGGAAGGAGAGAAGATCCTGACAGTTCCGGGTCTCCGACGGGAGAGAGTTCCACAGGCGGGGGGCAAGGGTGGCAAACCTGCGGCCTCCTGCGCGTTTTAAGTTGAAGGAAGGTAGCTGCTCCTTAGCCTTTTGCAGATTGTCTGTTGCCTGTTGCTGGATGTGACCCATCTGCGACACCAGGTCCTCGACAGCTGGGACTGCCGTTTCCATTTGTCGGATTGATGCGTTTGGATGTCGTCCATAATTCAAGAAGAAGGGGGAGAAACCAGTGGAGCTGTTTCTTGCATTGTTATGGGCGAATTCCGCCGACCACAGGTAATCGGCCCACTGAATTTCTTCCTTCAGAAGGAATAGTCGAAGATACTGCTCCAGCTCTTGGTTCACCCTCTCTGTTTGCCCATCTGTCTCTGGGTGATAACTCGTGGAAAACCTAACTTCTGTACCTAGACCCTTCATGAATGCCTTCCAAAAGTGGGATATAAACTGAGTACCCCTATCTGAAATGACCACCTTAGGTATGCCATGGATCCTGACTATTTGGGAGTTAAAATGATCTGCTACTTGTTTAGCTGATGGGGTTCCCTTTAATGCTATGAAGTGGGCCATTTTTGAGAAGGCGTCTACCACAACTAGAATAGTGTCATAACCTCTACTCAAGGGTAAATCAGTAATGAGATCAAGAGTTACAGTGTGCCAGGGATAAGGAGGGGTGGGCAGGGGTTGCAGGAGGCCCTTAGGTGCTTGTCTTTCAGATTTTCCCTGCGCGCAGATCTCACAAGCCTTAACATATCTCTCAATGTCTGTTGACATCCCAGGCCACCAATAGTGTCTCTTTATCAGCTCTTCAGTCTTGTTCTCTCCTTTGTGCCCCGCCAGCTTATCATCGTGACACTCACGCATCACCTGTTGCCTCAATTCTGTTGTAGGCACATACAAGGCCTCCCCTTGATATGGCAACTGACGAACGATCTTCCTGCCAGGGTCTTCTTTAACCCAATTTTGCTTGTCCTCCGGACTCATGCTTTCTGCTATGGCCTCTTGGACATGGATCGAAACTGTGGCCCCAATAAACTTGTTCACAGGGATGATCGGTTGAATCTCTATAGTCGTTCTCTGAGGGTCGGTATCCAGTCTGGAAAGTGCGTCGGCCTTCCCGTTTTGCGCTCCTGGGCGGAAGGTAATTACGAAGTCGTAATCCGCAAAGTACAGGGACCACCTGAGTTGCCTTGGCGTGAGCGTTCTGGCGGACTTCAAGAACTTCAGGTTCCGGTGATCTGTGAATACTGTGACTTGATGCTGTGTCCCCATCAAATAATGCCGCCACTCCTTGAAGGCATCCTTGATAGCCAGTAATTCTTTCTCGGTGATGGTGTAGTTAATTTCCGCCGGGGTCAGCTTTCTAGATCGGTAAGCCACTGGATGCAGTTGACCTGTGCTCTTGTGGCGCTGCGATAGGACTCCTCCCAACGCCTGGTCCGACGCATCGGTCTCGACATAAAACGGTTCCGATGGATCGGCATGAAGCAGGACTGGTGCAGTAGTAAAGGCTTCTTTTAAGTTCTGAAAAGCTTCCTCGGCCTCTCTCGACCACTCGAACTTTATTCCTTTCTTTAACAGCCTGGTAAGGGGTAGAATTTTTCCGGAAAATTCTCTGATGAATCGTCTGTAGAAATTGGCAAACCCAATGAAACTTTGGACCTCTTTCACACTCGTTGGAGATTTCCAGGTGGTTACTGCCTCTATCTTCCGCGGATCCATTAAGATGCCAGACGGGGAAAGGACAAATCCCAAAAATTCGACCTGGGAAACGTCGAAGGCACACTTCTCCAGTTTTACAAACAGTTTGTTCTCTTGTAGTTTTCTCAAAACTCCTTTCACCTGTTCGTGGTGTTTCGCCACATCGGAGGAATAAATCAAGATGTCATCAATATATACAATGGCACACTGGTCGATGAACTCCTTCAAGACATCATTAATAAAATGCTGGAAGGCAGCTGGGGCATTACATAGCCCGTAGGGCATCACTTGGTATTCGAATAGGCCGAATCTAGTCCGAAAAGCCGTCTTCCACTCGTCACCTTCTCGCATCCTGACTAGGTGGTAGGCCCCTCGCAGGTCTAATTTTGTGTAGACTTGAGCTCCTTTGACTTGGTCTAATAACTCCGATATCAAGGGCAGGGGGTATCTGTTTTTCTTCGTTATCCTATTGATTGCTCGGTAGTCGATGCAGGTTCTCAAGTCCCCTTCCTTCTTTGGCACGAAAAATAGGGGCGACGAGACAGGTGACTGTGAGGGTCGGATGAAACCATTCGCCAGATACTTGTCCAGGTATTCTTTCAGATGTTGGTGTTCCTTCTCGGTTAACGCGTACACTCGGCTGCATGGCAAGTTGGCTCCAGGTTCTAGATCAATCTTGCAGTCGTAGGCTCTGTGTGGAGGTAACATCTCAGCTTCCACTTCGTTGAACACCCCTTCGAATTCTTTGTACACCTCCGGGACCAGGCGGGTGTTTATGGCGCACACGGAGTGCTCTACAAGACTCAAGGCATGAGCTGGGTTTATTTCTTCTCCACTATTCCTTGGGACAAAACAGTTCTCACAACAGTAGTCCGAGTCCATGTGAACGGTTCTGGAACTCCAGTCAATTGTGGGGTTATGCTCCGTGAGCCATGGTAGTCCAAGAATTAACTGAAACTGTGGAGCATCGATCAGGTTGAACTGGATCAATTCACGATGACCCTCTGCGGTGGTTAGCTCCATCACCTCTGTGTGGCTTACGATGGGCCCCGACGATAGGTTAGTTCCATCCACAGCGCGGACTGGTTCGCTTTTCTCCTTTTGAATGGCTCTGATTCCCACCTTGTCCGCAAAACGCAAGTCACAGAAATTTCCCGTCGCTCCAGAGTCTACCATGACGGAGACTTCGGTCAGGACCGTCGATCGGAACATCACCCTCATAGACAGAATCAGATGTGGTGCCGCCGCTTGTAGGGTATTGGCCACATGGTGTTCTTTTGGAGTCTCTTCAGTGATCGCACCCACCCGTTCAACTCCAGCCACAGGTGGTGCCGCTAGTTTTCCTTCGGCTTGAAGGTTCCTTTGGGTTTCTTCGGACAGTTTTGGACAAAATGTCCACTCGAACCACAATAAATACACAGGTTGTTCGTTCTCCTTCTTTCTCTTTCTTCTTTCGTTAGGGGCCCTCGGATGGTTCCGATCTGCATTGGTTCTACTCCGGAGTTTCCTTCTGAGGTTCGTGTTCCCTCTGAACGCGCCCTGTCGAATCTGGGAACGACAGTCCGGAAATCTTTTTTCTTTTCCCCTCGCCGCTCTCCTTGACGAAAATCTATTTCTAGAACTAAATCGATGAGGGCCGATATCTCCGTTGGGCGATTCGGAATTTGGGCCAACACGTCCTTCAGCTCGTCTCTCAAACCACGATAAAACACTGCTGCTCGTTTGCTTTCTGGCCAATCCGTCTCCACCACCAACTTGTTAAACTGCGCCAGATATGCTATTAGGTCTCGATTGCCCTGTCGCAAATCTAATAATTCGTTGTCCACAACCTGGGAGATCCTCCTGCGATCAAATATTCGAAGAAACTCTTGTTTGAAATTCTCGAAGTTCCTCAACAGCGGGTCTTCTCTGGTGACTAGAGGCATGGACCAGGCCGCTGCGTCTCCGCTCAAATACGAGAGAATGAAGGCTACTTTGGACTGTGCGTCAGGGAAAATAGATGGGCGGCACAGGAAATGCAAGGAGCATTGCGAGAGAAATATCTGTGCCTTCTGTGGGTCCCCACTAAACCTTTCAGGGGCGGCTAGGGGGATAACTGGGGACAGTGAGTGTATGACTTGTGTAGTTGACCTATTTGTTGCTTCTAACACTGGATTCATGGCCTCCCGCTCTAAACTACTAGTTCTGTGCAACCTCAGGGCTAGCTCGGCTGTTTCCTTCCGGGCGTTCACTACCTCTTGTTTTAAATTCTGATTTTCTTCCCTTACTGCTCCCAGTTCCTTGTGGATTGCGTCTAGGATTGTTCCTAACGATTGTACATCTATTCCTTCGGCCATCTCTGCTCAGGTGCAAAAATTACTTGGGCACTTCACTCTGTCAGGACTCCAAGCATACCTGGTTTGTAATCACCTTGACTGTACTTGCGCGGGAGCAGAGACGATTAGGCTCAGGAACTAGATGCCAGTACCCGAATCCCAAGAGACGATGGTGGCAGGTCAATAAGAACCTCCCCACATCATCCTCCGGGAAGGGGGTGTGGATAAAATAACAAACAAAGAAGAGACTGGTCCGGAAAGTTTCCTCAGACTACTTCCTTCAGGGGCGTCTGTGTATTGGAAACCTGTAAGAGGAGCACACCATTAGTTTTTCCTTCCTACGCTACTCTAACTCTAATGTTCTCGGGTTCATTCTAAAACTCACTTAATATTTTTCCGGACCTTGCTTCTCTTCTATGGAATGAATTGTTTTTCATCTAGTAGTTGTTGCTGCAGGGAAGACAAGGGCGAATGGGTTAGTTCCCTACTAATGCTATTCTATGGTCACCCCTGGTACTACCTTCTTCTAAATATACTCACTTGACTAACTACTTGAGAACGCTGCTTCGGGGGTTCTGTAAAGTTGTTCTGAGTTGAGAAAAGACTTGGACAGGACTTTACTTATAGATAGTCTTTTCACCAGCAATGACTCAAGGAGGAATGTTCTGACAATCCTTGTTTCCGACTTTTTACACAAAGTTCAGGAAATGATTTCTCTTCCCCTTTGCCATTCAACGTTCAAGGAAAAAGACTTTTCGTTCCTCTTTTCGCTCTGTGCTCAAATCGGAATTTCTCGATTCTCTTTGCTCAGCATTCAAGAAAAGTTCTTTCTCATTTCTCCATTTACTCAATGTTCAAGAAAAGGAGTTGTGCTTCCTCTCGATCACACAGGATTTAGAAGTTCAGAGTATGCACTGGACAAGTTAACTATGACACTTTGAATATCTTCAGTTTGGCCAAACACTAGTTATTCTACACTTAGCTCTCTGTTGTCGACTGACGCTGTCGTCCGCTGAAATCTTCTTCTCCACAGGAATTCACTTTAACTCAGGATCACACTTCGACGATTCTTCGGAGGTTCACTAGACGCTGGAAACTTGGACTTGGGGAAAGGGGCTGTTATTACGCGTTTGAATTAACACGCCGTAATAACGTTTTCCTCGACACTCGCGATAATCGCAAATGGAGTACTACAAGCTGGACACTTTAATCTAAGGATTCAAGGAATTCGTCAGAGTACGCACACAGATTCTTCTTCGCTAACGGTTCAGGTGAAGTGCGTAGTTTCTAGAACTTGCGTCCCGCTCATACTCTCCGCACCAAAACGAGGCTTAAACGACTAGAGCGTCAACCTCACAGCACCACGCCACAGCGGCAGCCATTTTGTCTCTCCAGAGTCGGACTCTCTCCGACCATGATAACTCTGTGGATCTTCGGGCTTCACTTTGGGTCGAGGTTAAACCACACACCATTGTATCCCCATGACGGGTTCTGACAGGCCATCGGTATCAAACACAAGGCCAGAGACCTTATCTCATCTTTCCTGGCCGACCGCAAACAGGCAGTTAAGCTAGGTACCTTCACGTCTCCCACTTTCAGCCTTCCTTGTGGAGTTCCTCAGGGTTCCTCGCTAAGTCCGACCCTTTTTAATATCTACGTTTCGGACTTAGCGAGGGTAATCAAAGCTTACAACATCAACCTAACAACATACGCCGATGACACCCAGTTGGTACTATCCATACACAGAAATGGTTGCAGCAAACTTCAAGGACGGCATGAGGGCCATCAGCAGCTGGATGGCGTCCAACTGCCTAAAACTTAATTCAACTAAGACAGAGGTCATGCTTTTTGGAAGTATTCAGCCTTTGTGGTCCCCCTTATGGTGGCCGGAGGAAATGGGAACCCCACCGCAACCTGTCAGCAAAGTCAGAAACTTGGGAGTAATATTTGATGATAAACTCCTTTTCCATCATCACGTGAACGCAGTAGTATCATCATCATTTAACATCTTAAGGAAAATAAAAAAACTGCTCCCATATTTACCCATGACTGCTGGAAAAACACTTATATCTGCACTGGTGTTTTCACGCACTGACTATTGCAACGCCCTTTTCCTCAACGCACAAAAAAAGATCATCTCTAAATTACAAATGGTACAAAATGCCTCTGCCAGAGTTCTTCTGGGCATCCCAAAATCTAGCTCTGTATCGTGTTACCTGGACCAACTGCACTGGCTTCCAGTCAGAAGTCGTACGAAGTTTAAAGCCCTCTGTATTGTCTATAAGGCAATAAACAATATGGGACCTAAATTCCTTACAAGTTCCCTTAAGCCTCTGGCTTCCTCCAGAACGCTTCGTTCCAACACGGCTCATCTGCTTCAGATACCCAGAACAAGGAGAGTTAAATGGGGAGACAGATGTTTCACCATAGCAGCTGCAAAGCTATGGAACTCCCTTCCTTTGAATATAAAATCTAGCCCATCTCTTATCACTTTCAGAAAACAGCTAAAGACATGGCTGTTCTCTCAACGCTACGATTAATCATTATCTTTCTAATTGCTATCTAGAGTCCTAATTGTTGGCGGCAGCCATTAGCCCTCAGCGCCGAGACACCCATGGGTAATTGCAGCGCTTTAAAAATTGGAAAAAAAAAAATAAAAAATCTAACCAATAACATCATATATTGGGGTGCTTTATTGATGATGTGCTTCTTATTTGGAATGGTGATAATGTATCACTGATTGATTTTGTTCATCATCTCAATACGAATGACTACAATTTGTCCTTCACTTACCACTCAGACAAACTCAGTATTGACTTTTTGGATGTCACCTTATTTGTCAATAATGGAGTCCTTGAAACCATACTATTTCGCAGAAAAAACGGCCTGTAACTCGGTCCTGCACGCCACCAGGGCCCATCCTAGGACACAGATCCGGGCGATTCCCTTTGGCAAAATGATCCGGGTCAGAAGAAATTGCAGTACAGAAAGTGACTTTTCAAATGCATTGACGGATCTAACCACTCGTTTTGAACCTGAATTATTGGCCAAGGCTATCACCTGAATTAAGAGATGTAAACCGACTGATCTTTTAAAGTTTAATAAGAGAAAAAGGAGGGAATTCAACAACAAACGTGTAGCTCTCATTACACAATACCAAACACACAGCAATGAGCTATTTCGCACTCTACATAGACACTGGCATCTTCTCCGACTTGATCGGGATCTCGATCCTTTCATCAAAAACTAGCCTCAGATTACGTACAGGAGAGGCCGAACACTAAAGGGCATATTGAGTTCCACAACCAAAAACCCTTGTAATGACACTATTCAAACTTGGCTACCTCCCAAGCCTAAAGGTTTCTTCAAATGTACGGTGTGTAACGTTTTCCAGTTTGCCCTGATTAAAACAACCACCTTTTGTTATAACACCAAGAAGATACACCATGTACAGGACTTTATAAATTGCAATACTAAACATGTAGTATATTGCATAATATGTCAATGCAACATCATATATGTAGGCAGCACAATTAGACCGCTCAAAGAGCGTATACAAGAGTATGTGAGAGCCATACGGAATAACAATCCCAACTATCCACTAGCGACTCATTACAATGCTGAACATAAATTATCTGAGATAATTAATATCAAATTTCATGGCATTACAATTCTGAAAAATGATCCTCGAGGTGGAGACAAAACATTATCACTAAGAAAACTTGAGGCACAGTGGTTAATAAAATTAAGATCAGTGGACCAGGGACTTAATACTGACAGAGAACTACATGTATTCTTACGTGAATAGTCCTTGTTCATTTTCCATCCATATCCTAACTGCTTTTCTGATCGTATTGTTGATCTCTTGATCCTAATAAATCTGTATGACATCCTAATGCACTATAAATAAATAAGTCTCTGGTGCTTGGTAGAATAGTCTGCCGGATGTGCTAACATAAGACTATCCTTCAATCGCCTGTACATGACTATTCCTGTAAATGAATAAGTCTTTTGTGTTTGATACTATTGTAAGCCTGATGTGCTAACATTAGACTATCCTTCAATCACCTGTACATGACTATTCCTTCTATTAATCCCAGGATTTTGGATTGTGTATTTATTTACAAATTGTTTTTTTTTACCTTTTACCTTATTGCTATCCATATGTTTGAATTTGAGCCCAACCTAAAGCTAATGCATCCACCTAGGATATCAGATTTTAAGCCCAGCCTAAAGAGTCATATGAAGATTGTATCACCAGCAGATAACTTCTTTATATAGACTGTCTATTCTTTGTTCTATTACTTCATTGGTTTCTGCTTGTATCTCTATCGGGGCAGAACTACTAACATGGTGTCTTTTCTAATTTTCTACTCTTTACATTGCCGTAGTAGTGGTACATTAGGGACCATTGAGTCACTACGGTGTTTACCCATATATTTATGGACTTACTCCCTATTCCTTTAATTGTGACATTACGTGGCGACCCCCTTACATCATTAGATACATGATCAACTGTGACCTCGGGCAGTTAGGTTTTATTCAGCTCCTTATCTTTCTTTACATTGTTTGAGATATTCTGGTTTAACTTCAACTTTAATGCTTATTTTGCTCAACTGTCCTCTTCGGCACTTGATCAAGCTACTGCTTCCTCTATTTAACTATGGCAGTATTTCTCAAGCCATTTAAATGTATATACACTCGCTTTACAACACATTTTCATTTTTGTAGTCCATCTTCTACTCTTGTTTCTGTTGGTTGCCCGACTCGTGACCCACGTGATTTCACTATGGCCAATCACTGACTATTTAAGATGGCGATTGCTTAGTAGCTCTTTTCAGTGGCGTTATCAAGCGGACTGGATGCTACTACTCCTGGTAAGTGGATTGTTGTTTTGAAACTGTGGCCTAATAGTCAGTCATGCCTTGCCTTTTTTGGACGGGCTCGTTTAACTCCATACATATTTGATACATTTTTAGAGTACGGACTTGGTGCCTCCTCAGGATTTATGACGTATGAGCTCTTCAATAACTATTTCTCGCTTACTTTAGTACCGTAGGGACTATGTTCTTGATTTCCCGGTATGTTGTTTACAGAGCTTATGTCTAGATAACTGGTACATGTCTACGACTTTTCTTTGAACCGTTACATTTTGTTATCGCATTGACTCATTCAGTTTTAAATATCCATTTTTAGCAGAGCCTTGATTACTTCCATCTGTAATTTTCCTTGACTCACTGCGCTAGACCTCGTGGATGTTTGGGTCTGGGAATACACATATCAGGTCTGATCTGTTGTTATTATTAGTCTTTGCTCCATGCGTATATCTACACGACTATACGCTGCTTGTCCACTTATTTATCCACGTACTTATTATATATAATTATATATAATTATTTTGCCTTTCAGACATTTTTTTAATCTCCCTTGGTCACGTGTTACTATCCATGATTTCCGACCCCTTGGCGGGCTACCGTGATTGACACTGCCATGATTGACACTTCCTGGACAATTTTTGTGCTTGGGTGAGCGTATATAATTATCTACCCACTTTTCCTCTTAAGACCACGGTTACTGTATTGAGAGACATAGCTGGCCGGGATACTTCATTACCTTTTCATCATTAGGCACTAGTTCCCGGTCCCACATAATTGTTCGTCATGATTAATAAACAACTCTGTAATGCGGAAGTTGTCCATATCCACTTGTTTGTCCCTTATGTCTATTTTACTTTAAACTTCTCGCCAACAGGATACACCTTTATATATTGTATCTATCCACCTGGTTACCCCTTAGGTCTATTTTACTTGAAACTCCTCGATTACAGGACATACATTTGTTTTTGACCTTTGTGTGTCTTTCCAGGTCTGGAACGCTTTATACTTCTTTGCGTGTTACATCAATTACAACGTTTCTATTTCCATTGTGCTCCATTCAACCATTTAGGTTTGACCGGCATATATTTATTCTCACTTTACTGTGGCTACGGGGTTCACTACATTCCCATAGAACTAGCTTACAGCGAGGTCCTATCTTCACGATACATCATGGTGATCTCTCTGTTTTTGATCCCTCCTGCTTCCTCTCTATCAATCTATGTGCACTTCCAGAACAAAATTTTTGTTCTAATTCACTTACTGTCCTCAAACTTTTTTTTTGGACTAATGAATATATCTTTTAACGCTATAATGGGTTCGTGCTCGTTTTTACTTTCCTATGCAGTTCACATTTTTGGGTGTGCTCTATGATGAGTTCCTTCAAAAGGATGTATTTTCTGATACTTATCTAATGTCTTTTTGGGGTTTTTCATTTATATATATTGATATATTGTTCTTTCATTTTACACCCTTGAGAAAGCTATGGTACAAACTGTACCGACGAAACACGTGTTGGCTGTTTCTTCTGTTATTTGGCTATAGCTTCTGAGATGTATGAATAAATGGAACAACATACACAAAAGGACTTCGACTTGATTTACCTGTCTTGAGATGAACTCTGTTATTGAAATGTTTAATGTTATGACTACCTTGATCATGGAATTGTAATGACTAATAGGTCATGTCTTTACAACACACAGGATAGTGCTTAAGACATAAACCTGTCATGACGCGTTTCGCACTTAAAAAAGCGCTTGTTCACACAACAAATTGGTAATGTTCATCTCTTAAGTATCATTCAACACAATAAAGTTAATAGTCTTGGAAAGCAGACTGTCACACAATCAAAAACAGTACATGAGCACCATCTTCACATGAATAATACTGCAACATAACGTTGATAAGCAAAGTAACCTTTCATGTTAATTTCATAATGTGTACTGTGTCAGCGTCAGATAAAGTTAATGGGCATGTATGGGGCTAATGAATCTTTTCATACCAATTTGGGTGTAGCTGGCATGTCAGTCCATCGTCTGCGTAGGCAGGACAGTGGGCGGCCTCGAGTGCTGGAATAAACGCTCTCGAACCGGGAATGCACCAATGGTGCCTTGTGGGAGATGTAGAGTATGAGCGCTCGTGCAAAGGTAACTCACTCGTGTCGCGGGTCTTCCTCTTTTACCAGTACGTGTAGAAGCAAGTTAAGATTGTAAGAGCCCATATTAAATGCTGGTTAGTGCAACGGTTTTTAGAGTGACAATAGAAGACAAAATAAGACATATTCCTAAATGGGTACTATATATGTCATGTGTCCAGCCGGACAAGGAATTTTAATATGACAGTGTATTTAGAGGTGGCAAGTAATATACAAAAGGACAATACAACGGAACGCAATCCTGCACCCGATACATAAGACAGGGAGCAAACAAAACAAACAATGAAATAATAAACAAAACAAGTTACAGGCAAAAGTTGGAGCTGTGGTAGCTTGTACTAATCATATAATACAATAAGCTAAACCAAATAGTGCCCACAATAATTATACACTTTGGACCATGTGGTACTATTTTGCATTGACGATGACGTTTCGATCCCAAGCTCATTAGCTAAAGGGATCATCATCAGGACTAATTAATTAAGATTGCCTGGTATATACTGAAATGCCGGACCATTGGGCCGATTGCGGCGTGGTGTTGGTAAGAAATAAAGGCTCCGTGGGGCAGTTGATTATAGATGCAGTTAAAGCGCACTACTTTCAATTGTAGTTATATTTGTATATCACTTGCCACCTCTAAATAAATTGTCAGATTAAAATTCCTTGTCCGTCTGGACACAGGACATATATAGTACCCATTTAGGTCTATATCTTATTTTTTCTTCTATTGTCACTCTAAGGACCATTGTTTGCTAAAATAATTGATACCCGGGGTCCTTAGTTACTCATTGGGCCCATTGTTTGTTTATAGAAAAAAAAAACACTAGTGCAACGGGGCCCATGTAAGCGCTAAACTGTAGGCATCAAGGATGCTGCATGAGTCTGACTTGTGTGCCGATAGGTGTAGAGGCAAGTTAGGATTGTAAGAGCCCATAATTAATGCTAGTTGGTGCAACAGGGCTCTTGTGAGCGCCTAACTGTAGGCATCAGGAAATGTTGCAAATCTGACGTATGTGCCAGTAGGCGAGGCCAGTCGAAACGTGTAAAAAGCCCAAATATTGTTAAAAGATACTGTACAGTAATCCCTGTATAGTCAACTATAATACCGTTGTTGGTGGGTGAGGCCCCTTAAGCCCATCTGACTCCTGGTTGTGACTCCCTGGTTAGTGGGTATACAGTCCGGTAGGTATCTGATGTGGGCGAACAGATGTTTGTAACAACCTTGTTCTCCTAAACAGTGTAAATAAAAAATAAAACATAAAACATACGCGAATGTGCACTTTTGTACAAGTGTGTTAAAACCATATACAAATCAATGTATTTTACTTGACATGATGAGGAGAAGAATAGAAGATGAAACGTTTAGGGTACAGGTGCCGCAAGCCTGAGACATCGTCCCTCCCTTCCTTCCTGTGAGAGAGAGAAAGGAAAAAAAATAGAATGTACATGTTAGAAGAAATCCATTTAACAATATTTGGAATAAATAAACCAATCAATTAACACAGAGCCCTGTGCAACATGTCTACAAACTTGTTCTACTGGTGTAATAACTGTGCAAACCTGCCAGTGTACTGGTTGCCCTCATGGGTGTGCACACCATTAGGCACAAACATGAAGAAATCAGGACAACGTACTAGGCTTTGATGGATAACTGAAAGGAGGTACTTGATGCTACCCAAAGGTGGAGCTATTCTTTTTGTAAATGTATGGCTAGATCTTCATCCATGTTATGCCCATTATGCCCATTAGGGTACCGAGATCACAAGCTTATAATATGTCTGGATTCTTTCTGTCTGAGTCTCAAAGTGCGATTGCCTCCCCTCTGACTCTGTTTCACCTGTTCTATGATGAAATATGAGAGTTTGGTTTTGTCTGAGAAATGGAAAGTCTCACAGTGCCGGGCTATGGGGTATTGTTTGTCGTTCTTACTGATGGCCTTATATGCTCTAGGATATGCTTTTTGGCCTTGTGCGTGGTATTGCCCACGTACTTTAGGTCACATGGACATACTAAACACATATATTACAAATGTGCTCATGCATGTAAGAAACTGGTTTATTTTGTTCATACTGTTGGTACTGGGATTCCAGTACTCTTTGACCATATGGCTGTTGTTACAGGCTTTGCAATGGCCACAGGGGTAAAAACCATGAAGGTCTACCCTTCTGTTAAGACTCCTACTGCTGATGTCATTATGTATTAAAAGATCTTTCAGATTACGACTATGCCTGTACGTTACACTGGGGCGGTCAGGTAAAGTGGCCCCAATGATGGAGTCCCCTTTAAGATTATTCCAGTTTTTAGCAATGCATTTCCAAATTTGACTGGAATTGCCATTGTAGTTGAGTATAACACGGGTCTGATCTGTGTCAGGGTTCTCTCTTTGTGTGGCCATATTTTTGCTGAGTATATATTTTTCCACCAATTTGACGTTGTCAGTTGCTCTTTTTACTACCCATTTGGGGTACCCCCTTGCCATAAACCTCTGTATCATGTTGTTTCCCTCTTTGATGAAATCTGACTCAGTACTACAATTTGTCTTTGCTCTGAGCAGCTCTCCATAGGGAATTCTCCACTTGAGATTCCCGGGTGGCTGCTCAGAGCATGTAACAGGGTATTGCCCGCCGTGCTTTTGCGGTAGAGGACAATGTGGAGTGTGTTATCCCATATTTGTACCTTCGTATCCAGGTATTCTACCTCATCATTGCTGATGTTACATGTCAGAGTGATATTCATCTGATTCTGATTTAATCTGGTTATAAAATCCAATGCGTGATCTTTTTTACCTCTCCAGACGACAAAAATTTTGTCTATGTAGCGTAGCCATAAAATAACTTTGGTGAAGTCATTTTGAAAAGTGCTGCAATTTCTGATGTCTTCCTCCCAAGCCCCCATGAACAAACTCGCGAAACTGGGTGCAAAATATGTCCCCATTGCTGTGCCATCTGCTTGTACATAGATCTCATCAATAAATAGGAAAAAGTTGTTAACAAGGCAATACATAATCATATCTAAAATCATATTTGTATGTGCTAGGTATCCTATGTGTCTTCCTTTCAGGTATCTGGCACATGCCTCCGTTGTCTCGTTTATGTTCAATCACCATGTACAGGGAGTTAACGTCCATTGTTATTAATAAATAGTCACTCTCCCATGTCAGTTTGTCTATTTTTCCCAGAAAGTATTTTGTGTCCCTTACGTGTGAGGGTAATGTCATCACATACTCTCTGAGAAAGTGGTCTACATAGCGAGAGACATTTTCTAAAGCACTTCCCCTGGATGAAATTATGGGTCTGCCGGGTGGGTTTTCCTTGCACTTGTGAAATGAGGAGGTAAAGAATGTGAAGTATACGATGATCCCTCTTCAACAAACAGAATTCCTCCCACTCTATCCAAACCTTGTCTTTCCATTCCGTCAATTTTCCACAAATGGAATTAATGCTAGAGTTGTACTCTGTACGATTAGATTTTCTGTACGTTCTGGCATCATTAAGTTGGCATTCAGCTTCCTTTATGTACATTTCTCTAGGGAGAATGACGGTGTTACCGCCTTTGTCAGTGGGCCTCACCACTATGCTGGTGTCTGCAGCAAGTTCACACATTGCTTTTTTCTGAGATAATGTGAGGTTATATTTGAATGTCTTCATTTGCTTGGGCCAGTTGTTACATCTGAGGTCTAGTAATTCTTTTCCTACCTGGCCCTGGAATGTGCCGATGTTAACATGATTCATTTTTGGTAAAAATGTCGATTTGGATCTCTGGAAGGAGCTTTCTTATATGGATATAGATATATATATATATTCCAACAAAGAGTTAGCCCCAACGGAAGGAAGCCAGCCGGCAGAGCAAGTTCCACTGCATTACCTCCGGGAGCAGTGGTGTTGGCCCCTGGACGGGGTTGGGAGCGGGCAATAAGGTTGATAGTCGGGCCTCGATTGCTGATGGGGGGGGGGTGCTCCCGCAGCGGCCTCTCCTCCATTAACTATTGCCAGGCTTCCTGGGGTGTGTCAAAGAAGATGTATTTGTTCCGGAAAATGACTCGGAGTCTGACTGGGAAAAGGAGGCGGTACTGTAGGCCCAAGTTCTGCAGTTTTTTCTTAGTGTTTTGAAAGGATCATCTGCGTTGTTGAACTCCCCTGGTGTAGTTTGGGAATATTAAGACTATGGCACCGCTATATTGGAGAACTGGTCGGGCACATGCCTCGACAAGGACTGCGTCCTGATCGCAGAAATTCAGGATGTGGACGATAATTGGTTGTGGAGCGTCACTAGGGGCGCTTTATGGCCAGGGAGCGATGGGCCCTTTTGACTGCGATCCAGGGGGATAGGCACCTCTCAGTCATCCAGGACTTGAGCCATGCTTCTACGAGGTCCACCATTTGCTGAGGGGCCGCACCCCCCACGGACTCAGAGACCCCTACAATGCGGACGTTGTTGCGCAGTGAACAATTTTCGGCATCTTCTACGTGAACATGCAGTTCTGATGTGCGAGTCAGGAGTGTTGAGACCTGAGACTTTAGGACTGAGACGTCATCTTCGACTGTGGAGATCCGTGCCTCTGTTTCTGTATTCCTGACAATGGCATTGGGGAGATCTTGAAGGAGCAATGCAACGTCCGTTTTCACCTCCCCGACTCTGGCCTCCACTGCTGCTTGGGAGGCCTGGGTTGTTTGCAGAATGCCTGAGAGGTTATTGGGTGGGGCCCCAGGCTTGTCAGAGTGTGTGGGGCCCAGCGGGCCCGAGGCAGGACCACTGGAGGGTGGTGTAATGATCTTAGGCATCTGCATTGAAGCAGCGTTTGAGGCCTTATCCTTCCCCATGGATAGGGCACCCTCTGGATCCTGATGGGTCAACCCCTGGCCTCAGGAAATGGACTCCCGGGGGACACAGAACTGCGACCCTGGGGAGAGAGGGTATTGGCTACAACACGGGCCACTCCAGTCCAGGGCGGGACAGCAGCACCCCCCCTTGTGCGCCTCTGGGTGACGAGAACGAGCAAGGCAGGCATCCGCCCCCTTCGGGGGGGATCTGCACCGAGCCATGCAGCGAGGCAGCCGCAGCAGGTTCACCGGCGTGGTGAGGTTCCTGAGTCGAATCCAAGGGCAACCCGCTATTCAGTGAGGGCAATGGCCCCCACTACCCCCGGGGTCTCGGGGGCATCAGGTGCTGGGCCCCCGACGGAGGGCAGGAGGGAGCAAGGGGATCCGTAGCCAGGGAGGGACCAGACAGTCTGCCACGGGGGATTCGCCTTGCCCAACGTTCAACTCGTGTCTCAGGGCCCCTCCCCCATTGGGCCCAGACGCGCCAGTCCCAGTGGCCAGACTGCGGCCAGACTGAGGGGTATGCGCAGTCTTGGCATCGGAGCTCATGCAGGGCCTATGGGGGGCCAGCCGCTGACTCACCAGGGAATCCCTGTGTCTGCAGCAGGAGTTCTCTCCGGCTGGCCTCCCCAAGCCCTAGGGGTTTCACTGGCTGGGCCCTCAGAGGGGGATACTGCTGCTCCTATACCGGGTAGGGCCATGCCGGATCCCAGGGCACCATTTCCACACTGCAGTCCTGTGCGTGTCCTGCAGTCCGCCACTTTGGGCACCGACTTGTGCAGTGAGGTCAATACCTGTAGTGTCCGCATGGGCCCGCGAGGCACCAGAGGAAGGGGTTCCTGCCACGGTATCCACTACTGCTCCGGGTAGGCTTGCAGCCTTAGGTGCATCTCTCACATCCATGGGCCGAACCAGGTTGCAGCCCTTCAATTCACCCACAGTCAGTCCTCTGGTCTCGATGGAGCCGGGAGCTCGAGTCCATCGTATCTTCCAAGGGAGGTACCACCTGTCACACCAGGAGACCACTGAAGCAGGAGGGTGGGAGAGGAGCTCTGATCAGCTGTGCAATGGAGCGGATCGGGATGCGGGGATTACTCGGTCGTGGCGCCGCAGGTCGTCTGGATTGCAGCCCAGTAACGATGTCAGGGGGAGGGCCGCCCCCCAGCCTAGCAGGAGTCCACAGGGGGCAGCATCACTCCACGCCCCACCGGAGTGCTGCGGGCCTGGCCCCGGGAATCGACGACCTACTTGCCTCAGGGAAGGCTTTCTGCTGCCGTGCAGGCCCGGTCCCCCGTCACTGAAGCAGTGCAGTGATCCAGTCCAATGGCAGTCACCTGGAGCCGGGGGAATCACACTGGGGTCCTCCTGGTCAAGGTGCGGTGTGGGGGAATAAGCAGCAGCCGCTGGTGTTGCGGATGGCAGCCAGATCAAGATGGTTCATGGTGGAGCTCGTGCTTCAAGCGACTGCCATGATGGCCGCCTTGGCCACGACCCCGATCGTTAAGTTTTTAAATATCCAAAGTTTTTTGAGGGGTGTGTCAAATTTGCAGTTTAAAACGGCAACAGTGAGGCTGCAAATGGTAGGCCTGCAGTCATGTTTCCAGTGCCACTATAGTGGATGGCACAATGGTTGCTGCAGTCCACTAGTGACATTTAGCTTACAGGCCCTGGGTACATTTTGTACTAACTATAAGGGGGAAGCAAGTTAAATATGCCAAACAGGGGTATGCCAATTTCACCATGTCGAAGGGGGGGGGGGTGCAGGCAGTTTATCACCGGTTAGCAGGGGTAAGGTGCAGTATTTTACAGCTAGCAAAAATGTAGGGTTCATCAAAAGGTGAAAGATCTGGTGTGACCCCACAGAAAGTGCACATTTTCTACATTACACCACCTTCGGAGCTCTGACACCGTTTTAAGAATCCATCCTTTACGAAGACAAAAAATGCAATCCTTCTCTAGAAGGGCAACCGTTGTGTGGAACTATATTACTCCTACTACTAGGATTACCTCATCTATAAAACTGTCCAAAAAAAAGCTGAAATGCTTATCGTTACAGCATTACTTCTTCCTATAAAGGGGCCATTATTCTGTTAGGAATGATTTGAACCTACCACTGCTATTATTTCTGTAAATATTGGTATAAAAGTGTCTAGCTGGTTAGAGGGTTATTCTCTTAAGAATAAAATAAGTATCAAACCAAGGACCATGCAAGACTTGCATGGCCCATAGTGTTACCTGTTCCTGTTGTTGGCGCTAGGCCCACCCGCACAAGTGGGATAGTGTTTTCATCAGGAGAAATATGGGAATGCTGGGCAGTAGAAATGTTGTGGATGTCCGCAGATTCTGGCAGTTTGAGTCACAGAAATGTGAGAAAAATGAGCGATTATAGTCAAGTTTGAGGGTTGAAGGACATTGCATTTCAGAAAACGTAGTGGGGTCCATGTAATGCACACCACCCTTGACTCCACTGGGTGTCTAGTTTAGAAAGATGTTTCCGTTTGGTAGGTTACACTGGGTGGTGGGCTATCCCAGCACCCAAATAACGTAGCTACTCACTGGTCAAAAAAGGTAATCTTTTTGACAGGAAATGTAGATTTCTCCACATTGTTTTGGGTACTTCTGTAGTGGGCACTAGGTAGAGCCATACAGGTTGGGTAGCATTTTTATTGGGAGAAGTGTGGGCATTCTGGGTGGTAGGAATATTTTCAATTGCCACAGAGTTTGGAAGTTTCCGTCAGAGAAATGTGAGGATAATTAGTTATTTTAGGCAAAGTTTGAGGTTTGCAGGGCATTTTAGTTAAGAAAACATTCTGAGATCCCTGTAAGGTACACCACCGTGGGCACCCCTGGGGGTGTGGTTTTCAAAACTGCCTGAGTTTGGTAGGTTTCCATGGGTGCAGGCTGAGCCTGTGCCCAAATATCGCAGTTACACCATCACCAAAACAGGTAATTTTTTTACAGGAAAAGATGATGTCTAAAGCTGCCATTTTGTTTTGTTTTTTTGTTGTTGGGGCGAGGATGAGCCTAACAAGTAGGGTAGCACATTTATCGAGAGAGAGATATGCGGATCCCTGCAGATTCCGGAAGCTTCTGTCACAGAAATGTGAGAAAAATTCGAGATTTTAGACAAAGTTTGAAGTTTGCGGGGCATGGTGGGTAGGAATAATGGACTACGAGATAGAAAAATGTGAAACCAGTGGTAGAAAATTGGTTTTCCTTTCCAACTCTACTTGTTACTGAAAGCTGGGAAGATGGTGCTCTTAGCTGTCGGTCGTCTGGCAAAATTTCATCAACGCCATTAGGGAGAAAATGAGAAGTACGGTGCCTAACAATTCTCGACAATTGAAGGGGACCTCAATTTGGAGACATTCATGCCCGGACATGAAAACACAAAAACGATTAATAAACCAAACCCTGAGACGTATGCAAAAGGACCCGGTAAACCATAGCCTGCAAGTGGTTCTGCGGGGAGCGAAAAAACAGCTCAAACAGATGAAATGGGAAAGTCAGAAGCAAAGAAATGAAGATCTTTAGGTAAAACTTCTCTATGAAGGGAAGCAGAAAAACAGCTCTAGGTTCTGGCAAATGGTAAAAAGAATACAGAACCCTAACCATTTAGGGCAAAATTCACATATATCAGAGGAAGTATGGACAAAATATCTATTGTCGCACTTCAATAATGATGACATCACAGGAGACACTGCAATAATGTCTTCCCGCATAAAAACAACAAGGCCTGAAAAAGAGGAGAAATGTAATCATCACACGGGCGTAAAACGCATGAAATGTGGGAGTGTGAGGGCATGCGCCCACCGAAATCTGATAATCCAAAAACGGAAGAAAGACCTGCAAAGGATGTCGAGCCAGGGCCAATGAAAATTGCCCCAGCAGACATCAGACGGCAAATAACAAAGGGGAGAACAAACGGAGCACCAAGGCCGAATGGAATACTACCTATGTTGTATAAATCAGATGAAGATTTCTGGAGTGCATCTCTGGCATTAGTATTCAACAACACAAGACTGACCTTGTCTCTTCCTGATTCCTGGCACGGGTCAGTCATCAGCCCGATCTATAAACATGGGAGCAAGTGTCATCCAAACAGTTATCGTCTCATTGCCTTGCTAGACGTAGAAGCAAAATACTTTGCAGGACTTATCCTGGAGGAATTATCGTTATGGGCCTCTGAAAACGCCATCATCCCAGTTAACCAAACAGGTTTCTGCAAAGGCCAAGGGACCACAACTAACATCATGGCACTGTCCCTTCTGATGGGTGCAGCAAAAGCAACCAAGTCATCTTTATTCCTCACGTTCATTGACTATACTGCTGCCTTCGACCATGTGGACCGCAACAGACTTTGGCAGAAACTATTCCATTGGGGTATTCCGAAACGTCTCCTAGACGTCCTAATACTGCTCCACTCCAATACCTGGATTAAAATTAAACTTGGGGCAGGGACACATCTTTCGAAGCAGATAAGGACGACAAAAGGACTAAAGCAGGGGTGCTTACTAGCGCCCATCTTATTCAACCTTTTTTTAGTGGATTTACCCACAGAACTAGATAAATGCCGCAACCATGCACCCAAGTTAGGGAAAATCACCCTTTCAAATCTGTTATACACGGATGACCTGGTGCTGATAAGTCGCTCCCCAATAGGCCTTCAGCACCTCTTGAACGCAGCTTATGCCTTCTCAGCAAAGAATGCCCTTCAAATAAATTTCAACAAGTCAAAGGTCATGACAGTGAATTACAGGAAAAAAGGGAATCCTTGCTGGCTCGTGAATGGGGAAAAGCTTGACCGTGTAGCCACATACAAGTATCTGGGTGTTCTCCTGGACTCAAATAATACGTCTAGGACACAACTTCATTCCATTCGAGGGAAGGCAACAATGACTTATCTGGCATTAAAATCATTAAAGGCCAAACTCCCCGATCTCACTCTCAAACCCTTCCTTGAAGTCCTACGTGCGAAATTACAACCAACGCTCACATACGGGAGTGAATCTCTTCAAGGGAAGGATGCCGCACTGCTGGACACAGTCATAGCCAACTCCTATAGGGCTATTTTTAATCTTCCTAAATATGTCTCTCCTGCTCAGATTCGATTGGAATTCGGCCTCCTCAAAAAAAATTAGAAAGGCGGAGTGCGTATGTAGCCAGTTGGCGTAAGATTCGCAATGCAGAGGCTGACTCCCTAAATACCAACGTATGGGAAGAGTTACTCCGGCATCGTAATTCGTTGCCTAGAGACTACTTATTTGAATCAATTGAAGTTCTAGGTTTGACTGACATTTGGGATACGGCTATAGACCTCCAGCCCTTCAAAAACGTAGCAAAAAAATCAGCACGTATTATCTCAGCGATTGAAGATAAGAAGGACTTAGCAAACAGAGCGCATGGATGGACAACCCTGGGTGATTATGGTAAAATACAGCTACAAGCATATCTCAATACCGGGATGAAAATAATATTCAAAGAAAAGTTTCTAAAATTACGCCTTGGGGTAATCCCGATACTGCCACACCTCCCCCCTTGGGAGATAACACACTCTTCGAAACAGTGTCGCCTGTGTAAGCCCGGTAAGGAGGACATTGTTCATGTGATTTGTATATGCCCTAGACTAAGGGATTTGAGGTGTAACCTTTTGCTACCATCTTTTAAATCACATGCTGTTCGGACCTGCCGGCAGGCAGTCAAACTATGCTTTACCACCAGTAACATCAAACTGAATTGCCAGGTTGTGAAGTTCTTTGATTTAATAAGAAAAATACTTAATAGTGTTTGAAGACCTTTATTAGGCCCCGAGGACAACCTTGAACTGATCCCAGTATATCTCATACTTTTTAAGTTTCATTATAAATTGTTTTTAATGTTCCTATTGAAGTTTTATATTTTTGTAAAGATTTTAATTAATCATGTACAAAATAAACATTACTTACTTACTTACTTACTCACTCACAGCCAACCTTTTGTTTATGTCATTTTTAGAAGAAAATACATACCCTTTATAGCACAGCACTTTTTTCAAATTCTCCCACTTTATGGAATGGTATGTTGGCATTTATGGTATATAGGTAATGAAGTTTTCTCTTCTTATATGCAAAGTCTGTTTCTGTCTCAGCAATACTTATCGCACCTCAGTTAGACGGCTGGCTCCTTTATTTAAGCAACTCTATTACCTCCTTCTGTTTCAGCGATTTCTGATGAAGCCTGAATTGGCCTCTGCAATTAATTGCACCCTTTTCAGTGAAAGAAATAATAATGCATAGGACATGCAGGCAGGAGTTAAATGCAGAAGAATACCTAGAAACCTGAAGTGCCTTTAACAGCTAACAACATGGAGGGCATTGGGCAGAGTAGCAATGTGTCATCCTCAGGCCTTGCTTCTGTTTGTTCCAACAGACTTTTGCAAAACAGAAAAGGTTTTGCAAGAGCTGATGCCATACGACGCTTGTTGAGGGCTCTGCATTCGCCTAACTCCCTGACACCTCCATTGTGTCCATGAAGCTGCCACAAGGAGTGGGACAGCACTTGGATTTGAGAGGAAGCTCAGATGTTGTATTGATGGCTCAAAGAAAATAATTCTTGCAATAAATGTGGCCCATAACTGAGAATAGGAGAAAGGAGCTGTTGTTATGAAATGTGTCATTATGTGAAATGTGTCATTATATACTGGAATCTCTGCATGTAAACTATTTGATCTCCTAAGAGCCGCCTAGCATTCTTTAAAATAAATAAAAAGGAAGCTGCCAAATCACACCATGCCATGTGATAATTACACTATCAGTCAATGCTGTTTTTTTTTCACAGTACTCTGCTTGCTGGAATGTTTGAGCCCATACTTGTAATTTTGAAGGCAGTCCTACAAGCCCCAAACTGCTCTTGGCTAAAGAAACAGGATTAGCCATATGTGTTGGCAGATTTACAAACCACATAAACTTCTTGCAGATTTCAAAATGCAGCTGCAGAAACGCAGACTACTTTTCTTGACATTTCTTGACATGCTTGGGGGGCCATGGAGGACAGGATGGGGAAGAGCAAAGACGATGGAGGGAGGATAGGCATTGAGAAGAGGAGGATGTGAAAAGTCATCGGGAGGGGTGAGTCATAATGGAGGTAGAGGTGGGGGCATGAGGGAAGGAGGGTTAGTCCCGGTTCATATTATGCCTTTTGACAAATGGTGCTTTGGAAGGACGGGACTGCAGTGATAAGTCGTTGGGTGAGACACTGCCCCATGGACAGGCTGTAAATGTGCATCCTCCTTGCCACTACCCACATGCAGAAGCAGTTCAAGCTCGGCCTTGACTCGGACAGCATCCTGATGCTTTGGCACAGCATCTCGCAAGAGTCCTATATTTATATTGCAGAGAGAGAGGCAGCAGCTCATCATTGGGATCCAAAGAAAGAGGTGCTTATAGGCAATGCTTAATTTGTAATATAATGAGTGCCAGAGCCCAAATATCTGCTAAGAAACCCGTGGCTGGTGCTTTTTCTTTTTGATAAACACATTTTTGTGTTTATTGATTGACAAAATAAAGAACTTACACCAGTCTGACACTTCAACACCGCATAGGTCCAAGACATAGAAAAGGAAAGCAGCACCATAAGATTTTACAGACAATAACAAAAAACACATAGGAGTATAAAGTTGAGCATTCCCTTCATGACTATTCCGCCACCCCCCGGCTGGTGCTTTTAAATGTCAGTGCACCTGAATACAAAGGCTGCATAGTCTTGACTCGACCTTATGCCTCTTCCATCCAGTAGCAGACACTCCCCGCCCCTTTGCCTCACTCGTGCAGGCTTCTGCTTTCTCCCTTTACAATGGTTTTTCAACCTTTCTCTTCCTACTTCTTTCCCCTTTGTGTGTGTGTGTGTGTGTGTGCGTGTGTGTGTGTGTGTGTGTGTGTGTGTGTTCCCTCTCTTGCTAGTGGATAATGTTGAATGAAGAAAAATAAGCGCTTTTCAGCATTGGCAGAGCTGCTTGTAAGGTCTCTGGCTCTCAAACAGCAGGGTGTTGGTGCTGAAGAACAAGATTGAGGCTCATTAGCAGTGCATCTGTCAAAGTCCACACTACTGCAATAACAGTTGTCCAAGCTTGGTATCAACTAGGCCCACAATTTCCAAATCCGTGCTTTTGTATAAAAACAGTTTATTCTGAGAGCTGTGGGCTTGATCTAATTTCATTAGAATAACTATCTTGAAAACAATGATCTATAAAAGCCAATAGGCTGTCCTTGGTTTTAGATGCAAATTGACAAACCGTCTTTTCAAGCGAGCCCCTGGTTTTGAGGTGATCACAGGGAGCTGTGTGAGCACTAACATCATATGTGCTCAGGATGGCCCTGTAAACCTCTAACTGTATGTTACCAACCACTGCATCCTCCTGCATGGGCAAGGATTTCAAGTGGGGGAAATTCCTCCTCATGAAAAGTGATTTAATTTCAGTTGACGATATCAAAGGGCATAGGTTATATGACATAATTTCTAATTATATCATGCTGATTATTAATTTTGAATACTGAAAAAAAAACTGTTAAAATGTGGTCTCTAGTTGGCAGAGGTAGGCTCCCTGTCCAGGTAGGGCCCCACAATCCTATTCAGGAAGTAAGTGTTGTACACACTAAATTTACCTGTGCTCACCCTCTGGCCGCTTGGTTCAGATCAGTCAGGCTAAACTAAGGAGGCAATTTGTAAAATATTTGTGCACACACACCACAAACAGTAACACCAGTAAAGTGCCTCAAAAGTGCTCCACACCAGTTCATAGAAATAGCCAATATTTATCTGAGTAAAACAAGACCAAAACGACAAAAATTCAACATGCATAAGTCAAGATATGATTTTTCGAAATCAAAATGCAGTGCTTACAAGTCTATAGCTCCAACTGGGGCTATCTGTTCATGCTGGACTGGGACAAATACAAAAGTTCAGTCCGACCATTATTGAGCGTGCGCCAGGCACACAAATCTCGCAAACCCCCTTACAGTATCTTGGATGGGTCAGAAATCAAAGATGATGTGTCACACAAAGGAAGTGAAGCTTTGCCACTCTTGGATGAAGAGCTGATGCGCCTATGGCTGGGGCGAGGCCTTGGTTCCTGAAGGTGTCGCAGCGTCGATGAAGCGTCGATGTTGAGAGAGCAGAGCGACGATTCCTCGAAGTCGAAGTCAAACTGCTGGACAAACAGCGATGCTTCAATCGAGATTCATGCAGGGCGTGTTGGAGTCAAGACTCTGCACCTCGGACGTCAGTGATGTGTTGTCGAGACTCATACTGTGGTGCTTCTTCAGAGGCACTGCGGCAAAGTGGTGGTTGCATTGAAGTCGAGGTCACTGTGTAGCGCACTGAGCGAGGGGTGTCCATGGCTTCGGTGCAGGCAGTTGGGATGTGTTGATTTGGCAGCAATGCGCCGGTTCCTATCTAACACTTTGGAGTCGATGTGTCGGTTTTTTGGTTACAGCACTAAATCCACCTCCAAGTGCCCAGGACTGGGTTTGGCACTACTTGGCAGTCCAGGACTCACAGCAGAGGAGCCCAGGTGCTGGTAGCAAGATACAAGTGAAGTCTTTGATGTCCCTGAGACTTCAGCAAAAGGAGGCAGGCTCAGTCAAGCCTTGGAGAATCTTAGAAAGCAGGATGTAGAGAGCAAAGTCCAGTCCTCTCACTCCCAGGCAAGAAGCAGCACACAGCAAGCCAACACAGCAAAGCAAGCAGCAAAATGGCAGTCCCTCCTGGCAGCAGCACAACAGCTCTTCTTCTGGGCAGAATGTCCTCATTGCAGAAGTGTTTTGAGTATATACTGTCAGAGGTCTAGTACTTATACCCATTTCAGCTTTTGAAGTAGGAAGATTTCAAAGTAAGGTCTTTGCAGAGCACAAGACCCTGCCCTTCCTGGCCCTGGCCCCAGGCACACTATAGGGGAGTATGCAGCTCTTTGTGTGGGGACAGGCACAGCCCAATTCAGGCGCAAGTGTCAACTCCTCCCACCACTCTATATCAGGAAAACTCATCAGCCTGGTGATTGGCCATCAGGATATGCAGGGCGCACCTCAGCTGCCTTTGTGTGTGACTGTCTAGAGTGTATTAACAAAGCCCAAATGTAAGCTAACACAGATGTGTGTTCTAGAGACAGGCAGTAGCATTTTCAAACCTGCTATTTAAAAAACAACTTTACTAAAAGATGTGTTTTAAATTTTGAGTCCAAAGACACCAAAGTCCAATTTTCTATCTGCTCCTAATTGGAAGAATCACTCGTAAAGTGTTACAAGGCAGTTCTAATGCTAACCTATGGGAGAGATAAGCCTTCCTGTAGTGAAAAACAAATTTAGCGTTTTTTCACTACCAGGACATGTAAAACTCAAAAGTCTGTGTTCTACCTTTTAAATACATTGCACCCTAATCATGAGACGACATAGGGCCGACCTATGGGTGACTTACATGTAGTAAACGGGAATGTTTGGCCCTGGCAATTAGGTGAACTTGCCAAGTCAACATGGCAGTTTAAAACTGTACAGACCGGCTCTGCATTGGCAGGCCTGGGACAGGTTTGAAGGGCTACTTGTGTTGGTGGCACAAACAGTGCTGCAGGCCCAGTAATAGCATTTAATTTAGAGGGCCAGGGCACATGTAGTGCACTGTACTAGGGACTTATCATTAAATCAAATATGCCAATCATGGAAAAACCAAATGCCCTTAGATTTTAGACACATAGCATGTGCACTTTGGCACTGGCAAGCAGTGGTAGAATGACCAGAAGCCTAAAACCAGCACAAATGAAGTTCAGCACACAGTCAAAAACAGGAGGTCAGGAGCAAAAAAGACAGGGTAAACCAAGGCAAAAGATGGCAGGTCTAAAACCTACAACTTTAGGTCACAGAATGTGGGAAAATATATATATTTCGGTGTTTCCAAGACAACACACCAGTGCTACTGCACCTGTTTCACTAATGCTAGCAAGCACTAGGCATGTTGGAAGTGATGTTCTGGCTGCATTTCTGCTTCAACCAAAAGTGCACACATGAATACGTGCCCCTACCAGTTAACCAAAACAGGTAAGACATCATACGGGCACTCTCTAGCAGGGCCAATGTGATGCACATATGCAGTGCTTGTATTAGGATTATAATAATGGACCTTGGATGCCTTTTTCCCTTCCTCTGTCGCCTTAATGGTTGTAAACTTTCCTCGCACATGCATGGAATGTGGGCGAATCTCTGTCTTCTTTCTCTTCTTATAACATCTATTTTTGGTGACAATGATGGCATCAAACTCAAATGTGCAAAGCACCTTTAATCCCATCCTGGAATATCCGCTAATGGTTGTAAGAGAAGATAGTGTCAAGGAAAAATTAATTTCTTCTGATTCTCAGGTCTTCAGTAAGCAAATGGAAACGTTACTAGAATGTATGCATGAAATAAAACTTAAGGGCAATGTGGAACTGGTAGGACAAATAGTGAAAGGAGTTCCATTTTCGTGTCCAGAAGGAGCTACTAGCATTGCTTGATCGCATGCAAGCAGACCATCTTATTGAGGAAATTCGATCCTCAAATTGGGTGCCACTTATTGTGTTTCAAAGAAAATTGAGAACTTTAACTGCGGGCACTAAATGATAACATACGCGAGGTTAGACACCTATTGCCCAGGATCAACAATTTATTGTCCATACTCGATGGGGCAAGTATATTTTCCACACCGGATGCACAGAATGCATACCACCAAGTGATGTTGTCAGCTTCATGCCCATTAACTGCATTCATCACACCTTTAGGTGTACATCAATTCAAAAGAATGCCTTTTGGACTAGCATCAGCCTCTTCCATGTTACAAAGGATAATGTTACACAAATTTAAAGTAATGGAAAACCATGTTTGTTGCTTCCAAGATGACACCTTAGTCTTTGCTAAAGACTAAAATGAACATGTCAGGATCTTATCAGGAGAATGCAGAAGGTAAGCCAAGAGAGGGATTGTCCTTGGTGTGACAAATGCAGATTGTTTGAAACCCAAGTGGATTATTTAGGCCTCACAATTTCAGACAAAGGAGTAGTTTCCAAGATCCCCTTGTAACACCAGCACACAATATCAAGGAAAAGCTAATGCCTTTTATAGGAATATGTGAATATTATGGACAATTTGTAAGGAACTTTGTGCCTGTGATGGAACCTTTACACCTGCTGCTGAGAAAGGATGTGGATTTCGAATGGAAAGACGAACAGCAAGTCTCTGATCACATATAAAAAACAATCATCAGAGCACCAGCGTTGCAACCTTTTGACTATGCAAAGCATTGCATTATCACAGTGGATTTGAGAGCAAATGGTCTGGGTGCCATGCTGTCATGGAAATCTTGAAAAACTGAATGAGTGGAGGCATATGCTTCCAAGACTATGAATAAGTCTGAGAATCGGTACTCTATCACAGAGTGTGAGCTCCTCACCTGTGAGTGGGTAATCAACCTCTTCAGATATTTTGGTGTGAGGAAACAACTTTTTGCAGCACATAAACTGTTGATTAATATTTTGTCTCCTTTAGGGGAAAGAAATGGCACAGTTTGTATTGCTTGTTTGAGTTCAAAATTGCAAGAACATAACTGTGGTGTGACTTTAGATCCAGGAAGTAAGAACTGCACTGCATATTGTTTACCAAGGCTACATTGTGCTGAGGAAGAAAATAGTGTTTGGGGGAATTAGGACTGTGATGTATTTGCCTAAGTGAAGGATGTTTACATGGTGAGTGGGGAAGCATTTATGAGGATCAATCAATCTTCCATCTTGCCAGTGTTGTGCTTTGGGCAGTTGTCCTTCTTCCATGCTGAGACAGTTTTCATGGAGTTGTCGAAGTTAGTCTTCGCTGAGGTGGGGTCGGCAGAGAGCGATAGGACGAGCTGAGTGTCATTGGCATAGGAGATGATGTTGATGTTGTGGGATCTGATGATGTCTGCGAGTGGTGTCATGTAGGGGTTGAAGAGTGTTGGGCTGAGGAATGAGCCTTGGGGAGGGTCGCAGATGTCGTGCTGGGCTTGCGATGCGAATGGATGGAGGCGGACTTTCTGGGTGCGTCTTGTGAGGAAAGATGGCTTCCATCTGAGCACATTGTCTGTTATACCGATATGGCATAGGCTATCAATGAGTGTGTAGTGGGAGAATGTGTCGAAGGTGGTGGAGAGATCAAGCAGGATTAGAGCGAATGATTCTCCTCTGTTGAGTAGGATGTTGATGTCGTCTGTTTCAGCGAACAGGGCTGTCTCGGGCTGAGGTTTGTTCTGAATCCTGATGGGGAGGGGTCTAGTAAGTTGTTTCTCTCCAGTGGTTCGGTGAGTTGGATATTGATGCCCTTCTCCAGGACTTTGGCGGGAAAGTGAGCTGGGACATGGGACAGTAGTTCTGGAGTTTGTTGGGGTCTGCTGAGGGTTTCTTGAGGTGGGGTCTGACCTCGGCGGGTTTCCCGGCACTGGGAAAGGTTGTGGTGGTTAGAGAGGCGTTGATTATGGTGGCGAGTTGGTGGCTGATCTTGTCTCTTCAGATGTTGAAGAGTAAGTGGGGTATGGGGTCGGTGGATGCCCCAGAGGAGATGGAGTTCATGAGGATGGTTGTATTCAGTGAGCTGAGTTGTTTCCATGAGGTGAGCAGGTAGTCAACAGTGGAGGTTAGTCGGAGGCTGAGGAGGTTGGAGGGTTGGGGATCAAAGTGCTATCTTTTTGTGGAAGTGATTGGTCAGGGCATCGCAGAGTTCTGTGATGAGGGGACTCTCTCACAATGGTGAAGAGTTCCTTGGTTGCGTTGGCGCTGGTGTTGATCTGGTGGGTCAGGGCCTCCCTCTTTGTCGCTTTCATTTATTGATGGTAGTCATTGAGGGCTGCTTTGAAGGTGGTTGTGTCGGTGTGGTTCCTGCTGGTGTGCCAGCTTCTTTCAAGTTGTTTACGCATGCATTTTGACATGCTGATTTCCGGGGTGTATGCCTGGATGATTGAGGACGTCTAGGATGCAGAACTAAAGTTGGTGAAGGAATACATATGTGAAGGTTGGCCTCCATGTAAGGGTCTTAGTAGTTGTCTTCGTTCATTGTCACAAGTGGCTTCTGTATTAAGTGTGAATGATGATTTGATAATTAGGAATGATAAATGCATTCCCCCTGCAGGGATGAGAAAAAATTGATGAAAATTTACTATACAGGGCATATGGGTATGTCTGCTTTTAAAATTTATCATGTAAACATTATTAATGGTTGGCAATGGATACGAAGACAGGCCATATGCTAAGGCTATGTCAGATTTGTTCAGCAGCCGATAAGAATTGTGGTACAACAAATTTCCCATTTTGAATGCCACATGGCCCTTGTTGGCACGGCAGAAAGTGGGAGTGGACAGAGTGGGCCCTTTAAAAGTCTTCCTGGCAACATGTGTTTTGCCATTGTCCTAACAGACTATCATTCCAAGTGGCCGGAGGTAATGTTCACTGAAAATGCAACCACTTCTGTTGTATTAGAATTCCTAATGGAAGCATTAAGCAAAGAAATGTTTCCAGGTATGATTGTCACTGACAATGGGGTACAGTTCACTTCTAGTGAAATCTCTACTTTTTTTACATATTCATAATTTTCAGCATTTCAGGACTGCCCTCTCTGACCCCTTAATGCAATGACCAGGTAGAACGTTTCAATAGATTCTTTGTGGGTGACACTCCCTTTATGTTAGCCATACATGTAAGATTGTGGGCCTATAGAATCACTCCAAACTCAATCACAGGAGTGTTGGCTTTTCTGCTACTCAAGGGAAAATATCTTTCTTCCCAATATGTCTGTGTTTGTTCAAGACCATATTTGGCATCGAGATGGCACCGATGGAGCATGATTATTTAAGAATGATTTTGTTTGATCAAATCCTGCTCATTATTGTGTGAATTACTAACGTACTTAAAAGAAAAAACATGACTAACATTGTGTCTCGTTAAACATAAAGAAGTTCTAAAACTGCATCGTAAAAGCATGCAGAAGGGCTTAAAACTGGCAAAGCTGAGAGTTTTACAAAAGAGAGAATGAAATAACTACAACTAATATGTCATGATTATCATGTGAAAAATAATAATGCAGTGGTCATTTCTAGCAAATATGTTTTGAAAAGATCTCTCTATTGAAATTAGTTTGCTATATTGTCTTAAATGTAGATATGAAACTGCAAATTATTTTGTTTATAAATGAATTATGATTAAACTATGTGTATGAAAATAGTGTAATGTTAGTTATATCAGATTCCTATGCGTTTATGTTTTCTTTAAGTGTTGTAACGTTAACACTCTTTTGATTTTCCCATGTAGGCCTTAAGAATGTATTATTTGCTTACACTGTAGACCTTAGAAAAATGTATTTTGTCCTTCATTATTTTCTTCAAAAAAAGAAATAAAACTGCTGACAAAATTTTTTTTTAGTTACAAGTATAATCACTGACGTTTTCTTCTTACATTCTGGATATTCTCTCTCGATGAATAATTGTGTCAACTTTGTGGCAAGCCAACTCGGAAGCAAGAGTGTGGACATGTTGAGTTGCAAATGTATTTCCTACTTCTGAGATGAAATTAGATATTGTAAATTCTTAAGAAAAACTGAACAGAGAACAAGGGTTTTACGTGTAGGTTCCGGATGATTTGGGCTGAAGATTGGTGATTCCACGATCACACCACGGATCTCAACCAATGGAATTATAGAAACTGTGCAAGAAATTACATTTGGGGGCTGGAGTAAGGAACATTTTCGAGGTATAAAAACTTTATGGGAAAAGTATGTGTGGTGGCTATTTTCCTTGCAATTTTTGGGCGTAACATGCAGTTGTTCCAAACTCTGACTATCCTGAAATTAACTCTCCTGATTTCCCCCTGAAGTGAAGATGAGCAGGCCATACCTTTCGGCTGAAGGGTAAACTATTCAGACTTTTGCATGCTGTGCATTAGTTCATCTTGCGTCTTGGTTCTGATATTCCATGACTGAATTTTGGTTCGTATTAGCTCAAAAATTGCATACTGTATTTGCAGTGTCTGTTATTTCTAAGCTTGGGTGAAATTTGTGAACTCGCGTTCTGCAAATTCGCGAATTTCCCCACGAAATCAAAATAAATCTGCGAATTTGCGAATTTTCCTGCGAAATCACTGATTTTTTTGCGATTTGCCCTGGAGTACTTTCTACTGGCTAATCCAGTAAGTGCTCCCTCATTGGGTAAATATATAGTGCTTTTACTACACTGCAGCTGCGTAAAGGACCAGAAGATGTGTCTCCAGTGACCATGTGTGCCTGTAACACAGGCACAGGCACACATGGTCACTGGAGACATCTTCTGGCCCTTTACGCAGCTACAGTGTAGTAAAAGCACTATGGGGCAGATTTACAAGCCGCTTGCGCCTCTTTTGCGCCGCTGTTGCGTCACTTTTGTGACGCAGCGGCAGCAAAAAAGATGCGCCATGGTGTTGGGTATTAACAACGTGACGCATCTGAGAGATGCGTCATGTTGTAAAGCCCTGCGCCATCAGGAGGCGTTCCGGCGCAGGGGAGGGCGTTCCTGCGCAGGAACGCCTCCTAAAAGTGGCTAAGTGAAATCTACAAGATTTCACTCAGTCACTTTTAGGCCAATGCTGCGTCAAAACCCTGCGCCTGCTTGAAGCAGGCGCAAGGCTTGACGCAGCATAGGGGAGATAGGGCCCCCCCAGAGCATTGCTGGAGCTGCGTCGCGCATGCGAAGCAGCTCCAGCAATGCGCTGCTTTTACGGCACAGATGCGGGACGCATCTGTGCTGTTTTTGCCACATGGTGCGCCGCATTGTAAATGGGGCGGACCATGGGTGGCGGAGCTGCGGCGCACAATAACTGGCACATCCCTGGGGATGCGCCAGTTATTGTAAATGTGCCCCTATACATTTAGCCAACGAGGGAGCACTTACTGATTATACAGTAGAAAGTACTCCTGTTGAGTAGAGGTATTGCACAAAACGGTGGCATCTTCGTGGACAAACACGCAGGGCGAGATTCATTTTCCCCCCTGTTAGACTCGTTTTTTGTGCCCTTCTGCCCTCTGTTAGACCCGTTTTCCCTTGTTTTTGTGCCCTTCTGCCCTCTGTTAGACTCGTTTTTCCCTTGTTTTTCTGCCCTTCTGCCCCCTGTTAGACTTGTTTTTTGTGCCCTTCTGCCCTCTGTTAGACTCATTTTTCCTTTGTTTTTCTGCCCTTCTGCCCTCTGTTAGACTCATTTTTTGTGCCCTTCTACACTCTGTTATTCCCTTTTTTATCTGCCCTTCTGTCCTCTGTTAGACTCGTTTTTCCCTTGTTTTTCTGCCCTTATGCCCTTTGTTAGACTGCTTTTTGTGCCTTTCTGCCCTCTGCATCACCACATCATCACTCAGCGCTACCCCAGCATCACTCAGCACCACCACATTATCACTCAGCACCACCACATTATCACTCAGCACCACCACAGCACCACTCAGCACCACCACAGCATCACTCAGCACCACCACATTATCACTCAGCACCACCACAGCACCACTCAGCACCACCACAGCACCACTCAGCACCACCACAGCACCACTGAGCGCACCACAGCATCACTCAGCTCCACCACAGCATCACTCAGCGCCACCACATTATCACTCAGCACCACCACAGCAACACTCAGCACCACCACTGCATCACTCAGCACCACCACAGCACCACTCAGCACCACCACAGCACCACTCAGCACCACCACAGCATCACTCAGCACCACCACATTATCACTCAGCACCACCACAGCACCACTCAGCACCACCACAGCGCTACTCAGCACCACCCCAGCATCACTCAGCACCATCCCAGTACCACTCAGCACCACCACAGCACCACTCAGCATCACCACAGCACCACCCAGCACCACTACAGCACCACTCAGCACCACCCCAGCATCAATCTGTGCAACCATTCAACAACAACTGGTTCAGATATGTTCTCTCAATGTTTCAAGCTTTATTGCAAATGACACAAAAAGATGTTAATATTTCACTTCTGTTCTTGGATTTTCGTCAGAATAAAATACACTGTGCATAATCTTCACAAAAGTTATTTACAAAAGTTTAAGCTATTGCCATTATAAATTAAAATCACTTTTATTTAAGTATTAATTATTTAAAAAAATTGAAAGCCATTGTAATTTGTAATATCAATACATCTAAGTCACGTAAATACAAAACATGTTGCATTACAAATGCTATAGGTGTCACATTTGCGAAAGTTATAACTATTGGCATTGTAAATTACAAAGCTATTAATTTAGCTATTTTCAAAACCAACACATAAATAAAAAAATTGTCATTTACAAGACCAATAGCACAAACTTTCCTAATGCGAGACCTATTGCATTGCAAATGCTTGTTTTTATATCTGTCAGTGCTTCCTGTTGAGGTTTAATTTTCGTGACAGGCGCCTCTTTGCCTACTTGTAACTATTATCTGACCCTGCTTCAAGGGTCAGAGCAGGGTCAGAGAATAGTTGCAAGTAGGCAACGAGGCGCCAGGAAGCACTTACAGGCTTACAGCAGCAGGTGCCCAAGTTGAAGTTAATTTCTTTGTAACCCTTTTGTAAAAGGTTACAAAAAATTAGCTTCAACGTTTGCACCTGCTGCTGTAACCCTGTAAGTGCTTGGCTGAAAATTCGTCCCGCTGATTCGCAGATTTTAGCGCGATTTCGCGAGATTCGCGGATCGCGGAATCACGGAAAATCCGCAAATTCCGCGAGCGGAACAAATTTTCAGCCCATGCTTATTTATTTTATCTCTCCACTCACGCCAGTTATTTGATTTGATGTATTTTTGCTTTGAACTGTGATTATATTGTGATTTACCTGTATTTGAAATGACATTCATGTACTAAAAGTTCTAATGTATTATTGTGTTTGATGCTTAGATAAAAGTGCCTTGATAAATATACTGAGTTTGTTGGGGGGCGGAGCTTGCTGGCGTCCATGAAAGACGTGTGAGAGCTGAGCTCCTCGCCTGAGCCCCTTTAATATTCGTCAACGACATCCTTTTTGACGCCTCACTGGCCCTAGCAGGGGCAGACTTTGCTTCTACGATCCCCAGAGCTAACGGGGGCACTTTCCCGGATCGAAATCGGTGGTGGCACCGATCAACGGGCCGGCGGAGTTTGGCGTGGCGGACCAGGCCGCAATCCGCGGACTATCCTTGGAAGCTGCCCGCCCTACGTAACGCTACGTGCGGCGTGAAGTCCCTGTGTGGTCCCGGACTGCCGGACTGCCTTCTATCCTGTGGTTCTCCTGGACTGGTTTCCACCGGTGCTTTCATCATTGAACTCTGTCGCACTGCTCCTACGAGTGTGTCTACTGTGTCTCAACAGCGGAGGCCTGGGGCGCTCCGGAGAGGCCCGGGAACCCAGCGGCGGGAAACTGCATCCTACGAACGCCGGTTGGCGGGCGACATTTCTACTCTAGCCTGCTTGGGGACTGGAAGGGCACTGGTGCCGGACGTGTTTTTGGAGTATGCTGGCGCTTCTCGGCAACCTGCGGTGAGACCTGCATCGTGGCGAGTGTCTGGGGGTTGAGATCGTCCCCCTGGTCTCGCCTGTACCACGCGCCCCGCGGCCGCCATTTTAGCCTCCATTCTTTGCTGCGCACCGGACTGCTTAACGGAGTTCGCTTTCCCGGCGCCCCCCCTGCATTGAGCCGCCTCTTGCTCTTTGCCTAGTCAACACACTGTGAGCACCGCCATGGGAAAGGGCGACAGAAACCAGCCGAAGCTCACGTTCGAACAACGGAGGCCGAGGGGCGCGGAGGGGGCTCCTCCGGAGACCTCGTCGCAGGCGGCTGACAGCTCGCTCTGCGCGGACATTCGCGAAATGCTCTGTACCATGGAGAAAGGTCTGCAGGAGAGTATGTCCGCGATTGGCACAAAAATTGACGCTTTATCCTTCAGAATGGACCGGATGTCTGAGAGGGTGGACAAACATGCGGAGAGGTTGGATATGGCGGAGCGTAGGCTGACGGAGGCGGAGGAGGCCCAAACGGAGTGGGATAAGGACCGTAAGCAGTTCGGTCATCTCCTCCAGGTCATACAGGACAAAACGGAGGACTTGGAGGCGCGTTCACGGCGCTCCAACGTCCGCATCACAGGGGTGGCGGAATCCACCAACACTGGCAAGATGGAACTGTTCGTTGAGAAGTTGCTTCACACGCTGCTGGGGAAGGACGTCTTCTCCCCCATGTTTATCGTCGAAAGGGCCCATCGCACTCTGGGTCCCAGGCCGCAGCCTGGCCTCCCGCCGCGGCCAATCATTGCCAAACTTTTGAATTACAGGGACCGTGATTTGGCTCTACGGCTGGCGAGGGAGAAGGGGGACCTACAGTTTGAAGGCATGAACATTTCCCTCTATCCTGACTTCACGGCGAGAGTACAAGAGGAACGGAAGCGCTTCGCCCCCTATAAGAAACAGATGAGAGATATGGGGCTGGACTATGCCATGTTGTACCCGGCGAGACTCCGGATCAACAAACAGGGACACTCGCACTTTTTCACCGACCCAGCGGACCTGAAAAAGTCGCTTAAGGAATGGGCCAAGGAACAGCGCAATAGCCCGAGGGGTCAACGTACAGATGAGGAGGAGGCTGTGTCTTTGGATGGTCAGGGGTGATCTGTCCTTCGCCCCAGAGCCAGGTTTGGCTAAGTCATCGTGAGTGTTTGTGTTGCACTGCAAAACCCGATGTGCCTTTTCTTTGCCTTAATTTTTTTGAACCACGGTTGATGAGCCCGGAGTAGTGCCACTGAGCTGGGTTCTGACATTTTCTGCTGAACTTCTGTTTTTGGGGGGGTGCTACCTGTAGAACATTGGGACTGGTTATCCACCACTCTGCTTGCTTTCCTGCTGGAGCTTGGGTGGGGTGTCGAAAGCAATGGGGGTGGGGCGGGGAGCAACGGCCGTATCTGGTCCTTGTCAGAGCGTATTATTGTCTGGCTGGAACCTCTGCCCCTGCGCTTTCGGCTTCTTGACTCTCTAGGGGGTCTTGGGTTTGTAGTGGGTTGTGTCGGGTGGGTTCGGGGTGGGTAGTGCCATGCTCTGTCTGACCGGGTTGGGGTTGGTCGGCTGTGGGTGGGTAGTTGTTTGCTATGTTCTGGTGCTGTTGCTGATATGTTGTATGGGGTTCGGGGTCTGTTGGGAGGGGGGTCTGTTTCTGCCGACTACTGCAATGTGTCTGATGCTTCGTCTGCTCTGCCCTACTGTTTTCTCTAACCTGCTATGTCGACCACTGAGACTCTAGGGCCAGAGAGCGCCCTGGGCTCTCTGCGATTGCTGTCATGGAACGTGAGAGGGCTTAACGATTTCCGTAAACTCAGGAAAGTCTTGGCGTACATGCAGCGCCACCGGATTGACCTCGCTTTGCTGCAGGAAACACATCTGCCGCTTTCCAGTCCTATGTTGCAGATGAGGGGTCTTGGTTCCGCCTGTGTCGCTGCAGGGTTCACCACGCATGCTAGGGGGGTGATCACCTGGGCTAATCCCAAATCCCAATTGTCGCTGACACGGGTGGCGGTAGACCCAGAAGGGCGGTATGTGGTTGCACGTTGTGTTGGGAAGGGTCATGATCTCTTGCTGGTGAATGTGTATGGCCCCAACTACGATTCCCCAGATTTCTATTCTTCGCTGGCTGACAGCTGCAGGCAGTTTGTGGGCTCTAGAATGCTGTGGGGGGGGGGACTTTAACTTGGTGTTGAACCCAGAACTGGACAGATCGGCGGGCCCCCCTAGATCCCCGGCTGTTTCGGCGTTGCTTCTATTGTCGGAATGTGTGAAGCTTGACTTGCTTGATGTGTGGCGTCATAGACACTCGGGGCGGGGTGGGTTCACCCATTACTCGGCCTACCACAACATCCATACACGTATAGATTACTGGTTTGTTTACCGCTCCCTGCTTGATGCGGTGAAGGGGTGTACGGTGTTGCCGCGCACACTGTCTGACCACTCGCCATTACTCTTACTGCTGGTTGCTCCTCCTAGGAGGATTCCCCCGTTCACCTGGAGGTTCCCCCGGTATTCCCTCCTAGATGAGGTTTTCAGAGGGGAACTAGCCGAGGACATAGAGACCTATTTCGCAACCAATGTGGGATCGGTGGACAGCGTTCAGGTGCTTTGGGACGCGTTTAAAGTGTACATCAGAGGGATGACTATGGCGAAACACTCTGGGGTGCTCAAGGCTATTAGGCGCCGGCTGCAACTGCTTGAAACACAACTCACTGACCTGGATCGGCAGGCGGTGGACTCGGGTGATGCCACTGACGCAGACACACTTAAGTCTTTGCTAGAGGAATTTCAGGAGGAGGCGGATAGGGAAATTAAACATATGGGCAAATATGCCACAGCGCATGTGTATGGGGAACGGGAGCGGCCTGGTGCTCTCCTGGCTAAACTGATGCGCAACAACAGGCCCCCATTGGTTATTGAGGAATTGGTGACTGCTGCTGGGGAAGTGGTGGCGGAGGAGCATGATATCCTAGCGGAATTTCACTCCTACTACACGGCACTCTACTCTTCGAGGGATGCCCACCTTGAGGAGGAAATCGACGACTATTTAGGTTACATCCAAATGCCCTTCTTGCACGACTGGCAGAGAGAGTTCCTTATGGTCCCAATCCAAAAGGAGGAGATAACGGAGGCACTGGAGGGCATGAAGTCTGGTAGTGCTCCTGGAGCGGATGGTCTCACGGTGGCGTTTTACAAGGCCTTTCAGGACAAACTTGTCCCGTATTTGATGCTCTTGTTTGATGAAATTTGTCAGCTGGGCAGCATGTCGAAATCCATGAGAGAGGCGCTGCTTATCACCATCCCGAAGCCAGGTAAACCCCCTAATCAATGTGGCTCTTACCGACCGCTGTCGCTGATCAATGTTGACGCGAAACTGTATGCCAAGGTACTTGCGACCCGTTTGGCGCTGCTGGTCCCGGACCTTGTTGCCCCTGAGCAGGCTGGGTTTGTCCCCTCACGCAATCTCACTTATAACATCCGCACGGTACTGGGCACGATACAACATGTCAAGCAAGAACATAAAGCTGTAGCCATCTTCTTAGACATGGAAAAGGCCTTTGACTCTGTTGAGTGGTCGTTCATGCTGAGGGTCCTTCGTAAGTTTGGACTCGGTGAACCGTTTCTACAAATGTTGGGAGCCCTATATTACAAGCCCACTGCGAGACTAAAGATAGGGAACTTAGTCACTGCTCCTATCGAGATTGGAAGGGGCACGCGTCAGGGCTGTCCCCTCTCTCCACTGTTGTACGCCATGGTGGCGGAACCCCTCGCTTGCGCTATACGAGAGTATCATCGGTTCGAAGGGATAAACTTTCCGAAGTACCAGATTGGTATCTCAACATACGCGGATGACACTCTGCTATATGTCCGGGACCCGGAGACAAACCTCTCTGCGGTGCTGCGGGAAGTGGTGAGATTCGGGACCCTATCGGGCCTTCGGGTCAACTGGAACAAATCGGTGGCGTTGCCCTAGACGCCGGTGACACTCCCTTTTGACTCGGAGTACCCAGTGCAGTGGACCACAGACTCCATCCGCTACCTGGGGATACGCATACATACTGACCCGGAGGTCCTGATTCGTGAGAACTATGGGGTCGCCTACTCCAAACTGGTGGATGATGTCGAAGTGTGGTCCAGACTCCCGCTTTCTCTCATGGGCAGGATAGCGCTCATGAAGATGGTAGTGCTCCCCAGATTTCTTTTTCTATTTACGAATATACCGGTGGTCCTTTCCAAAGCCTTTTTCCGGCAACTTACTCAGACGCTCATCCGCCTTGCGTGGGGGGGAAAGCAGCCGCGGGTGCAGTGGCAAACGCTCACCCTTCCGTATGAGCAGGGGGGCCTTGGGGCTCCAGACCTGGAGCGGTACTATAGGATCGCTCAGGGAGCACATCTTCATTCATGGATTCATGGGGATCCTGGTATCCCTCATGTGAAACTGGAACGGCTCTTTGCAGACCCCATCCCGCTCCCGGCAACAGTATGCTATCCACCTGATCGGAGGGTCGGCAATCTGGATTCTATAGCAGCCACGAACCATGCTTGGCATGCACTGGTTGGCTCCCGAGAGAGTGTGCTGCTGTACTCACCTTTGCTCCGCGTGGAATGGGCAGCCTGGTTGGCCCCGCTGACGGAGAAAGGCGTCCTGAAGGCGCTACGTGACTTGGGTATTGTTACCGTGGGAGATCTCTTTTTAAATGGCACCCTGAAGACGTTGCAGCAGGTCCTTCAATCCTGTCCTGGGGCAACGCTGTTACATAGCTTTCAATATCATAGGGTTCGTAGAGCGGCTCTTGCCATGTTGGGCCCGGAGCTGGCTGAACCGCAGGAAGTGCCGGAGCTCACGTATATAATCAAGACCCCCTCTTCTCGCAAACTGATCACGGCTCTCAGGACTCTGGGTGATAGACACCGGCAGTGCCCCCCCTCCAAGGCCCGGTTGGCCTGGCAAGCTGACCTCCAAACTCCTATCTCAGACGACATGTGGCGTTATTGCGCTACCAACACTAGAAAAATCTCGCTCAACAGTCGACACCGTCTGATACACTTTAAATTTCTACAGCGTGTCTACTACACGCCCGAAAGGTTGCATAGATATGGGCCGAGGGAATCGGCGGAGTGTGAGCGCTGCCACTTTCACATGGCAGACTTTCTCCATATGGCCTGGACTTGTCCTGCTATTCATAAGTACTGGGTGGAGGTCTTTGCGGACCTCAGCACTATTCTTGGTGAGGAGATTTTGCCCAGCCCGGCGCTCGCATTGCTCGGTTTTTCCAAACCGCTCCCGGTGGCAGTGCGGCGGCTTGCGGACATGGCGTTATTGACGGCAAAGCGTCTGGTTGCCCTGTGTTGGATGCGGGGGCCAGTTCCCACTAAGAAACGTTGGGGGGCAGATTTACTTTACTGTTGCACGCAATCAGAGGTGTATAGTGAACTACTACCTCCGAAGAGTCGCCCCAAAAACTTCTGGGGGTTGTATAGGGCGTTTCAGAGTGCGCAGGAGGATGGTGAGTCGGATCCTGAGGGGGAGGAGCTGGATGTGCTGCAGGAGGATGGGGTTGCGGCAGCTGTGGATGAGGAGTGTGGTAGTTGAAGGCCTCAGTGTTGTGAGTGAGTAGTGGATCGTGCCTGGTCTTCACGGTGCGTTGTGTTGGAGGGTTGCTTGGGACGGCTGTCTCCTAGATGTAGATAGGCGCCACCCCCCACCTGAGCTTTGTTTCGCCCTCGTGGACATGTGGTTGACACCCATGGCCCTATTGAGGGGTTTGTGGTAGTGGTGAATGGTGGGAGCGGGCGAGTGGACACGGGTTTAGGTAGTCTGGCTAGTTTTTGGGGTGGGTGGGCTTGTGTTTGACTGGGGGTTTTGGTTCCTTTTTACACCTTTTCTGGCTTCCCCTCTGGAGAAACTCCATCCCTGGGTCTTCATGCAGTTCTTACTGTGTGTCTACACTGATCGTACCATCCTGACACGCTAAACTGCGCTCAGAACTGACATTGCTGGCGCTGCTGGGTGGGCTTTCTTTTGATATGTTGCGATCAATCATCATCGGCTGCTTCCATGGACTGAAGCTACTGCACACTTCTTTTACACCTGCAGTTACGCCGCCAGGCCTCCGGGCTGTTGGTATTATGGCTGTGTGTTTTATCTTTACCCAGGGATTTGAGAGTGACCTTTTGATGCCGCCGGCCTCCGGGTTGTAGGCGTTGTCGGCTGTGTGTGTAACTCGAAGGTGTAATAAAGTACAAATTTAATTAAAAAAAAAATATACTGAGTTTGTTTACTTATTGATAAATATCATTGACAAGTTATGGTTATTGATCCATTGTTGTTAGATAGGCATTTCTTCATTACAGGTCCTCATAAAGGAATGGCTTTCGTTTCTAATTATCTGAGTCCCTATTAGCTCTTACCAAGATCTATCAGAGGACCTCATGATTTGTAAGTGGTGGTAGAGTTTCTATGGGCCCGAACTCTCAGTTGTTGTGAAATATATTATTGAGGTTAGAGGTTACGGTGTAGTGGGTCATCTGTGTTTGTGCCCACAACAAAAACATTTACAACACTAGCGCTGGATCAGCACCAATGTGGAACCATACCTTGAGAGAGTGAGATCGAAAGTAACTAAGAATCAGATTTGTGCCACTGAAAGATATGACCTTTTGCATGGAGTTAGCCTGCCTAATATTTTTGTGGGTGACCATCTTAGAGTATGGTTGCCTTGACATGCAGAAAAGGTAAGAAACGGTTCTCTAAATCCACCAAAGTTGTCTTGTGAAGATTAACAATCAGATCATTAACAATCAGAGTGTTATCTCAGAAGATGGTAAATGCTGGAGTCTCCAGCGTGTGGCTAAATGCAAGTCTCATATATTTGTACCAAAGAGAGAGTAAGGGTATGTTTTAGGTACCTACTCCTATATCCGACTCTGAAGTATCAGAGACGGATATAGTATCCGGTTTGTCGGAATTCTTTTCAGTTGAAGGCGCTTTTTGAAAAGAATTCAGACAAACCGGATACTATATCCGACTCTGATACTTCACTGCAAAAAAAATCTACCTTTCAACCCCCCCAGAATATGACTCCGGTAGAAATATCCACAATCGAATTTGCAGTCTTTAATGACATAGAACGTATGCAAGAAGAAAAGCCATTCTGCAACACAACTAATGCGAAAGACGAGCACTGGAAGAACTAAAGAAATGCGGTGAAATTATAATAAAGCCCGCGGATAAAGGGGGAGGAATCGTAGTGCTAAACAAATCAGACTACCAGACAGAATGTCTCCGCTTACTATCAGACAATAATAATTACCAACGATTGTCGGTTGACCCCACAGAGGCTTTGAAACAGGAAATTAAAACTTTGATTGACTTAGCCGAGACATGTGACCACATAACCAAACAAGAGGCGGATTTTCTAAGAAGTAGCGAAGGAAAAATTCCATATTTCTACATCTTACCAAAGATGCATAAAAATAGATTGCCACCACCGGGAAGACCTATAGTTTCGGGCATAGGTTCACTCCTTGAACCCCTCTCACGATATTGTGATTGTTTTTTTAAGAAAATGGTACAGGGAACTGAAACATACCTACAAGAAACCAAGAGTCTGTTAAACCTCCTCAATGACATCAGAGTGGATGACACGACCATATTACTGAGTTTTGACATCGAAAGTCTTTATACCAGTATTCCACAGAATAAGACACTGGAAGTACTGAGAAAAACATTGGAAGAAATGACCTGGCCCTACCACGTCCCAAAACAATTTGTATTAGAATGTGCTGCCCTTGCGCTGAAAAAGAATTATTTTGAATTCGAGGGTACCCTCTTTCTGCAGACTGGGGGGACCTCGATGGGAAGCACTTTCGCTCCTACCGTGGCGGGGCTCTACGTTTTCGATTTTGAGGAACAATTCATATTAGCAGAATCCAATCCCTACGGAGAGCATATTGTATTTTGGAAAAGATACATTGACGACGTCCTTGCCATTTGGCTGGAACCGGAGCAAAGGCTGAAGGAGTTCATCGCTTGGAGAAACACCTGCGATGTAAATCTAAAATTCACACATTCGGTGGACAGTAGAACGATGGTCTTCCTTGATTTAGAAATAACAAAAGAAGATGGAGTACTACACACAAAAACATATCAAAAACCAACCGCAAAGAACAACGCACTAAGGTATGAAAGTTTTCATCCGCGGACCCTAAAAGAAAATCTGCCCTATGGCCAGTACCTCCGCCTCAGACGCAATTGTAGCAAACTGGAAGACTACAAATGCAAAGCAAAAGAACTAACGAAAAAACTATCAGATCGGGGGTATCCAAAACATATTCTGACTAAAGGACAGAAGCGAGCACGCAATCAGCCGAGGGACGCTATCCTTGAAGACATAATTAAGGAGCTGGAATCATTGCCTTTAACATGTGTCACTACATTCAACAGTCTATCTAATAGAGTGACAAAATCAATCAAAAAACATTGGAAAATCTTGAATACTGGGAATCTCCATTGGGAGAAATCACTCTTTTCATTTAAAAGAGCACATAGCATCAGGGACACTTTGGTGCACACCCGACCAAGAAAAACAAGAGTGATTGAACAACCAAACGTACTGAGTGCCTGGGGTCTTCCAAAAGTGACGGGACACCATCCCTGCGGAAATTGCAGTGTCTGTCATTTGACAACAACAACAAAAACACTGCAGCTCACGAATGGTGAAACTTGGACACAACGGATACACACAAATTGTAACAGTGCAAATGTGGTGTACTTAATCACCTGCCCGTGCGGACTACAATATATGGGTATGACCGGAAGAAAAGCCAAACAGCGTATCTGTGAGCATAGGAGCTCCATCAGGTTCAAGAAAATTGCAACTAAACTCACAGAACATTTTTGGTCAGTTAATTACACCACGAATGACTTAAAATGGACAATAATCGAACAAATACCAACAGGCGATAACACTACCCATCGTCTGTTCGAAAAAGAACAACGCTGGATATATCGTTTATCAACCCACATATCTGGATTAAACGATAATATCCCATGGTCCACTGTGAGAAATAAATAATGAATGACACCAGTTAACATTTGGTTTGAACTAACACTTGATAAAAAATATTGATTCAATACTTGTGCCTTTAGATCAAAAACTACGGCTCCCTCACCATTCAGTCTTTTTCTGTCATTATATGAATCGTAGACATCAACCACATGTTGATTACTATCTCTTTTGGTTTCCAACAGTCATTACACACAGTTTGGGATTGCTTTTCTGTATATCGTTATGAGGACAATAAAGTTTTCAGTCTTTGTAGTAAAATTCGATATTCCCTTACATAGACAGAGCATTGCCTCTTTACATACGTTCCCTAAAAGACCGAGTGCAAGCATGGACATCACATGCTCTGGCGGCCGAATGAGGTATTAAGATATGCGGAAGTCGAGGACTCAGTATCCCCGGGACACCGCGCAGGAAAGATAGGTTTCTGGCGGGCTGATGCCGACCGACAAGTAAGAGATGAAAAATAACAGATTCTCATTTCTCCCTTGCATTATTGGGTGCTTCCAATCCAGGCATTTCCGATGTCGGTAACAATCGAATCGGGTTTCTGTCTTGTTTTGATTTGATTTTATGTTCCTACAGAATGCTCGGAGGTTACCCACCCGCGATGTCCATGAGGCACATTTAGTACCTTATTTAAGTAAGTCGCTGATCTGTGTATGCGTTCTAAGGGAATAATGGCAGGGTGCGTTTCTTTGGCATCACGATTTTAACAATAACTTTGGACTACCTGATTTTTCGCCACATTTATATTTTGTTTTAAAAAAATAACGTGTGTCCACGAAATAGGAGTGACCACGTTGTTTATGATGACTCAATACAGGGTCCTTACAAATAGTAGAGGTACGCCTGTGACTTATTGTAAATAAATGTAAAGCAATAGGATTGGGTTACCCATTATGACCAGCAATATAAGAGATACAATGTTGGTGCACATTAATGCATGCTACAATAGAGTGCATTAAAAACGAACAGAGATGAATGAGCACCTGTACAGAAGATTACTATCACTATGCCATGTATGTTTGTGTTTCTGTTTCAGGTTCTTACACAGAATGCTGTACATAGAACGACAACCGTGAGTACGCGGTATTTGCACTGTAGGGTCTGAGAAGGATGCACCTTAGCGGGGGGAGACCTCTCGTCCCTCCCATCCTGGTCCTGAAGAAAACCTATAATTACAAGAGGTTGAAACATGTCGACCACCTTTTAAATCACTTCCAGATACTATATGGCCAATAGCACCATGAGTAGTATCTCACTAGTTTTTAATTTGGTTACACGGACTCCGAATAAAATTTCTGAAGGAGTATCTGATGTATACTTTTTAATCATTTCACTAATCCCTTTTTTTCACCCATCCCTACACACAAAATAACCAGCTCCGCTGCAATCGCAGGCGTCGTAGCACACCTAAGTGGCACTCGGCTACTTGGGTGGGCCCCGATGATGAAGCATGTCACCGACCAGGTCGGTGAGTGAGGGGTTTCATAAAAAAGAAAAAAACTTATTTTTTCTTTGTTTCTCATTCATTTCTTCTCTGCTTTGAGACTATTAGTGTTTTATGTCTTGGTGACTATAAATGCAAGTCTCGCCAATTTTCTAAATCCACCAAGGTTGTCTTGTGAAGATAAAAAAATAGATTGTTATCTCAGAAGATGGTAAATGCTGGAGCCTCCAGCGTGTGGCTAAATGCAAGCCTCGCCAATTTTCTATGGCACTTCACCATATCAGTCTCCTTGTCACAGATGGGGAGGACCTCTATTCTGAGTATGCATTCAATGTGTTGTGTGATGTGTCAGTGCATCCCCCAGCCCTAGTTAGTATGAACATGAGAAAAGAAACATAGAGCTGGCAGTAATCCAGGCAGTGAAGAAACAGTTGCAGAGAGTGCGAAACATGCCTAGAACAAGTATCCCTTCTAGGAGAATCGTTTGATTATTAGAACCTGTATATTGGTTTGTTTTTAAAATCGAGTCTGCCGCCTGAATCTTGTCTGTTGTCATGAATGCTCTATATTATATCGCCCGTGTCCCATTGCTAGACTTCAGCGTCGATGTTGCAGGTATTGCCATGAGCGTGGCTGAGGTGCCGTAGCCTTAGCCCCTTACTGGACCAACCAACACTACCACACAGGCGTTATTTGTCATGAAACCTGAGCTTTCTTGCCGGCTTGTTAATAGTATTTTATCTTCGTTTTTCAATGATAAAATTATCAGGAGCTATAAAAGTCAGCGAAACAAATCTGAGTTTTTTCTATCACGTCTCGTGTTCCCCAAATCAATTACCGGGCAATACACCGTGTACCGTAGCTCAATTGCACACACTGTCCCTGCAAGAGCATAAACCCTGCTGCATGTACCATGAACATAGGTACTTCCGGGTTTCCTGCGGAGCCTCAGGTGCAGTGGGAGCAGACAGCAAACCAGACGCGCGCATGCGCACATCCCACATTGAGCTCACCGCTCCCTCCTCCTCCTGCACTGGGCGTCTCGTGCCTCCTGCTCCAGACATCGTCGCCGCCACCGCTTCCGGGTGTGCATTACCCCCTGAGTCTCTGCACCTCTAGTACGCTGTTCTCTCCCTTACCCGGCGTTATGAACACCTCGGATGAGGAGAAGCAAATGGAGCTGCTGGCCAGCCTGAAAGAGACAGGTGAGCAGATCGGGAGGGAGCGTCCAACAACTCCCTCGGCCCCGCCCCACGATCACAGGGAATTCACTGCCGGGAGCGTAGCGTACAGTGCAAGACATCTATTGTACTAACTGCAGAATGCAGTTGATGGTATATTGAATTTGCGAGGAGCAGCATTTGAAATACAATGCAAACATTGCAGTTATTGGGTCCAGAAAGCATTACAATGAATTAATTGCAATATGCTCTGAAGAGATTCAGCCTTTACGTGCAGAAAGAAGACCAGGTGATCCCTAAGGCTTGTGCACAATGGAGTCGAAAGGTTATGTATGATATTTGCAGAAGGAGTTCGAGAACCATAGCCACCTTGTGAGGATTACAGTGCAAGTGACCGGCAGTATGTTCAGCTTGCAGTGGAAGTGTTCCAGCCCCCTATTTAGTCGGTGCAGAGCGCAGTTCAAGTTCCAGTATCTAGTGCACATAATTTACTCAATATGTGCACAACGCCTTTTAATGTATCCTTCTAATATGTACAAAATGCATTGCAAGGGCAAAATATGTGCATAATATTTGCAGAACACAGTTCGAAAGACATAGTTAATATGTTGGGAGTGGAGAATGAAGTGCAAATGATCAGGTTGGTATGCACAGAATGTAGCTCAAGGCATCCATTACACTTGTGCAAATATTCCAGTCACTAGGCCTAGAATGCAAACACGTGAAATGATGTTTCAAGAATACAGTGAAACATGTGAAATTGACGTGGATGCATACAAGTAGAGGTGTCAATCAATTTAAGCAGAATAAATGAGCTTCAACGGATCCTTTGCTATGGGTGCAGAATCCAATTCACACACAGCAATTCAGTGCAAAAATAAAGTGCGGAGATTCAAGTTAGTATGTACAGATCCCTTCAGTATGCACACAATTTAGTGTATATGAGAATAAATAGGTGTAAAATGCAGTGCAAGGACTCCAGTTGATCAATGACGAATAAAGTGATTGGGCTTTGTTGCAAATTGCACAGACTACATCATGTGAGGCAATTGGTTTACTAGAAAGTAGTGGTGAGTGATGTAGTTCAATGTGATCAATGTTAGAAATCCATTATTATAAGTGCAAAATAAATGCAAGGGTTCCATATCAATATATGCAGAATACAGTACAAGGGATCTTTCCATTGCAATAGAATTCAGTACAAGGGATCTTCCCATTGCAATAGATGTTGTGTGTAGTATAGGGGATTCCAACAGTAGTTGCATATTAATGTGCCAGTGGGGATTTATTGCAATAACATGCATTCATTCCAGTAGGTGCAGGATGTACTGCATGCATTGAAAAACATCCATTCATATTGAAATGTTACCTGCAGTGCAAGTGATTCACAGAAGTATGTGTGGGAGGCATTGCAATTTACCTGATGCAGAGTACGGCATTTAGTCACAAAGTACAGTGCTGGAGGTGCACTCTAACTACTACCCTTAGGGTATGGAAATGATTCTAGGACTTTGAAGAGGATATACTCGAGCTTTTACTGTGGGCCTGGGAAAAGGAGAAGAGCGACAAAGGAAGCAGGCAGCCACAAGTTTTCACCCCGTAGCCCACGATAATTAATCCTCTGCTGTCCTTTTTGTGGCAAAAATTGTGGTCCACACGAAGTAGTCTAAGCTCCCAGGAACAGCCTGAAATGTGAGACACCAACCTTTGTCATTAGGTTCTTACTCATTGGAAATCGAGGCCTCATTTTAGGCATCAGATTTGACTTATTGAAAATTTGGGGGTCACCCATTAGGATGATGGGCCCTCTCATTGGTGCGTTTTGTGGCATTGTAAAGGGATCTTCTTGATTGTTCCTGGGGTCTAACCCATTGACCTAGTACTTTTGAGTATCGGAATAACAGACTTGTGCCCTTTTCGTTCCATTCCCCAGACGTCCTACGCCCTGACAATCTTGTTTAATGCCAGTTATACTGTGTAGACTTTTGCTCTCCAATATGGGTAACTCCCACATTGACTTGTTTGTCTTGTGTATTGACTTGTTCTTCTCACTGGCTTTGTCTTCTCACTCACAGACATAGCGAAACACTTGCTCACATTTGGTGATTTGTATTGATAGTATGATACTGCGTAAACACGATCATTTAAGCGCTGCGAGGCCTCCGGGTAGCTACGCGCTATACAAGTGCAATTTTTCATTTCATTTACTGAGATGGTGGTCCTCTTTGACATGGCGACTTGACATGCTGGCTTTCTTTTGTTAAAAAGGCTTGCTGGCTGAATAGACAGATTGGTCATAAATATTGTTACATTCTTGTTGGCATAACAGCTTGCCTTTCTGACGATGTCAGACACATTGATATGATGAACTCCGTGTCCACAAGACGCCTGCTAATTGATATATTGACATGATCATTTACATGGTTGCTAATTGGTTAATGTGGAGACTGACTAATTGTCAAGATGGCTTTCCTATTACTTTATCTGCTTGTTCCTTGACATGGCTGCTTAATCATTGGTCTTGGGCAATGATGTAAATGGTTGGCCAGTTGGCATGGTGACTTGAAAGTTAGTTTGTGGAATGTCATGTCACCTTGCTTGTTGAAATGGTGAATCGCTGTTCGACATGGCGTCCTTGATTGTATACGTGTTGGCCTTGCTCATTATGGTGGTTCGTTCATTGACATGCAGGCCTTCTCAATGACATGTTAGTTTGCTGATTTAATTGGCAGCTCTCTTATTGACTTGGCTACTCTCCCAAGGGAAGCTTGCTTTTTGACATTGTGAACCAGTCATTGACTTGATGTACTTGCCTATTGAGCAGACAGTCTTTTTCAATCGAGTGGTGGTCTTGAGCATTGGCAGGATTTCTCATTTAGAAACATGACATATCGCTTATTGACATTTCATTTAGTAACATTTGATTATTTGCATTGTTAACATTAGTTACCATTTGCATAATAGTACACTGATGCCTCTTGTGCGGTCATGTAGCGCTTAAACTTTTCCCATAATGTTTCAGACCAGAGCTTGTATTTACGACTAAGGAGGTGGAGTGTGTGTATGTGTGCAGTGTGGTGCTTGAGCAAAGAGTTTGATGTCATTGGTGAGGTTTGTAACTGTGTTCCTTATTATGCACGTTGATGCTGTGCTTAGGCATGCAAATATTTGGAAGGGTATGAGGGAAAAGAATCCTTTATATGTACCTTCACCCAGAGTGACTTTCCGGCCATCCATTAGCTCCATATGGATGGAGTTCAGCCCTTAATGTCAGACTGGCCCAGAGAGTTGAAGTTAATGAATTCCAGCAGAGGCTGAGCATAGGCCTTAGGACCCCTGTTCAGATAGCCTTCTGATAATTGTTGGAAAACTTTAATCAGCGTTGAAAAGAGTGAAGAGGATTTGTCCTGTAAAAGATGATTTGGTTCTATCGGGATCAGGCACTAAAGAATGTGTAATCCAATGTTGGTGCTGAACAATAATTTAAATGTGCTGGTTGTGATCACCACTGGCCCTAAGGTGTGGATAAAAAATTAAGCAAATACTACTGAGGCCTCATCGATCGGAAGGCTCTCTTACTGTTTTATTAGGTTTACTCATTCGTTTTGATATGACATCTAACTCTTTATTGATGTAGTTGCACCCCCACTACTAAACGGAACCTTAGATCAGAAACAATGAACATGCTGACGATTCCAAGATTTAAGCACAAAAAATGGGTGGTTCACGATTTTCTATGCTAGGCCCCAAATTCTGGAACTCCCTACTGATTGATATGAAGCAAACATTGGATTACATGTGTTTCAGGAAGAAACTGAAAACTTGGCTCTTCACCCACGCCTATTGCTAGACCTTATTTTTGGGGTGGCTTCCTACACAGCGCCAAGAGACCTTTTGGTGTATGTGTGCTCAATAAATTCCCGATAACATAACAAAGTAGCAACTTTCTAACTTGATGTTCCACTTACTGGCCCAATGCTTTCCCCATTACATTGATTGCAGATATGACAGCATACTTGTTGATTTGATGGTGTCCTTGCAAACATAATGTCATCTTTTTTGATATGAGAGATTTCTCATTAACATGATGTGCTTAATAATATTATGATTTGCTCACATTGAGACAGCTCGCTTATTGGAACACAAGCTTGATTGTTACAAAGTCAGTCCTGTTAATTGTCAGGGCAATGACATGATAGGCACATTGACATTCAAGTCTCTTGCCAATATACCTGGTTCATGTATTTACATGTGAGTTTTGCTTGTAAAAATGGAGCTCCAACTCGTGCTTAACATGGCGAGCTGATGGGTAATATGAGGTTCTAGTTTGCATATTAGTGAAAATGTGCAAAGTGAATTTAAATTGCACCTAAACACCCGCAGTGCGATGGACAGCTTCCAAAGTACCATGTTCTTCTTTTGATCACTGAGTTCCTTTATTGTCCTCCATTCAAGCATATCACTTGGAAAAGGCATCTATCAAGGGAAAGATCTTCCACATTTTTCAGCCTCTACTATTATGGGTCCTAAGTATCTCGGAAGCAACATCCAGCATTTATTATTAGTATTGGTAAATGGCACCGCTGCAGCATGCAAATCCAACAGACCCGTTTATAAATGCAGACTGGCAACAAGTGTTGATTTACGAAGAGTTGCACCACGAGGCTCAGGGCTATTATTGTGCCTGGTACCATCTCTTTTTTTGCATTTAAAAAAAATCAATATGTCTGGGGAATTGACAACGTTTTTTTTATATGTGGCATTTAGGAATGTTCGCTTGTAGCTCCTATCCATTATACAGGTTAATGTCACTAAGAAATAGTTCTTAACCTGTGGTCCGGGACCCCTGGAGGTCTGCAAAGCCTTCTCCGAGGGTCTGCAACTGCTTAGAAAACGAAATATTATAAACAGATTAATACATTGTACATAAATAAGGAAGCAAAATCAAAAACATTAAAACGTTCTTTTGATGTGAAGAAATCTGAAATTTAAGGCTAAAAGTTAGTATCCTCCAGATTGATTTGATTTGTGAGAGCAGGGCAAATGCATCAAACAGAATATTTAACAGGCTACGAGTGGTCTTAATTACATTCAGAAAAGCTCGAACCATCCCATTACAATTACAGTTTTTTATTTTTTTTTATTTGTGGTTTTAAATAAACTATTTCATCATTTGAATTAGTTTGATTCATTCTGTTTTTGTGTGTATTGTTTTGCTGTTCAGATCATTGAAAATGCTTAGCCAGGCTCCTTGTCTTCCAATAATGACTCACTGGGAGTCCCTGGATTCGAATAATGACTCAGTGAGGTTATCAAGATTCAAATATTGATTCAGTGGGGGTCCTTGGGTTTCAGTAATGATTAAGTGGCAGGCCATGGAAGTAAAAATGTCAAGAATAGCTGTCCTACAGCAATGTCTTGGTCATCAAGGAACTTCTTTGTCGTTCCCAAAATAAAGTGGAAAACATCTGTAATTGCTGAAAAGAGAATTTCTGTGAATGCTGGCTGAGACTAGACTTGAACGCTTGACTCCACCAATGACATCACATTCACAAACCAGCTCGGTGTCCAGTAGGCTACATCCTGGTCTCACGCTTTGTCCATGCTTCAAAGCATTCATGATCTCCTCTGTATCTTTTCCCCACCTCATGCCGGAGATACCCAAGGAACACTGGAATGTTGAAGAAGTGAATGTCCCATGTTGAGAATAGAGAAAGTGTGGAATGAGGCGGCATGAGTTCAATGCGCCAATTTAAGATTTTTAGCATTGATTCTGAGGATCATATTTTGCAAGCATGGGCATAGGCGATGCACTGCCTGTGAAGAAATTTGTCAGTAGTGTGCATAGGAATGTCAACTTTGGTTAAAAGACGGTCTTGGGGTTCGGAGTCCAAATCTATCCTTCATTCAAACTCTTTAAGTGCAGGGGGAAGGTTTAGCACCAAAAAAGGTCACCTGTGCTTTTCGATATCTCAATAACAGGTGATTCACACGATCATCCAGCAGGGTGTCTGAAGCCTGGATTTGGCACAGAGCGATCATTTGTGAGCCAGTTTGGGGGCGTTCTTGGATTAAGCTCCAGACATGGGCAGAGAGCTGGATTCCTGATGCGTTGCGTTTTAGAATATGCTTGGCAAGCAACAGCTTGGCTGTGTAGCAATTTCTTATAAAAAAGGGAAGAGGATTTTTTTATTTTTTTGCCAAGCTCAGCAGGTTCTGCATTTAGAGATGGATTGATTAGTTCCTGCCAAGGTTGAATTGTTTCTAATGGTAGCTCAGTGGGATAATGTCGCTGACTTTGAGATCTTGGCGTGGGTGTCTTAGCTTTACCTAGTGATGTTTATACATTGACTCATTTAATTAGGTAATACTAACACCTGATATTACTCACAGGGAAATGTATTTCATGGTGTTCTCACTACAGATGGTTGATAGTATTATTGTTGTAAGTAAATGTTTGTATACGTCAATACGTCCCCACGTTGCATGCGCTACTCTGAGAAGCAAGGACATAATCAAATGTTCTTTTATTTTTAACATTTTCAACAACTCGCTGAAAAAGTGAAGAATCTGAGACATTTACTGTAGAATTGTCTTATAACAACTGAAACGTCTGAAGGGTAGTTGAGAGATCAGTTGGATTAAACTAAACTAGAGAGTGCGTTTAGATTAAGCTTGAGAAAGATGAACAGTTCGGTGTCGATGACTGAATCAGAGTGGGAAGTTATTCCAGAGAGGAAAAAATGAGCAAATCAAGAGCCTCGGTATGTACACCGGAAGCCTTGCAAATTAGACACATGATGAGATTTGAGTTGGATAATCTTTTGACGATATTCTGGGGCTTTATAAGAAGATTGGTGTGAATAATTGATATTGCTTTAATTAATTTATAACTCTATGAATAGCTGCTTATAACCTATTATTCAAAACATTGTAATCCAGGCGTTACTGGTACTTGTTTTATTAACACAGAAGGATTCTAAACTGGAGTTTTCCCTATAAGGAAGGGTTATCTGGTATATGATTTAGTCTTTAACTAGTGCGTACCCTGGGTATCTTTTCTGAGAGTTTAATTTCTGAAGGTTCATTGAGCTGATAGTGGAGTTGGTGACACCTCTGCTTTTTTGGTCATTTGTTCACATCATGTTAGGAGAATACTGCATTTCTTTTTAATTCTTGCAGTCATTCTATGCTCATCCTAAAATGTACCGGAGAACGAGTGACCACACTTACTGGCCAACCCTTAGTCATATATTTTACTTCTCAATAGATTTCTTTTAGTAGACTCTCTCACTCTAAATAGTCATATTTATTTGTGTTTTGGTTCACCAGTATTACATAATATTTGTGGAGTAGTTTGGATGGGAGCTCACCATTACATGAAAGGGACTTAATTAGGTCGAAGCCGAACAAACATTGCTGCTGTGTAGTTTAAAAAATCACTATTGTCTACAAACTGAGGCTTTAGATCCTCCCATTGCTTACGTTTTTTGCTTATAATGTCACTCTCATTTGCTTGCTTCTTGTTTGTTGGAATGTTTGCCCCTTCCAAGGAGCATACCCAAATTTCATGTCACTCACTTTTAGGGAATTACTTTTTTCCTTCTTGTTTGCCGTTTGATCACCATACATTTGTTTTTCAGGTCTTTCTCTCAGTTTTCCTCCTTTCTCTCTTTTCCTCTACTGCTTCGCTACCTACCTACTGCGTGTTGCTCTCCTTTGACTGCTTCTCCTGGCTCAAACGGCGGCGTATTGCTGGCCCGATGATAGCAGATTAACATTAGGGGGTAACATTTGCTTTAATGTAATTACATGAAATTGCAGGAAAATTCTGTGAAATTATGCGTAATTACATGAAATGCAAATATGTCATTTGGTGCTATATTTTTGCGCAAAATATGCCCTTTCTTTCTTCCAGGACATCAATTGTGCTAAAAAAAAAGCACCAAGAAAAGTACCGGGAATGAGAGACACTGGCGCCCTGGTCATTTGCGTTGTTCATGTGGTATAATTTTGCTGGTGTATTTATGCGATGTGGCAAATTGGCCTAATTTTGAGAATTTTGCATAACAAGCGTAAGGAGAAATTACGCCAATTACACAAACATAATGGAAATTTCACCAAAGCCTAATTAGTATGACCAGGCCTCCTTGTATGCTTCTTTCCTTGTCACCTCTGACAAGACAAGACATATTCTACTGACTCTCTGACTCTGATTTTTTTGCTTTTACGCTATTGTATGATATATCTCCATTTCCTAGCCTTTTTGGCTCTGAAAGTAATTTTCCTTTGCAACTACTTAAAGATGTACTATAGGCCTTTCACATTTTCTGTGAAGATCTTACAACTTCTCCCGTTTACATCCCACTTAATAATTTTTTCCTGGTGACACCATACTCCAGTGAAGCATGTTGAAATATGATCCCTCCACTTCGTTTACAGTACACAAGATATATTAATACCCTTATCTTGTCTTTCCGTCTCCTTTCTCAAATGCTCAACATATTGTAAGTTATGAGAACAGTCTGCCTAATATTTCTGGTGCAAACCTTGCACAATATTGGTTGCCATTGAGCAAACTATTATCATACTAGAGATGTGCCTTGTGAACTAGGTACAATAATCCATAGACAAAGAATTTTATTTTTACATGCAACACTTCATCAGTCACTGACATGAGCCCCTAGCTCAGGACTGCCTAACTTAGGTCTTCAATTTCTAGATCCACAACCGATTTCCAGGATAACACACATTGATATTAATGGTTTCAATTGTGGTTAATTTTACGTTCATTATCCTATGTGGATATTCTAAAAATCTGGCTTTGATCTGGACCATTAAGTCCATGCTGAACAGCCTTATTTCCGAGCCCAACTCATCTCCCTGTCTTGTACATTTCCCTTTTGTTTGCCAGCTAGCGTAGGGATCTATGAACTCCATTGCACACATACATACATTACATACAATTTTAACAGGAGTAAAAACAAATATATTCCCTTTACTGTTCTAATAATTGCAGAAAAGTTAAAATATATTGAGTTTAAACTTTGGTTTTCTTTTGAGTCTATTGCAATATAAGGTTCTGCTGGATCCTAGGGCTTGATTGCATGTTAAGTATTTTAGTTAATGGAAAGAATACTTATTTGGAAAGAACATTTCAAACGTGTGAGCAAGATGTTTTGCTAAAAGGAAAGGAGTATGTATGAGCTTTTTCAGATACATATTTTTTTCTGGAGGATGTGGCCTCGGCTGAGAAGCTGTTCCCCAGCGACTGTTTGGGAAGACCAGACGTGTTGCCGAAATTAACACATGAAGACTTCAAGAAGTTATTAAAAACTTCCTCTAAGTGGCACTGGGAGCCACTTAGGCATATGGAGCCGATGTCTACCAGACACTGCACCATATATACTGCTTTTCTGCCCGGTAGGCAATCGGGCGGATTGCCTACTGGCGGAAAACCGGCGGACGGTTTTCCTGTCCGCTGGGGTCCCCCCGCCATAGTAATGTGGTGGGGGAAATTAGAGGCGGCCGGTGGTTTTTGGCCGGTGGATCGCCACCGTCATACAGGCTATGGCGATCCGTCTGTCTGCCTGTCTGTCTGTCGTCTTCTTGCCCCTAGACCTTGTTTATTAAAGAGGCTTAGGTGGTAAGGTTTTTGGTTGGTGTTTTTGGGACTTAACAATGCTCTCACCCGGGGTGAGAGGTGTTCAGCGTAAGAGGGGCAGCAATGGTGAACTCTCCCAACTGATCAACTTCACCCCAGCAATCATTCATTCACTTTAACACAAGTTATTTTACCCAGAGAGAAAGGCCATCTTTGATTAAAGCAAAAGTTGGATTTCTTGATGCCTGTGGTTTGTAACCTGTTAGGTTACGTTACATTGAGTTGTGTGTCCTTTCAGCTGTTAAAGTTCTACCCATTAGGTTTGATGAATGGGCTCCAACTGCCTTCCATACCTGGGGTATCCAAAGGTCTGATGATGGCTTCAATGCTCTGTGTTTTACAGTCTTTCACAGATCCACAGATTATAAAATGTCACATGTAGTAGATTGAATGTGGTGCCTGTTTGCTTGTCAGCCATAAAAGTCTTTCCTAGCCCCCAATAGACATATTTTTGCTATGACTACAAGATGGAGGACCCTTCTCCAAATCTACGTGGAACGGCCCTGGGAGTTGCTCTCTGTCTCTTTGAATAGGGTACAGTACATAGCTCCTGTGTAAGCTCTTTTAATTTGTCGCAGTGAACATGGGTTACTGGAGATACCCAAAAAGAAACAAACTTGCAGAAGACAAAAGTCAACAAAAGACACTGCACTCAGATTCCAGTGGGGATAGTTATTTCCTCAGTTTGAAAGCATGAATGTAAGTCTTTTGTAGAGAACTTCATCGGCTCGGGGGGCTTTGACACTTCAGAACCTGGCAGTGTGTGATTAGTGGTCAAGGGACTGTTTGACTGTCGCATACTTGTAATGAATTTACCTTGGGGATAGGGGTATGTCCACTGTAAATGTTTAATTAAAACCAAGCATTTAGAGAAACGTTGCATGCATAGCCTAGGGTCATTTCCCAGTTACCCTCGTTCAGTTCTCTCGTAAACTCAGTGTTCCACTTGTAATTCAGTCCCTCCATGTTCACTTGGGTCATGTTTCGCAGGCATGAACAGTACCAGAGAAACGATCCTCCTACTCTCACCTATTGTGAACAACAGTTGCCGTTCTCATGTGTTTGAGGTTTAAGGTATCCTTGTTCCTGCACCCTACGAAATGCCCTAGCCAGTGTGCCTTATCCGAGGAATTGCCCAGGATGACGCCGGTGTTATTTATTCTAAGAGTCTCCTTAAAGATAGCAAACCACCTGATGCATAGCAGTCCCCTATGGTCAGTATTCCGTCCAGTCACTCAGCTTTATCTTTCAAAGAATCTGTGGTTGTTTGCGAATCCCTCTTTTCATCGCTCTAGGTTCTAGGTGCTCTAGGTGCCAGGGGATGCCCCCATTCAACAACCTCTTCAGCTGCAACTCCGTCCCGCTGCATGTAGTGATAGCATATCCGTTTGCTGCTTTTCTTGTGGGTCTTGCTGGAGGTTTTCTGCTTCTTTCACTTCTATATACTGGAGGTCAGCCAGACCTTTCTCCTTCATGCCCTGCTTCCTTTGGCAGTACATTCAGTGGTGTCCATCATCCTGTGTCCTCCCGGGTGTGGTCTTTTCCTCCTCTGTTTTTCTGAGTGGGATTTGTCACCGTTTCCAATATCTTAAAACATATATTTTTATGTATTTTAAAACATGTCATTATCAATCTAACGTTTTGAACTGGAGCAAATATGCAGCTCAACTTAATTGTTCAAATCAGCAGGTAAATATTTAGACATGCACCAAAATGTTATTGAAATGACCTAGCCATGGACTCCATGACTACTTGTATTTCCCCATCAGCCACATACAGAACACTCATATTCTTCTAGTTTAGCACAATGATCATTACCTTGCAGCAAGTCGGTGATTGCCGGTGTTCTGTTGGGGATCCAGGGGCGTACGATGTACCCCCTAACTACAATCGTACCAATGGTAAAGAGAGCTCTAGCCACCTGGGAGCTATCTTACTCTCCCATAATACCCAAAATTGCTTGCTTTAAGTCAGGGGTGATTGAAAAGACCAAAACCTTCCTTAGGATAGTGGTGATCCTTCCACAGTATCGGGATATTAACAGGCAATCCTGTATCATCGACATTTATTTGCTGAAGAGTCTCTGCAGAAGGGACCGTTCCAGATCTGCGATTTGCCCATCTGTAAGAAAATTGATGGGAATATTTAAATTGTTTGAGCCTCAGGCGGGAGGAAATAGTAAGGCATCTTTCTGCCATTTTGGCCTCAATCCAGTCGTCATTCATCGGTTTAGCAACATCTCCCTCCTGTCGGCCTCTCAATTCACGCCTTTATCCAGGGGAATTATTTACCAAGAAACATTATATTCTGGTAATGCCCTTACCTTCTGATGGTGACCTTGGGCACCAGTAGGTTACATTTGGACAATTAATCTAAGCGATTATTATATACCCTAAGGGCATGTCTCCTAAATTGTTATTTTTATTTCAGTGAACCAATGTTAAGGTCAAAGAAAAATGAACGCCTTAAAATCGCCCTTTCCCTAGCCACCATGTGTTTAGACACCAAAATCGGCTACAAGTAACAACTCAACTGTAGAGTGATCTGAATGGCAACTTGGGAGTAACTGGTCTGTTCGTACCCCAGCTGTCTCAACTGCTAGCATGAAAATGTAGTCAGTGCAAGAGAAGGAGGAGTGTGGTTGTGAGTAAAAGGTGTACTGTCTGTCTGGTGGATGCTGTCTTCAATAGGTATCACAGAGTCCAATGCGACTGTGCCCAGTGGAGAGGATGTAGTTCAGCAGGTGACGTGTCAACTAACATTCACTTCGGGTCACTGATCGCATTAGTGTCCCTCAGTGATCATTTGCCAAGGTGGCGTTTGTGTTAGCAACTCCACGAGCTCTCCTAGTGTTGTGTTGGTCAGGGTTAGGGGAACATTCACACTTATAAATGTCTAGGCTCGACCCTCCAACATTTCGGAGATCATCACAAGTCGACCAGGATATCAGTATATGTGTCAGGAACAGTAAGTGGAAAGTTTTTCTAGAGTTCTATTGCGGTTCCATGTGACCCTTAGGTAAGAACCTGAGTGGGAAAGTCTTGAGTAGCCATGACACACTTGAACCCGCAATTGATGCTCAGCCGATGAGTCTCCTGTAGTAAGAACACATCTGGGTGGTGAAGGCTGCCATGTGTCAAAACGGCCCATCTCTTGATCTTATTATTGAGGCCTTTGAAGTTCCAGGATAATGTTTCCCATTTCTTAACACTGCAATTTATATCCAGCCTGTTGTCACTAGCCCTTAAGTTATCTTTTTCATTTGTGAGAAAAAACTGCTTGTAGTGCAGGATGCTTTCAGATTCGGGGAGCCCCCAGGGATATATGTTATACATAGCATACTCCATGCGCTGCCCACCTCGTCCCCAGCAGCTAGTGTTTCAGTTGGTATTGGGTTCTCCCACGTGGTGTCAGGTCTCTTTAATCTTTTAAATTAGTGAGTCTGTTGTTCTAGCTAGGTTATTGTGTTTTTATTGTAGGAATATATTTCCCATGAGAAGCCGGTGTCCAGTTACAGGGGTCTGAGACCATCTTCTTGAGCTTTATGAGATAGAAACTGTTATTTTTTCATCTGTAGCTGCAACACTTGCTCGTCTCCTTCGATAACTCATTGCTACGTGAGTAATGGCTCATACTTTGCTTTCAGTTCTCCTTTCCTAGCCTCTAGTGTCCTTGTTACTCATGATGGTTGAGTTGCAGTAACAGTTCCTTATATTTTCCATTGTGCTTGTGGCCTCTCTGGTTCCGTTTCCTTATTTTTGGGTGAGTGTGTGTGTGTGCTGTTGTAATATTACCAGATCTTTAAAATGTACTAAGAGTGGGCTTTGGATTCACCCAGATAATATCACTCTCTAGCCTCATGTTGTTGGCTGTTTGGGGTATCATTCCACCTTTGAGATTTAACAAGTACACTCAGTCATGCCGCTGATTTTAATAGTAAATGTGTTATTTATGCATTCCATAGAGAAAGTAATCCTTTTGGTGTTTTGCTCAGCAGTGGCTGGCAAAGCCAGTAGGGCAGACTTAAATGTAATGATTGCATTTGTGCATACAATGTATTTAAACCACATTTGGAAATGTCTGTGTTTACTTGCTGTGACACATTAAACCATATATATATTATCTGTGCCAGTGCTTGTTAATCCAGTTGTTTTTGACGTATGATGCTTTGATTGTTTTTCGCTGCATTTGATCTGATATTTGAGCACTGCAAAAAAAACTGTAGAAATGTAATGATGGTGGTATTGCAATCCCAGAAGTAGATGTGGTTTCTCCAAGGAAGAAGCTGCTACTCATGGATTAAGCGTCGGTTGTGTACCCTTGGCACTACTTTCGCTGACCCTGGCCTTAGGGGTTATGAAGGGAGCAACTGCAGCAACGGAAAATAAACCAGGCTACAAGAGGCTTAGTTACTTTACATAATGTCCATTCTGTGACCTTCAGCTAGCCTCTTAGTAGCAAGTAGGAGATGATTGAGACACTGAGGGTGGGATGAGTGGTTATTATTTTCATATCCTATAGGGAGGGGGACAAAGGACGTGCAATGTCACGTCTGGTACCACTGATAATTTGGTGAATGGAAGTTGATCTAAAATGATTCCTGAGGTCCTTTTCTACATTTGTGTTATTCTTAAGTCCTGTTGAAGACCAAGGACTCTTGCCATGTCAGAACATGTTGTCAATATATTTATATACAAATACTGTGGACCTCCAAATATAGCAAAACACTTTATCACCTAACCATCAGTTTGCCGTTTTATTTGTTGTGCTTACTGTTTTAAACTTATATCCAAAAATAACTGCTCTTTACCAACAGGCAAGGCAGTTGGACTGCACCAGCAGATGTGTGTATGTAGCTTAAGTGTATCAAAATTACTACTAAAAAGCTGAATTTGTTTTGCCAGTATTTTTTCAAATGACTTTCCTTGCCCAATCCCAACCACTCACACCAACTTTTCATACCATTGTAAAAGCGAGTCTTTGCAGAGCAGGTTAGACCAGTGGCGGCTTCACCCCACTGCTTTATGCAGGGCAAAAAAAGAAAATATAAAATGATAATAACTCGGGGTTGTTATCATTTTACTTTTACTTTTTCCCGTTGCAGCATCCTTGTTGGGCGGAGCTGCTCTCAGAGCAGGGGGAGGAGCGATTTGCACTCCCTATGTGAGCATGAGTGCTTGGCCGGGGCTCTCGGGCCGCCCAAACAGTCATGCGCACATACCGTGTTATCCATGCAGGCTGCATTACAGCCTGTGTGGAGAATATGCGTTGAATCCATCATCGTTCTTTAGCTCACTTTGCCATCCCAGTTCAGACACAGCTATAAGCAAATCAATCTTTTACACTGTGCCTCATGGGAACAGTCCAGCCCGAACTGCTAAGCCATGTCTTCCCTGGACCGGAACCAAGCATTTCCTTGAGTTTACAGAAGTAACCAGGACCACACGACAAAGCAAAAGGCTTCTTTTTTAGGACAAGTTTGCAGCTGAACTTCATTAATAGGATACAGAATGTAAAAAAATAACACCTCCCTAATACATTGAAACAACCTATCCGCCCCTTAAAGATTCCTCCAACTTGAAAATCCCCAACTAAACAGCCCAACATTTAGTTCCATCGACAGTCTTTTTAAACCATCGATCTTTCACACCTGATCTAAGCCTTGTTCCTAGGGTGACCAACTGGCATTGGTGCAAATTCAGGACGGTGAGTGTAAAAATTCAGGACAAAGGGTCAAAATTCAGGACACAAATTCAGGACAAGAGGTCAAAATTCAGGACAAAACTTCAGGACAATTGGATAAGTTTTACAGACACATCAGAGGTCGCGCAATTGTATATAAGTAAGCCCAGCCATATCTAGACATATTCAGCCATTTGCAAACCTATCCATCATGTATCCTTCCATCTTTCATTTCACTCATCCATCCCTTCATCCATCCTTTCACTCCTCCATCCATTTTCCATCCATCCGCCCTTTCACCCTATCCATCTATACACTCAGCCATTCACTCTTCTACCCATCCATCCATTCACAAACCCATCCAGCGATTTACTCTTTCACCTTTCCAGCCATCCTTTCACCTACTCATCCATCCACCCAGTCACTGATCCTTCCACCCATCTACCCTTTCAGTCATCCATCATCCTCCCTTTCTCTCTCCATCGACTCTTTCACTTAGCAATCCTTCCATCCATCCATCCACCCACCCTTCCTTCCATCCCATCCACCCACCCATCCATCCATCTACTCATCCGCTCATGAATCCATCCATTGACCCTATCGCTCATTCATCCTTTCTCTCATCCATTTATCCTTTCACTCCTTCACTGGTCTATTCATCATTTTGTCCATCTACCTTCTCTTTCACTCACTCATCCATCCTTACATCCACCCTTTCACTCATCCGTCCATCCATTCGCCCTTGCACTTATCAATTCATCAATCCATCCATCTTTTCAATCATCCATCCACCCACTCACTCATCATCCACCTTTTCACTCATCCATCCTTTCACTCATCCATCCACCCTTTTACCCATCCAGCTACCCTTCCACCCATACATCCAGCTATTTCCGTTTTCTCTCTTCCATCCTTCCACTCACTCATCAATCCATCCGTCCCCTCCCATTTCCATCTATTCAATCTTTCATTCATCCATTCCCCCTTTCACTAATTCATCCAGCCATTCCTTCACTTACTCACTCGCTCACCTTTTCATATTAATTTTGAGCTGAGCCTTTTTGAAAAGAGGCCCATCAAGAACTTCACCCTCGCTGCAGGAGAAATTCCAGGACTGGGACAGAAGCCACCCAGGGCAGAGACAGGATCCACTACAGGAGGGGACAGGAGCCATCACAGGCGGGGGAGGGGCAGGAGCCACCACATGGGGGACAAGAGCCATCACTGGAGGGGGAACAGGATCCACCAGGGTGGCCAAAGGGGTGGGCATGCAGTATTCTAGTATCATCTTGGTCTCTTCCGGGGTGGGGGAGGGCTCCTTACCCCCTCCTGGATAAGACAACGAGAAGACCGGCTCTGTTTCCAAAATGTTAGTTTTGCCCCCTCCCCCCACACTGATGTACAGTACTGAAAGGAGATACTCCAAGAGAACTGATTTAACTGATTGTCCTCCATACTTTGTTAATCAGTGTGGGTGCGATTGTGCCATTTCTTAATTTTATTACATTATAGACTGCATGTTTGAAGAATCGTGGTTTGTTTACAATTGAGTGACAGTAATTTAGCTCTATGAAGAGAACCACGTGCTGCCTCAGTGTAATCAGGGCCGGTTCTAGGATGTTTGGGGTCCTGGGCAGAAAGGGAAAGTCTCACACCAATTGCAGATACAAGACGCATTCAGTGCTGTTTATATCTGAATAGATGCCCCTGCTCCTGATGCTGCCGCCCCTCCCTCTGTCACCTTCAAGCACCTCATAGCAGCTCATCAAGGGCTGGAGGTGTGAGGGTTGCCATCCCGCTGTGCCTCGCCAGTGCTGCTGGGTATCTGAGCTTTTGTACTGCCTCAGAGTCTGTTACACCCGACCTCCGCAGCATCGCAGTCAAGAAGGGAGGTGGGGGCAGTGGCGCTTTTACCGTATGGGCAGTGGGGCGTTACCCCACTAATAATTTTCGGGACAATTTTAGCGCTCAGATTATTTAGTTTTGTTTACATATTTAACTGCGCACCATCGCTCTGCGGCCCCGCATGTTAAACGGGAAGGCAATCAACGAACGAAATAACCTTAAGTATTGCCCGGCGATGTCGCATCTTAACCCACAAAGTATTAATCAATGAAGAGGCAGGCGCTGGAGACTGGAAGGCAGGAAACAAGGGTTTATTCTGAAGGGCCATCATCCTCGGCGACTAAATTCAGAGATGGCCTAGCGGCAGTTGCTCAATGGATGACGCTCAACTGCTTGCAGCTAAACGCCGGGAAAACGGAGGTGCTTCTCCTGGGCAAAAACCCCAACCATTGGAGCGATCATTGGTGGCCCTCTGTGCTTGGCCCCACTCCCGTGCCTAAAAATGTTGTCAAGAACCTAGGTGTCTGGCTCGACTCCTCACTTAACTTTCAGTCCCACACAAAGAAAGTGGCAGCTACGTGTGTGGGTCTAATGAGGAGCCTCAGCCCTATACTTGGATTCTTTGACTCCAGAACCCGCCAGCTCATCATTCAATCTATGATCCTTGCCCGGCTGGACTATGCCAATGTCTTACTCTTGGGGGCAAACAAAGCAGAACTAGCAAGACTGCAACATATCCAAAACTCGGCCGCCAGAGCGGTGGTTGGCCTCCCACGCAGGTGCTCTGCCAGAACCACCATCCGCAACTTGCACTGGCTACCAATTGAATCTCGCATTCATTTCAAAACCCTAACCATGGCATTCAAAATCCTCAACTCTGACTGTCCTGAACTCTTACGCCCGCTTCTGGTACCCTACACCCCCCAGCGCACCTTGCGCTCACTAAGACAACACCTCGTAACGGTCCCCCGAATTAAGCTCTGTAGAACGGGTGGACGTTCCTTTAAAGTCTTAGGGGCAAGACTATGGAACTCCCTACCTCTACACATCCGCACCCAAACCAATCTGATTGCCTTCCGAAAGGAACTCAAAACTCATCTCTTTTCTGTCATCTAGTTCTGTTGGCTATTCCATCTTCTCCTCTGGTACTGGTTAGGTCAGCGCCGGGACGCTCCGTTGCTGGGGCAGCTGTTTGCGCTTTAACAAATAAATAACATAACATAACATAACATAACATATTCTCTCCGGAGGAGAACACATCAGATCAGACCAACAGGGAATCTTCTCGAGGTGCTCTAACTGCATCTCTGAGGCCTGGCCTCTTATACACGCATTTATGGCAGGAAGACATTCTTTATTACAATAAAGATACTTTGAAGTATGAAAGACATCCCCTGAATCTTCCGCTTCAGGCCCGTTCCCACACACCCTAACAGTGAGAATCCCTTCCCCAATCACAATACAGGATCGTTATCAGACGGTAGGACCAGCAGGGCATTCCGCCGATTCCCGGAATGCGTGTGGTGTGACGGATCTCATGGGGTGGGAGCCTTGATCTACTGTAACTCCTTTGAAGAGGGGTGATTCTTTACAGTTGGGGCCATAAACTGCATCCACAGGGCGAGGTGATAGCCTGGGAATGGCCTGGACAATCGGACACGGAGGAAGAGGAGTGTCAGAGGGTGCGATAGTGAATAGGATGAAAGGAAGGTGCCGGGCAGGCACGGGATGTGATTCTCAGGGAAGAGCAGCGCTGATGGAGGGGGTTTATGGCCCATGCATGAGAGAGAGAGAGAGCGGGGGTGACCAGTGCGTGGGGGAGATGCTTGCGAGCGTGGGGAGCCGCGCTGGAGATCGGCGGCGTGCAGAGAGAGGGTCTGACCAAGGCATCTAAAATGGCTGCCGTGTGCGACAAAAAGTGTGGCATTGGGAAAAAGGCAAGATGGTGCAGATAATGTTTATCAATACAAATTAATTTTCCACACGCACCACCCACGTCATTAATGAAAGTCACGATCACGTGACACTGGGACAGGCTGACTCACACAGTACCACGGTCGCACCACACTGCGCATGTGGTGTTTGCCCGGCTGCATTTCTTCAACTACTGAAGCCTATGGCATTTGAAAAGCAAGCACCGCTGAGTACGGTGTTTGCCTCATGCCACAGACTCCAGTGGTTGAAAAAGGAGCAACGTTTTTTTCGTGCTCATACCAATCCTGACGCTGCTCTCTTTAGAGAGCAGATCTCCTCTGAAGAGAGCAGCGTCAGGATTGGCTAGTGCTGAGTTCTTGTGTGCTTCACTGGCCTGCCTCAGTGCCTTAAGTTGACAGCAGCAGTCTAGTGTTGCACCGCGGCCGCGGGGGTGGGAGCGTCCAACGGTGCAATGCCCAATCACTGAATGGCTGAACACTGTTCAGCCATTCAGTGATTGGACAATCCTTCAGTTGCTGGGCAAATCGGGCAGGCCCACAGGCACCTCATCATCCGATCCGACCCCATCTCAGTGAGTCTGCACACGAGAGCACGTGGACTCGAGGACGGAGGAGTGTAGTACTGAGCACAGAAGAATATACTGCGAGACGGTCACTCACTGGTGATTAGTACTGACCACCGACCGACCACTACAGTAGTACACAGTCACACTGTGACGTGACGACGACGCATCACTAGGTACGTGTGTGTCGCAGCAAGGTGTGTGAGGCTGGGGAGAGGTTGAAGATGAGAGATGATTGAACATGAAGCTAAAGAAAGGCCTAACCCCCTCATGGAGGGAGTTTCAGTTCGGCAGTCGGCACAACTGTTTTACTCTGCTGATTGACCTTTGGAGAGCGCCTTGACAAGCAATTTATTGTGTGAAAGAACTGTACGAGGTAAAACTTTGGGGTGATCAATTTTGGGGGTGTTTATGTTTTGAGACATTTTTCCTTCAACTGTATCAGAGCTTGACAGATTACCTGCTCCTAACTAAATATTGCTTTAAGGGAAGGACCAATGCCCTAGATAAATACGCACTGCATGATTCCTGGGGGAGAAGACCTGGCGCCTGGAGAGTTAATTCCGGCTGGAGAATTCCTCCGTTATTAATCACTTGACCTTTAAGGAAGCAAGTTCAAGTTTCAATCTTTATTTTGATCAATTAGACCATCAAAGATATACAAATAATACAATAATTTTAAAACATTAGTTAAAAAATAGGGCTGGCAATATAAAAGTAGTCCATCAGGAATAAGCTGAGAAACATGAATGAGATAAAAATAAAATGAAATGAAATTGTTATGGGCCCAGTTCCGCTTTCAAGATGCGGGTACGGATAAACCACATGGCTGTGAGGTATTTCGCCAATGCAAAAACAGTTAGAGGTGAGACATCAGTTTTTAAAATTCTGTACATGGGGGAGAACTGTCTGCAACCAAAGGTTTTGATAAGGGGGACAAGCCAGTATTTTCTGATTTCTTGGTAGGCCTTGCAAAATAAGGAAGCAGGTCAGGAATCCAATATGCAGCCTCTGCTGACATTCGAGGAGATCCGTCCAGGTGAACTTTAATGTTCCTTCCTCCTAAAGAGCTGAAGGAATGAAAGAATTCGTGTCCTTTGGGTGCGGGAGCGCAGACGTTACCGAGAGCGATATTAATGAGGCTCGGCTGCAAGCTGGCAAGCAAGAGCGGGGGGCGAGGGCCGCGAGTAGGGCGCAGGCAGAGGGTCCCATCTAAGGCTGGCACCCGCTTGGTCTTTGCCCCCTAGTCTTCCCACCTGCACCGACTATTTCCATTAGGAATTAAAAAAACATTACAAATTGAAACCTTGGTTTATGCAAGGAACACTGAGAAAATCAGAATCGTCTATAAACTATCGATGCTGTCAGACCAGCTCTGTTGTGGTAGAATTTACTAATACTGAAGCGCTCTGCTCTTTAAGCAGTAAATATAAATGAAAAAGTACTAGAGCAGCAAACGTCATCCTTAGTTCATTCGGCACACACACTTGCAGTGATTCCAGAAAGTACGCCTCACCACTTTCAAATGTCACCAGCCGCCACTGGGTGGGGGCCAGCTGTGTCGGTTGTGTGACCAGTTAAAATTACGGACAAATGGCGTCCGTTAAACAATCCTTCACCTACAACGGACAGTCGGCCGAAATTACGGACTGTCCGTAAAATTTACGGACGATTGGTCACCCTACTTGTTCCATGCAAGGCCCCTAGACTTCTTGGCTTAGTGCCTCATCCGTGTGATTGTTTTTTAACCAGTAAAACCCAGCCTAACTATCTTACTTTTTCACTGTCTCTTCAACAGTCGTGACCAACACCTACCAATCCTTGTCAAACTGCTGGCACTAAGCCCGACAGCTGAACCAACGTGTTCTCTCGCAAGTAAATCAACAAAACATCTGGACATTACCTCATACCTACTCCGACAAACATGGCAACAGCTGCCCCATTTCATGTTGCATCTTTCCCACTATTCAACTTTGAAATCATGTGCACGAAGCCCATGCTTCTCTGAATTGCCTCTTTTACATTGTTTAGCTACCCATATAGCAAAGTCATGTACGATAATGCATATGTAAAAAACTGCCAGGTATGGTTCTGCAACACAACCTGCAAACAAAGAAAAAAAGATTTAAGCGGTTTATCCACTGAATAAAAAATGTCTTCTGCTCATCTAATGTAAGGAAAGCAATCACCTTCCCAACCTTATAATCTCTCTTAACGAAGGAACGTGCCTTGGATGGCCAACATGGCAGCAGCCTTTCTTTCATACTGGGTTGGTGCCTACCTAATCCTTCAAGATCTAAGACATGCACCGCTTACTTGATAGAGATGGCCTGAACTGCTGGAGCCGCATGGCTAAGTGGTGGCCTGATTTGTAGTAGATGGCGGCTCACTGAGGCTGGTGACTTGCCAGGACAAGAGGCGCTCCGCTTCCCCTGCTTGACCAGCCGTGAACAGCCTAACAACTGAAGTCCTCGTAGGAGGGATTTGTCCCTGCTGCGCTTTGGTTCCCCAGTCCTATCGGAGTGGAATACAGGGAGTTGGGAACTCCTAAAGGTTTCACTTTGCCTCCTGGGGTATTTCCGGTGGCTGATGTAGTAGGGCTTTAGGGTAGTTTAAATCCCTTTATACCTGTGGCCATCCTGGCTGGAGTGGGCGCGATGGGACTGCTTAGGCCTCCACATTTGTTGTGCATACAGGTGGATCCCAGAGCCTGGCTTATTATGGGTGGGGGATTGAGTGGCAGCATTGGCTCGCCTTTAGATGAATCGTGGCCCCAACCTTTGGGTGGATAGCGGCCCTCCTGGCTCGCGTAGCAGAGCAGGCTAAGCCCCCCGAAATTGGGAGTTTGTACCATCTTAGTGTCCTCGAAGGTGGGGCCCTCATAATTATAGTACAAAGACTATTTCAAATATATGGGAACACTATGGAATTACCATGACATATCACATAAGTGCACAGCGTGGTGCTCAGTCACAATCCTTCAGAAGCTGCATTCCATTGGGACAGAGAAGCACCTCCAGTACCTACTTGGCACATGTAAACCACAATGCAGGAAGATGCTGCGTTCAGCACACACAGCAGAAGTTCGCATTAATCAATTATTGCATGAAAATGAGAACTCGGCGCCTCTGCAACTAAGTGAATGGGAGGCGTCTAAAAATACAATTAGGGGTATAAGTATCCAAGCTGTGCCCGAGAGTGTGGCGGATGATACTGAGTCGGCTGTGCATGATAGAATCCTCCATATTCATGTCAGAAATCACACGCTGTAACCTGCATGACATCGCAGATGAACATTAAACAACTTCGAGAGCAACAGGTGGAACATATGGAGAGTCTTAGATGCGTCGATTACAAGATATATTTTGCATGAGCTCATTAGGAAGCCAATAAGACAAGTAAATTGCTGGTGTAGCTGATCAAACAGCACAGACCCCAAGGTGAGATCATCTTAAAGCTAAAGCTGTGAGAATTGTATGTACACAAAAGGAAATTGACAACACTTTTTTCCCAGTAATATAGCAATTTTATATATAGCTGCAGATTAAACGCCCAATGTGCACATAGAGATCTTTCTAGAACCGACAACGCTCCCCAAATTGGCACCAGAACAATATGCAGAGATGGGGACCCCCTATCCCTGAACAAATGATTATGGGTGCACTCTAGGATCTGGCCGCTGGTAAAAACATCGGGGGGGATAGCATTGCTATAGAATTCTATGGAATGTTCTCCCTTCATATGATCCCCAAGTTAACTCCAGTGTATGCAACAGCATTCGAACAAGAGGGCTTCCCCCCCTCGATGCAGGAGACCATTATTGCATCTATCCCTTACCCAGGGCAAGACCCGAAAGAAATACAACATATAGGGGCACATGCATCAAAGGTAGGAATTGGGAGTACTTAATATCGATTATTAAGGAATCACTATTAAGCAGTCACAATTACCTATGCAAGTAGTAAGCTGCTCCCTGAAATACGGAATCTACAAGATGCTGATCAAAATGGGGTTTTCCCAGGGCGAAATACTTTGAGAATTAGGATATAAGTTACGATTTTAGAGCCCCTCTCCAATTCCCACAATCGGTTTCCATTACACTTGATCTTGAGATGGCGTTTGATTCATTGAATTGGTGACATATGCTGACAGTCTTGGAAAGGTTCAGTATTGTTAATTATATGAAGCGGTGGTTTTGTGTGCTGTTCACTGGTTCAACAACCTCAATCAATACAGGGTGGTGTATCCCACCCATTTTGAGAGTTTGCTGGGGCAGAGGATGGCCCTGATCACCTTTATTATTTGCACTAGTGATAAAGCCTCTGGTCATCCAATTAAGAACATTGAGGGATGAACTGGGAATTCCACTGAATACCTCCAAACATATGCTCTTGCAATACACAGATGACATGCTGATTATCCTGAAAGATGTGACTGGAGATTTATCACATTTGGTGCATTCCATCAGATACCCGGACTGAAATCAATTGCTTCCTGTCATATTTGTTTCCACTGTGCGTTGTGCCCCTTGAGTTGAAATTGGACCAGAATGGGGAAACTTGTGCACCTTGCAGGCATCCAAGTACTTTCAATATCTAGGGGTGAATATGTATCACTCTGAGGATGATATCCTAGGTGATTGCCTGGGCAGCCATAGCAAAAATTGTGTGCTTCCCCAACTGCTCTATTGCTTTGTTAATTTGCTGCTGATGCTACTTAGGTCCTTCTTTAAAACTTTAGACCAACTACTAGTAGACTTAATATGGGTGAGCCAGTATACGTAAGGTAGTCCTTGCCCCCATTAAAGTAACAATGGACTTTGAGAAATCCTATCTTGTGGCTCGGTTACAATAGCCCTCTCGATGGCTGGCAAGTCAGGGTTGCAGGCACTGGTTCTGTTTCCTAAAACAAAAATTCCTAATCGTGGGTTGCACGCACTAACTTGCCTAAGACGTGGCACCAACCACTTCATAATTACAACTCCATATGCACTGACCATACCGCTGATTGGCTTCCCTGTTCGGGGTGGATGGGGGGGTTTACTCCTGGAGTGTTCAGCTACTGGACAGAAGGGAGTATCACAATACCTGTGGACATGTTCCATAACTTCGAATTATCATCTTTTCAGACACTGGTGGATATAGATGGGTTGCAAAAGGGACCATTCCATCTCTCCGGACAGGTGATTTCAGCCTTTGGGAATAATGAAACCGCAACACATGATGTAATACAGAATCCACTGTACTAATGTAGACTTATTAGAAGGTTATTGGGATGTTCTAGAATTCTGTTTTACGATGTTCTGTGTTTTTCATTGGTTGTACTTTGCATAGGAGATTCTAAACTGTGACACTGAGGACTCCTGTGTTGTGGGCGCCTCAGTAAACTTCGTCTTACAACTCCATCAAGTGAATTCTATTCTATGAAGTACTACCAAACCCATATACTATGGGAGACAGGAGGGAAGTGGTTCGATGGCTATACTGGACACAATTGTAACATGCGTCTTACCATTACTTGGAGACAAATGGGAAGATTACATAGGCCAGGTTTACAATGAAAATGAGTGAGGACCATTCATTATCTAATAATATTTTAAGTAGTGCAAGATTCAAACTCATTCAGTTTTACATTCTACACAGGCCTACCTCATCCCAGTTGAAATTAACAAGCTATATCTGGATGCTTCTTCATCTTGCCAGACTTGTCGGGAACATAGTGCGGATTTTATTCACATGTTGTCTTGTTGCTCTAGCATTTTACAGTACTGATGCAAAATACAGAGTTCCTCTTATCCGTTACCGGAAAGGCAGATTTAATAAGAATGCAAATTGAGGTGTCTCTGCTGGTCACTTTTAAGAGGTCCAAAAATGATAAAGCAGTATCCCAGTGTTTAGACTTTTGGTTGTACACCTGGCTAGCAGAAATATCACTATGGCATGTAAAAATAATACACCCCCTCTGCTATGTAAATAGCAAAGAATCGCCCAATGGTCAGATGTAGAAAGTAAAGCCCATTATAACGAGGAACTGCGAGGGCTGAGGTGTTTTCCACTAGCTACCACCTGGGATGAACAAACAGAAAACTTGTTGAAAACAGTGAAGAACGACGGCAATCCACCGTGATCTCCCCTACCAAGACACACCATAATTTTTTTTTAACCGAACAGAGTTTGATGTCTTTCGTACCGGGACAGAATGCCTTGTTGTAGCTGCAGGGTCTGCTAGGACAGAGCTATCCCTACTATGCTTGTCCGACTAAAATGACAGACATGAGTGATGGATCTTGAATCCATCCCTCTACTCCTCGCTGGTACCTTCTCAACAGGAGTACAAAGTTGCGCATCTGCCATTGTAAGTAAAATGATTTTTCTCTAAGTCATCAAGTGCTCTTCAGTTCTTCGTGGGCTTCTGCTAATATAGTTTTACTATGCTTAATTTAAATTTCTAGTCCGACCAATAACGGTTGTTTTCTCAATTGGATCCCTAAGAAGACCTATGAGAAAAAAGCAACTAATATGTCAGATATGAGCAATGTTGTTAACTGTGTTGGAAATATCTAATGGTATGGATGTACTGTATATAACAATGTCATTGTTGATAAATGATGGCAATAGATATTATTCTGTGAAAATATACAGCTGCCAAGGAATACGCAAACCGGTTAGACTCAGATGCTGTCATGTTCCAGAAAGGATGCATGCTCCTCTTTGTCTGCCTGTGCTAACGCCTTCCTTATTACTGCTAATAGTTGTAAAGCCATTGAGCACCTCTCATCAATGTGACATAAAACCATATTGCTCTGAGCACCCTTTGCTTCTGTAAAACCAGTCCATGCCTCCACTGGGAACCTGAAATGGCCTAGGCCTTTGAAAACTCCTCTCACCCCTTTGCCCATTTGATCAGTTTTTGAGTGATCACGCCCTAACAACAACTTCACATCTACCAATGTTATGTTCTCCTCTCCCATACCCTGCATTTTTTGGTTCTCAACAATTCTGAAACTCAGGATGCTCCGAAGAATAGCCTTAACATACACAACTTCAATAACAACACTTCACAACCAGAAATAGACATTTCCAACAGCTCTTAAACCATGCAGTAAATCAAGGTGGCAAATCAGTTTGTGCCCCTCTCGCTCTGCTCACACTTACTCTTTTTTTTGGTCAACCGTGCAACATCCTTCTATCCAGCTTCCCCACCGTTGGTTCATACCCCTGAAAAAGTTGCCATAAAAAGCAATACCAGACAATGTTCCTGAGATTGTAGTGGCCTAAATGCCTTTTCAAACGTTAAACAATACAGACCGAACAACATCTTCTCTTCCAGCCCTCGTGTTTTCAACATCTTGTCTTCTACAATATACATCATACGCCAAACATTCTACCCATTCTTGTCTGTGCTTTATTATTGCTATCTATCAGCAAATTATTCACCAGTCTTCTTTGTTGCCCAGCACTCAGATCTTTCTTGCATCTATGTCTTCTGTGCATCCTCTCAAACTGCCTGCCCACGGAATCTCTGCCATTGTGAATGAGACAAAGCATCCGCTATGTTTTTCATACTTGATACACGCTTAGCCGGGCCTCGGAAAATTATAAAAATGTTACCAGATCTGCAGGTCTAGTAACTTGAATAATCCACTTGACCTAACTGTAATGCGCTTGACCCCTAAACTGCTCTCAGTTTAGGGGTCTTTATTATCACATATGAGAGCACCTTCAAATATCATAGTTCAGCATGTTTGCTGTACAAAAAAACTCCTTTGTTTAATTTAATAGACTAATCTTTTGCTCCATGTATAAAAGAATCCAACCCACATTTAAGGGGCACATGACCTATCACTTCCCTCTTAGTTCACAAACAGCGTTGTCATCAGGGCAGGGCTAGGAATGTTTCTCAGTTCATGTTGAAGAACTCACCTTTTTAATAAATATATTACTTAGACATGATGTGGAATTAGGGTATCGCCAAATATTTATCATGTGCATGTTCCCAAGTATGGTGTTCTGATTCATTTTGAATCTATTACATTCTTTGTTTCCACAACATTTCAGAATTACAGACAAATGTACTTTTCAATTTTGTATACTTTATTTCTTTTTGTTAAATCTTTTTGTTTCATTTTTACAACACAAAACAAACGCAGTTACCAACCCACCCACCCCTTCCAAGCAGCGAATTCATCTTAATACACAAATATTATGCATCAGTAAAAATATATATAATCTATAAATGAAACTGTATAAGATATTGAGGATTCAATACCAATCATTACAATAGCTCATCATAAAGTGCAAATGTGCATGCCAGCATTCTCTTATGTGTACCAAGACCCGGTATCATACAACAATCAAATACCATCCCCTCCTGTCCTCCGTACTCCGTACTACTTCCTCCTCCCTTCTCCGATAATGACGAGGTTCATTCCCTCATGGCTAATTTGCCTTTCCGAGCATAAACAGCCATCTCTGTATGATAAACAGATCAGAGTAGAGCCAACCATTGATGGAACGAAGGGTGAATTGGATCCGACCAAGTTGTATCTAAGCACAACCTTAATACTGACATTGCAAGAAACGTAAAAGGCTGAGCATAGACTGAGACTTCACCCTTATGAACCTCCAGTACCACTAACTGCGCAGTCACCTCAATTTGCAAGCCCAGTTTCATCCTAACAAACTCAGTACTGCTTTTTTTTAAAAAATCTTTCCAAAGCTGGACGATCAGAAAACAAATGTTTCAAATCCGCCCCATAAAGCTGACATCTAGGGCTGCAAGTACCATATATCCCCCTGCTCCCCCATTTGGCGATTTTCCTTGGGGGTAATATAAAGATTAACCAAGTTTTAAAATGTGTGCTTTCAGATTGGCAGACATTAATAATGAATGACTAGGGCTAGTGACTGCCACCTTCCCATTTGTATACTACATTTCTAAGCTATTTAAATGTGTGTTGGCAAAACAACTGACATCCTACAACCTGTCATCTCTGGGATAAAAAAAAACAAATGAGCAGCAATTTGTAAGAAGACATATTCTGGCATTAAATGCATAGCAAATGTGACAGATTAAAAACAAGATTTAAATGCATTTTGTATTTCTCATTCTCATTCTCAGCAGTACTCCTGTTCTTTGCCAGTCACCAGAACAGACCAGTAGGTCCTGATAAAATTGAACTCCCCATACCAAGTTGGCTACTATATTTTTCAGGGATTGCTATCCCAGAAAACCTAACATGATGCACTGCAATAAGCTCAACACTCTCCTCTTGTTCACCTTCAGTTTGTTTACCAGTGCCATCACCATCTCTTTACTGTTCAGTTCTCTTCTCTTTAGAGAAAGTGCAATCAATAGAGGGAAGGACTCCAGAAACAATATACTTCTGCCTTCTTCTCACCATCTCGGTGGCCACCTTTCTGAGCACCACCATCCATCTCTAAGTAGGCCAAACCCCTTTGTTCCAGCTGCACCGGAGAAAATCTGAAGGTGCTATTCAAAATCGTTCTCCATTCACTACATTGTCACACCATTTAAATTTCTTATAATGATCAGCCAAACTTCCAAATCCGCCTGCACTGCAGCTGATGTTGTCTCTCTGTCACTCTGGAACTGTGTACCCACTATAGAAAAGTCTACTCTCCTGTAAAAAGACCTGGCAGCTCTCACCACACTGCATGCAAAATGCCGATGCCCCAACACATTCTACTCCTTCCTGAGCTCCAACTTTGTTGTCAAGATCGCTTTTTCCAGCAGGTTCACCCCCTTCTGCACTTTGTTAGTAGGAAGCTTAGCTTCCATCCTCATTTTATCCAATTATGTGCCTAGAAAATAATGTCGTACATGAACCCTCTGTTTTTATCAGGTGCATGGTGGGACTCTTTTGTCAGGGTTTGAAACTTGCTCATTGCTGTCCTGAGTTAACCCGAGACCCTTTGACCTAGAAAGTTATCTAGCTAGTGAGTCACTAACTCGTGTCCTGATCCTGTTACGAAACACTGCTGCAAAGTACTGAATGCTTCAAACATCTTGCATGAGAATATACAGCCCATTAGCAACACTATGTCAACAAAGGCGAGTCTTTCAAATTGAATACAGTGTAAGTTAAAGTCAATTGGATGCAAGGTAACAGATGGAGCACAGACTTTGTCACGCTTAGCCAACTTTGCTCCCTTATCATACAGCCTCACTTAGCCAGTTACTACCGCAGCCAACCAAAACTGCACTACAGTTTCCTCTTGAGCTATAAAGTCATCCAGTGTCAGTCCTGCAGACGTATACAAGTGTTGTATTATTCTGAATTCACCTGCCGCTTTTCTTGGCACACCTTCCAAACAACCAATCATCGAATGGAATTGCCATGCTGCCTTAAGATCCCGCTTTCTGCATTTTCCCCACAACACATGTGGCATCTCATTTGTTATGTTATGTTCATAGCACTTCTATAGCCTACAAATAGCACTGGTCTCTAGGCGCTTACCTGAAGTATGTACTAACATGTTTCTACCAGGCTTGTCTGAATAAGAAAGTTTTGAGGCTTTTCCGAAAGGAAAGGAAGGTGTTTTCTTTCCTCAAGCCTTCTGGCATTTCATTCCAGATCGTGATATGAGGACTGAAAAAGACCAGCCGCCCACGGTTTCCTTATTAAAACGTGGGCAGGTCAGCAAGATGGCCTCAGAGGAGCTTAAACAGCGACCGGGCACATAGTGCTTCAGATGCTCTTCAATATAAACTGGCACAGTACCTTGCAACCACTTGTGGGCAGTGCAGAAGCCCTTAAACATAGCTCTCTGTTTAACTGGCAACCAGTGAAGTTGTTGCATCTGCAAGGGGGCATGCGCCCATCTCTGCAAATTGAACAGCAATCTTGCTGTGTCGTTCGTTGTCACCTTGAGCATGCCCAGCTGCTTATTGGAGAGGCCAATATACAGGGCATTTCCATAATTCAGTTGTGACAAAATCATTGCTGCCTACATTACCACCTACAATCGCTTTTTTTATATTTATCAGGGTTCCTTATATCAACTTTGTTTCTTTTTCATCCTTCTCTGTTCTTCATTTGAACCAACAGCAGCCTCCTGGCCTGTTTGTGTGCATGCTTTACTAAGCTCACACTTTGGTGCCACCTACCAGTCAGGCTGTATTGCAGTGCGCCTGCGGGCGATGCCTACTCGGCTGTCACCTGCTCCAGGATGACATCACCTTGGCCTATAGCACTGCCTGCACTTGACATACTGTGCTGCAGCTGCTCCTTCGCCTGTGTCTTCGTCCTCCTGACTGTATGCACAGCTGACCCATCTGGCTTAATAACTTCCCCTACTGAAAGTCCTGGTAAGGCCCTTCTGGCTTCACTTTTCTGCAGACCGCCTTTTCCGTACTCACAGGAGCCTTGCGCCTGCCTACTGACATTGTCCTGCTTCTTCCCAGTGGTAGTGAGCAGGTCAAAACTGCGGCCACGACCCCGTTCCCTGTCTCCCTCCCAGGCCTTACAAGACCTACCCAGGCCTACGACAATTCTCCCACCAGAATTGATTGCCCTGCACCGCACAATGTGCGAAGGGCTTGCCATACCACCTTAGACTTGTCATCATCCCCTTTGACACCAGAGTGGAGCAAGTACACATGTACTACACTATATACTTCACTACACTAGGGGCAATGTTAGGGACCTGCACACGCTCCCTCGGGCCCTAGCCAGCCAAGTAAGGGGGCAGATCCCCTGTGCTTTTGACGCTGTTGCAATAGCTTTATCCACTGCCTAATCCACCCCCCTAAACCCAGCGGTCTGGACTGAACCACATACTTTAAGCACCCCAGGGGTGGACGTCCTTCGTACTGCCAACCCCAGGAGCCTCGAGTATGAGGAAAACTAGCTGATACCATACTCTCTACCTGTCCTTTTTCGAGAGACGTATGCATGTGTACTGCCTATGCTAGAGCAGGGATAAGACTAGTTTGCATATGGATGGGTCCAAACTGGGGTAGCGTGGCGAGCAAATAACTGAATTAAACTCAGATCTGTACCTGAGGGTGAATGTTTGCATTGCTCAGCATTCCATCCATCATCTGTTCTTTTTGCTTTTGTCACCTTACGTGGAAACGGTATGGCCATAAGTGGGTCCGGTGCTCACTGTGCCCCTGGATTCAAGCTAGCCTGGCTACTGAGGGGTGATACCCTGAAACCGGTCCCAGGATGCTTGTTTCCAGCCCAGGGTGAGCCTGGCTTTGTAGTTCAGGCTGAACTGTTCCCAGGAGGAGCAGGGTCAAGACTGATTTGCCTATGGCTGGGTTCAAACGGGAGTGAAGTGGTAAGCAAACAAACAATGATTAATTAAACCTAATCTGTGACTGGGGTTGAATGTTTACATGGTTCATTGTTCAGCATTCTTTCTCCCTTTCTTTTTTGACCTTTAATAATGTGTCAGCTTGCCACCATAGGCGTCCGGTTGTAATGGATTGTGGACTTTAGACCGCACCAATAAATTAGAAGAGCCACAGGATTCGGCCAGGACCTTTCACATTGCTTAGTGGCTGGGCTTATGCCAGGCTTTTATATTGCCACATGCCTGCTTTATGAGAGAGCGACCAGCATCCCTAAAGCAACTGAGGTAGGATATCAGAGACACTCGAATGGCTGCAATTCAAAGGCATCTCTCATTTTTCAGACCGTTTTTCCCAAGCGTCATAACATTCAAGGCAGAACATTTATTTTACTTGTTGAAAAACCGCACTTTTTAAATGCAAACCCATTTCTTTTCAAATGTAATTTTGACTCCGTCTTTAGGGCAGTTCCACAATACGTGGAAAATATGCACCTGACTTACAATAGGTAAAATCCATGCCCTTTCCACATTTCCATTTGAGATAAAAACTAGTTTATTTTTTATAGTGCTCAAAAAGTCAGGAGTTCTCTTCAGGCCACCAGTAAAATCAAATCATGACCACAAGCCTTTGAGATCCTTGCGTGTGAGCTATATATGAAAATAGGCGCTGCAATCCATATATTTACTTTCACATATAATTCACATTGCTAAATGTCTACATCACATATAACTGTAAAGGCAACAGCGCTCTCAATGATGAAGTGACATTGATGCACATCACTTAAGCGAATTAATCGCCACTTATTTCTTCTGGGACTCTGTCACTGGTTTCTGGGTTTAAGGGAAGGGCGAACTTGGGTGTCCAGCTCTGTTTGTTTGGCGCTAGCCAAAATGGATAAACAATGTGCTTATTCTTGAGTCAGGGTGAGTTCTTTCATTCCCATCTTTTGTGCATTTGAGTAGAGGCAAGCTGCAGGACATGCTTGGCCTCTTACCTCCATGGAACTGCTCACATGATCAGGACCCCGATAATAATGTGGTGAACCTGGCTCTTATACTTTCCACAGATCACTCATGTGACTGTTTATCCCCCTGTAGCTCCACCAAAATCTTGAGTGGATACTACCCCTTGCTAGTTTGTTCATTTCCAGTGATGGGCAATTACTGGTCCAGCAGGAAAATCGGCCTCTGTACCTGTCCTTGGTAAATACTGTTACTCCATGGTTTCTGTGTTACCACGTTCTGTTTTACCAAGAGATTCCAAGTTGGCCAGTTCTTCATGAGGAATACCATATTCTCTCTGCGTTACTTCCTGGTAAAACTGCACACGAGTCCCATTTTCAAACTGTTTTCCTTCCAGCCAAACTGGGGCCCAAGCATGTAAGGTGCTTGACTCAGTGTTGGTTTGGGACTGAAACTAGGCCCGGCACCAAAATAAAAGTGGCCCATATTTGCAAATTGGGGCATTTTTGAAATTTTAGGCACAGGTGTTTTGCAAGGTATGAGAGACTGCATGAGTGTGTGCTAGCTCCAGGCAATATTTGTAGTAATATCAGAGAAATCGCCAGTAAACCCCGGCCCACCAGCCCAGAAACAGCCAAAAAAACTCCCTACTCACTGACCTGTTAGACCAGCCGCCCAGGCACTGCCAGATTGCTCCATAGTATATAGGCCATTCCAACCCTACCCGGCTCTAGCACAGATACAGTTTATGCCCCATTTCACATGCATTTCGTTTTTAGCCCACACATAAAATAGTTTTTTTGCTTTATGTGTGTGTCCTTTTATACTGTTTTGTGTACCACGGCCTAGCTAGGCGAAGCGCGGTAAGATGAAGAAAATATAGTTACAGAAAAAAACTTACAATCAGGGTGACACGACAGATTATGGTACAGAAACTGCCTCTTCCAGGCAGTTTGCTTGGTCACTCCAGGGATGTTGGTTTTTGGCAGGATGGGCAGACGCCAGCGCTGGTCCATCCTGTTCATGTCAAAGACGGTAAATGGTCGCAGAAAGCGCAGCAATTAGCAAAAAAAATCTGAGATAATGAATAAAACAAGGGATAAGAGCACTGCTGTCCGCTGTAAATGTTTAATGTTGAGGCCGTCCTCGGGCGCGCGCTGTCTTCTCGCTGTCGTCGCGTCATACGTCTCGCTGCGTGCAGTGCTTGGGCTGATGACCCTGCTGACGCATCGGTATGACGGTGTTACTGCGTTCACCCAGCTTTTCATAGGTAAGGCATGTGCTGCTCCGATTGAAACATATATTTTCGGAGAACAACCCTATATTTGTGTCTGGTTGGCCTGGAATCTACTTCATACAAAAATAATTAGAAAGCCGTGCAATGTAGCGCTCCTCCCACCAGTGCAATCATCCACCCGCTGCTGCTATTCAAAGGTGTGCTCCGGCGCGTGGCAAGGGTGCTGTGGGCCGTATGGTGTACTCAGGGAAAATGACCCCTTGCCTGTCTGAGTTGCAGTGGGACCCCCACACCCTTGACCCCGGTGCCACCGCCCCTGCTGCTGGAGGGATGCATACGCCCCTTGTAAAGACTGGTGCCGTGCGCCCCTCCCCCGTGCTGACAAGGGTGTTGCATCGAGGACTCTGGGTTTGATGCCACAGCTCTCATACTCACCCTACTGCCCACCCTAGGCGACTCTGTAAAGCCTCTTTGCCAGGGACTCCTCAGCGCAGAAGGCAGAATAACTACATTTTTCTAACAGAAAGCACACTTTTCTGCCTCGTCCTTACTTCAACAGTGAAGCAAGAAGAAATTCAAAGCTGACAAGGAGGGTGATTTTTCTACAACAGTGATTCATCGGACTGGGAGGAGGTGTCCAACCTCAGCTTTTGAGAGCCGCAGCCATGGCAGGTTTTTTGGAATTACCATGTGCTCTGTGTGGAAACCAATCTCGTCTAGGCTCTTTGTATGTAACGGCGTCTGGTGCAGATACCCCTATCACCTGTTAGGACCCCAGTTAAACACTCCTACTCTATCCTGTCTCCACGCCCCCCAACCTTTCCCCCTGACTTCGTCCAGATATTGTGTTTTTGCCATCGATCCCATTCTGATAGTTACCATCCGTACACGGCCAGGCAGACGGCATTCACTGCACCATGCAAATACCCACACACAAAAACTTCTGTGCCCTTTCTCAAGGCTTCTCCTTTCCTGCTGTGCATCCTTAGGCTTCTGCCATTTTGAAGGACTATTAAATGACTTCACACTACCTCTGCTTGGCAGTTCATAGCCATTTTTGCTAGTCTCCAGTAATTTATCCCCCTACCCCATTAACGCCTGCTTGTAGTTTATACAGGCGCCAACAAGCCTTTTTAGCATTAATGCTCTGTGAAGCTATTTCAAAATAATGTAACCTGTGCTCAGCATTGCAAGTTCCTCCTTAAACCAAGACCTTAATTCAACTATACTCCGTTTGAATTCGCACCTGTAGGTAGTTGAGGTGCATGAAGGGGAGGATTTAGTTCCTCTCACAGCTCAGCTCATTTTGGGTACGCTTTAGTTCGGTAGTCTGGGCTATGGAGTAGATTTCTTTGGCCTGCATCTGGGATGAGTTCTTCATGTTGCCGGATATTTGATCATATCATTTTGCAAGGCATGTATCATTTATTGCACTTAAGAATTCAGAGTGCGGAGCTAGATTTCCCCTGTTCCACCTCATACCTTACTCCACAAGCCCCACTTTCTCACTATGCTCCTTTGATAAAAAGCGGCATCGATTAGGTGATGCTGTCTGCTGCCACCAGCTCCTTCTATATGCCTGTGGGACTGATGACCAATTTTGTTTCCATATTGTCAGGGGTATGAGCCTGATGACTCTCATCCTGGGTGCTGTGAACCAATGAATTCTGGATGAGTATCACATCTCCGACGACCTCCAGAGTCCATGTAATCTTACTCATTGGAACATTATTTCTGTTAGCTCTTGCCTGCTCCCTGGACCACGTGGACAGTGCCTATCTACGTTTTTCCATGACTGAAAAATTGCTGTTGCAGCTTCTGTGGCTAGCTTCTCTTCCCAGGCCATGCTGATGAGATCCATTCATTCACGGTTTGTCTACTGTAGTTCCCTTTACCCAAATATTCTGGAGAAAACCTCAAAGAAGTAATAGTTGATCTAAGGCATAGCTGAAAACCTATTGTTTGTTCTATGTAGTTATGCTTATAGATTCCCACTTCTGAGCTCCCTTCCTTTCCTCTTGTTATGCTGTTAACCAAGTGTTAAGGTGCCCTGTATAAAGCATGAATACATGATCTGGTGACTAGGATATTCTTTATGTATAAAGCATAACTAAGAGAGCACTGGCTGGCTTGAGAAGCGAGTGAAGCTCGTTAGCACATAGGTATGAATGTTTGTGTTTTTATACAGCTTAAACCTAGCTAGAGAGCAGTAGGACGATGAGAACAGATACAACAAGCACTGGCGTTGCCAATAGGTCTCGCATTAGGAAAGTGTGAGCTATTGGTATTGTAAATGACAATTATTTTTTTTTAATATGTGTTGGCATTGAAAATATATAAATTAATAGCATTGTTATTTACAAAGCCAATAGCTTACACTTTCCTAATGCGAGTCCTATTGGCTATGGGAATGCTTGTTGTTAGCCAGCAAGGACAGTGCTGTTGTGGTGCTGAGTGATGCTGTTATGGTGCTCAGTGATGTGGTGGTGTATTAAAGTGATGTGGTGGTGTCCCAGAGTGATGTGGTGGTGTCCCAGAGTGATGTGGTGGTGTCCCAGAGTGATGTGGTGGTGTCCGTGAGTGATGTGGTGGTGTCCCAGAGTGATGTGGTGGTGTCCGTGAGTGATGTGGTGGTGTCCGTGAGTGATGAGGTGGTGTCCGTGAGTGATGAGGTGGTGTCCGTGAGTGATGAGGTGGTGTCCGTGAGTGATGAGGTGGTGTCCCAGAGTGGTGTGGTGGTGTCCCTGAGTGGTGTGGTGGTATCCCTGATTGATTTTGTGGTGTACATCAGTGATGTGGTGGTGTCCCTGAGTGCTGTGTTGGTGTCCCTGAGTGCTGTGTTGGTGTCCCTGAGGGCTATGGTGGTGTCCCTGAGGGCTATGGTGGTGTCCCTGAGGGCTGTGGTGGTGTCCCTGAGTGGTGTGGTGGTGTCCCTGAGTGGTGTGGTGGTGTCCCTGAGTGGTGTGGTGATGTCCCTGAGTGGTGTGGTGGTGTCCCTGAGTGGTGTGGTGGTGTCCCTGAGTGGTGTGGTGGTGTCCCCGAGTAGTGTGGTGGTGTCCCTGAGGGATGATGTGGTGGTGTCCCTGAGTGATGTAGTGGTGTCCCTGAGTGATGTAGTGGTGTCCCTGAGTGATGTGGTGATGTCCCTGAGTGGTGTGGTGGTGTCCCTGAGTGGTGTGGTGGTGTCCCTGAGTGGTGTGGTGGTGTCCCTGAGTAGTGTGGTGGTGTCCCTGAGTAGTGTGGTGGTGTCCCTGAGTGGTGTGGTGGTGTCCCTGAGTGCTGTGTTGGTGTCCCTAAGGGCTGTGGTGGTGTCCCTGAGTGCTGTGGTGGTGTCCCTGAGGGCTATGGTGGTGTCCCTGAGGGCTATGGTGGTGTCCCTGAGGGCTATGGTGGTGTCCCTGAGGGCTATGGTGGTGTCCCTCAGTGCTGTGGTGGTGTCCCTGAGTGGTGTGGTGGTGTCCCTGAGTGGTGTGGTGGTGTCCCTGAGTGGTGTGGTGGTGTCCCTAAGTGGTGTGGTGGTGACCTTGAGTGGTGTGGTGGTGTCCCTGAGTAGTGTGGTGGTGTCCCTGAGTAGTGTGGTGGTGTCCCTGAGTAGTGTGGTGGTGTCCCTGAGGGATGATGTGGTGGTGTCCCTGAGTGATGTAGTGGTGTCCCTGAGTGATGTGGTGGTGTCCCTGAGTGGTGTGTTGGTGTCCCTGAGTGGTGTGTTGGTGTCCCTGAGTGGTGTGTTGGTGTCCCTGAGGGCTGTGGTGGTGTCCCCGAGTGGTGTGGTGGTGTCCCCGAGTGGTGTGGTGGTGTCCCTGAGTGGTGTGGTGGTGTCCCTGAGTGGTGTGGTGGTGTCCCTGAGTGGTGCGGTGGTGTCCCTGAGTGGTGTGGTGGTGTCCCTGAGTAGTGTGGTGGTGTCCCTGAGACACACAGGTGGGGGGAGGGCAGCCGATCCGGGCTGACTCACCGGCGGACTAAATTTACACTAAATATTAGTGTATTGGGAAGAAAACTGTTTTTATTAATGATTTGTCAAATAAGATAGCATCGTTATTAGGAGCACCGCCAGTGCGGGAGGAACATTCTATTTACAATGAATCAGCTCTACGGCAGGTGTAGTATTGGCAATGAAACGTAGTGTTCCTTGATGCGCGGAGGGGGGTTTTAAGATACTGCAGGAGTCTGCAGGGGGGGCGCCGTGAGCTGGAGGTCTTGCGGGGGTGAGCGAGGGCTGAGGGGAAGGGTTATGACTGAGTCTGGGTAGTTAGAGGGGGAGCTGGGTAGTTTCCTAGGGTTATAGGGCGATGGCATCTGGTGTTTTGAAGGGTCCATGAAGAAACGGCGGAGTTCTGTGGTGGTCGGGATGAGGGGATGTGGCGGACAGTAAGGGGGTCTGCAAGGACCGAAGGAGAGGGCGAGCAGCCCGGGACGAGAGAGCTGCAACGCGAGGATGTGGATGACGGGGGGGGGGGGTTGGTGGGAGTCTGCGATGATCAGAAGCGGGGGAGGGGCTCCTGGGGGCTTTGATGTGAGAGATAAATTAGGGGCGGGGTGGACTCTGGCAGGGGAGGGAACATGGCCTGGAGAGAGGCCGAAGGGAAGCCGGATGGGGGCGGGAGTGCAATTAACATGGTGTAAACGGTCCGAATTCAACGTAATGTGGGGGCTCTGTGGTCTCTGTTCCTCACAGGAAATGTGTAGCTTTTAGTGGCTGGAATATAGCAGATAGTGGGTTAAATGGACTTGGGACTGCTCACCTACAGCAGCAAAGTCAGGGAGCAACAGGCTTTCAAAATATGCATCAACACAGTCCAAACTGCTGCCCACAGACTCCCATAGCGCTTGTGGATACAAAACAACAGGAGGGAAGGGCGACATCGCATGTCTGGCCCACGCGCCCCGGGGCAACTGCGTGTCCATGCGTTAAGATATTCCTTACACACACGAGATCCTGCTGCCAATACGATCTTGGGACAAATTGGAGGCCAGTTGGAAGCCGGCGGGAGACGGGGCTGCGGAGGTTCAGTGGCTATGGGGAGGTAGGCAGAGGTTGGTGTGAGATTACAGCGCAGATGCTGGGGGGGACAGTGCAGGGGAGGAGAACAGCTAGGGATTATTGTCACTGTGTCGCATTAAATGGCAATATTCCAAAACGATTAAAGGGAGCTTTTTGGTTTTAAAGTGACGAAAAGTAAATCTTAATGTTCTCATATCCGAAAAACATGAATTACAAAATGAATAGCAGGGCCAGTCTATGAAGTGTTAACAAAGAAAAAAGTAAAGTTTTCAGGTTTTATTTTCCACGGCGGGAGAGCCTGGGGCGGGAATGCGAGCGAGGGGAGGCAGGCAGATTAGGAGGGAAGCCGGATGGGGGCGGGAGAGCCTGGTGGGGGTGTGAATGCGCGAGGGAAGGCAGGCGGATTAGGAGGGAAGCCTGATGGGGGCGGGAGAGCCTGGTGGGGGGCGTGAATGCGAGAACCGAATACTCTGAGCTTTCCAAGTGTTTGTGAAAATTTATTCCTAACTAGCTAAAAGCGTCAGAATACCTGCATGGTTATTACGATCTCTATATTCCAATGTGATTGTCATATCGAAAATAGTATAGCTCAGCTGCTCGTGAAAACTTAAAGCTCATTTTGAAATGGGTTCTCACGAGCTGCAGTTACAAATATGATGTCATTTGTTTTTAATTGGTTATTTTTACCGTGTTTTTATAAGGAGCCCTCGGTGGAAAAAAAGTGGTGAAGTCCGTTTTGTATGTTTACAGATGAGCGCTCCGTAATGTTGTGTGCAGCTGTCCTGGCATCCCCTTTGACTGGTGATGGCTGAATCATAGAGTGATGTTAGAGCGGAAACCCGGGTCCCCTGAATCAGAGTTGTTTTAGGATCCACAGTGTTCCGGTCAGACCTAGGCTCTCTCTCTTGAACATGGCGGCAGTGAAACAGCATCAATCGCTGCTTGAAGAACCTCCGCACCTCAATGGAGAGTTTGAACTAGAGGACAAGGATGATGAGGCAGATACCAGACGGCAAGGCTGTGATTGCGTAGAGAGAGGGGAGGTGCTGGTGTGGGAGGGGGAGGAGTGCTGCTAGGGCAAGGCTGTGATTGCGTGGACAGAGAGGGGAGGTGCTGGTGTGGGAGGGGGGAGGTGCTGGTGTGGGAGGAGTGCTGCTAGGGAAAGGCTGTGATTGCGTGGAGAGAGAGGGGAGGTGCTAGTGTGGGAGGGGGGAGGTGCTGGTGTGGGAAAGGGCAAGGCTGTGTTTGCGGGGAGAGAGAGGGGAGGTGCTGGTGTGGGAGGGGGGAGTTGCTGGTGTGGGAGGAGTGCTGCTAGGAGAGGAGTGAATGCTCGTGCATGTTTGCTCACGTGATTCACGTGAACTGCAAGAAAACCGCGGTTGAAAGCCCTTTGGTTTGAAGAGAAAATAGCCGACTTGAATTCTCCCCATTTCCCATTCCTGCGGAATGGTAAAGGCGAGACCTAAAAATAGGAAGTAGTTCATAAGGTAGAACTATGGAGTAGGTGGTAATCTTCTTTGAAGATCTGAAGGAATGTTTTCCGATTATTTTCTGAATGATAGGAGAGTTGGTGCTGGTCTGATGTTGTGATTGTTAATTTTATTTCACATCCTGGGTGCATGAAGAGAGAAAGTCTACTTAATAATTTGTTGTGTTTCCTTCTTGCAAAGCTTTGTCTTCAGTCTGGTGAGGACAGTGCTCCTGGCCCGTGTGGTCAACCAGAAGCGGTTAGTTTGTTTGACAATAGGTCGGGCGTAATTATTGAGGGCATTGTATGTGATGCTGCGAGTCTTGAAGACGACCTGGACTTCCAAAGGGAGCCATCAGTGAAAGGATGATGTAGACATATTAAACACGGAGGGAAGGAGAGAGATAAAACTATGTCTTATCCAGGGCGAGAGATGAAGAAGGTTTGATAGCTGCACCCGTCTGGATCATCCATGTATTGAAGAGTGGACAATGATGGACACATGAAAGACTGTACATGTTGCACATTTTGTAAAACAAATACAATGAAGCAGCTTTGAGTTTGATCATAAAAGGGGTCGTCGAATATTAGTTTCTGACAGCAGTTTGATGGCAACAAAGTTTGATGTGCTAAAGAATACACAGATTTGATTAGGTTTTTGGGGCAACTTATCGCTAGTGGGATTTCCTTGTGCACTGATGAAGAGTACATACATGAGCATCAGACCGTTCAATAATAATTTAAACAAAAATATTCAAACTACAGAGTGATACCAGTGGATTTTCGTATTTGAATGACACCCAAATCACACCTAAGTAACTCCATGTGAGGGTTAAGCTCTGGAAACCCATGATGTTCTCTACACTCAATGTAAGGCCATGATATCCTATCTCCATGTTATACAGGGGACTATATCTGCGGATGAGACTCCCAATCACCAGGATATACAGGAGGCCATATCATGTCCTGTAGTATCACACCTTTATTACTGGCTGATGATGCCCCCATAACATGCCTTAACCCCAAAGTTGAACTCTACATTGATTGTTAAAACAACCGAAAAAAGTGCCCAATAGATTGGATTGGGATAGTTCGGAGTAGGGTCATTTGGAGTGGGGTCATTTGGAGTGGAGTGTGGTAGATTGGAGTGGAGTGTGGTAGATTGGAGTGGGGTGTGGTGGGTTGGGGTGGAGGGGAGTGAGGTAGACTGGAGTTGTGTAGATTGGAGTGGAGGGCGGAGGAGTGGGGTGCAGTGGAGTGGGGTAAACTGTGGTAGACTGGAGTGGGGTAGATGGTAGATTGGAGTAGGATAGGTGGTGGTAGATTGGAGTAGTGTAGATTGGAGTGGATAGATTGGAGTTGAGTGGGGTAGATTGGGGTGGGGTAGATTGGAGTGGTGAGGGTTAGAAAGGGGTAGATATGTGTGGATTGTGATTTATTGGGGTAGATTGTAGTGGAATGGGGTAAATTGGAGTGGGATTGAATATAGGAGGGTAGATTTAGGTGGATTGGAGAGGAGTTGGTCAGAGTGGATTGGAGTGGGGTACATTGTTGTAGATTGGAGTGGAATGGATCAGGGTACATTGTAGTGGGGTAGACCAGAGTGGGGTAGATGGGGGTGGTTAGATTGGGGTGCAGTGGAGTGGATTGGGATAGATTGGAGCGGAGCGAGGTAGATTGTATTGGGGTAGATTGTGGTGGTGTATTGGAATGGGTAGATTGGAGTGGTGTAAAATGGAGTGGGGTCGATTGGGGTACAGTTAAGTGAGGTAGACTGGGGTAGTAGATTGGTGGAGTGGATTAAATTGGGGTAGTGTTGCATAGATTGAGATGGAGTCGAGTGGAGCGGGCTAGATTGGTGTGGAGTGAGGTAGATTGAGGTACAGTCTAGTGGAATAGATTGGTGTACGTTCTAGTGGGATAGATGGCAGTGGGGTAGATTGGATTGGAGTGGAGTTGTGTAGATGGGATTGGGGTAGATTTGAGTGGAGTGATGTAGAGTGGAGTGGGTTAGATTGGGATGGGGGAGTGGATTGGTGTGAAGTGGAATGATGTAGTGATTGTATGCATGGTGTGGTTGTGCACTGCCATTACAGACAACACATTTTCATTTGAAATGACCAGTATATTTCCACCATAATGTGTCAAAATGTCATCACCTATGGTATTGATGTATTTTGATTGCATGCAAATATTTGTTTCCACCTTACTTCAGAATGACAAAGAAAATGACAAAGAAAATGTGCTGAGTTTGTACTTTCCTAATTCTGTTGTATTCTAAAATATCTGCAGTTCATTTTTGTTGTGTTTTAGAAAAAATAGCATCCTACAGCCTCTCCTCTCACGTGGGTAGAAAGCAGGATTGTCACATAAATGTTCACTCTTTGATGTCAGAGAAAGTAAAGTAAACACCAAACTCCCTCAGAAGACATTTGACCTCTCTCTTTGAATGCACATCAAATGTGACAAAATAAGAACAATATTAAAACCCTGTTTAGCCAGTACTCTGAAGGATACAGTAAACAAGGGATGCGCTACTGGAGGGACAAATGGACAGCCTAAAGCAAATAAAGCCAGAAAATATAAAGCAAGCTACTGTGAGTTACAAACCACAAAGCCAATAGTAAACAATGAGCGAAACGCATTCACAGGTGAGCTTTCAGAATGTCCTCAATAAGTCGTTAGCAAACAGCTGGTATGCTTCGACCTAAAAACCATATAACACCAATAGAGATTGCTGAGGGACAGAAAGAATCATAGAGGGGTGAGCAAAAACAGAACAGTTGCGAGAGGAGGGAGAAATGTTCATACCCTATGGTGTTGAAACAAGGTTTGGCACTTGGCAAAATCACCCGTACAAACCACGGCAAAGCAGTTAATGAAATTGTAAAACTGTGCCTGTTCTTTTATCAAGGGGGAAAAACAATCAAGGCATCTTGCAGGTCATGAAGTTGTTTTACTACCTCAGCTGCTTCTTTATACAGCAGAAGAGTTTGCTGTCACCACAGTTCCTGTAGCTAACAGTGTGCACATTCATTCTTCTGCAGACTTCTCCTCCTCAGCACCTTGTAGAGCACAATACTTTTGTTAGTACTTTCTTGTATTTCAACACAAAGAATAGGGTGATGTGGTACTGTCTTGCAATAAGAACAGGATACTGTGGTACTGTCTTGCACTGGCAGAGCTCTGAGCAGCCCACAACATGTATCACAAGTAGAAGATCTTTATTCAGTCGATTTCAGAAGAATAAAAGAGCAGAAGGGTGTGTTAAATGCGCACCATTAACCTTATATCTGCTGCAATCAAAGTTTAATGATTTGCAACTCTATCTGTATTCATGCTCATCCTAGTCATGGGGCGGGACTGGGCTGCTAGTGAGAGGAGCTTGAGTGCTGGGAAATGAGACCGGCTGGGAAGTAAGGGAAATAACAAAAAGTTACTTAGAAGAGCAAATTCAAAGAAAAGCTGGAGACAAAGGCCATATGAGTAGGAAAGAAGAAAGGAAGAATTGGCAAAATAAATGAACCCAGGAAAAAATTAATCTACATTCTTTAACCCTTTGTGCTGAGCCCTTTTTTGGCTATTAGGGGTAGTTTGAGCTTAGGCCTCAATAACTTTTGTTTTCAACATAAAGTATTCCTGACAAATTTGCGTCCTTATTTTCTCTACATCCTGGTGATTCTAATGGCACAGAGGGTTGGTGAAGTCCCCTTGAGGGTACCGATAAAATAGGCAAATATAGCAAAATGTTGAGTTTTTGGGGAAAATTAGGAAGAAAGGTGCTCTGGATACAAGTGTTTCTCTTAAAAACAGCATCAACAAACTGCTTGCTGTGCTAAAGTCACCATCTTTCCAGCTTTTGGGAAAGTGCAGAGCTGAATAAAAAACGAATTTTTTTGTCACAAATTTGTCATTTGTCAATTTTTCTGTGCTCTCTACCTATTTCCAGTTTGTGGCGGAAACCAGTGTGGAACCAATGGGTTATCTAGGAAAGCTATAGATTTCTGAAAAGTATACCAAAAAAACAAATTTAATAAGGGGTCATATGTATAGAACCCTCAAGGTTTTCCCAGAGAAATTAACTGTTGGAATAAAGAAATATTGAAAATTAGCAGGAAGAAAGCCGCCATTTATGACAACATTTGCATCTGTAACTTTCTATCACAATATCCTATCTACAAACGCAATATACCATCACGTCCGCTAGACCCTTCTGGTTGCTGGGATATATAGAATTTGTAGGTTCTCAAACAACCCAGGTGTCAAGAGCCAACAACTGAGTTTTACCGTACAGTGTTTTTTATTGTGTACCAAGTATAGACCAATTCATATGCTGAAATATGTAGAGTGAGAAATGGGTATCAAGGAAACCTATGTATTTCTGAAATTGGTACAAGATATGGAGTTTAGGAACGATGGTTATTTGCACATGTCTGAATTTGTGGGTATCGATACTAGCATACAATTTAGAGGGTATTTTTCAAACTGAATTCTATCTTACACACTGGCTTACATTTGGAAGGGATAAATGCAGTGAAATCCAATTAGAAATAACAAATGTTCTATGATTCTATGCTCCCACATGTCTTCCTATAAAAATTGTATGTCATTTGTGTGGGTAGGCTTAGTGCCTGCGACAGGAAATGCCCTGAAAGTGAACAAAGACCATCACAATTTTCCACTGAAAACGGGCGCTTTTTTGGGGGGAAAGTGGGTAGCTGTGTATTTTGAGCCTTAGCTCAGCCGGCAGCTAGGGAAAACATGCAAAGGAGTATATTTTTTAAACCTAGACACCTATGGAAATCCAGGGTGGGGTGATGTGCACGGCTCTCATCAGCCTTTTTTACCCAGAATCCCTTCAAACCTCAAAATTTGACTAAACAAACACATTTTCCTCACATTTTTGTGATGGAGAGTTCTGAAATCTGTGGGGAGTCACACACTTCCTTCCACCTAGCGTTCTTCCACGTTTCCTGATACAAATGGTACCTCATTTCTGTGCGTAGGCTTAGTCCCTGCATGAGGAATGGGCCTAAACCGCAACATGGATGCATCACTTTTTTTCCACTCAAAACTGACCTTTTTTTGCAAAGTTGGTAGCTGTGGATATTGGGCCCTAGCTCAGCCAGCCCCTAGGGAAACCTAGCAAACTTGCACATCTTCGAAAACTAGAAACTTAGGGGTATCCAGGGTTCTGGAATCTTGCAGGGAGCCACATATTGCCTAACAACCTGAGTTCCCACTTAATCCCACTTGTATGGGTGTGCCACGAGACCATGACAAAAAAGGGCCTAAAGCACTACATTGAGAGACAAGTAGGGTTGTATGACAGAGACACACATAGCTAAACCATGCATGCCTCTACAATGCAGCCCTAACAATGAATACGTCTGAACAGCGCATTCCTTAACCACGCATGGCTTTACCACGCAATTTCATGGTAGAGGCGTGATTGGTAAAGAGATGTGTGGTAAAGATCACACCCCAGATTCTCCGCCCTGAGCCCTAAAAATCTGGCCCCTGCCCTATAAGCAACCTGACCCCTTAAGCCCTATAAACTCCCCCACCCCTAAAATCTAAAAGAACCACAACCCCCCGCCCAAAGCCCTAAAACTCTGGACCCTATAAACACCCCCTGCCCTGAGCCCCACAAATCAGTCCACTGTCCCATAAACAACGCCGCCGAAGCCCTAAAAATGACACCCATCTCTAAAACTACCTCACCACTCCTGCCAAACCCGGCCCCAGTCACTCATACCTGTCCGCGTTGAGCTTTCTTTCCTGACGGTTCCTGTTCCTGTTCTTCCCCATCCAGACATCTAGACAGCACACTGCCTTAAACACGCGTATGTGTGCTTAAGGCATATGTGTGGGTAAACCAAACATGGGGAAATATCATGTGTGGCTCTGCCCGCCTTGTAAAGGCTGTTTCCCATAAGCAGTCGGGGTAGCTGCGGTATTTGGGGTTGTGCTGTTCTACCACCCATGCACGACTATGAGCCACAGGCATTTTTTAAAAAGTAGACAGCCAGGAGATTCCAGAGTGCTGTCCGCTCCGTGGATACAATGAGGTTTTCTTACCTGCTATGCCCTTCAAACCATGCCTGAAATCAAATATTTTCCTTACATTTCTGTGTTAGAAACTTCCAGATTCAGCAGGAATCCACAAGTATCCTACCACCTGGTGTTACCCCACTTGTGCTGATAAAAATGCTGTGCCACTTCTATGGCTGGGAATAGTGCCCACTACAGAAATGGATCAAATCAAGGGCAATGGAAGCCCTTGCGAGGGGACTGGTAAAAATGTGTTCATCTCTTTATGTCTTGACTAATCAGTATTTTTCCAGAATAGTCATTTTAGCGACTAAACCGAGTCCTTACTACTGTCAGTTTTCCATGGTGCAAGTTTGTGTTAGTTAACATCTTTGATCAGAGATTTCGGCTCTCTGTCGGGAAAGGGACTTGGTTTGTTAGTCTGCATCATTTCGTAGCCCTCTTTCGAAGTGCGTTACGTTCAGAGAATGGTCGTGGTAGTTCATTTAAGTTACATATATGCAGGGACAGGGTAAAGGTATAGTGACATAGACACAATCACTGTTTTATCACAATAAGACCATTCCAGCCTGATTTAGGTCTAGAGTTCCCATATATCCATAATACATAGGCACATATTGTTTGAATTTCTTATTCCTATGGGTTCGGAGGTATATGATAGATGGTCTACTTTTCGACCCCTGTAGGAAGACTTGTTCCTCAGTGTGGGGTCTTCATCAGGACATTGTTGTAATATAACAGTGATTGTGTCTATGTCACTATACCTTTACCCTGTCCCTCACTCACCAATTCACTCCCATTACCCAAATACCCTTTTCTCTTCTATCACATTGTGAGCACTGTAAATATTTAATGCACTAGAAACATATTTAATCTGATATATGCAGTAATATTATTGTTTTTGATTCATATGTGCATCGGATGAATGTATCATTCGTGGAAATTAAATATTCTCTTTTTTCTAGTTTTTCCTGTTCAATTGACTCAGAATCATATGTGGTGAATTGTTTGTCTGCATATATGTAACTTAAATGAACTACCACGACCATTCTCTGAACGTAATGTACTCTTTACCCAGGCCGGGTAGTTGTTTTTGGGTATACCCCATTAAAACTTAACCCTCTTTGGAAGTGGGCTGAAAAATCAGACTGCTAAACTCACAGTTCATAAACTGAGCCTTCCACTGCTCTCTGCAGATGTCTCTCACATCTGGAGTCCCACAAACGTGAAAAGAAGGGTGGCAAGGCTTTTTTGAGCGAAAATGCAAATCTGTCATCTGGGCGTCCTGAACCCACTGCCTGTAGCCTTAAGAATGAATTAAGGAGTACAGATGTTTGAAATCCGCATAATTTGCTGCTGCGTGATTACTCACACATTCTAGAAAATTATGCGTAATTATGCAAAACTCAAACTGGCATTTGGCGCTATGTTTAAGCTCAAAGTGTCAAACTCTATCTTTTAGCTTGAAATATGCCTGACGCAAGGGCACATTTCGAGCAAAACAAAATAGCACAAAAACTCAAAGACTGCAGAAGCATTCGCTTGCGTTGTTGCTGTATGATTGCGATAACTGTTTGCCTCGAATGGCATGCAATAAGGCGATGGGCTTTAATAGGGTGATATCACATAGCAAGCATAACAAAAAAATTCCAAGACTAGGCCCATGTAACAGAAACTTCACCCCGGCATATTAAGCATCAGGCTCTTCTGGGCTTACACAATCCTTCCCCACCCTTCATGGATCTCCCACCCCCGACGCTGATATTAATTATTGTAATGTCTGCTTCACACTGACCGATGTCCCCTCACTAGCATGCACCATGTTTTCAGTGTGAAATAAACACTTAAATACATTATATGCCTGTCAAACAGTGTGTTTAATAATACATTATGGGCCCGATGTAGGTAAACTCCAATTTACCACTTCTTAAATACCGAATCATACCGATTCGGTATTTAAGAAGTGGTAAATTGGAGGGGGGGGGGGAAGATGTGGGTATTTCAGAATCGGTAAATACCGAATCTGTAAGATTCGGTATTTGCCGATTCTGTAAATACCGAATCGGTATCCCCCATTGATTCCTATGGGCCTTGAAGCCCATAGGAATCAAAGGGCATTACCGAATCGGTATTTACCGATTCGGTAATTACCGATTTCTGCAAGGGTGCAGGGGGTGTCACTTTGACACCCCCTAGCACCCCCAATACAGGCTTGGGTGCCATGTGGCAGGCATACATGCCCTAGGGGCAGGTCTGCCTGCCACATGGCATAGGTGTGCATGCACACATGTGCATGCACACCGGAATCGGTATTTTACCATGAAGTTGTATTTCATGGTGAAATACCGATTCGGTAACACCTGTGGGACTCAGAAGAGTCTCACCTACATTAGGAATTTACCGAATCGGTAGAATTACCGAATCGGTATTTTACCGATTAGGTAATTTTACCGATTCGGTAAATGTGCAGTTACCTATATATGCCCTTGGAAACGGGCACCTACATACCAAATGGCCATTTACCGGTCGGAAACGGCCGAAATCGGCCGTTTCCGACCGGTATTAAGGCTCCTACATCGGGCCCTATAAGTTATACTGCACTTTGGTACATTTTATGAATGGTTACAAAGTAAGTAAAGTGGCATAAGTTATTGAAAACTTGCAATTTCTGGAGTTCCTTTAGTGAAATTGCATGTTCTTCACACTAAAGTAATGTCCTAAAAACATATTTGAGGTTCACGTAGAGGAATATTTTGGAATAATAAGTATGCTTGTGCGCACGAAAAATCCACCAGTATGATGGATTTCTGAATGATGTATTTTTTGGGTTCGGAGTGGAAAGACGTGTTCTGCATGGAGGGAATGTGAAATACCCAACCAGGGAAACTCAGGTAAAACTACTGTCAGTGGCAGAAGCAAGTGCCTTTCCCATGTTGGAAGGGGCAGGGAACAATCCTAATATTTCACCAAAAGGATCGGGCAGAAAAAGCCCTTGTGCCAGTCTTGAAATATTTATACTAGGTGGTTAGGTACTACATTTGTTCCATGCGAGGAGGGTGAAGGTTTCTGTTTTCTTCACTTCAACGATCTGCAGGTGACTGCAGTGTGTTATGTTTCTACACCATTTAATCAGGTCCTTGTCGTTCTTCTCTTGCAGCGGTTGACAAATACGAAGAACTGAGAGCAGAAAACGTGAAGACGAAAGATGAGGTCAGTGCTGACTCATGTTGGCCTTGTTTACTGTGTGCGACCTGGGGCAGAAGATATACAAATGTGTGTGAGTGAGGGGTTCTGGGTCAGCCTCGGGGACGTCGAGTGACCCTATAAACATTTTCCCAAGGTTTGTGAGCCTCAGACTCCTTTAAAAGCACATAGTAGTCACATAGTTTTGAAGCCAAATAGAAAGGAAGCCACATAGTATCAGTCTGCAAGAATGTTTTATTGTTATTTACATTCTGCAAAGTAAGAATTAGATCAAACGTGTTTAGGTTTCTGGGGTGAGTAGAGGTAAGGGGTTTTGGGGGTTCTGGGGTAGGTACAGGGAGAGGGCTTTTAGAGTTCTAGAGCTGACAGATGTGTAAAGGGAAATGAGGGGTTTTGAGGATTCAGGGTCAGGTAGAGATAAAGGAAGCTAAGCGTTTTTTGGTGTTCACTGTTTGGTAGAGGTAATGGGAAAGTAAGGGTGTTTTAGGTGATGAAAGAATTAATAAGGGTAAGGGGTTTAAGAAAACAGAACAAATATAATAGTGAAGGGTTTCGGTTTGGAGTTTATGTGCTTAAAAGAAGACCATCTTAAATATTTCACATTCAATATTTTTAACTAGGGTTGAATAAAAAAACATAAGTGCAGCAGCGAGGCAAAGTTTCGTGTTTGGACAGTAAAAAAAATGGAATATGTTGTGTCCTAAAACTGCTGGGGGATGTCTCAGTCAAAATTCTTGCCTTTTTATACAGGCTTTTGCAAAGAAGGAAACATGGGGAGCAACTGCAGCCAGCTGTAAATCAGACCTTCATAGCACCAGAGCATGTTGTCTTACATAAATTATTGCCAGCCAGACATTGCAAAACCCTTTAATTTGTGTGCGACCGGGGGCTGGCCTATTTGTTTTGCAATTTTTTTATTGCGTTAAGTACAGTTGCAACCTAGCTCTTTTTTTACTAGCATGACCAGTATTTTAATGTCCCAGCCAGAACAATAAGGAAAATCTTCTAAAGCCTGTATTTTTCCCCATTATCCGTATATTCTTTAAACAGTAAATATAAGAAGACAGCACTATGTTCTAGAACTATCTTAATAATGCCCGAACAATAATTAAAGTAAACAAAGACAGAAGGGCATGGTAAACATTTTTTACAAAATTCTAGTTATCCTGCCCTGTCCTTTGCAGCAACTTTAAAACGTTGAACAATAGGTTGTACCCTTGCATAATAACTTCCAAAATTCAAAAATAGAAATGAGACATTAACGTTCATGGATCATCCTGTTGGATATGATATTTTATTATAATCTTCAAAGTTGATGCACTGTGTTACATATGATTTGCAACCGTGTGTTCCGCCCCTTATGGTGAGCACGCCTGGGGCTTTTTCAAGGCTGACATGCTATAATCCATAACATTATCAAAATCACATATAATACACAACATTACATTCATATTAATTATGTCCAACATAGTTTGTAAAATGTCAAAATTAATCAATTGACACGATTCGACAACATGCAAAAACAAACATACACAGAAACAAAAAAGGGAAAACATCAAAATGGTTTAACTTAGACATCTTGGAAGAAAAGAAAACCAGACATATTATCCTTATCAATTAGTGAACAGGTAAGTGCCAAGTTACATTGTGCATCCATTATAATATCCACCTACAGTGTGTGCATTCTATCAAACTGAATGCATCAATGTCCATCCTCATGCAAAGAAATGCATTTGCTATTATTAACCAAAATTGTTAAAGAACCATGTAGTGTTACAAAAAATGGACAACGGTGCCACCAGAGGAGCCGATAGTGAAGCGAAAGAAAACGTTTTGGAGAAAATGTTAGAATTTAAGCTTACTTCCTAACACATGACCGTATTATTTGAATCTTCACTCTGTACTCTAAAAGTAAAATAATGGAAAGATATTAGGCAAGGCTTCCACTCTCGAAGTCCCGCCAAAAACATGTCATGCTCAAAGTACCAAAGCGGTTGTCTGCGTTGCTCCGATTTTTGAGAGGAATAAAGTAATCGAAAAAATGCATGAAGTTGCGAGCAAAAAACGCAGTTGCGGTCTAGAACATGTTGGAATAGAGTTATTCCTCCAATGAAAAGGGTGTAATATCGAATAGCAAGCAACGTGAAAGCCTTAAATCGTGAATTAATTACCAGTATTTTTCTCTGGGAAATGTGACAACTTGCATTGCCACCTGGCTATTTTTTTTATTGGCATGAGAAGTATTTTAATATCCCAGCTGGCACAAAAATTAGGAAAATCACCTACAGCCAGTATTTCATCCCATTATCAGTGCATACTTAAAACAGTAATTAGAAGAAGAAAGTACTTTAAAATATGTTCTTGAGCTGACTTCACAACCGCTGACTGATAATTAAAGCGGGCAAAGACATAAAGGCTATGTTAAAACCCGAAAACAGACAATTTTATTTAAAGTTCCATTTCGGGTCTATGTCCAGGCCTGTGCAGAAACCTAAACCGTGAAAAGATGTCTGGCATTGTAACCCTAGTGCTGAAATGCTGCAGGTAGGTAATATGGCCCCAGCCACACAACCGGCCTCACCTCCGTAAACTATTGTGAGAAGGACCAAAACATCCTATCCTACTTACATTTTTTTTTTAACTTGACGCTCTTTGCCGGAGGCCATTTGATGATGGGGAAAGAGAGCTGAGCTGTTGTTGAACAGCTGATTCTCAGCGTGTGCTGGGTGAGGCATCAGGCAGAATGAGGCCACACAATTCAGGTGGTGAGGGTAACAGGAACATGGCTGGTGTCTCTGGCAGGTTGGGCAGCATGAATGTATCATTCCAGGTTTGATGAGGTCTACATACTAGTCCACAAGAGGACAAACAAGTAAAAGGGAAGAGTACACAGAGCAGGGGACCTCTGTGACTTCAGCTTCATTCTTTACCATCAAACTGGTCTCAAACACTGAAGGTTGGTCATCAGGGCAATAGTAAGTCTGTTAAAGGTAGGGATTTTGCTTTCTAGAGGCCCAGCAAACCATGGAGGTGAGATGGGGAAATTATTTTGTCTCCTCGTCCCCCCTCACTCTTGTCCCCTATGCCCCCTTATTACAAAATCTGCTGGGCAAATAAATCCTGCGTCACCCACACTTTATGCTCCCTTGTGTGGAATGTGGTCAGCTACTGCATTTCCATGACTCTTGCTTTACCACGCTTGGAGTGCAGGGAGTATCTCGGTGATATCAGATACTTTCACTCAAATTGAGGAGAAAAAATAAAACTTGGAAAGGTTTGATTTGTCAGCATTCCAATTATATGTGGGATCAATTGATACTGTGGGTTTTGGCCATCTGAAAATCACCTCTCTGGACAGGCTATGCCAGCTCCAGTCAGGCTACAGTGTGGTGGGCTTTGTGCCTATTGGTACAATTTGTCAAGAATTTGTAAGTTACTTTGGATCCTGAGATGCACACTCACTCTTATAGCTTGTTGTTGATTTAAGCACCATTAAGCTCGTAAATTATATTAATATGTATTAAAATATATTAAAATGTAATAAAATATGCATATGTATGTGTGTGTATATCTATACCTGTCCTTCTCCGTATAGCTGTAATGCTGTATGCGCCTTATCGAGGGGGTATCGGCAAAGCAGAGATGGCTCGCTCTATATAAATCACTCCCTTCCTGCTTCAAAGAACAGGCGCCAACACACTCCATAAAACGCACAGTGCATACATTGGAACTTTGACTTCAAAGTGCAAATGTAATGCCATATATTCTATACAATTTTCTATCTCATAATCCAGTATTGAAATACCTATTGCACATTTATATAAGCAAAAATATTTCAAACTCATTGATTTCTACTCCACGCATCATACAAAATGTAAAAAAAAAATTATACTCGTATAGTTACTGATCATACACTTTTTGTCTGATTTCTACTTTCAGTATGATCATGATTATAGAAATAGATTTTAAATAGAGAGTAGGCGCCCAGTTATACAAATGTTCAATATTAAGGAAACATTTTGTGAACAGTGAGGTATTAAGTTGGCTTCTGTTAAATGCGTTTTAGCACTCTGCACTTTATTTGGTGCATGTAATATAAAAACATACAAAATGTTTTCTATGTGTATAATTGTTGTAACCACTTATAAAGGAAGGAAAAATGGCGTCCCTTTGTGTGAGAAAGGCTGTTACTGCGCCCGAAACGCATTACGGCAGACTGTCAGGAAAGATTTTGTTTTGTGCTTGAAGCTTCTTGGGTGAGGCACAGGTTCAGACTGATTTGCATATAGCTATGTCTGAACTGGGGTGGCAGAGTGGGCTAAAGAACGGTGATGGATTAAACCCAGATCTTTTGACTGGGTGTGAGTGTTTGATTGATTTAGATGCTCCGTCCATCACCACCCCCTTTTGTACCGCTCTTGGGTGTGTCAGCGCCTGTTTCTTGAAGCAGAAAGGAGTGAAGATATGTTTCTTTATATATCTATATCTATATTTATATATTACCTACTGGTGGTCACCAGTAGGTGGTTGTAGTTAAGACTTGCTTTCTATTAAAAAGTAGTTTTTTTGTTGCCTATATCTTTGGTGCCAGTTAACGAATGTTCATGAAATTTTCCCAAACAATTTGACACTCACTTCAGCTTGTGTCTGAAAGTTCCAGGGTGGCCCGTCATATGGGGGCCGAGAAAAAGAGAAGGGGGGCGAGAAAAAGGGGGTGGAGTTTCCAAGACGAGTTTTCGACATGTTAATTCCCATTGTAGTTTTGAACACGACTACTGGACGGGATTACACTAAATTTGGCTGGAAGATAGATTTGTTCCGCAGATTACGCTTTTTGTGATTTGGTGTAAATCAGTTCAGTAGGTTTAGTGATATAAACCAAAAACCTTATTTGTATTTTTAGGGACACGGATCCCCCGCGGATTATCAGCGGATCCCGTGCAATAGCAAAGTCCTGATTGGCTGGTCGGACCTTCACAGAAAATTTGCAGCCACCATTTTTTTAGTCGGGAAACGGTCCCGAGGCTGAAAACGTCTGTGCAAAGTGAATAAAGGGGTCAAGGTAAATGTACCTTGATCCCATGGGTGTGTTAGAAGGGTCCCAGACGGACTCATAAAGGCCAATAAATTGCCTTATAAAATTTGTTTCTCAACGTGCTGGAATCCGCGGTTCTCCTACTGTGCTCAGCGCGTCCTCCATCCCCTGTGGAACTGCGAATCCTGACACATCTCATCAGAGGCCACCCCCTTTGTCCACCACTCTGCATGCGTGCCTCCATGCATGCCTCTTGGGACACTACTGATTGGGGGAGGACGTCCCTGTGTATGCAGAGGGTCCTTGGGGGTCAAGAACCCCTCCTGTTACCTACAGTAAGTCCCATGCAGCAGAAGTGCTCAGTGTCTTCCGAGGCCCAGTCCCCTTTCTCCACCACTCTGCAAATGCACCTCTTAGCGTACTACTTGTTGAGGCATGAAATCCCCTAGTATGCTGAGGGTGGTTGGGGGCCAACAACCTCTCCTGTTACCTCCAGTAAGTCTCACACAGCGGAATTGCTGAGAGGTCGTCAGATGCCACGCCCCTTTTCCCCACCACTCTGCAAATGAACCTACTGGTGCACTACTTGTGGAGGGATAACGTCCCCATGGATGCTGAGGGCACTTGGGAGCCAAGACCCCTCTCCTCTTAGCACCAGGAAGTTCCACACTGTGGGATTGCGGAGAGCTCATCAGAGGCCCCCCCCTGTATATAACAAACTGACTCTGAAAGATTAGAGGTTATAAGGTAAGATTCATGAAGCCAAATTGCGATCGCAATAGCTGCGAAATAGCAATTGCGATCGCAAATTTAGTAAAAGCAATTCATGACAGTGAAAGTAGCAAAATTGCGAAATCGCTAAATACAAACAGCGATTTCGCTAATAAAATCGCAGAATCCTGAAACCAGCCCATGTGCGAATTAGAAATAGCGAGAAACCATGGATTCTGCGAAATCAATTGCGAACTCGCTAAATAATCGCAATTGCCTTTCATGAAAAATCGCTGATTGCGAAAAACACGAAAATCGCTATTTGCGAGGCGCTATTTAAGGAGAACCCAAACCAGGTGGTAACCAGCAAAGAAAAAAAAAAGTTGATTAAAGTTAACTGCAAACAGGTGCAGGCCTGACCAAACACACTAAAGGACATGCAGCTGGAGACTGAGGACTCTCACAATGCCAGGACTCTACATGGTGGTCAGGCGGCGTAGGCTACAGCGAGCAGCACAGAATAGGCGTAGAATCCAGGAGCGGATATTCCGTCAGCGGGTCACCCTTCTGGGCCAAACCAGGGAGCAAATCTATGCTAAGTACCGCCTAAATGGCCCAATGATCATTAAGCTGATCCTGGACCTAGACCCCCTGCTGCAGCATCCGTTCCCACCCATGTGCAGGTATTGTGCAGCCTGCACCTACTGGCCTCCGGAAGCTTCCAGGGGATAGTTGCCGTCGCAGGGGGGATATCCCAGCCCACCATGTCCCGCTGCCTAAGGAGTTTCCTGGATGCAATGCTGACCCGGCTACACCACTACATTTCATTCCCCACCAACCAACAGGACATAAATGACACCAAGCTGAAATTCTACAACATTGCACATTTTCCGCATGTAATTGGATGCATTGACTGTACCCATATCCACATCTGCCCACCAGCACAAACGGAATACATGTACCGCAACCGCAAGTCCTACCACTCCCTCAATATCCAGATGGTGTGCAACGCAAAGAATTACATCACAGACATAGTGGCACAATATCCGGGCAGCACACATGACTCCTTCATCTTCCGGCACAGCGGCATTCACACACTACTGGCAAGGGGAGACTTTGGCAAAGGACACCTACTAGGTAAGTACACATGTCCCCAAATACTACACTTTGAGCATGTATCTGCGCAGAATAGGCACTCACCCTGTGCTTATTACCCTCGGGTGACAGCGCCTACGGTCTACGTGAATACCTCCTCACCCCATACCTCAACCCTGCCACACCAAAGCAACGGTGTTACAATGCTGCACACATACGAACAAGAAATTGCATTGAGAGGACATTTGGCCTATTGAAGAGCCGTTTCCGCATACTGCACAAGACTGGTGGGGCCATCAAATACACACCTGAGGTCTGCTGCCGCATCGTGGCCGTGTGTGCAATACTCCACAACATTGCTACCAAGCGCAGGATACCAGTGGAGATATCTGGCAGTGAGTCTGAAGGTGACAACCGGCCGCCTCCACATGTACGTCATGCACGCGGAGAAAATCCTGCTGAAGGACACAGGCGCCGCAACCACATCACTATTAACTGTTTCTAGTGCACCCATTGCCCTCTCAAAACACTGCCCCATGCATGACAAATGTAATAATGACATGAGTGTGATTCAAGTTTGACCATTACTCTTTATTGTTTATGCACAATAAATTGGCCTTTACTTATTCTACTGTCTCATGAAGAGAGTATTGCTCCATACCTCCCCATGCTGGGGTAGTGGGTTTGCAGGGGTTTACTGCATGGCCTCCCTCAGAGTGTCTGAGTCCTCACTGTCGGTTACGACGAGACGCCCCAAGTCGTCTCTCTGTATCCTGAGGGACGGTGTTGGCCCTAGTTGCTGCTGTTGGCCTGCTGCTGCGGCGACGTGCAGGCATTGATGGCAAGGATGCCCTGCTGTTGGTTGACGCAGCATCACTTGCGTTGTCAGCCCCCTCTACTTCTCCATGGGCAGTGGCCTGGCTGCCGAGCACTGCTGCGGTAAGTAGATCTAGTGACCTGGCCACATCCTGGCAACACTGCACCATCTGGCCATTCATGGCGAGTGACCTGCGTGCCAGCTGTGATGTAGCATTCCCAACTACATGATTGGATCTTGTGTAGGCCGATAGGCGGGCCAGTAGTTGGCGGGGGCGTCGGCGGGTCATGTCCTGCTGGGCTACCAGCAGCTGGTTGTTCTCCCGGACTGCAGAGGTCATCTGGGATATGTTTTGGCCTGTCGCCTGCATCTGGGTGAGCATTGCTGCCATGTGACGCGCCTGTGTGCGATGCACCGCCAGCATGCGGCGTTCGATGGCCAGGCCTGGATCAGGTATTTGAAGTGCCCTGCCGTTGCCTGCTGGGTCCTGACGCTGCTGGCGCCTCAGTGCGCTGGTGTGTGATCTGGCACGAGCTGTGCGCCTCGTCTGCCTCCTAGGCGCTGGTAGTGGAGCCTGTACCACTGCTGTGCCTGTTTGCTGGGGTGTTGGCTGCACGGCTGTGGCTGCAGGGGTCGCCCTGTCCGCACGGGGTGGTGGTGGTGGGAGCACTGCTGGTGGCTGTGATGGGCCGGGTCTTTGGGAGGAATTGCCCTCCCCCTCAGTGTCCTCTTGGCTCTCGGCGATGTGCAGGGCCTCGCTGTCTGTGCTGACTTGCTCACCTGCACCTGTAATGTGAATGGGTGCATGATTAATGTTATGTATCTTGCGCAAGCAATGTTGATACATGCATGCAGTCTTGCTTTCCCTGACTGGCTTTTGGATTTACTTTGCATTACCTGCTCTGGCAGTGTTGGGCTAACTGGGGGTACATGATTACACTACAACTACCACAATGCAATGGGGCTTTTTTGGTGTGCATGGGCTGCATTGTTGGGGATGTCATATTGCTAGCTCAGGAGTTAAGGGCATTGTTGGGGGACAGGGTCGCAGTCGCATGGCACTTACCTTCAGATTGTTGGCTGGGTCGAGACGAGTCCAGCTGAATGACCCCCACGCAGGCTTCTGGCGCAATGGTGTCCTCTATCAGGTCCTCCAATGGGGTGTTCGGTGTGGCTACAGGTTCCCCTCCACCGGTGGCCAGTCGCCTCCTCTCAGGTCGTACCAGCGCTTTTTTAGGTCACAATTGACCGCTAGGTCACACCAACCGAATTGACCTTAGCGCGGATGCACTGCCAGATCCTGCGCTTATCTGCCTCTGGCACCAAGTCTTTTCCGAAGAGCCGGGCATGATCCTTGCAGACCCCCTCAATTAGATGCTCCAGTTCAAGTTCAGAAAACTTAATTTTCCGCTTTCTCTCCTGCCCACTGCTCCCTGCTGCATCCTGGGACATCTTGGAAAACTTTTTTCAAGCTGGGGTGCTGCACAGTGTAAGGTTTGGTGCTCCTCAGTATACTGCTGCCACTCCCTGGCTCTGTGTTCTGTTTGTGGGTGTGGTGAGCCTACTTCCTGGTTGTGATGTCATCAGTGGGCTCGAAAATGCGACTTCCCGTTTTTGCGATTTCGCAGTTAGCGAGATCGCAAATAGCGATTTTGCTATTTGCGAGGTCACAATTTCTACATTGAAAATTGCCGATTCTGCGATTGATATGCGATTGCGGCAAGATCGCAATCGGCAATTGCGAATCGCTTTTTTTCATCGCATTTCTACATGAATGCCAATCTGCGATTCTCAAACTGCGATTCGCAATTTTTCGCAATTTGCTAATCACAGAATGGTACCTTCATGAATCTGGAGCGATCGACCAACTGTCGGTACAGCCCATCACTACCTTGCATGGACTCAGACGTAGCCCTACCTACCAATCTGTAATAATGAGATCCTGTTTAATAATGTTTGGTGTAGCATGTACTCAGATGTTATTCTACTTTATGACAAGATGTATGATTAATGCAAATTACGCTACATCCATAATAGCTACTACTGTATTGTTATTCTAGAAATGCCAATAAAAATTATGTATAAAAAAACGTATGTGCCACTTGTAAGCATGCAAAAATGTGCACTTGATTTCTTTATGTTTAAATGATTAGCTCTGACGTAATATTGAATTAGTAAAATAAGATTCTTAGGACTGCTGTTGGGTAATATCCTACTGTCGCATTTTGCAGGGAGGAGCCCTGGAATCCTTGTTGAATTCCATGCTCATCAGAAATGTACTGTAGCCAGGAGTCTACGGGGGTACTTTTCCCAAATATCTTTTGAAAATTGGAGTGCTGGTATTTTTCTTGGAATCCGAATTTACACGTATTTGATTCAACTTGGTTGTAAGAGAGGGATCGCGAAATGTTTCTGACTGCGGGAGTTCTGTTGGAAGCCTTCCATTATGGCGCCATTGTGTGAAACTGTGAGCGAAGTGCAGCACGTGACACCGGGGAAGGTAGCTGGCGGGCACTTTCATCGCACTTGAGTTTGAAAGAGAGTTGTTGCAGGCACAACCTCAGTAGTTACCCCTTATTGGCAGGCATGCTCAGTGTAATGTTTTGAATGCTATCAGGTATTTTCCACAGTGTGGAAGAGGAACGCGTGATTTCCTCTACCTGCCCGGAGTTTGCTAGCACGGTGCCTCGGCTTAGCAGGGATTTGTTTCGTTCTGCGGAGATCATTTTGTTTGCTGAAGGCGTGTTTTGCGTGACCGAGAAACGAAGCCTTCATTACAAACTTTTATGCACAATGGTACATGTGCAAGGCGCATTACAGAAATGCCGGTAAAGCTGTGCCCAGAAATATGTGAGCAATTGTCCTGCAAACGATTGTTCTTTTTTTCATGGTCTCAAAGCCAGTGAGGTGTGTTGGGGAATTTGTTTAATGGTACCTACCACAAGCACATTACACCCAGGTGGTGTCTAGGCTCCTCTACTGTCTTTTCTCCCTTTTCTGCCCCCTACGAAGCTCTAGGTAATTAAGATGACTGAGTAACAACTCCACAGACCCCCCAATACTTTACAGGCTGGGTCAGAGGAATTATGCCAAAAGGGTGGACCAAGTTATGTGGCAGAATTGACTACATTATGCGGCATGAAAAGGCAAATTATGTTATGTAATGCTACACATTTTGCAATAGTTTTACCACATAATGTTTTTATGTTTACAAGTAAACACTATCTGGGCAAAGGTTTCACCTCATTAGAACCACTCTGACACCCAAATACAGCAATAAAGAACAGAAGGATGACCAGTCAACATTTACGAAGCCATTTCACTGCACAGCAACATGTGGTGTGCATTTTTGTAACTTTTGCTCCGTTTGAATGACAAACTAATGTGTTTTTGTAAAAATCTGCATATTATGCTGCAGATGGTGGATTATGTGGCAGCTGTGTAAAATCCATAATTATGCCAAAAACGCCTCGACTGCAAAATAACATAATTTAGTGGTCCTGGGTTCACGAGGCAGGTTCCAATCCTAGTCTCAGTCGGTTCTTTCCTCCTTTTCAGGTACCATTGTGGAGAAGTGTGGCTCAATGGTTAGAGCGGCAGACCCTGATGCAGACTTCTAGCCCGGGACCAGGGTTCAATTCCCCGACTCGGCGGGTCTTGGGCTAAAAAATTCCACGGACCTGATAATTCTCGCCTCGGTGCCTATTCCAATCATGGAGTCCCACTCTGCAACTCTGGGCAATAGCTTGCTTAATCTCCACAACGGCCCCCACAACGCTAAGGGTGCCTGGCCTCCACCTTGGGGGTGCCTAGGAGTGGACGCCTCACAGGGAAAGCCAGGATGGGTTCCACAGCGGTATTCGTACAAGCGCCTTGAGAGTAGTGCGCTATACAAGTATCAATTTACATTTACATTGAGTTGGATCACCAGATAATTCAGGAAAAGCCTTGGTATGAAAATGCCAATTCGAGGAGTGTCCTATAACCTTAAGCTTCTTCTTTTGCAGAATTAGAAATGATTCTCAACTCTATGGACCAAGTTCACATATTTTTTGCATCTAAATTCAATTTAGGTGTATAAAACGGTCACTTTGCACACAGAGAATCCCAAACCAGATTCAAAGAATCCGATTGGTTGGTTTTGCCATGTGCAAAGTTTATTTGCGAGTATGGCTTTTTCATCAGTATAACGAAATTTTCGAATTTGCAAAGATGAGGGCGTAGGTTTTCAGCTTAGGTCTGGTGGAAAAATATGATGAATTCCGCAAGCTGTTGAGCTGGAGGATATTCACCAGTGTTTAGTTTCCCAACTGAAAGATCTAACACATTTACTAGTGATAAGAGCAGGAGTAAGTGTGTTTCCACATTAGGAATGGAAAGAGAATACTGTCATATTTAATGGAGGGCATTATTTTCCTTGCAGAGAAACAAATAAAAAACTGACAATGTTAGTGTGCTCATGTACATTTACACAACATTTCTGTGTGTAGAAATTTGAGGCGGGACAAGACAACAAATTAGCAGGGAGACCTGAGCCGAGTGTTTGGCTTGATTCTTAGACTCCGTGCATGAGCTGAGCCCTGACAATGTTTCCTATGTAAATCATACAACAAGCGCATAAAATATATTAAATCTCTTAAAAATAAAAAAGTTTATTTCTTTACCATGTGGGTGCTTTGACATTATTACATCTTATAGCACTGCACTGAGAAGCACTTGTTAAAAGTGATCGTTTTAAACATGAGCTCAGAACCATTCCTGCCCCCATCCTACAATAGCAACAGTAAAATTAGCGAACCAAGAGGCAAGACAGTTGTAATGTGAAACCTGTATAAGGTCCAGACATTTAAGTCAAGTTACCCAAACATAATAGGTTTTTTTGCAGCTGGTATTCAAGAGGGCTTTCATACACGAATATCAAGAAAAATAAATTTTGATTAAATAAAATATTTGGCTAAGATCATACAGTTGGAGGGGAAGCCACTATTAATCCGGGGTATCTGCTTTCACTTTGTACAAATCAGCCACTAAATGTTTATCTAGTTGTCTCTTCTTTTTAATGTTAATGCGTTGTTTTTACCTCTTTTAACATTTTTCTGTAGTTCGATCTGAAGGTTTTGGAGTGCTTTACTTGCACACCATTTACATTACACAAAGCCACATTCATTTATTTATTTTTTGCCACGAAGAGATTAAGAGATTTGCCCAGATTCACAGGATGTTGAGCCGATGTAAAGATTCGAACATTGCTCATTTCAATATTCGGCAGCTCTGGCTGTAACACCACATCCTGGGTACACAACAGGAGCTGATCCAGAGCCAAGACTTCCGGCTTGAGCTTTCTTTCAGTAGCTTGCCCACCTCTAGTGAAAACTGCAACTTTGCCAATTGTGTTGGAAATTGTGCATGTGTAAATAATACACATTTGAGTACTCTTATAAGACTATAAGTCAGGTTTGAAGTTCTGGGGGAAATAGTCACTGGAACTATTTTTCAGGCATGTTTTTGGGTACCCTTAATTTCTGGCCCACTCATGAATCTGCAACAAATGATTGTTCACAATATAAACATCGAGTAAATGTGTGATACTATCTCGTTTTCCTTTCTACTTCCTCAGCTCGATAACAGAGAACCCAGAGGCTCGTATTGGATGCTGTCTAGGCCTGGGCAGAGTTCAGAGTTTTACTCCGCAAAGTGCCGGAAAAATCCAGTGCACTGTGCGGAGTCTGTTAATGCTTTCTGCCGCTCAAGTAAACATTCTACTCAAGCAGCAACTTCCTCAATGCGAGTGGCAGATTTCTCAACACGAGCGGTCCCGACCTGCTGCGTCCGCCCGCATTGAGAAATCTCGCCAAGAGGAGTTCTAGCGCACAATTGTTTTCTCGCCAGCGCTCACCAACATTGACGAGCCTCTCGAGAGAAAAAAACTCTGCTCCATGTCACCTGACTGAGTTTTTCGAAACTCCGGGCAGAGCACAAAGTGGGCAAAACTCTGCAAATTCTGTCGGCGGACCGGTATTCCTCGCCAACGCCTAATGCTTTCAAGGTGGTCTCTCATTAAATAACATATTTCCTAATAATTTTCTAGAATTTACCTTAATGTAGTGCACCTGATTATGAACCAAAGAAAATCTACTTTCCACTAGATATACCAGTGGAGAATTATAAATGGGCACAGAACGAGACGGGTGGCAGAAACACAACTAATATATTCTGTGTGTATGTGTCCTGAAATGTATTTGCATGCATTAGTACATAATACCTGACCAGTTGGCTTTGCTAATACATGTTATCACTCTGTTTGAAGTGTCTAGATTTTAAAATGTCGCTCTGTATTTTAGCATGTGAAGGGTCTGCTAAGTTTCGATTTTGAATAAAATGACACAGTAAGGTAAGGAGATCAGTCCTCCTGGAAGAGGGTGCTTGTGGGAGACATATGCATAGTGGTGTTTGCAGATTTTGTATAATCTAATAAAGGTGAGAGAGCTTCAGCTTGAGGTGAATGGTTCACGTTTGGGACTAGAGAAAAGATTTGTTCCCTGGTAAGTAGCAAGTGGTGGTAAGTTAGAGTATTAGCTGAGTAATACCAACTGTTGTGTAAATTATGCCTCTCTGAAGAATCAGTTGTGTACTGTTGTTTTGGTTTTGTGTGAGTGGACCCGGAGGTTGATTGGAGGCTGTATACTGAGGGGCTCTGATGGCTACCACGAGCACTGTTGGTTTGGTCCGTCACAGTATTTCGGTGTGTGTTAGCATAGTAATAGCTTTGCTTCAGGTGATGGCCTAGACTACCTTGATTTATATTAGCTGCATTATGCATGGTTTAAAACCTCAAGGCGTGGTGGGAGATAATGGGGTAGTAGAAGAGGATGAGCTAGAGATTTTGGGGGTCAGTAGAGATGGAAGGCACTGTTTCAGTTATCAAACAATGTGGTGGTGATGGAAAGGAGATAACTATGCGGTGATTGGATCATTACCTTCCCATTTTGATACTAGGTGATTTGTTGCGCATATTTCTGGTTACAGGAAGATGAGATAGATTGTTTTCTATAAGAGTTCCTATAAGGGATAGTAATCTTTGAGATGAAAAAAGAAAAAAAAAATTCCATCAGTCCTAGAAGTTAAAAAGTAATTAACAAAGAGATTAGTTTTATTGGAGCCCCGTCTGAGACTATGCTATTAGACCCTTAATTAAGGGATCCACCTTGGCCATAAGGGCTTAGTGTTTGTGTTATTTGAGGGTAGATGTTGTGTAGTGTAGGGAAAATTTGATCTCTGAAGTTTGTTACTTGCATCTTGGAGTCTGACCTGATATGACACTTGTATCCTGTTTTAAGTGTAATGCATTCTCTCTTGAGGTTCCGTGACAATTGTAAGTGGTGTTTTCGACTCGCACGAATATGGTCGAGTCTGGTATCTATGAACCGCAAATGACGAGTTTAGTAAGTGTGCGCAGTTTCGCTGTGCTAACTTAAACCGTTCGTTTGTTACGTGGGTTTTTCATCTGTACCCACGGGTTCCATCTTAGATACGGCATCCATTTTGTCTCTTGCCCTCAAGTAGCCAGCGAACGGACGCTGTCCGCTTCGCGACCCTGGGACTCCCAAGATATTTGCGGAAGACACATGTTCTTTGTAAGTGTCTTTATGACGAGGGGGATGCGACTGTAAGGCAGATGGCGCCGCTCGAGGCTCATCTTGCCGCACGGGTTTATTGTCTCAGCCGTGCATCTCATTAGGCACGTCCCTTTGATGCCTGTATCTCGTGTTTCCCGATACCTCCCCTTTTACACCCTTTCCGATCTCCCCACTGTCTCTGTCTTCCTCTGCACCTGTCTTCGTTCCTATTTCGATCTGTTTTACTGCTGATTGGAATTTACTAATGGTGGGAAGATGGGTTTTTACAGTTGGGAACCGCCAAATGTTTCCGCACTTATGTTCCGGACCTTGTGTGTCTCAAAGTGACCAAAGCGACCCCTCTGGGGGATAATTGTGGGAACCGGGTTGTAAACTTTTGTGTATCATGTTATCCTATGGGTAAAAACTGTATAAAAGGAGCGATCCACAGAACCAATTTGAAGCAGTCTCCCCGAACTACACTCGATGTACTTCCTGTGATTTCTGTGTTCCCTGCAGCAAATAAACCTTGAATCTTTGACGTCAAAGGAAGTGTCCCGTGTCTCTGTGACTTGTACGCCGGAGCAGGTTACCCACGAAGGTTTCAGGTGTTGTGCCCTGGCACCGCTGGGTCTTAAAGAACCCAGTCCTTCAGTTGGCGCCCAACGTGGGGCTGCATCAGTGGTACCGGTCCAAGCCCGACGATCGTGAGGAACTTCGTGTGAAATCTCCGAGGGAAGGTGCACCCCGCTTCATCGATCCTGTTGTCGAAATAAGTGGCCCGAAGACTTTTCCCGCGAAGATTCCCGCCTCCTGACGGCTGCGACGGACTGCTGCCCTGACTGTAGACCTGTTTTGGCGCCTGGCGTAGACCTTGGTATAGCGAGACGATTGACGGGCCTTCCTGGTGACGCCATCGATCTTTGAGTTAAGTATTTTGTGGGTCGCTCCCAGAGTTCTTGGTTGTTGACACTTTAGCGAGTGTCTTTGTTGTTCACGCTGTGTGAGTGTTTTTGTCGGTGACACTTTGCTAGCGTACTTTGTTGTGTTGTTTGACGACTGCAGCCGCCAAAAACCGAGGGTTTTGTTCCTTGCTGGGACTTGGTAAATCCCGTAACCCTTGAAGTTTGTGAAACTCGGCTAGTGTGCAAGATGCCTGGTCGCAGTACTTTGTTCAGTTGTTTCAGACCTTGTGGTGCGGATTCCCGACTGGAGGACTCGTGTCCGATACCTCCGGTTGGGACTCCTACTTATGACTTGTATAGCAAACACGGGCTAGGCCCGATTACCTTTAACGATTATTGGATTAAATATACAAAGAAAGACGGCGACCTTCGTTGGCCACCTCACGGTAGCTTCGAGGCGTCGATCTTAGATAATCTAGAAATGAAGTTGTTCGAACGTAAATCAAGGCCGGCCATGTTTGATGCCTTTCGGTTGTGGCGCAAAGAAGCCCGACAGAAAGAGATCAGACAGAATAAACGTAGTCAGCGAGATAATGTTGCTACCATAGTGAAGAAAGCTGAGCAGTTCCAGCGTGATAAGGAGGATAAGGATAAGGAAGTGTTTGAAAGACTACAGCGTATGTCCATAGATAAATGTTATCCCGCTTTGCCTACGGAGTCGGATAAGAAGGAAGAGGCAGTTGAGGATCCTTTAATGTCCTATCTTATGAAGTCGCCACCTCCGTACGTACAGGGTACCGCAGCTCCTGTGGTCCCTGCCGTACCTGTTCTTCCACCTATTGTTCCTCCGCCTGTTCCTCAACCTGCACCCGTTCTTCCGACTGTTCCTGTTCCTTTGTCTGTTTCTATTCCTACTGCTCCTCCGCTTCCACATACTCCTGTTCCCGCTACTGTTCCTGTTACTGCTCCTGTGTTGTTAACCCCTGTTGCTGCTACTGTTTCTACTTCTTCTCTTGTTAGCCCTGTGTCTTATCTCTCTCCCTCTACTCGTAGCCGTAATTCTCCTATTGCAGCCAGTTTCTTTCAGTCGCTCGGACCTGTTCATGGGTCTACTGGTTCCGATGGTCCTCAGAGACGTAGTCAGCTTCCTGGTAACAGGGAACGCGTTGCGCTATACAATATGGCGATGGGTTGGATGGTAAATCCGCAGAGAAATCCACCCCGAGTTGTTCTTGAAACATTTAGTCAATTCAACATACCGACTCAGAGATATGTGTTTGACGAAATGTGCAAGTTCCTACACGACCAGATAGCGGCCGATGCGCCTGACGAGGTGCTGACCGCCCTGTCTGAACTTCGGCTTCAGTTCGCAACTGGACTGATAGTAGATACTAATGTTCGACGTGCTATTGAGCGGTTGCTATCTCTTCGTCCCGCTCCCATCCCTCATGCATTGTTTGTTGAGGATATTGAAAAACAACCAGGCGAGTCTGGCCAATACCCTATGCGGGAAGTTCCACCAGTGTGGATGCCCGGCGATGCTAATGCTATTCCTATTGTTCCGCCGCATTTCCAGAGAGTATGGATACATCTCCCATGGAAAAGATCGGAAGTGTTACAGGTAAAGCAATCTTTGCCTGACCCTCGCAAAAATCCTGCAGGGTATTACAAGGAATTATCGCAGCTCGTAGACGCTACGATAATGAATCTTGCCGATATCGATATGTTGTTTGGTAATGTCGTACCGCAACCGGTATGGGCGAAGATTCGACAAGAAGATCACACAAATGAATTAGGTGGTGATTGGGCTGCCATTCTAGCGGCGGATGGGTTGCAAGTTGGTGGCGCTAAGCCTGAGCAGCTGATTGCTGCTCTTCCTCAACGAATAATAACATTAATGAAAACGCTTATGCCAGCCATGAGAGTCAATTGGGACAAGTTGTCAGCCTGTAAGCAGAAGAAAGATGAGAGTGTATCAGACTTCTTTACGAGGTTTGAGGAAGCATTCATTGATCATAGTGGACAGGATATGAGTACTGAGGGTGGACAACGGTTGTTTGTGGATAAATTTGTGTCGAACTTGTTGCCCGATTTGAGCAATAAATTGAAGAATTCAGAGAGTGCATGGGCCGTTTCTACCTCAGCTCAGATATTGGCTACGGCACAATATTATGAAAATAGGGAGAAAGAAGAGAATGACCGTGCTGATAAAAAGACGAAAGAACTAAAAACTAAAGTGTTGTTGCAACAAGCGTATCCGCCGCGTTCCAATCAAAATGCGCCCCAACAGAATAGATCGCAGTCGCAATCGAATAGATCGCAGCCGCGTAATGATTCCTCCTTTCAGAGATCCTCGTTGGGGTACAATCAATGTGCTTATTGTAGACAAGAGGGACACATTAAATTTAATTGTCCTGCTTTAAATGAACGTAATAGTGGTAATTCGTCTAAAGGAGGCCGTGGTGGCTCGCAGCAGGCATCACGTGGTAGAGGTCGTGGTGCTCAAAACGACCGCTCTGATAACTCATCTAACTCTAATAATTGTTTTGATCAACGTGGATCGTCGCAAGGGCGATCTGCGCAGTACAATGTAGACGATTATTACGTCGATCAGGGAACCGACGACAGTAATTACTAGGACAGCCAAAGACAAGGAGAGGGAGTGGTATCAGTTCCGGTTGATCAGAGAGGGCCTTACGTCGCAGTTGCTACATCGGGCGTCGTTGAGCCTTTTCTGTTGGACACTGGTGCAGCGAAAAGTTCTATCATGCATTCGAAACTCCCTGGCGCACCTTTGTCTGGCTTAACAAATGTTTCCGTTGGATTCTCTGGCGCCCCCGTTAGCAATCCAGTTTCGCGCCCTTTGCCCCTTCAAATTGGGCCACGTGAGCTAGAAGCTCCGTTGATTTTGACTACTGGTTGTGGTGAAAATCTTTTGGGTCTGGATTTGCTTAAACGTATGTATGCAACTTTGTACTGTTCTCCTGCGGGTGTAAAGCTTACGTTAGGAGAGAGGGTAGTCTCTCCCATGTATTTGTCCCTCGATAAGCTTCCACCGGAATTGAGTTCTCTTCCTGCGTCTTTGTGGGCGACGGGTCCAAATGATGTGGGCCTACTTGATATCTCCCCTTATGTTGTTCAGTTGAAATCGAATGTGCGATTGCCACGTATTCCCCAATATCGTATCTCCCTTGATGGTGAACGAGCACTGTTAGCGATCATCTATGACTTGATCGAGAAAGATGTTATTGAGGAGACTCGGGGAAACGTGTGCAATAGCCCTGTACTGCCCATTCTTAAACGTACAGATCCTGCAAAACCGCCTGTTTATCGTTTTGTTATCGATTTACGGGAGGTAAATAAAATCGTGATTCCTCAATTTCCTGTTGTGCCTGACATCACGGCGCTACTGACTCTGATTCCAGCTACTGCATCATGGTTTTCGGTGATTGATTTGAAAAATGCGTTTTTTCAGCATCCCGATTGCCGAAGAGAGCAGGGACCTTTTCGGTTACTCTCTCGGTGGACGTAGCTTCCGGTTCAAACGCGCTCCTCAAGGCTACTGTGAAAGTCCATCTATTTACAGCCAAGCCTTGAAGGGTCAACTGGATGCGTTTCGGTTGCCGGTTGGTGCGGCTTTAATTCAATACGTTGACGACTTATTGGTGGCCGCTGATACTCAGGACATTTGCAAAATTGCGACAGTGTCGTTGCTGCAACATCTCTGTGAGTTAAATCACAAGGTGTCACCTTCTAAACTCCAATATTGTTGTCAAGAAGTAACCTATCTAGGTCACTTATTGTCAAAGGAGGGAAGGAGATTGACCCCAGAGAGAATTGCAGCGATTGCGCGAATGGCTGTGCCAAAAACCCAAAGAGATGTGCGTGCCTTTCTAGGTATCACGTCGTACTGCAGGCAATGGATTCCTAATTTTTCATTGCTAGCGAAACCATTGGTGGCTCTTACGTGCAAGGATGTTTCAACTCCTTTACCATGGACGGAAGAATGTCAGAAAAGTTTTTCTGAATTACGTGATTCATTGTGTTCGGCTCCTGTGTTAGGTACCCCTGATTACAGTAAGCCGTTTACGTTATATGTTCACGAGAGGGAAGGTTGTGCTTTGAGTGTCTTAACGCAACCTTTTGGTGGTAAGCAGCGTCCATGTGCATATTTTTCCTCGACCTTGGACCCAGTAGCTAGAGCATTGCTGAGTTGTTTGAGAGCAACTGCGGCAGCTGCGGTCTCCATCCGACAATCAGCAGGATTGGTCATGGATAATATGCTTACGGTGATGGTTCCGCATGCAGTTGATACTCTGTTGAATCGTACGAAAACTCAGCACCTGACGAGTGCGAGGCTGTCTGGGTACGAATTGACGCTCTTGGCAAGCCATATTCAGATAAAACGTTGTAATGTCCTGAATCCGGCAACTTTGTTACCAATCAGCGCAGAGTCAGATGAAGTAGCAGAACACGACTGCTACTTGAGGACGGAAGAGGAAACGAAAGGTCGAGTGGACCTTAAAAATACCCCACTGGAAGATCCGGATGGCACCCTGTATGTGGATGGGTCATGTTTCAAGTTGCCGAATGGTGATGTGACTACCGCTTATTCTGTTGTAACGTTGAATACTGTTGTTGAAACGGCAAGATTGAATAAGAATTCTGCCCAGGCTGCGGAATTAATTGCTCTCACTAGAGCATGTGTGTTAGCAAAAGGGAAACGTGTGAATGTGTACACCGATAGCCAATACGCTTTTGGTGTAGCGCATAGTTTTGGACGATTGTGGCGAGAGCGTGGTTTCTTGACATCGCACGGTACGAAGATACAGCATGGCCAGCTTGTGAATGATCTTTTGGATGCATTGACTTTGCCTATGCAAGTTGCGATTGTTAAGTGTAGTGCGCATCGTAAAGTGACGGATGATGTCGGTCGTGGTAATGCGTTTGCGGACGAGATTGCTAAGGAGACTGCCCGGAACCTTAGCACTCTAATGTATGTGACGAGTTCGGTTAGGTGGCCTACAGAATCAAGTATGTGTGAAGATACTATAGAGAGTGTACATGACTTGACTGCTAAACTGAGGTTAATTCACCAACAGGTTTACGACGCATTGCCGACGCAGACGGAGGGTCCAGGCCACCAGCTCCAGCCCGGAGACTGGGTGGTAACACGCAACTTCTCACGCAAGAATAATCTGGACCCGAGATTTACCGGACCTTACCAGGTGCTCCTGGCCACGAGGACTGCCGTTCGTCTAGAGGGGCGGAAAAATTGGGTACATGCTACCCATTGTAAGCGAGTCCCTATTCCTTTGCCGGCAGACCCGTGGGTAAGAAAAGGCATTGCGTCAACAGAAACAGAAACATTGCCGGCGTTTGTACCTTTCAGCGACGCACAGCTTGTTGGAGAATCCTCAGCGCAGCAGAAAGCCACTGTTGAAACATTGTCAGCAAAAGACTCAAGACCAGAACAATCAACTGATCAGCAGGACGCTGTCTCTTCAACGGATCCTTTGTTCGACGAGCAGACACGTCCTGGGAAACACAGATATTCTCTGCGATCTCGCACTAAGGACAAATAAAATTTTCTTGCTTTGCTGAAATTGACAACTACAATATCCTCGTTTCCCGTGATCAGTTTTGAACATTCGTATCACTGTGATTTGTGTATATATATATATATATTGAGTTTCCTTCCTTGTATCTTTTTACTTCCACAGCCGAGAGACTTTGTGCTTGTTTATACATATTGTGTATTGAAGGCCGTAGGGCCGCGCGCGTACTTCCTTCTGGATAGTAGGTCTTGACGCTAGGTTAAAGGCCGTCGGTTCCTGGGAACTCCTAGGGATTGACTATTGCTGCACAGAACGAAGTGCGTCAAGAAACGTTGCGGACGGTCGTAGGGAATGGCATTCTCGAAGCTGAATGATTTGGAAGGGGCTCAAGTCTATAGATTCAAGCTGCAGCAACTCAGTCGTACCAAATGTTTTATATTCCAACTGTTTGTATTGTTTTTGACTGCTTCTGCATTATTGGCGGGTGGGGTGTATTACACGATGTCTTACTTCTTACCTGCTACACCTACTCCTACTCCTTACCCTAACCTTACCTCTACTGCTTCTCCCCATTCCTTTCACATGTTACCGGAACACGAGCAGGCTAGACGTGTAGAATTCCGCAACAATTCCTTTATTCAGCTCCTCCATCAACATCAGTTAGTGGTTAACACTACTAATTGTTGGGTGTGTGGGTTGATGCCACATACCACGGATAAGGGAATTCCATATCTGGTGTTACCGTATAGTTCCCAAGGGTCAGCTCGAGCATTTCAAACAATGTTTCGAAGCGCACTGGGTTTCCACCCCATTCGAGAACCACGTTCCCCCTACTCTGGTCCTACCTCGTATCAGAAGCCTTTATCGATAGCTATAGAGGACTTAGATAGTGAGATCTATGATCCTTCGCTTATCCCTGAAGAAGAGGTACAAGCCTATAAGGTCCTAAGTAGAGGTGAATATAGTGTGTTCACTAGTGAAAAGCAGCTTAAAAGCTCGCCTCCAATATGGGTCGTACCCCACACTGGTAATTTCTGTCTTATGGGTCGTGGCCGAAGATCGCAAGCCCGACTTGGAGCAAGTGCTTGCACTGAAAATTACATTCTGCCTATGTTCTCGTCCCCTGTGTTTCTGGCTGCCAAGGGTACATACTTTATCTGTTATGATCGTGCATACACATGGTTGCCCGCTGACTTCATGGGCTCATGTTTTATTGCAAATCTGTTGCCTCCGACGTTCACTGTAGATGCCGATTATCATAAGACTAGAGGTGTGCGAGGCGTAATTAGCGAAGAGGATACTGCCGGTCAAGAGGCAGGAGACTTTTTCAAGGGTTTCCTCCCGTTTTGGGGACCTATGGTTAATAGTAGGAACCTGAGACAGTTGACTCGAGTGGTAGAATCGACAGCTAATATTACTGCCAGTGCCCTTGGTAATATCACCGCAGAACTTCAGGCGGAGAGACTTATGACGTTACAAAACCGTATGGTTTTAGATGTCATCTTAGCAGATCGCGGTGGGGTATGTAAGGTGATCCATTCGAGCTGCTGCATTTTCATTCCAGATAACGCTCCTACCGTCTATCAAGCCATCTCGAGGTTGCATAAGATCTCCGAATCCATACACGTGGATGTAGGGGATTGGACGCTACTTGGATGGTTTTGGGGCCTGATGTCGACTTGGGGTTGGAAAATTCTGATGATCATTGGGGTTGTGGTAGTGTTCCTGTTCATGTGTTGCCTTTGTGTGCAGTGTGGTCCTGCCTTATGTGGCCTCTGTGCTACAACGTGTATGAGACAACCATCTGTTACCGGAGGGACTCGGTTGGACAGATCTATGCTACAGCAACATCTCGATGGTCTGATGAATATTGAATATGATTCAGACTAGTGCTTGCCTACATGAGGGCAAAAGGAGCGTCTGAGGTTCCGTGACAATTGTAAGTGGTGTTTTCGACTCGCACGAATATGGTCGAGTCTGGTATCTATGAACCGCAAATGACGAGTTTAGTAAGTGTGCGCAGTTTCGCTGTGCTAACTTAAACCGTTCGTTTGTTACGTGGGTTTTTCATCTGTACCCACGGGTTCCATCTTAGATACGGCATCCATTTTGTCTCTTGCCCTCAAGTAGCCAGCGAACGGACGCTGTCCGCTTCGCGACCCTGGGACTCCCAAGATATTTGCGGAAGACACATGTTCTTTGTAAGTGTCTTTATGACGAGGGGGATGCGACTGTAAGGCAGATGGCGCCGCTCGAGGCTCATCTTGCCGCACGGGTTTATTGTCTCAGCCGTGCATCTCATTAGGCACGTCCCTTTGATGCCTGTATCTCGTGTTTCCCGATACCTCCCCTTTTACACCCTTTCCGATCTCCCCACTGTCTCCGTCTTCCTCTGCACCTGTCTTCGTTCCTATTTCGATCTGTTTTACTGCTGATTGGAATTTACTAATGGTGGGAAGATGGGTTTTTACAGTTGGGAACCGCCAAATGTTTCCGCACTTATGTTCCGGACCTTGTGTGTCTCAAAGTGACCAAAGCGACCCCTCTGGGGGATAATTGTGGGAACCGGGTTGTAAACTTTTGTGTATCATGTTATCCTATGGGTAAAAACTGTATAAAAGGAGCGATCCACAGAACCAATTTGAAGCAGTCTCCCCGAACTACACTCGATGTACTTCCTGTGATTTCTGTGTTCCCTGCAGCAAATAAACCTTGAATCTTTGACGTCAAAGGAAGTGTCCCGTGTCTCTGTGACTTGTACGCCGGAGCAGGTTACCCACGAAGGTTTCAGGTGTTGTGCCCTGGCACCGCTGGGTCTTAAAGAACCCAGTCCTTCACTCTCTGTTACTTGCTGCTCAGCCAGTCTGTTTGATGTAATGGAATGTTGGAGAGTGCCTGGCCTGGGAGACTATCTGTTCATGAGAGTGGGCAAAGCACTAGGATGCTGCACGTGGTATGGCGTTTATCTCGAACCGGTAACTAAGAGATATCATCTTCAATAAATCTTTATCCTATAGCCTATGAGGCTTAGCTATTATAACGCTCTCTTTGGTTTAGGTTTGGTGGCCATATTAAGATCAAACCTATTTATCTTTGTTAGCACCTATAGTATGAGCCGCAATATGTTGTTGTTGGGTATCACGTGGTAGAGAGAGGGTAATGTAGCAGTAAGATGTCCTTTTAAGGATCACAGGTCATATTTATGTGCAAAATCTCATAAGTAAAGTAGGATTGTGGTATCATTTAAATGAAAAAACACTTTTGGCGCAGCACCATCAGGATTATGAAGACATGCTTTGGTGCACAAGAAACATGTAGGTGCAAAATCTCACTGAGGTTCAAAATCACTGTTGGTTCAACACCAGCACAATAGGAGACACATTTATGTGAAAAAAATAGCATTTTGGTGACAAAAGTTAGATGCAGAATCACCCTTGGAAAGTCAGCAGAAATGTATTATCACATTGCGGTGCAAATCTTCTTAGTGTTGCTTCAGCAGCAGTGTGGAAACAGTTTAGGGACACAAATTGCATTTGAGGCTTGAGGTCTCGGACTTTTACAATCCTTTTTGCACAAGGATTGCCAATTACTAGTTGTGCGTGGTTTACTGGACACTATAATTGCAGAGTGTGATGATCTCCACTCTCCCAGGATACATTTAGCAGGTCATACCTGTTGAGGTTTACCCAAGGGAAAAAGCCTTCTAAATACCTGGAAATGCAGATGTTGTTGTAGTAAACACCAACATATGCATGTTATCAGTGCTTTAAAAGGGAGAAAAAAAAGTGCTGGTACTCATCAAATTAGGCTGCTGGTGTGGGGGCAGGCCAGTGGGTGTAGCTAGGAGGTGGATCTAGGGGTGGTCATTTAATGAGATCCACATGAATTGAAAATGTTTCAATTCTGAAAATATGAGTTTGCGAATTAGACATTTGTAAGTGCATTCAGCCTTAGGGTGGTCTTCCCCCAAACCATTTGCCTGTTTACCTCCTCTTTTTGCTGATTCATTTGGCCTTAGGACTCTGAGCACTGGCCTTACTACTCCTGACCAGTACATGTGCTGCTCCCCTAAACCTAGTTGCATTGAGTATATCTATAATTGGGATATTTAATTTATCTGTAAGCTCTTAGTAGAGCGCACAACCTGTTCCCAAGGTCTGTAAATTAAATGCTACTATTGGGCCTGTAGCACTTATTGTGTCACCAACACAAGTAGCCCTTTAGGCATGTCTCAGGCCTTCCACTGCAGAGGCTATGTATGCAGTTTTACTGCCACTTCGACTTGGCATTTAAAATCCATTGCCAAACCTTAAACTCCCTTTTCATTACACATAAGTCACCCCTTAGGTATGTCCTAGGTAGCCGATAGAACAGCCTAGGTACTATGTACGTAAAATGTAGGATATATACATATATGTTTTGCATGTCCTGGTAGTGAAAGACACCCACATTCCCAAGACACCCAAGACAACCAACTTCTCATAGGTTACTATTGGAAATTCCTTATTACACTTTTAAGCTGTAATTCATGATTAGAAAAGAGTAGCTTTGTCATGTTTTATAGCTTTGAAATGGTAATGATAAATCCTCTTTACTGGTAAAGTTGGATTAAAATTACTATTTTAGAAATGCCACTTTTAGAAAGTGGACATTCCTCTGCTCTTACAGCTCTGTGTGATTGCAGTCTCCAATACACATCAGGGGCGTGTGACAGCTTGACTTTGTGCATTCCCTCTAAACAGCCACACACAAAGGAAAGTTAGGTGTGTCTGAGTGCTCATCTGCATCTTGGTGGCATTGTCTACAGAACTGACGGTTGCCACCACTGCGTGAAGAAAATTGACGCATCACATCGACTGCTGAATTGACATTGACGCATCACTCGTTTGCAACCCACATCTTGCTGTTGCGACCTGGATCAAGGTACTGTGTTCAGCAAGCTTGTGTGGCTCCTGTATCGGGCTTGCGCTTCATCTCCTGAACTTTTGACTTTGCCCTGGTCCAGCACGACTAGATGATCCCCAAATGGCGCTTATTGCTGCTCAGCTCTACAGACATTTTTATTCTTTAAAAACTCATATCTCGATTTCTGCTTGTTGGATTTAGGTTGTTTTGGTCTTGTTTTATTTATAACATTCATATCTAAAGCCTGCTGTGGGGTCTTTTCCTGGTGTGTTCATTATATTAATTTGTGCTGTGTTGCAAAATACTTTACCCATTGCCTCCTAAGTTAGGCCTGGCTGCTCCGTGCCAAGCTACCAGAGGGTGAGCACAGGATAACTTATGTTGTGTGACTGGCTTACCGTGACTAGGATTGTGGTGCCTACCTGGACAGGGTGCATACCTCTGCCCACTAGAGAACCGGGGGCATATTTATGACACCCTTGCACTGCCATAGTGTCACTTTTTCTGACGCTCCTTCAGGGTAAACCTTAAAATCATATATCTATGAGGCAACGCATGGCTTTGAATGGCCTCAAAGATATGGAGTAAGGCAGGTCTGCACAAATCACTGCATTGCCTTACTTTGCGCTCAGAAGGGGTTGCGGTGGGTGTTGCCATGCAAACACCCATGGATTTTGACACTTTGCCAAATCTACAAGATCTTGTAAACCTGGGTATGCTCTGAAACCGCACGCCTCTCAAGGTGAGGTGTAACGAGGAGAAATATCTTTTTCTCCTCGTTAATTATTTTTTCAATTTGTGCTGCATTCTTCAGCACACAGAAAGAGGAACACGCCTCAATGGATTGTGTGCAGGAAGGTACCCCTCTCACGGCTGCCATGGCAAAGAAGAAAAGGAGTGTCATTGGAAACCGCCCCCTTTGAAGGAATTTCCTTTCTTCCTGCCACTCTGCAACAACTATCTAGGATGAAGTCATGAGCCACGTTTAATGCAGTGGCTCCTTACTGAAAGCGTGCATATAGTCGAAATGCTGTGCATGCTGACTTGACCATTTCACACAAAACCCGACATGCCACATTGAGTGAGGAAAAGGTCCAGTACTCTCCATGAAAAAAATCTGAAATGTTGGTACTCAGTACCTGAGAGTACTGGCCTATTTAACCCTTTTGCCGTGCCGGTAATTCCGCCACTGCGCTAGGGGGGAGGGGATTCGTGCGGCGCTGCCATGCTTGTAACTGAACCACGCCGTCACGAGCCACGGGCGGGCTGTGCTTATGACTGCGTGGTTCCGTCACTACTCCGCCCACTCACGAATTCGCCCTCGCAGGTGGGGAATCAGTGCTACATGGGGGGAAGGCCGCGGCATAACAGGACCACGCCGTCACGAGCACACGCCACCCGTGGCTCGTGAGGGCGTGGTTCCGTCACCAGCATGGAAGGGGTTAAAGCACTGCATGTTATGAACCTTGCCTCCTCCTCCTCCTCCTCCTCCTCCTCCTCCGGGGCATTCACAATCGAGGCCCTGGGAAAAAAAGGTATTAAGGTGCAAAGTCAGTGTTGGTTCAACATCAGCATGAGTGTGGAAACACTTTAGGAGAACATTTCACGTTTAGGCTCAAAACGCATTTAACTGCAAATAAGATATAATCCCAAACCATTGCACCATTGGTGCAGTATCAAAAAAAGTATACCTCATATCAAAAAAGGTATACTTCATCAGTGCACTTCGATTTCTTTGAATTTCTTTTGCAGGTACCACTTCAACCAGGGACAATTTTGTTGTTCTGATTGGGTCTGTAAAATAAAGAAATCAGTAGTGTAATGTGCACTCTCCTGAATAAATGTAAAAAGTAAAAAAAAAGTAAAAAAATCTCCCCGATTTTCATTATTGTGAAAACATGGAAAATTATGTTTGAATAAAAACTTCATTTCGGTACTTTGCATGTTGGATAATGCCTTACAACTCGTCTACTAAAATGTGTTAACAATGATAAATAATAAGTTAATAACACGTTTACAATCAATATATGGTGTATGTGAATTCATAGAACAAATCTACTATTTTTTAAAATATATTTTTGTGTCTCACCCTGTAATTTTCCAGCACATGTTTTTTTTGGGTATGTACTAGGTGAATCTTTTAATCATGACAGTTTGTGTTATAAATAAATTGGCTTTGCATTATTTTTTGTGACACTGTTCTACTCTACGAAAAAGCACATAATTTCTAATTCAATAACAAAGCATCATGTTTGAAGATCCAATCATGTGAGTATTCTTTTTGAAATATAGGTGGTAAATAAAAAGAGACGTTTATCTGTGGTGGTAACTGTTGTGTTATTATATAATTATGCACTGAAGGGCCCATGAGGGTTGATACATAAAACAGTTTGGTGAGATGTTGTAAATTATGAGATTGACTTCATGGCCGTTATTTCACCTACATTCCATGACAGCATGGGAAGTGACATCACATGACCTTTGCCCACTCAGGACATCAGAAGAATGTATACCACTACCGTTGACTCCATGACAACAAGGGACTTCTCTGAAGTAAGACTCTACACTAAGAGCAAGGTTGATAAAATGACGCTAATGATAGAGACAAGGCTTTGATAGCTGCAAGTGGCTATTCTCCTGTATCTAAAGGTGCAGGTATCTGAACACAGTCTGAAATACCGGCATAACAGTTCAATATCTTCAGTTGGCTAGACAGACCTCCAGTTCTCGAGCATCATCTTTAATCCCCGGGCAGAGCATCAGAGCCTCCGATCCATACTCCTTTACCTAAAGTTGTGCCTCTCCTGCCAGTGCATAGTTTCAGCTACCCAGACATAGCCTCTTGTACCTCATCATCTGCTCCACGGTGCTCCTATCTTACCCTTATTGGCATGTCACAGGTCTCTGACTCATCCATCAGAGGAAGGCATGAGGTCATTTTCATTGGTGCTTCAACTCATGTGTTCAAGACAGCGAAGAGGGCAGTGGGAGAACCTTGATGCACACAGGCTCCCAGTTATGGTGAGCGGGGGAGCTACATCAGTGCAGCTTTTCTCCTTGGCTCTAATGTACCCCGACTTCTCCCCACCCACTCACTCCACTATTCGGCATGGTGCAAGCGGACAGACCTGATATTTCCCAGTTCCACCCCATCAATAGTAATTAGAAGGTTGCCAAGAGTCCAAAGAGAACAGGCACTGAAGAAAGACTCCCAGCCCTGAGGTGTCACTATCTGACTGTGCCACAGTTATTTCTTTCTATCACAAATAGAGAGCATGCAGAGATGCTCAAGTGTGCAGTGTGCACTATACTAAATTCTGTGTTCACACCATTTAGTTACTGGGAGGGCTAGTGAAAGTGGGGGAAGCTGGAGACAGACATAAGGATCAGACGATGAATGTTTATCAGCTGTACATGGCAGGCACTTTCTGGTTGCATATATATTATCTTCCTTTTTATAAGCCTATGTCTGGCTCTTCAGTTCTTAGAATGATGGTGCAATGCCTTTCAGTGCCTTTTGAGATGGAATCGAACTGGAAACCTGTTCAATTGTAGTTCTTTTTGTTTCTGACACTACTCTAGCATGCACAGAACCTGCGGGCAGTGGTATTAGTTACCCAGAGTAAGTTATAGATTTGTTAGGCATGGAAGTCTGTGGTACCCTTGACCCCTGAATGGCATTTATTTCTGATAGCGTAAGAATCGCATACTTACTATTAACACTGAACACTAGAGAGGCAAGGTCAAACCCGATAGGCTTCAAGGTTGAAGTGTTCACATATTGTTGATTTTTTTATTGCTGAATAGGTAATGACCCTGAGATCAGGCACGAGGGCTTTCCATGGCAGGAAGCAGCATAAGATGTGAGAACGGAAGCACGATGACGCACAGTGGGGCTCTGACAGTGATAGGAGATTAAGATTATCCGAGTGTAGTTTGCTAGCTGGAGATATCTCAGACTGAGCCAGATAGATAAAGGAAGGAATGGACCACAATTCGCTTTAAAAACTTGGCTGAGAAGCATTAATCGTGCTCTAGATTTAGCAGATAGCCAAACCAGCTGAACGCATTTAACTCTGGCCCCCTTAATCTCAACTTCACGTTACAAAAATCCTCGCACTAAATCAACATTTTCATTATCTTAATGTGTGCTTCCAAGTAATCTAAAAAATACACATTGTCACAAATAATATTCTGACTTTTTTTTTTTATTATTGGTTGCGGTTTGTGATAGTGAAAGGTAGGTATGTAAGCTGTATGTTAAAAAATATATATGCAGCAACCTTTGTGACGTTTGTAAGTTTTTCTGAAAGAGCATTTTAGAAGGCCCAGAAGAAGGCTGCGTTGATATATAAGAGATAAAGTGCCCCTTATTGTGTATTATGATGATAGTGCAAGTCACTGAGGAGTCCCTTAACTATATAGAAGAACGAGGCTGAAGGCAGCGTTCCTTTTAAAGGTTTTGGACCTCCGAGGTGACTTGCACTATCCTTATCATGCATGGCAGGGCGTACATTATCCCATACAATACATGGTGACATCATCACTTTTCCCACAAACTACGTAAAACTTTGGTGTGTAGTTCTTTTGGATAGAGCATGTTTGCAAACATGAAGTATAATAATAGAACCTCTAGTGCAAAATTAAACACATCAAAACCTGTATTGATATTTGGCGCAAAAAGATTTTAGAAAGAGTTCAATACAAGTCAGTTAAAAAAAAAGCTGCAGTAACTCAGAATGTGTAAAAACATACAGAAAGATTCTAACTTTTCTATAATCATCTAAGAAATGCAAAACATATCCATGTTCTTTCTGCTAGTCGCTGTAAGAAAAATAAAGCAGAAGAAAGAAAAGTAATGTTTAATTTTCACTGCTTTAAACAGGTGCTCCGTAACCTGACCTGCCTTGTACTGCTGCTGCTTGCTGGCTTTGGCAGCAAGCATTGTGACTTCAGAACTTGATTACAATAACTTATTACAGTTGAGTTCTGACGTCTTTTCTTTATGATAGAAGACTGGGGTGCATCACTAGGCGCCAATTTGAAAGAAATTAGAGTTTTTTACAGGGATTGCAGAATCCCATGTCTTATAATTTACTTACAACTTGGGAGTTAACTACGGCGAGATGGGAATGCAAAATGAGCCCTGGCAAAAATGTTTTAACCATCCCCACATTCTAGGAGACCACGACTAGAGTGGGGCAATGGCAAGAGGATAGTCTCCTCCGCCAGCCTTGCACTGAAGTTGGTGAACACCGGATGCCTTTTGGCCCATTATTCCCACACGATCTGAGATTTGGTTGTGCAAGTCCTGCCTGTTATCTCAGAGGTGGCCCAAGCCATACTCTCCCAAGCTATTGTTAATGAGAGAGACACCATACAATGTGTACTGGAGACGAGTGACTCTTTGGGTAGAGCAATTTCATAGTCCGTAACCCTTCGGCACCATGCCTGGCTGAGAACCACTGGCTTTTCAGGGGAAATGCCCTTTGATGGCTCCCATCTTTTTGAAGAAACGACGCACTCAGTGGTGGAGTGCTTTAATGACAGCAGAGCTACGGCCAGGTCCTTGGCCTTCTCCGTGGCCATGAAGGTGCTTCCATCTACGTCAACTCCCTCCCAGTCTTCAGGCTATGATACCAATGTTTCATCTTCTATCATGGATTTCGGTGAGAATGACCCCGATGACCTTCTGCATTCTGTTTGTAACACTTACCTGTTGGTATATGCAGGCTCTGCAGTGGGACCTGGATTCCCAGTGGGCACCACATCAGGGGAATCTCTTCGACATTGTTCAGATCTCAGAGGGAACTTCAAAAGATCTGACAGGTGGCTGATGAACTGCAATGGGTCAGTGACAGGACCGTCTTCATTCCCCAAACAGAGCTGACAGGTACATCACTTTTGGGATGGGGCGGCCATCTGGGAGAGGTGGCAATTAGAGGACTCTGGTCTCTGGCGGAGTCCGGGCTCCAGATCAACCTATTGGAGCTTTGGGTGATTCGCTTGCCATTGAAAGTCTTTCTTCTTTCGAATTAGGGAAGACTGGTGTAGGTGTTCCCGGACTATACAACCACCATTTGGTTTGGTACTGCAGCAAAAAAGGCGGGGTGGGGTCGTAGACCCTTTGTCAAGAGGCTCTGCATCTCTGGACATGCCTGGAGTGCCCTGGCCTTTCCTTCTTGGTTCAAAATGTGGCAGGATCTCTTAATTCGACGGGAGTATGAACTCAGCCAAAGATGCAAATGGCCTCTCCATCTGAAAGTGGGGCAAGGTCTCTTTCAAGAGTGGAGAGAGCCTTGGTTAGATCTGTTCGCCACTGCTGAGAACGTTCAGTGTCAGCAGTTTTGCACGCCGGAGTTTCCAATGCGGCTACTGCTTGGAGACACTTTTTGTCTTGAGTGGAGCTCCAGCCTCCTGTATGCCTTTCTGCCAGTATCACTCCTGCCCAGAATTCTCAATAAGATCATGAACAACTGGGCCCAAGTTATTATTGTGTCTTTGGACTGGGCACGGAGAGTCCGAGCTACTAAGCATGAGCATTATTCCCCCAATCAGGCTGCCTTCTTTGAGAGGATCTTCTGTCACAGCAACAGGGGACGGCCTTGTATTCTTCACCTGCGCACCCTTCAGATTCATGTGTGGAGACATAGCGGTGACAGTTGGCAGCTTTCGACCTACCTCCCAAAGTCTATGATGTTATTCTGGCAAGAAGGCAGGCATCCCTCCACCAAGTCGGTACATGCCTGCTGATGGGATACATTTATGGCATGGTGTGCTTCAAGGGACATCATCCCCTTTCTCCACCTCTTTCTCAGGTTATTCTGTTTGTTCTATCTTTGGCCCAGCAGGGCTCTGTTCTGGGCACGGTTAAATGTTATTTATTGACCATTTCAGCTTTTTTTGCAGTTGCCGGTCCAACTTTCTTTGTTCAAGTCACCTGTTATAACTAGGTTCCTCAAAGGCTTGCAACATATGTTTCCTTTCAGGCCCTTTATCTCGCCCAAGTGAGATTTAATCCTTGTTCTGCCTTTGTTAAAGTGTGTGCCCTTTGAGTCTCTGCTCAATTGCCCTCTTCGGTTATTGACTATCAAGACTGCTTTTTTGGTAGCCATACCATCGTCCAGCAGGGTAAGCGAAATGCAGACTTTCTCAACTCACCTTCCCTACACCTCCCTTTATCCAGACAAGCTGGTACTCCAGACATGTTCTTCCTTCCTTCTGAGGATTGCGACTCCTTTCAATGTAGGCCAGAATATCAGCTTCTTTGCTCCACCTCACCCTTCCAAAGAGAAGCCCAAAAAGAGCATTGTCATTCTACCATTGGTCTCACACGAGTTCTTGGTGGACAGTCAACTCTTCGTGGGGTGCATAGGGGCATAGGGGCCAAAAAACTCTAAGGTAACGCCTTAACTGGTAAGAACTCTATCTAGCTGTAGATTCCTTACTGACCCTCCCATCCTCACTGCTCTGTGAACCGATTACAAGGTGAGAGTCTCCCTTCTAAAGACCTTGGATTTTCACACTAGTTGTCATTTTTCATCCTGGCTACGTGCTCCTGGCAAGGAATATCGCGAAAGTAACTGACAGCGCGCCGGGGTGGCGCTTTTATAGGTACCACGCACGTCATTTCTGGTGCAGAGGACGCCAAAGCCGTATAATGTCCCTTCAGGCACACAGGACATCTGCTCAAAAACTTCTGGATCCAGTCTGACGCAGTGGAAATATTCTAAAGTAAGAAATCTACAGCTAGATAAAGTTTTTACCAGATAACGTGTTACCGTAGGTAAGTAACTTGTATTTAGGTAGAAATAGACCACTGTGAATGTGTTGCAGGTAGCACTGGATGAGTCCGAGAGGATTACTCCATAAAGTTTTGTAGGGCACACAAGGCTGGTAAAAGGCAGAATCTATGCGCACTTCTTTGTCTAGAAGCTTTAATCAGACACAGATGATGTTACCTTTTACAACTGTTTGCCACATTAGTTACAATATTTTGGTACTAAACTCGCAACATTTGCTATTTACAATAGTGAAAAACTTCAGAAGTGTGGCATGGAGCACTTCATAAAAACATGTTATTATTGTAATTCTATTGTAACATATAACACCATATTGATGAATAGTGAGGGAACAGAAGTGGTTCATGAGAGTCACGTCAAGAGGATTGTCAGGCGAGTGAGTTTGTGTGTGTTGTTAAGAAACTGATGAAAGGTGAGATGTGAGAAGAAGGATTTGGGGAGTATTAACGCTATCCTTGATACCCTTCACCTTTTCACTGTGATGCGCCTCTGCCTGATGCTGCATCCCCTCTCCTCCTACCCCTCTCTTCTTTTGCCACAGATAATCCTTTTCCATGTTCAGTTTTCTGTTGCTTTGTTGCTGTCTTAGTCCTTTAAAAATCCAATACATTCTTATAAGGATGGGAGAGTGGAGACAGTTTGAACAGCAAGACATCAAGTTAATCAGAGAATGCTGGACCACTATGATATATGCTCTAAATTGAGGTTTTGATTGTGACGGTGAGGTCTGTTTCTAGTGAGAGGTGTAAGAGCTTTGTCTATCCAGACCCTTTGCAACATAAACAATGTGAATAGGAGATGGTAGCTTGGTTTAAAGTGGAGCCATTGTGTGCGACTGTTCATATGTGATGAGGCTTGCCTTTTGCCATAAGATGGAGTGTTGGAGTTCAAGAAATCTGTGAGGAAGGGTGTTTCACCAGAGACTGATATGACTTTTTAAAGATAAAGTTAAACAGCAACAGAATAGTAAGTAACTTCTGGAATTTGCAAGCTTTTTTGAAATTTAGTGGGGTTGGGGAGTGTTTATTGGAGAAATGATAGTGTGATGAGTGTATAGGCTGAAGTAGGGAAAATGAGGAACAAAAGGATGGAGAAGTGGTATTGGAGAACCTAGACTGACCTCTACAGTATTGAGGAAGAAAGTAAGAGTGAAAGTGAGAGAGAGAAGGGCAGTGGAGAAAAGGGCAAAGGAAAGAGAGAGTGAGAAGTAAGTATAAGGTGAATGGTAGAGGATTCATGTTTGAGGTACACGAAAAAGCTGAGGGTGCAGAGGTCACCACTCAGTGAAGCGAGAGTGGTGCAATAAGTATTCCGTGTATATGTTTGTGGATGTAGAGTCACCAATCACTCAGATAGTCTGTTGTAGGCAGGGTCTTCCTACAATATTCTGTAGCCATTCAGGTAAGAGGTAAGTTATTTATGTTATGTTAGGCCCTTGTGTTATAGCAACACCAGGTGGATCCAGTCAGGGCTTCTTCCCCCCTCTACCTGTACCTTTCTTCTAGCTTCCACTCGCAAGCACAAACACACATGTACCAACATTTTGTTACATCAACATTCTAGACAACATCTTAGACATGCAGAGAATGCAGGATACTACACACCTCCCTTTCTTACAAACAACAAAATAATTCCTGGAAAACGATCTGGGGCACCGTGGTAACAGTAAACCTATTTAGCTCTCACACACAGCACTAAGAAGAACAGACACTTTTGACTAAAAGTATTTATTACAACAGGGCAAACCTGTTTCTTTGTACATCTAAAATAATCACAAAGGATATCTTAACAGCAGCAAGAAGGTACTTTGAAAACAACGAGAATAAAATGAACATTTCTAACATGGTTAAAATGTAATCTCAAAGCCTAACACCCTGAAACATGCTTCTACGCGCTACCCTAGGACAGCATATAGTACAGCAACTTGTAATCTAGAGTTTCTTAGGGAGAAGTGGTGCACTGCATGCCTCGTTGACAGCTGAGGCTGCTGTTATCGGAAGAGTAGTGAAGAAAGCTTTCTGAAAGGCAAACATGCACTGAGGTTGCAGCCTTCCTCAGCTACTCTACTCTTATCAGTGTCAGGCAAGATGCATCATCTTCTCTGCATGCAGTCAATAACCAATATCTTCTTTGGATGGTATCTTGCATGATAATGTGGGACGAAGGACCTAAGGGTTTCATTGGTTGTCCTTAAATACTAAACATTATCAGGGATGAAAATCGTTGACATACTACACTTTCCCATAATTACACTCCGTGAGGTACTATTCCTTGCAAACTCCTGCAACATGGTACCTCTCTTTTTTCACATATCACCCATGGATAACCCCCCCCACCATTCAACTTCCTATGACAGGCTACTACTCTTCCCCAACATAGCACGCCACTGGGTACTCCCCATGCATCTTCTCACGACTGGGTACTGTATTTCCCCAACTTCTCATACCTAGGGGGACTCCCCCATACAACCTCTAGCAACAGGGTGCTGCTCTTTCCCCAGTTTGCACCAACACGAACACAATTGTATTACACTCCTATCTCTTTCCCACATCTAATTGTCCGTACATCTACGGCACTTAAACATGAGCACCCAGCACATATCTACACAGCAAAAACAGATGGGTACTTTTTTAGACTTGGCCTTTTCTGCAGGCTCATCCCCAAACATTTTGCCTTGACTCTCCTGTTTTCTAAACCCGTTTTTCTTTTTTGGCTTTTAGGACACTGCACACTTTACAACTGCTAACCAGTGCTTAAGTGCTTGTCCACTCTCCTTGAAAAATGGTGAAATTGACTTACACCCAATTGGCACAATTAATTTACATGCACGTCCCTAGTAAAGTGGTAATACCATATACCTAGGGACTGTAAATTAAATGACACTACAGTGCTTATTAAATGACACTCTGCAGTGCTTATTGTGCCAACCTCTTAAGTAGCGTTTTAAACATGTCTCAGGCCTGCTATTGCAGCTTTCGTGTACAGTTTTAAGCCGTCAATTAGACATGGTGAAATAAACCTTTTGCCAGAACTAAACATTCATCTTTGGGTCACCCATAGGGTAGGCCCTAAACAGCCTATAGGGCAGGGTTAAGTGTATTTAAAAGGTTGGACGTGTATTTTTAAGTTTTACATGTACTAGTAGTGAAAAACTGCTACATTTGTTCTTCACTACTGCAAGGCCTTCCTCTCCCATTGGATAACATTGTGTTACCTTGATACATTTAATAGGTGCCATCTTTCAATTGGAAGTAGGTCGGAATATCAAGTTTGGTGTCCAAATAATTGGAATTTAAAACCCTCTTTAATGGTAAAGTTCTATTGCTAGGGCCATAGTGTTGAGGATTTAACATGGACCATCATAGAGAGAGTCCCAGTTACTAGGAGTCAAATGGATGAACAAAGAACCTTGTTACAGTTTGAACAAAGATGGGTGTATCGACTGAAAAGCCATATAACCGGGCTGAATGACGATATACCAATAATATACTGAGTGTTTGGAGGGTCCAAGGGGAAACAGTTTATAGACACACTAGGTACCTTGTCCCCCAACTTATATAGCGAAACAACAATGGAGGTACCTACAGTCTGAATGAGAAAAAAGGACCCAAGTGGTGTCCAGCAAATGTGCATGCAGACCAGATGTTGATCTTACAAAGAGACAGTATTATGTCATGACAAAAAGAAAGTGGGAGAGGAGAAGTTACAAAGTCTGTTAAGACTGGAAAATAGTACCCATCAGCCCACTCAAAAGCGGAGTATCGTCATCTGGGTGGTAGGAGAAAAAGGTGTCCTTTAGGCTCACCCTCAGCCGAAGTCTAAGGTTGCCTGATCATGGACCCTTCAGGTCGGAGTATCCAACCCACAGACGACAGAATGTGAGAAGACAGGGCAAAAAGAAAAAGTTGCAGTGCAAGAAATGAAGGAAAAGTGCTCCTAATGTTTAAAAATGCCTAATTCAATGACATAAGGTAACTTTATTGGGTTTGACCATCAAATTGGCATGATTAAAAGCAGTAAGCTGATAGCATGAAAAAATAGTTTGCTATCTGTCGTGAGTGTTACTAGGTCGACATGTTTCAGCCTTTAACGGCTTTCTTCAGGACCAAAATGAGCTACCGCAACACATACTTATCGTGTATAACGACCAATGTCCCGTGGATTCAAGGGAAAAAGGTGTATCCTCTCCTGTATATATAGTGTGGGAAACAAAAAGACAAAAACATCATGTTAAGAAATATACATAATGTGAATGCACATATCATAAAAAAAAAGGGACTTTTATGTTCAGCACTCACCCTAAATGCAGGGAGAGAAAACCTCACCTCGCCTGGCGACTGCTCAGGTAAGAAGGAGGCCACGCACTGTAAAAAAGTGCATGAAACAAAGTGGAAGTTAACTATACTTGAAAAAATACTTGTTCCAAACAGCAAAACCAAACAGGCGAATGAATGGGACCGGATCTATAAGAGAGTCCCATAGAAACCAAACTCAAAGAGAGAACCCTCTCTGGACATAAGGGTCGTTGTAAACCAAAAAGGGGTTTTATTAAACCATTGCAAAACTAGGCATTTAGGCGCTGAATACATGCCAGAAAAAAGCGCTGCACAAGCTTTAGCATTAAGAATCTACAAAGGCTCTACAAAGGTAAGTGCAGAGCTCCAAAAACCCTACCTCTCCGTCGTTGCCTCGGGTCTGTTGACTGAGCCGAGGGGGAGGTACCGAACTCTCAAAATGTGCGAATATTTACAGAAAAGCGGCGGACCTGGGAGAAAACCTCACGTTTACACCCCTGCTATTGGAGGAGAGGCTGAGCCAATCGTGTGCGATGACTGCTGTGTAGACGTGATGGACACAGGTGACGCCTATCTGCCGGCTCTGGTCCTGTAGCGGACCTATGGGAGAGCTCTATGTCAATACATCGCTATTGGTTGACTGGGATGGGCCAATCAAGAAGCGATGTCGGCCGGGTAAACAGGAAGCGCGCGGGTGACGCTTTCTGCACGCAATGCGCTGTGAAAATAGCCGGGGAAAACCACCCACACTGTGTAGCGGAAATTTTTAAAGGAGACGGTACTCTAAAAAAGAACAAGAAAAGAACATTGGTTGAATCAGTCAGCCAATGGTAGTGTGTCAAAAGACAACCATCGCATGCGATGCAGTGTGGCCCCAGACAGAAAACGACTACGCTTAAATATCTGCAACAAACCCAACCTGACCACTACTGCGGGAGTTATTTAGAATCATCAATGTGTGTCAAACAGTCCCACGAATACCGGGACGAATGTCAATTATACAGTGCATAGCAAACCTAGCATGGTTAAATATAACCACACTTCGGCTGTAGGTTGGCGAGAGATCATTTGACTCGTGCATATGTACGGAGTACTTGCCCCTGAAAAATGTCATATGTGAGTCATAGTACTAATGGGTCATTCATGGCTGTCAGAGTCAAGCGGATGTGTCCCAAAAGCGGACATCACCCTTAAGTCATGAGCGGCGTATCTACACTGAATGTGTGCACAGGCGGTTGCAGACCTCCATCATCTATCCAAATGTTCAGAGACTTAAAGTTGCAGCCAGGGAATATCGTCATTGAGGCCTTCGCAGTCAGTGTGAAGTTTGAAAACCCACTTTTGCTCTTTCCTAAGGAGGAACAATGGAATATCAGTGATGTGGCTGGGTATGTAGGGTTGTTCCAAAATCAACCAACTCAGTTCATCCGGATGATGTTTTTGATCAATAAAATGAGTTGTGAGGCGGGTGGCCTGTTTGCTGCGTCTAATGGTGCTTTTATGCTCTTGGATGCGCACCTTGACTTTCCTTGTCGTCATGCCTATATACTTGAGGCCGCATGGACAAGTGATCTGGTAAATGACTTTGTCACTGTTACAGTTGGTATGGTGCCTCAGTATCCATGGGCGGTCGGTGCCGATGTCGACCTCAAGGGTCTTCTTGGTTTGGGCACAAACTGAACAATTTCCGCAGGGATGATGTCCCCGCACTGGAGGGAGATTCCACAAATTGAAAGTGGCTTCAGCTGGGTTGTCCCGGGGTCTTGTATGTACCAGAGCATCTCTCAGGTTTGCTCCTCTCTTAAAGGAAAACATAGGTACCGGGATATGTTCTCCTGAGCTGTTAAGAATCCGCCATCTTTGTCTGATGATTTTCTGGATGGTGGACGAGGAGGTATTAAATGTAGTGACACATACCATACGATTAGTGGGTGGTTTAACCACTGGAGGTTCTAATAGAGCCTCACGGTGGTTATTGGCGGCACGCTTGAGGCTCCTGCGTACCAATGATTTTGGGTAGTGTCGTGCTCTCAATTTCTTGGAGAGATCACCAGCTTTAGAGCGAAAATCAGCCGGGTTGGAACAGTTCCTCCGGACCCTGAGGAACTGACCAAAAGGGAGGTTCTCCCTCAGGGAACGGGGGTGAAAGCTGTCAAACCTGAGCAGGGAATTACGTGCCATAGGTTTGCGGTATAACGAGCTAGCCAAATGTCCTTCATGTGGAAAAATTGTTAAATCCAGAAAAGGAAGTTCGGTTCTGCTGAACTCTAAGGTGAACCTGAGGTAAGGGTTCTGTGCATTTAGCCATTCCTGAAAAAACTGTAAGGATTGTATATCTCCTCTCCAGACCACTATGATGTCATCTATGTACCGTTTCCACAATTTCAATTGATGAAAATGTGGAAAGACTTGGTGCGAATTTACTGCCCATAGACGTCCTCCTAGAAGACTTTCCAAGGGATAGTGCCACTCCCGTCCAATTTATCATGGAATTGGCTAGGATTGCCATGACTGAAAACTTTTTCGCCTTCGAGGAATCACTGTATTTACAGATCTCGGGGACGTCTATGGGCAGTAAATTCGCACCAAGTCTAGCGAACCTTTATGTCCATTGCTTCGAGACCCAACATGTACTGAATGACACCAATCCACATTTTCATCCACATGAAGGACATTTGGCTAGCTCGTTATACCGCAAACCTATGGCACGTAATTCCCTGCTCAGGTTTGACAGCTTTCACCCCCGTTCCCTGAGGGAGAACCTCCCTTTTGGTCAGTTCCTCAGGGTCCGGAGGAACTGTTCCAACCCGGCTGATTTTCGCTCTAAAGCTGGTGATCTCTCCAAGAAATTGAGAGCACGACACTACCCAAAATCATTGGTACGCAGGAGCCTCAAGCGTGCCGCCAATAACCACCGTGAGGCTCTATTAGAACCTCCAGTGGTTAAACCACCCACTAATCGTATGGTATGTGTCACTACATTTAATACCTCCTCGTCCACCATCCAGAAAATCATCAGACAAAGATGGCGGATTCTTAACAGCTCAGGAGAACATATCCCGGTACCTATGTTTTCCTTTAAGAGAGGAGCAAACCTGAGAGATGCTCTGGTACATACAAGACCCCGGGACAACCCAGCTGAAGCCACTTTCAATTTGTGGAATCTCCCTCCAGTGCGGGGACATCATCCCTGCGGAAATTGTTCAGTTTGTGCCCAAACCAAGAAGACCCTTGAGGTCGACATCGGCACCGACCGCCCATGGATACTGAGGCACCATACCAACTGTAACAGTGACAAAGTCATTTACCAGATCACTTGTCCATGCGGCCTCAAGTATATAGGCATGACGACAAGGAAAGTCAAGGTGCGCATCCAAGAGCATAAAAGCACCATTAGACGCAGCAAACAGGCCACCCGCCTCACAACTCATTTTATTGATCAAAAACATCATCCGGATGAACTGAGTTGGTTGATTTTGGAACAACCCTACATACCCAGCCACATCACTGATATTCCATTGTTCCTCCTTAGGAAAGAGCAAAAGTGGGTTTTCAAACTTCACACTGACTGCGAAGGCCTCAATGACGATATTCCCTGGCTGCAACTTTAAGTCTCTGAACATTTGGATAGATGATGGAGGTCTGCAACCGCCTGTGCACACATTCAGTGTAGATACGCCGCTCATGACTTAAGGGTGATGTCCGCTTTTGGGACACATCCGCTTGACTCTGACAGCCATGAATGACCCATTAGTACTATGACTCACATATGACATTTTTCAGGGGCAAGTACTCCGTACATATGCACGAGTCAAATGATCTCTCGCCAACCTACAGCCGAAGTGTGGTTATATTTAACCATGCTAGGTTTGCTATGCACTGTATAATTGACATTCGTCCCGGTATTCGTGGGACTGTTTGACACACATTGATGATTCTAAATAACTCCCGCAGTAGTGGTCAGGTTGGGTTTGTTGCAGATATTTAAGCGTAGTCGTTTTCTGTCTGGGGCCACACTGCATCGCATGCGATGGTTGTCTTTTGACACACTACCATTGGCTGACTGATTCAACCAATGTTCTTTTCTTGTTCTTTTTTAGAGTACCGTCTCCTTTAAAAATTTCCGCTACACAGTGTGGGTGGTTTTCCCCGGCTATTTTCACAGCGCATTGCGTGCAGAAAGCGTCACCCGCGCGCTTCCTGTTTACCCGGCCGACATCGCTTCTTGATTGGCCCATCCCAGTCAACCAATAGCGATGTATTGACATAGAGCTCTCCCATAGGTCCGCTACAGGACCAGAGCCGGCAGATAGGCGTCACCTGTGTCCATCACGTCTACACAGCAGTCATCGCACACGATTGGCTCAGCCTCTCCTCCAATAGCAGGGGTGTAAACGTGAGGTTTTCTCCCAGGTCCGCCGCTTTTCTGTAAATATTCGCACATTTTGAGAGTTCGGTACCTCCCCCTCGGCTCAGTCAACAGACCCGAGGCAACGACGGAGAGGTAGGGTTTTTGGAGCTCTGCACTTACCTTTGTAGAGCCTTTGTAGATTCTTAATGCTAAAGCTTGTGCAGCGCTTTTTTCTGGCATGTATTCAGCGCCTAAATGCCTAGTTTTGCAATGGTTTAATAAAACCCCTTTTTGGTTTACAACGACCCTTATGTCCAGAGAGGGTTCTCTCTTTGAGTTTGGTTTCTATGGGACTCTCTTATAGATCCGGTCCCATTCATTCGCCTGTTTGGTTTTGCTGTTTGGAACAAGTATTTTTTCAAGTATAGTTAACTTCCACTTTGTTTCATGCACTTTTTTACAGTGCGTGGCCTCCTTCTTACCTGAGCAGTCGCCAGGCGAGGTGAGGTTTTCTCTCCCTGCATTTAGGGTGAGTGCTGAACATAAAAGTCCCTTTTTTTTATGATATGTGCATTCACATTATGTATATTTCTTAACATGATGTTTTTGTCTTTTTGTTTCCCACACTATATATACAGGAGAGGATACACCTTTTTCCCTTGAATCCACGGGACATTGGTCGTTATACACGATAAGTATGTGTTGCGGTAGCTCATTTTGGTCCTGAAGAAAGCCGTTAAAGGCTGAAACATGTCGACCTAGTAACACTCACGACAGATAGCAAACTATTTTTTCATGCTATCAGCTTACTGCTTTTAATCATGCCAATTTGATGGTCAAACCCAATAAAGTTACCTTATGTCATTGAATTAGGCATTTTTAAACATTAGGAGCACTTTTCCTTCATTTCTTGCACTGCAACTTTTTCTTTTTGCCCTGTCTTCTCACATTCTGTCGTCTGTGGGTTGGATACTCCGACCTGAAGGGTCCATGATCAGGCAACCTTAGACTTCGGCTGAGGGTGAGCCTAAAGGACACCTTTTTCTCCTACCACCCAGATGACGATACTCCGCTTTTGAGTGGGCTGATGGGTACTATTTTCCAGTCTTAACAGACTTTGTAACTTCTCCTCTCCCACTTTCTTTTTGTCATGACATAATACTGTCTCTTTGTAAGATCAACATCTGGTCTGCATGCACATTTGCTGGACACCACTTGGGTCCTTTTTTCTCATTCAGACTGTAGGTACCTCCATTGTTGTTTCGCTGAATGACGATATACCCTGGGTTCTCTAGCAAGATAGATAACCGGGGTATGCCACTGGTTAGATGAGGGCTCAGAATACGAGGTATTGAATTAATATGGGATGGTTGATAGTGGGGACGAATGTGTATAACGGAAAAGGCGAACCCATTAGATGCCACCACTACCAGCACGGGTCCTACTTATAATACCTTGATTTAGAGGCGGGATAAGAATATCCATGATTCAAGACACTTCCTATAACCCATCCTTAGAAAAGTGGTAAGGTCGTAACTAAATTATGCCCCCGTTTCTAACAAGACACGATTGTCACATTTGCTAATAGGGTGACATCAGGTAGTAACTAAATGAACTACGAGCTCCAATGTACGATGCGGTTCTAGACATATGTTAACCCCTTCCATGTGGCCGCGATTCCCCTGGTGTGCTGTAAACAACACGAACAGGGGCGGGCCGTGACAAACGCCAGCCGTCATCAGCACACGAGCACCGTAGTGCATGACGGCTGGGGTTCGTCATCAGCATGGAAGGGGTTAACAGAGGAAGCAGGTGCCCGATGTAACAGCAGAAGGGGGGGAATAAAATTCACCCAGGTAACGCCCTCTGAGCGTGGTATCCTAGATAACGTGGATGACGGCAGGACGCAGTTCCACGTCATTCACATGGACGCGAGAGAGAGCTAGCGGGAAAACGCCGTCATAAGATATTTAAAGCCGCAACCTTACTGTAAACACTGACTACGCGGTGTCACGGAAAGCGGGCAAGGGAGAAGGACGCCACCCAAGGAACAGTAAGGAGCATTGTGGGAGGAGGAGTGAGAGAGAGGGGGGAGAGAGGAAGGAAGGGGTGTTTTTGGTGTGATTAAACATCACGGAAGCTAGAACCAGGAAGTCAGCTAAAACGCCAAACACAACACTAAAACCGTTCCTTTGAACTTTCCTCCCCACATCTTCCCCTGTATATACAGGTTGTGTTCGAAGGGGGAACCTCCCACAGGGCACCAATTCGAGTTCACGAATTCAATGAACTCGGTAAGTAAAACAAATGGTATTGATGGATAAGTTGCATGATGGGTAATTCATTTGTAAAACGGGGAAGAGTGAAGCGAGTGATGGACCTTCGCGGGGTAATGTGATGAGTGTAAACGAAGTTTGATGAGCCATTCGATCGGGAAGCACGAGGTCGGACAGTTATGTGCTCGCGTGCTGGGAAGGGTGGGGTAAAGAGATCCCACTTCAGTTAAAGGATCATGAATGAATTAGGAGGATTCATTACCAACCTAACCATAAAACAGCATGACATAAGAGAGACACAAATGGTTTGCACAATAGAGATGGCAAGCCTCAAGATGGGAAAAGAGAACGCATTACATTACTTTATTTTCTCTTTTATCCACAGTAAGTGTTTTTCCCGTATTTCGGGATAAGCCTCTACATGTAACAGGAGAGGACTCGGATTTGTAAAGACCGGCTCAGTTCCAAGGGTCCCAGTATACCGAATTGCGGTAGGGCTCGGACAGAAATAAAAGGCGACTGTCCTGAAGAATACCGAGGTGTCCAGCTTTGGCACATTTGTTACGGTTGAAACATGTCGACATAAACAGTATCAGGAGGGAAGTCTTGTGAGATCCTTGGGCCTCGAACAAGACACTTCCCATCCTAATTCGAGTTTTTAATCCTGATAGGGGTACGAGGTAATGTCCAATAAAACACTTATTTCAGTTGGCACCCTTAATCAGTTTTAACATTCCTTATTAACTGCACTTTAGTCGCACTATTATTTCTGACACTTGGTGATTGGTACACATCAAATCACTTTATATGTTACATGTTGTCTGGAATTTATGGTTTGTCTTGTCGAGTGACTTTGATAATTGTTGTTTTCCCCTTCCCTAATGCTCCGCCCGGGGTGTGGCTACACCAGGGCGTATTGCAAGCAGGCCCAATGATGGTAGAATGTCACATACTTCGGTATGTGAGTGAGGGCAACTTTTTCCAATGATTGAATTTCCCCATGTCTACGTTCCGTTGTGGTTGCTTTTTTTTGTGTGTACCCTACTACCCCCTTGTGTGTTCACTTGAATTTCTGTGGGGGCCTGGGTTGGTAGTTAGGAGCCCTCACCCCTTCTTTTTGTTTGAAAGTTCTATTTTAGTCACAATTCTTAAATGGCACTTTTATAAAGTGCCTGCAGCCTGTAACCTGAGTCACATGACTAGGTGTGGCTGGCAGTTGATCTTTGTGTATTGCTCCCAGACAGTGAGACAAAGGGGAATAGTAGCTGATAGGATGGGCCATCTCTGACTTGATGGAGGGGGAGGGCTGTCACCTACATCACAATAGCTCTTCCCAGCATCCTCACAAAGGGATTTGACTTTGGTTTTCCATGACCCCAAAACAAGCTGGGGCTAGTGCATGGAGGCAGGAAGTTCCAAACACCTCTAAGGGTGGACATCTCCAGAACCTTCTCCTACTTGAAAGTGGGTACCAGGTATAAATAATGGACCTTCAGACCCAACTGTTCAGTACACCTGCGGACCTATGAAATACTGTAATGGACTGCTGTGCTGCACTGCAAGAAGGCTTGCTACTCTATTGTCCTGCTGCCTGAGTAAAATTACTGGGAATGCATCGTGAACCCTGGACCACTATAGTGACTCAAAGGGGTAGCCTGCTAGCCTCCCGATCAGAGTCTCAGGGTCAAAAATGGCTCCAACCACCTTGAACCCAGCACCTGGACTCTTTCTTCTGCGAGTCCTGCCCCCCCTCCCCCCCACCAAGTGCTTATTACACCAGTCCTGGACCCTTGGAAGTGGACCTGAAGGTGTTTTGCTAGCCCAGTGGTGGTCCTATATGCATAGCTGATGCAGCGTGATGCATCCCCGACGCCGGGACACGCCTCGCAGGTGCAGTCCCCTTGGGATCTCTGCTGTACGATGCATCCTCGACTCAGACATTTGCCTCGTAAGCCCCTTGTCGACGGCATCCTTGATGTTCTTACTGGATTCACCATCATTGTCCAGCAGGCCTAACTTGCTCCCTGTATCCAGCACACACTCCATTGTGGTCTGCCTAAACTTGTTTCTTTGTCCTGGTCTTGCATGACCAGATATCCACAATTGCCGCTTTGTACTATTTTGACTAAAATCTTTATAATTTCATATCTTCGATTCTACTGATTGAATTTTTGTTGTTTTGCTCTCAAATGCTTTATTAAATCTTACTTTACTTTTCTAAATTGGTATGGGATTTTTGTTGTTTTGTATTTTCACTTTATTATTGTTTGAAGTGCTTTATAAATGCTAAGAACAGGTTAATTTGAGCTTCCCAGCCTGTCTTGCAGTACCTAGCATTCAGCACTCCATCAGCATTAAGAACAACTGCAATCCATGAACAACGGAGGTTAACTCACGAAAACGTGACACAAGCATTACTAATAAGATGTATATTGCACACATATCAATGCACGAAAATTGCAAACTAAATTGCTCTTTAACAATATGAGCCCCTCAGTTATTGGGAATCAAGGCACATTTTAACAGCAGATCATTGCATAATTTGAATAGTTGTGAATGCCAGCTACCCCCTCAGATTAAATAAGAGGATGTCTTGTCTTTTTCCATTAAACACAAATGCCAGAACAGGAATGTGCTGTTTAATAAAAAAAAACAGTAACACATGTTCACTCAATGCGCATCCCCTGTATAACCCAGTGATATAGCATCGTGACTGTAGAACTTGCAAAGCTCATTAACCCACCAAGAAAGAAAGAAGGCCAATAATAAATATCTGATCATCCCCCACACTCTCGATATTGTTGTCACTTCCCCCATACTCCTGCATACTTCTTAGGGCAGCCATAGGTTTCATGTACAGGTTTTTCACTTTGGCACCATAGATACATTTCAGAAATCCTAGGCACCATGGATATATTTCGGACCTCCATGTCTCCAAAGTGGGGGTTGTCAACACCGACATACTTGCCTATCACAAAGCCAAGTCTCCGCAATGTCTGCTCAGCATGCGTGAATCCCTCATCGTCTACTATGTTGAGGAGGACTGTCTTTGGGGTAAGGCCAATCTGGCAATCAAGGTCAGCACTAAGCGTTGCCTGGCTAGAGTCCCAGAAGGAGCGAATTATCGTACTGCTCCACACTGTGTGCAGGAAGCCACCCGCGGCAACCCCACATCGAAGGCAGGTAGCGTTGGGAGACCTATTCATTCGCCACAGTCACTATGCGATGTAGGTACTTGAATTATATTAGGCAGAATGGTGTAGTTATTGCTGATTCCCGAAGTCTCATTAGAGCCATTGTCCACTTAGCGACTTCCAACTCTCCAAGATCACCTTCCCATTTCTCTCGTACTTTCAGAAAAGAGCCTGGTGTTTTGATCACCAAAGATTTGTATATGATAGATACCCGGCCTCTGTCAGGAAGGGGAGAGCTGTAATCAGCTTTGCCTCAAATACTCTGGTAATTCAGCAAACGTTATTAAGTGAGTCCCAGGTGCATGTCGTAGTTGGAAGTATCCGTAAAATTGTGAGCGTTCCAGTCCAAACTGGTCATGCAGGAATGTGCGGTTTAAATCTTCCCAGGACTTAAGAATCCCGTTTTTCATTTGACAAATGCCGGTAAACGCTGTTCCAATCATCTCAGGACTTCAGAACCGTATTTTTGTGCCAATAATCCACCCTATTTGGAAATAGTCCTAAATTAAGCAGAAAGCCTTGGGTGGCCTTTCTTAGATGTGTCCAGACCTGTCCAAATGAAACATCCTCTTACTACCCTTCTTCATGATATCAAAGTCTACGTATCCTGCTCGTCCTCTCTGATTCTCAGGTCTGGGATCCAAGACATTGGCGAGGCTCTCGCGTGAGCCAGTTGTGCTACTAAAGCCCCAAACGCCACTCTTTTACTCTGGCGCTGACTGACTGTAACTGGAGAGGAACGTCCACATTTAACTGGTGCAGCACATTGACACTAGGCGTGTGTCCATGACCTTAACTACAGTGCTAAGAGGAGCTGTGTCATCAATCTGGTGACTCTGAGCTGGGTACCATGCAATAGGCAGAATACATACCGAACCCTCCGAATGCATGGATTCGCCTGTGCCACAACTTAATAGAGAAATCTTACCACACACTCACCAGTGCTTCTTCTTATGTCACAGTTGAATGTATTACTGCCAGAAGCTCCATGGGTCATTTCAGAGTTATGCTTACTGTAAAGGAGATGTCCTGCCTCTTCACACTGTCTCCATAGCATTGTCCTTACTTCTAGCAGTATTCACTGAAATGCATCTGCTCTGTTTAATACTCCCCTTAGATGGCTCCTTATCCTTGCTAGGCCTTGCCCACTCTCCTCATGGTGCTCCTCCTGCCCTGCATCTCGATTTGACACAGCTTGGTAATGTTTTTTAGGGTGGGTGGCCCAACACCAGTCCTCCATGGTAACGGGGGCATCTTCTTTCACTCAACAGCTCTCCTGCTCTTCCAGAGATGACTTACAACTACCACCAGAGTATTGCTGCATTTTCACTCAGTCCCATTAATACCTTGGCACAGAAATGTTGTAGCTGGGGGGCAGGGTCTTCATTTAAAAACCATGGAGCCATTCAGGTAGGAGGTAAGTTATTTACTTCATGTTAGACCCTTAGGATACAGCAACATCAAAGTAGGTTCTGTCTCAGCTCCATTCTTCCTCCTAATTTCTCTGTTTCCTAGCTTCCACTCCACAGCATACTTCCACGCGCACCAACGTTGTTCACTGTCAGCATTCCAGGCAGAGGCTCAGACATATAGGTAATGGGGCACACAGTATACTAGATTGTCCAAGGGGAAGGAGTACGGTGCCCATATTTTTTTTTTAATTACCCACCAGTTCTTGAGGAAGACACCAATCACTCAGGACAGGGGGAGCACAATACACACTTACAAAAAAACACACAGAGGTCTCCCGCCCACAGAGGGCATTCCTTAGTGAAATAGAGGAGGAGCACAAAACATATTTATTCAAATACACAACGGTCCAGAAATGCAGGGGTACGAATCACTGAAAACACATCGTGCAATCAAACATTGTAATACTAGGAAGACAGCAGAATGCCTTGAGAGTTGTTGGAAAAAATGGTTTGCTGTGGATTGAAGCTTAGCGTATAAGTAGCCCACTTGTAAAGTGCTGCATGTGTCAGGCTGATCTGCAGTGCTGATCTTCAGCAGTGCTGATCTTCAGTGGTTACCAAGGTGCAGAGTTGCATGACAACTGCTAGCTGCTTTAAACCTCATTTAGTTATTTTTCAATTTTGCTGCCATGGTTGGATGGCAAGGTATAGGAAGTCTATTGCTAATATTCAGGGCCACTGGAATTATGCGATTTTGTAGCTGAAGTGTTTTTTACATAATTATGAATCTGCCGCATTTACACTTAATCGATCATCTGCTGCATCTGCAGATTTTAACAAAAAAAATGGTTTCTAGCGTAAGCGGTTCTAAAGTTACTAAAATCGCAGTAACACGTGTTCCTGCACAGTGGAAGGCCATTTGAAAAGTTTGATTGGTCACATTTATGTTGCTTATTACTATGTTTGTGTGTTAAACTGGTACTGATAAATGTAACTTATGTCCAAAGAGCGTTACCAACTGTAACTAGGATTTGCAATGCAATCGATCTCGCTATTGGGACTTTAAGTATTTAGCTATGCAGCACATTATTGTGGGTACAGAAACATTTACTGCTCTACTGTGCACGAAGCAGTGAAATGGTGCAGTACCACAGGCTGTCACTAGGAGTCCTTGGGAGCTCTTTTGGCCCCATAAGGTACTGCACCCTGCAACATGGATAGGGAAAGGATATGGTGCAGCAGTGATTGCTGCCAACTTGGGAGCTGGGGATCTGTGTTCTAGTCTGGTGTAAGCTCAACAGCGACCCTGTGGAATGCTCTTCCACCCAGGATTTGGATGGAGCCGAGCCATCCGAAGTTCCGAAAGCTCCTTAAAACCTTCCTGTTTCCCCTGGACCCCTAGCTGCTGACACTGTCTCTGGTATCCCTTGTTCTATAGTGCTGGGACGCTTGCGGGCAGCCATGCGCTCTATAAATCCAATTTCATTCATTCTTTCATTCATTCATTCATTTCAATTTCATCCTGTGATTATGGGCTGATCCTTTAATTTACCCAGAGCGTCTGGTTACTTGCACTAAATAAATGAAAGCTATTCATTTAAAATAACAATAAGAAATCAATGCAGTGATCTCGGAGGTGGGGGTGGGCAAGCAGTTTTGTGCGTGGGTGGGGGGAGATGGCAAATGGAGATTAAATGAGGTAAATTATGCGTAAATTAACCAAACAAAACAAGCGATGAAGAGCTAAGACTGGCCCCTGCATGTCTCCCACCCGTCAGGCACTACCTCCTCCTGCGGGACATCCAAAAGGAACCATGAATTAAGTCGCCATTTGACGGAATGAGCAACACAAAGGAGGGACTATTGCAGTAATAGACCAATAAAAAGCAAGCATTTCAGAATGCCTCAGAAAACAATCAATGGCAATAGAGGGGCGTGTTAAAAGACCACAGAAGAGATACAGCATGTCTTACAGACCGTGCATATGTTGTCTAGGCTCGAATTCAAAAAGACAAAATAATGAAGTAAAACTATCGGAAAATTTGTTGCTGCATAAATTGCCTTTTCTTGCCCAATAATCGACTCGCCCTGCTGCATAATTTGGCCCTCTCCTGCCACATAATTCCAGTGGCCCTCCTAATACCCATGTGACTTTCACCATTCAGTGACAGTGGTATATGTATATGTAGGATGTCTGGGTGGTGCCTGGATGCCTAGGCAGTTTTGTGGAAACCCACAGGGATCACCTTGAGCAAAGACCACTAATGAACAGAAATAAATTAACTACCTCTTCATGCGACCAATGTCTGCTCTTACCGCTTAGGTTTTATCCTTTTTGCAATTTTCTGTCATGGGTGAAATAAAGTTAGAAAACGGTGATTGTGTACCGCCCTGTGCCTTCTCTCCTTCTATCCCAGTACATTGTCTCCTTTAAACAGTCTGTGCCAAAGAGAACTTGACAAGGGTATGTTTTGGTTGCAGCTTTATCATTCCTTTTTCTTCCTGTGAATATCCTCTTCTTTTCCCTGTCCTCACCTTTTCTGGTGCCCATAGCCTTGTTTTTTCTGAATACTTTGTTCTTTATCCCAGTTTTAATACTGATTACATAATTCCATTACCTACAAGGAGAAATTGTTTACTCTTATTTTATACACTTTTAACCTATGACCGGTAGATTGTGCTTGGCTGAACACACTGTTTGCTCCTTGTAGCTGGTCAAATACACTTTCTGTGTACTTTGAGCATAGGCACAGAATGCTAAAAAACAAACGGAGGGACAATATGTACATTGTGCCATATGATGACTAGGATGAGAAATATCACAGCAAATTAGAAATGAAAGCTCTGGCAATATAAAGAAAAGCTACTCGAGCTTAATCAAGATGGATGTCACCTTTTTGTACTTCAGAGCCAAGAACAGGTGAAGCACATTGGGACAGGTGTAGGCCTACCTGAAGCACCTTAGCTGGTGAAGTAAGCAAAGGTTAGCACAGGTTGGAAGCAGAAGTTGGTATGATGAATGTTTTAACTTTTTTTCTTTCACCTGGAAGGTTGCTAGCCAGATTTTCCAGACATTCATTTATTTATTTATTAGTGAGCGCAACATTCATTCGAGGAGATCACGGTGCTAAGAAATCAAACACCTAAACTGAGAATAAGGTAATATTTAAAGCTCTGGTTGTTTAATTAAACGCCAGGGTACAAGTGGGTTTTGAACTTATTTCTAAATGACATATAGTCATTGTAAGTCAAATTTCCAGCAGGAGTTTGTTCCAATGGGTGGCTGCCAGATGAGAGAAAGAGCGGCCTCCTGCTCTGGCCCTCTTAATGCATTTTGTTATTGCCCGCATCTGATTGCATTACCTTAAGTTCCGATTTGGAACATAGAATTCGATTTTATTTTGCAGGACTCTAGGGCCATGATGGTATAAGGCCTTGTAAGCATGACCCAGGAGCTTGAATTTTGACCTTTGACGAACAGGCAGCCAATGAAGCTCTCTCAAACATTCGAAGGCTGAGCTGTACCTGTTTTTGCTGAAAACCAGCTTGGCAGCTGCATTCTGGATCACCTGCAGACGTGAAAAGAGATAGTCTGCCATGCTCACATAGAGCACATTCGCATAGTCCAGTTTGCTAATAAGCAAAGCCTGGATGATGGTTTTTCTGCACTCCAGGGGGATCCATAAGAACAGTCTTTTTAGTAGTTTTAATGTGGCAAAGCTTCTACCACATAGTGCACTAACCTGATTCTGCATGGTTTGTGCATTGTCAATGAAAATACCCACATTATTTGCAACTTGTTTGGGCGCGGGGTAAGGTCCAAGTGATTTTAGCCACCAAGTTGCATCCCAGATTAGTTGGGCTCCTCTGAAGAGTAGGATCTCTGACTTATCAGCATTTAGTTTTAGATTGTGGTCAAACATCCAACGTGCCATTTCTGAGAGACAGTTGGTTAGTTTAATCCTGGTATCCTTAGGAGTCTCATCAAGGGCTATCAGCATTTGTGTATCGTCTGCATAGGAACAGATACTAAATCTCGATTTTTTTTGCTGATTTTAGCCAGAGACGATGCGTAGGCATTGAAAAGAGTAGGGCTCAGGGAAGCTCCCTGTAGGATGCCATAAGTAATGCTTTTTGGGGAGGAGGTGAAAGGTCCCATTTGAACTCTGTGTTCTGTTACTTCGGAAGGAGCAGAACCACTGGAGGGCCTTGGAGGGTATACCCTTTCATGTAGGATGCTCAGCAATAAACCATGCAATACAGTGTCGAAACCCGCCAACAGGTCCAATAGGATCGGGATGGCGGCCTTCCCTGGTCAATTAGGGATCTAATATTGTCCAAGACTGCCAGGAGGGTAGCCTCTGTGCTGTTGATTGCCCTAAAGCCAGTTTGGGAGGGATCCAAGAGCTCATTGGATTCAAGGTAATTGGTCAGCTGTTAGTTCACCAGCTTCTCCATTACTTTGGATAGGTATGGGAGCTGAGAGATAGGCCGGTAGTATGCCGGATTATGAATGTCCATGTCTGCTTTTATCAATAATGGGACTACGATGGCTTTTTTCCAGAACTCTGGGAATACAGCAGTATCCAATGAATTGTGAAATGGGCAGGTTACGTAAGGACATATGGTCGATATAATCCTAGAGAAAATTAAATGGGGGTAAGGATCTAGCGGGGACCCTGACTTGACTTCAGCCATTGCTTTGGCTACCTGTTCTCTGTGAAGGGAACAAAATTGCTGAGTTTGGATTGAGCCTCAGGGTGAGGATTCAAAGTTTCCCAATTGATGACTTTTAAGGGGGGATTCTTTTTGAATGAGGAGTAGATCTCAGAGATTTTGTCAGCAAAGAATTGGTTGATTTTCTCACAGCAATCTATCGATGGGGGGCAAGTTTTGAGACAGACTCAACTATTTACATAGCTCTTTCACTATTTTGTAGAGCTCTTTGGGTGAATTGCTGTTATCCGATTTGCAAAGTAGCTCTTTTTAGTATATATGTTCTCCCCAAGCACTCACAACCAAATCACTAAACAGTACACCAGTCCAATATAATATGATTCTCTCATCGTAGGAAGACACTCTCAATTCCAATTAATCCACTGTAGTCCAGGTTTCCAGTTAGGATTTATTCATCCACTGTACTCTTCACAACGCAGCCAACACGTGTTTCGTCATGTTATGTAATACACGTTGACTTCCTCAGGGCTGCAACCCAAACATATAATATACATACAAATTACTAGAGGGTTATACAATGTAAACCACTAACAACATAATATCATACCAAAGAAACAATCAAGTCTCACTAGAATCCCGTGAGAGAGTAGAACCTTCAAAGAAAACAAACCAAGTACTACTCACCTATTTAAGAAGTCGTGCTAAAAGACATAAGAAAGCCACCACCATAGTACAAAATGTATAATATTTGGTGCTGCACAATAGAAACATGGTGACAGTCAAAGAAAGAAATGGAATAATAAGGAGGGATATATTCACCTGTCCTATGATCAAAATTAAACTCCTCAATTATTCCTCAATAAGGTAAGGAAGAATAATAATCCTGTAATCATAATGACACACTCATATTACTCTATGAGAAACCACTCCCCTCCAACTTCACTTAGTAAATGCACAATCTTTAAGACCAAATTATAATTGTAAGTAAATACCGTTATGCGTTATGCCACGCCGGTCAACTGCAAATCTTCAATATTTTTATATCAATCACGCACCAACTATATGTATCTGCAAAGATCCAAATCATTTATGTAACTGCAATTTATCGAAAAATAAAAAATCTAGCTAAAATAACCGAAATTGACCGCAACTACTCACCCCACGTATTCAAATATCAGTAGTAAGTCAAATTCCCTGCTTCAGGTTTATTGTCCCGATCGCTGGTCACTGGGAAATAAAGTATACTACTTAAGTTGTACAGTGTTCATTACCGTAACATTCGCAAAACACACTCACTGAGATTTCCATTACACCAAAAGAATTCAAATTAATAATTACAAAGTACCCTGTGGGTCACTAATCCTACATACAAACTTCATTAAATAAAACGAGAGTTCCCCTCCAACAGTAGTATAAAAGTTTCACAAATCGTCAGAACTAGTACAAGATTTTTATCGCTCATGTACTAGCAGTTTCTGGGCTACAATACTACTCAATCAAACCTCTTCAAAGTATTAATCTTATCTCCTATAAACAACCAGTAAGCCCATATTACTTACCTATGGCACAAATCTGTCCACGAGCACAATATCAATCTTGATAGCCGGCGTGCTACATGGGCGCCATCTTAACTATTTCTTTTATAGGCATCAACTCTGAGCGCCATCTTGGAGTGTGTTATAAAATAAGAAAAAAACACAAAATTACTAGTATTTCCATTTTATATCATTATCTAGTCTTTAATTATTCGTACCATATCGTACACAAGTCTCTAAGTATCTACCACATCTCATTTAAGTAGCAACCATTAAGACCGCATTTGTGAAAGTAAAAAGTCATGTCCCTCATGTGATACGTAAATCTACATAATACAACTACAACATTACGTCAATCTATCTGTTCCCCATAATGTGTGATGGGTTAACAATATGAATGTATTGCAAATTATTATGTGGAGTAAAAGAGCGAATTCTCATTACCGCTCCTAAAGTCAATCAAAATTAGAAATCTACTGAGTCACTTGCAAAGAACCAATAAAGTTTCACCAATTCAAACCATACAACTATGCTCATTGTAATTAAATATAACACATCACAATAGACCCTAAACGCACCATCGGTACAACAGAATAAACTTTATTCTCTAATCATTATGTAAAATTGAAAAGCGGATTCTCATTCCCAATAAAAAGGAACCTGTTCAGATTGCTCCAATATTAAAATACTATTTCAATAATATGGGGTCGCCATTGTAATCAATTCTGGAAATCGCTCATTCTACCAAGATCTTCCGTAGATAAAAGGGAAAGTTGTGAAGGAAAAGTAAAAGTAAAAATAGAGGCACACTGAAATTATCCAAAAAGAAGAAAATATATACCCATGAATTTTCACAATACATTACACAACAATATTCACAATGCAGGTAGAAAAACCACCTAACCATCTATATTACAGATTATACACCAAATGAACATATCTTATTACTTTGGTACTATTTTACATCTGTGTAGAACACGATTCTCAAAGGAATTATGGAGGATTCAAAAATTCTCTCAGCTAACATTCCCCATTCTGGTCCTAAAAATTATTATATCACAAATAGAAACGCAAGAATTCTCATTATCAATATCCATTCTTACATCATCAATTCTCAAATTATAAAGTTCCTAGTAAATCTACAACATACATACTTCAATTTACTTAACAGGTACATTTCTCATAATTATATATCAATCTCCCAAAAAGTACTGGAATTCGTTATCGATGTTCATACCACACTCTACCGCTCTCAATTTCATTAGCCATATAACTTCCCTCCGTCTAAGCTTCAATTGTCTATTGCCACCACGTGGGTCTGGGCTGACATGATCAATGCCATGGAAGCTAAATATATGTTTATGTTGATCATCAAAGTTCTGTATAGCATGCGCTGCAATTGGGTATCTAGTGTCCCCATTCTTCCATGCTAAAAAATGTTCTGTCATCCTGTCCCTCAATCTTCTAATAGTGCTGCCAACATATATCTGGCCACATGAACATGCAATCACATATACCACATAAGTGGTATCACAATTGATAAAAACATCGATCATGAATTCACCTGTGTTGAAGTGGTATCACAATTGATAAAAACATCGATCATGAATTCACCTGTGTTGTAAGTAAACAACTTAACTCTGTTAACTGCCCATCTACATGAGCTACAGCGGCCACATTTGTAAAAGCCTTTCAGTCTATTTGTCAGCCAATTGTCATCATCCATGTAAGGATAACTGGGACTGACAGTATTGGCCAATGTTCTCCCTCTTCTAAATGTTAATCCAGGTCGTTTACCAATGTATGGTACAATATCCTTATCCGCTGTCAGCAAATGCCAATGTTTATTCAAAATAGAATGTACCTTGTGACTATCAGTATTGTAGTGTGTAATGAGCCTAATCTTTTGTCCTTTTCCAGTTTTGTCTACAGTTTCCCTAGGTATCAATGTCTGTGCTCGGTCTAAGCCAAGCGCCCTCTTTTTTCCTTTATTTATGACTGTCCGGTCATAACCCCTAGCCTGAAATTCTCCTCAATACATCCTCCACATTCCTTACAAAATCATCATCATTAGTACAATTTTGTCTTACACTCACCATTTCCACAAAAGGTATAGCATTGATCTGATTCCCGCGGGTGGCAAATTTTGCATTGAAGCAAAGCATTACAGCTCGTTTGTTTTCTATATAACTTGCTACATAGCCTGGTACCAACAACAAACAGTTCAATATCCAAAAATATTATACGTTCTTGGTCATAGTGTGTAGTAAAGCGCAAGTTAACATCATTGTTGTTCAGATACATGAAAAACTCTTGTATTTATCCACAGTAGCGATCCACAACATCAAATAATCATCGATAAAGCGGCCCCAGTAGTGGATGTATTCAATCCATCTCTGCCCACGACGGCCCCAGATCCACTCTGCCTCGAACCACTCCATAAAGAGGTTAGCAAAAGACAGAGCGAATCTAGAACCCATCGCCGTACCGAGGCACTGCTTGTACCACTTGTTTTTGAACAAGAAACATTGTTTTTTAACACCAACTCCGTCATCTCTAAGATCATCATAGTATGATCATACAGTTCCACTGATCTTTTATTTAAAAAAGTCTCCAATGCCTTAATACCCAAATGATGCTGTATATTCGAATACAAGGACACTACATCTAGAGTAACTAGGTACATGCCTGGCTCCCAAACAAGATCTTGCATATTATTCAATACATGTTTAGTGTCCTGTATATATGCCGGAAGGTTCTGCACATACGGTCGCAAGTAAATATCTATATACTGTGATAATCTCTCAGTAGGTCCTTCAATACCCGATATAATGGGTCTTCTCGGTGGTCTCTCTCTATTTTTGTGCACTTTTGGTAAAGTATACAAGCACGGTGCTCTATGACTAGAAATGTGTAGGTAGTTATATTCATCCTGATCAAGTAGTGTCTGATCATACCATATCTTGAGTTTACCATTGATTTTATCTGTCAGTTCTGCTAGGGGATTGTGTTTCAAAATTTCATAATAGACTCTATTATTTAGTTGTGACATTATTTCATCATCATAGGTGACTGTATCATAACATTCAGGAACTACTTCCCCCTTGAAAGTGCTGAGCGCTTTACAAACTGGTTACCAATATTGTTTAGCTCTTTTTAGTGTTTTTGATGGCATTATTATAGGTTCTCTGCGCGGTTTTGTATAGACATCTATCCTCATCTCGCTTGGATAATCTCTATTTATATTCGAGTGCTTTGCACTTTCTTTTTAGTGCCTTGGGTTTAGGTGAGTTCCATTTTTCAGATGGTGTTCTTCTGGTGGGTTTATTAACAGATCTTGGGGCACATTGGTGCAGTGTGTTTAATATTTCAGCTTGAAGGCTTTCCGCTCCCATTTGTACATGGTGAATTTATTGATGACAAAGCTTGTTTTGAAGATTGTGTGGGCTTGCAAGGAGAGCCAGTATATTTTTATAAGGCTGAATGGTATGGTTATATATTTTCCGGACCTTGATGAGACGTCCTGGAGAGTGGTGGTTGCTCTCCAGGGGGGTAAGTGTGGAGAGAAGGAGAGTGTGAAACAGGGCATTGCCACCATTAGAATACAAGCGTCCGAAAGCTTAAATTTAAATTCTGAAGTCGCTTTCTGGAAGGAATGGAGGATTGGTTTCACTTTCTTAAGTAGAGTGCTAGTACACATCTCTTAATTTTCTTGGTGACGAGTTCTTTGAAGATAAGATTGAATTTCATGGTAAATATGAATGACTTGGCATTGGGTGAAGGTTGGAGTTCGAACCTGTCCAGGTTCAAGTTCTTGAGCCAGGTTTGGACTAGCTATTGCTTATGTTCTTTTTGAGTACCAGGATTTCTATGTTGATAGAAGCAAGCTTAAGGTAAGTTCTGTACAACCTTGTCTGAGTGAGATGCAGACAGTGTTTGATGTGTTAAATATCTGAAGCAGAGGAGTATATCAAGTAGATTTATGTATGTAGAGGTTGAAGATGATATAGTACAAGATCAAATCCTAGGGGACACTGCAAACAATAGGATGGTTCTAGGATCTGACGACACCTGAAAAAACACACTACGTATCAATTAAATTGGTAGGCTGTTTACCATGGGGTTGATGTCACACATGGTAGTGGCAAAATGAGAGATGAGTTTGAGCTTTAGATTTTGATGGAGATGTCTTGGAAGGATCTGAAGGTTTATTGCTCTCTTTTGGGTTGACCATGCTGTGTTGCTTGAATGCTGAGCAGGGTAATTTCGATGGCGAGGTGGTCTGCCCAGTCCAGAGTTGTGGAAGGTGTGCATTGGATTGTTAATATTGTTCTGAGGACAATGTTGGAGATTTGACATTTGATGGTGTTGGTTGGCTAACATTCTGTATCACATTGTGTGTGTATGATGTTACGGAGTTTGAGTAGGTTGTCTTTTGAGTTTTCCATGCTTGAATTGTCAGTGAGGGTAAAGTCAGTGACGTTCGGGTAGATGTGTTGAATGTATGGTGAAGATATCTTAGAATTGTTGAGTAGGCGTCTTAATAAGAGGAAAGGTGGCGGACTGAGTTGCAGAGAGTGGAATGTGGTATGTGGGGAGCTCCATGGAGTTGCATGTTGATTGAATGCCTAGAGTGCATGGCCAGGAGGACTTATGGATGACGGAGAGGCCTCCTTCCTTCTTCTGGGTTCAGTGCTTAGGTAAGAAGATGTAGCGTTTGGGAACAAGACCGAAGCATTGGCGAAATCCACATCTGGTGGTTCCTTCTGAATCATTTGAATATGAAATCATGAATCAAGGGATGAATCAATGAACTGCTGAACATATAAATGTAATTTAAAGGTATCAACCGTACAAATTAGAGATATGTCAAAAACTGCCAGATCTCTTTGGCATCAAGTCATACCATCTTTTATGCTTGTACAAATAATTACAATAAGAAGTTACAACAGGTGTTACAAATGCTGAGGTGGCTGTGCAGTGCATGTAAGTTCTGTGTGAAACTAGGATATAATGTATAATACAGACTCGCTTTTGGCAGTATTAAATTAGTGAGTGAGATATTATACAGAGTACAACCATTATATTACAAGAGACAGTCAAACACAATGCAATACAAAACTATAGTTAAATTGATACCATGTTTTAATCTGGTCCTCTGAACTGGCAGAGTCTTCCTCAGAGCATTGGTCAAAAGACATCCTAATTTAACTTTAAGTGGACAATTATCTCCATGCATTCGCAGTTTACGAAAAGGTAGGAAACAATGGGGCAATGCAGTGGACATCATAATATGATTATAATGCACCTTAAACCGCAATGGTGCCATTCCTGTCTCAGCAGAGTTACAGTGCTGGGCTGCAGTATCCTATAGGAATAAGGATGTGTATAACGTGTGAGGATGTAGGGGGGATCTTGAGAGGTCGGGTGTCGAAATACTCAACCTTAAGCTCAAAACGTACTTTCCCTGCTACCCAATTTCTATGCACCTGACTGACAGCAACTGGAATGGGAGTTCTCTGGCCCTGAAAAAGCTCCTGCTTTTCAGCTCGTCTTCTGCTGAAGCCTGCAACACCGCCTGACAATATATAGCAGATTTCCCTCATACGGGAATGTCTCAAACACCCTAGCACTTAAATAGGCGATTGTGAGGCTTCGGTATCCTGGAACATACCACGCCTGTTTTCTGTTTTTCCTGTTTTCAGAGTAAATAACTCGCACGCTTAATAACCTCTGTCCCTCCGGGCAGGTCACCCCCCGAGCACACTCCTCGTGAGTGAGCCCGTCCTCTAGTGCCGCCTCTGCCCTGAGCTGTGCCCTCTGCCAGATCCGGTTCCACGGATCTTCTGTGCCCCCTGCCACCTGCTTGCCTCGCCGCCGTTGTGTTTTTTTCTTCCCCGCCGTTTTTTCCCTAGCCCCAGTGCTCCCCCCTCCTCGCCCAGCCCCGGCCGCGTTTCCCGCCACCTCCTCGCCGCTGCCCCCCTGCGGCCCCGCCCCCTTCCCTCACTCGCCATCCCCATTCGCCACCCCGCTCCCCCTCCCAGCGGCCCCTCCCTCGCTCCGCCCCCCCCCACTCTCCTCATATGGCAGAGTGGCCAACGTGCAGCGTGCACGCGCAGCGGGCACGCCCTAAGCGCACCAAAGGTGCGCCAAAGGTAAGCCCGTCTGCGCCCGTCCACACCTGGACCGCGCCCAGCGCTCAAACCCCTGGCCCCCGAGGACCCCAGCCCACCCGCCGGACGTACACCGCTGCCACCCTCAACGCACTCAACACCGGCCGAGTCCCGGGATGCTACCGAGCCACCCCGAGACGCACCCACGGACCCTTCAGCTGCCACGCCTGCAAGTTCACCTGCATCCGGACCTGCCTCGCACCAGCACCCGCCAAGCCGAACACCAGCAGCAACCACCTCAAGTGCATCCTGCTCAACACCCGCTCCGTCCACAGACACGCCATCGAACTCTGGAACCTCCCCGACACCACAGCTCCTGACGTTGCCTTCCTCACGGAAACCTGGATGAACGACTCCTCAGCGCCCGACATCGCCATCGCCATCCCAGAGGGATACAAGTTTACCCGGAGAGATCGCGACATCCAGACTGGAAGAGGCATCCCCATCATCCACAGGGACACCATCCACATCACGACCAACACCGACGACACCCTGACTACCGCCGAACACCTACACTTCCAGATCCGCACCGACCCGAAGACCACCCTCATAGGCACCCTGATCTACCGACCCCCGGGACCATCCACACAATTCAGCGAGGACATCGCCGACTTTGTCAGCCCGCATGCCCTCCCCTCCGCTGACTACATCCTCCTGGGGGACATCAACTTCCACCTGGAGAACAACAACGACCGCAACACCATCACCCTGCTCGACAACCTCGCCAACCTCGGACTCAAGCAGCTGGTGTCCACCCCCACCCACCTCGCGGGACACACACTCGACGCCATCTTCTCATCCAGCAAAGACATCCCCTTCAGCCACGCCACTGGACTCCACTGGACGGACCACAGCTGCGTCCACTTCACCTTCAGAAGAACGACGATCCACCACCACCAGCAACAGGTTGTTCGAAGAAGCTGGAACAAGATCACAGCCGACCAGCTCGCCGCTTCCCTGAGCCAGCACCCTCCCGCCAGCTCAGCGAACCCCAGCCAGGCCGCCGACAACCTCACGAAGTGGATCAGCAACTGCGCGGACGAACTCGCCCCACTGAGGACCCCGCCCAGCAGACCCGGCAGCAAGAAGGCCCCATGGTTCACCGACGAACTCAAGAGCTCCAAGAAGAACTGCCGAGCCCTCGAGAAAGCCTGGAGAAGGGAACCAACACCGGACAACATGACCACCCTCAAGCTTTTCACCCGGAAGCACCACCAACTGATCCGCGCCACCAAGAAAACTGCATTCAAGGACCGGCTGGACAACAACGCACACAACTGCAAGGAACTCTTCAACATCGTGAAAGAGCTCTCCAACCCCAACGCCGAAAACAACGACATCACCCCATCGCAAGACCTCTGCAACTCCCTCGCCTCCTACTTCCACAACAAGATCGCGGACATACACAACAGCTTCACCACTCAACCGACGCACGCCACGACCGAACCACCGCCCCCCACCACCACCCTCCGCGCCTGGACTCCGATCAGCACCGAAGACACCGTCCGCATGATGAACTCCATCCACTCCGGATCTCCGACCGACCCCTGCCCTCACCACGTCTTCAACAAGGCCGACGCTGTCATCGCACCCCACCTGCGGGACATCATCAACACCTACTTCGACACCGCCACCTTCCCGGAGAGCTGGAAGCACGCCGAACTCAGCGCCCTACTAAAGAAACTTACAGCGGACCCCACCGAACTCAAGAATTACCGCCCCATCTCGCTCCTCCCGTTTCCAGCCAAAGTCATCGAGAAGACCGTCAACAAACGGCTGGCCACCTTCCTCGAGACGAATGGATCCCTCGACCCCTCACAGTCTGGCTTCCGAGCCAACCACAGCACCGAGACCGCCCTCATCGCTGCCACCGATGACATACGAGCCCTGATGGACAACGGAGAAACAGCGGCCCTCATCCTCCTAGACCTCTCCGCGGCATTCGACACTGTCTGCCACCGCACCCTAGTGCAGCTCCTCAGCAACGTCGGAATCCAGGAGAAGGCACTGGAATGGATCATCTCCTTCCTCGACGGAAGAACACAGAGAGTCCGTCTACCACCGTACAAGTCAGAGGCCACCGAAGTCATCTGCGGCGTCCCTCAAGGATCCTCGCTGAGCCCCACCCTCTTCAACGTCTACATGAGCCCCCTCGCGGCCATCGCACGCCAACACAACCTCAACATCATCTCCTACGCTGACGACACCCAGCTGATCCTCTCCCTGACCAACGACCCCGCCGCCGCCAGAGCCAACCTTCACGAAGGGATGAAAGACGTAGCCGAGTGGATGACGACCAGCCGCCTGAAACTGAACTCAGACAAGACGGAAGTCCTCATCCTGGGCTCCTCGCCCTCCGCCTGGGACGACTCCTGGTGGCCCCCCGCCCTGGGCACCGCACCCAAACCGACAGATCACGCACGCAACCTGGGCTTCATCCTGGACTTCTCCCTCTCCATGACCAGACAAGTCAACGCCGTCTCCTCGTCGTGCTTCAACATCCTGCGCATGCTACTGAAGATCTTCCGGTGGATCCCCACCGAGACCAGGAAGACGGTCACCCAGGCCCTCGTCACCAGCCGACTGGACTACGGCAACGCCCTCTACGCCGGAACCACCGCCAAGCTCCAGAAGAGACTCCAGCGGATCCAGAACACCACAGCCAGACTCATCCTCGACATCCCACGACACAGCCACATCTCCGGACATCTGAGAGACCTGCATTGGCTCCCCGTCAACAAAAGAATCACCTTCCGTCTCCTCACCCACGCACACAAAGCCCTACACGATCAAGTCCCGAGCTACCTCAACAACCGCATCAACTTCTACGCTCCCAAACGCCATCTCCGATCAGCCAGTCACGCCCTCGCCGCCGTCCCCCGCATCCGAAGAACGACAACAGGAGGAAGGTCCTTCTCCTACCTGGCCGCCAAGACCTGGAACTCCCTCCCTCCCGACCTGCGCCTGACCCAAGACCACCTCTCCTTCAGGAACAAGCTCAAGACCTGGCTGTTAGAGCAGTAGCAGCACCCAAAGCGCCTTGAGACCCTCCGTGTAAGTAGTGCGCTCTATAAATGTCTTTGATTGATTGATAACAGATGCCGCATTTCTCGTTTCCACTTTTAGGCGAGTTTTAAAGGAGAGTTTGTTAACAGATTCTTGCGAATAAGCTTTTCGACTGTGCTTAAATGGTCCAACTAAGAAGATGGTTCATCAGTTAATACAATTTAATAGCATCTCTGTAATGTGGTTAAACTTAAACGGAACGATTGACCTGATACTAATCACTGGGAAGAGGCCCAGAACAGTTAGTTCTCTTTTTAAGTTACTCTAGCTGAAGCCAGGCAGCTCTCTGCTGAGGTTCTTCGGACGGAAGGAACCGACTGCACAGACACAGGTGGCACTCTAAACTCTTCTGTTCAGAACCAGCTCACAGGCAGAGCAGTAACGCACAGAGCAGATAGGACACAGGAAGAAACCAGGACTCAGCACAACTCTTTCCTCTGCCCTGCTGCTGGCACGACTGTCGTTTTCCTTGTGCCCAAGTCCCGTGTTTATAAATGGCATGTCATGATGAGGCGAGAGACGGTCTGTTTTTGTGCAAAATTCTTTATTCTAGTTCAAGCACGACCAAAGGTGGTACCGAAGTTGGACCAGTAAATCTCTTCTAGTTCAGCCTCTGTCTCCAGTTGACCTAACCTTCAGGCGCAACGTTCCAAGCACGTGGCGTACACAGCGCACGGTGTAGTTCTGCAGAAGCGCAAAGGCGGAAGCACAAACAATACTACAGAACCGGTGTACACCATAATGATCGATGACGGCCAGTAGGTACATCCAACGGTATAGCATGAATTAGTAGCTTGACTCGCAGAATATTTTTGAGTTACATGGATGCTGGAGAGTGGTAGGAGGGTAGCAGGCAGCTGCTACCCCTGCTTACCCTTTGGTACCCCTGACACTGAGCAGTATGTTACTGCCCTCTGTAATCATGACTGAAATTACATTTACATTTGTAATACGCTCTACTACCCTAGGGTGTCTAGAATGATGTTGTTGCTCGGAAGGAAACGTGAGAACCTCGAAAACAGTAGAAGGGGGTAAGGTCCTGCAGAAAGACTGCTGGTTGAAAAGACCGTTTTTTAGGGCTTCTCAGAAAGAAAGCAGATCTGATGTATTCTTAAGTTCCTGCAGCATGGAATTCCACAGCCTGTCTGTTTAGGCTATAAAACTTCCACCTCCCCAGTTGGCTCTTCTGATCTTGGGTATCGTAAGATTGACTACAGAGGAAGAGCGCAAGGATCTGTTGGGTACCTAGCACTGAAAACGTTGTTTGGGCTTGCCAGGTCCCGAGTCATGTAATGCTTTAAACACAGTGCAGAGGGCCTTAAAATCGATCCGTTTTTTATGGGAAGCCAGTGTAGCAGGGTGAGAACGTGCGATATTGATTGGTGTTTGGGAATGGCCAGAAGCAGCCGCCTTCTGCAGGATCTGCCGTTTGTTTAAAAATCTGAGGACTCAGGAGTAATGAATGCAGTGACAGGGACTGAAATTAAATAGGGCTTTAGACGCTGTGTTTATTTTCCTTCCCTTTCATCCTCTAACCTCTTAACAGCAAATGCAGAGTTCTAAAGTTTTCAAAATACTTAGGAGTGTGAAATAATTAGAAAGCAGACCGTTCACTTCCAGAAAGTGTAATTTTTGTGTACAGATATCACACACTCACTTTAGGAAAATGATTAAAAAAAATGCTCAGCATACATGTTAAATCAATAGAACAAAATCCAAACCTCACAAAACATTTACTTAAATGAAAAACATACTGAATTAATAATATGGTCACATGGAAAATCTATATGGTACATATGGTCTGCCATGTGCAGAGAAGCTGCTGTGAGAGGGCCCTTCTCTCTGACTGTTGGATGACTTCCTCTGCCCCTTCGGCTTATCATGTGTCCGGCCCTAATCTGAAGACCTAAGGGGTCTAGGCTAAGTCACCCTTGAGTTCTGGTTCCAGTCTTCCTCAGCAGGTGTGATATTCAGTCTGTTGTAACTGAGCACTCAACCTCACTGCTAAATGTATGAGTCTAGCTTGTGATGAGTAAGACTTTGAGGTCTCTGCAACTATGGAGCTGACAGTGGGCTGTGGCTAGGACAAAGGGTCAAACTTGTGTTTTGTGTGTAGAAGTCAAATAGCACTTGATGTTACTTCTGCTACCCCTGGCGTTTTGGTGAATCGAAATTCTTGATGAGTTCTTGTCCCCATTGCTTACATGTTTGAATGTTTCGAACGACTTGTACATAGTCTATGTTGTATTTCTTTGTTATAAAATGGCATATATTATTCGTGATTTCCTAAGCTGCCTTCTATTGCCTTTACTGGTGAAGGTGTTATAAGTTTGAGGAGCCAACAATGGTAGAGCAAACGTGGAATTGTAGTTTCTCCTGTAAATGATTATCCATCTAATCGCTCCAGGTGTAACCGTGATCACGCCCACGCCTGTATCTTTGTTGACATATGTTTAGGCGCGAGGTAAGCGACCGTGAATGTTTTGTTGTAGTGCTTAAGTCTATGTTTCATGTTTTTAGCAATTCCTGTATCTGGGTGGGACAAACCACAGTAGCCATATAAGATGCGATACTACGCCTTGATACGTGAGCATATTACCTGATGTATCCAGTATTTAACTCTTATAATTTCTTTTTCTTTTAAAACACTTTTTTTAGTTTTGAGTTTGAGATCCACATGAAGTGTGACAGTGGTGTGTAGGCATGATTCAAAGTCCTGAAACAAATGCTCCCTGATATTCCAAAGGCCATCAAGTAGAGAAACTGAAGTTGTACATTACTGAATACGGAACAGGGCAGACCGCTGTCCAAACAGCGAACACCCTCCAGGTTTCGGCCCCCTCTCCAAGTCACAAAGAACATGCTCTGAGAGATACATTCCATCCTGGGACGCCGGTCTCCTGCACACCCTGCCACATCTTCCTCTCCTGCCCGGAATTCTGAAGAAAATCAGGAAAGACCATTCTCAGAAAATCTTGCTACCCCTGGATTGGACCAGGAGAATGTGGTTCCCCCCGAATGATGAGCCTGATCATTTAGCCTCCGGTATTCCTATCTATTCAGTGGAACCTCCTGTCTCAGCAACAGGGGGGGCTCCTGCCCTGAATGTCCAGAACCTACACCTCATTCGTAGAGACTAAACAGTACCAACTGAACTGATTTGATGTACCCGCAGAAGTAACTTTGGTTATTGTTGCAGCTGGGTGTCCTTCTACCAAATCTAATTATGCTGGATATTAGACAAAGTTCATGGCCTGGTGTGGTACAGTCAAGTTTATCCTCTTCGAGCTGAACTGTCTGATGGTTTGATGTTTGTCTTATCTCTGGAATGTTATGATGTTTGTCTTATCTCTGGCCCAGCAAGGCTTTATCACCGGCACCTTTAATAATTAATGGTCAGACCTTTTGGCGTTCTATGTTTGCCTGGCCAACTCCAGTTGTGATGCGTTTCTTAAAGGGGATCACATATGTTGATACCCGGCACCCTTTATTGTGCCTCATTGGTAGCCGGTATTCAATAAGGATCTTAAAAGCAGCATACGATACATAATAAAACAACAATATATAGTTATACCTATATTTACACACGGCTGCATGGTTAAAACTTTATATAAAATTCAAATTACTAGTCTCCTTAGCCATAATTGTCTAAGAGCAGAGAGTAGTAAACCTGAAAGGACAATCCTATTGCAAACAATCTTACTCAATACAGGGTCTCTCTCTTATGTCGGTTTTCTAGACTAACCTTACATATATATAATTTTTTTTAAAACTATGACCTGCGTCTTACAACCTTTTAAAAGGATAACTATCACCTTGCAAGTGCAGATTGAAATTAAAAAGTAATAGGACCCATGTGCATATAAGAAGAGCATGATCTCCAACACCTAGCGTGCGGTGGATGTTTAAAAAGACATCCTATTAATAGTGCTCTTGTAATTAAATCGGAGCTCAGTGAAAGGCAACAACTGATGGCCTATTGTTTGATATATAAGGTCATTACAGTATTTATCTATGCTTTATTGATCCCACCCCAGACAAAAAGTATAACATTTATATATTAAATAAACACTTGGTAAGAGGCCCTTCTAAAGTAAGGTAGCCATATTGTAAGAACTGGAGCATAGTTATGCTAAAATACGTAAATCTTCACAGTCCGGCAAGATCGGAAAGTTGGATAATTGTGAAGTGGTAAGAAAACCTGTAGGCAAATCAAACATGAACAGCATGTTGCCACCTCAGGGGATTACAGATGGCACTCTGCCGAACTAATCATTGATGCACTTAGAATGGTGCTAGTTAGTAGCAGAGATCAGTTTGAGGTTAACTATTGGTTCTTTGTAGCCTGGTTCCTTGTAACAAACTTTAATTGGTGGCCGCTAGCTTAGCAGATTGAACCAGCAGCGACTTTTTTGAGAACCAATGTTGTGACCAATTGTGATGGTTACCTTATTTTCCAGTCATTTTATTGATACTATTGGATTGCTTGAACTTGCGGTATGCCTGATGGATAAAGATTGTAAAGCTAATGTTTAGAGCCTTGTTCTCGGGATTCAAGGCTGCGACGATACCCTGCTTACAGGTCCGGATGCCCAGTTTGTTCCACTCGGGCCTCAGTTTTGACCTACTCCAGTCCAACAATGCTGGGCAGAGGCATACCACATGCCGCAGAGATTCCTCTGATTGTCCACAGCCCTTACACACAACCTCGCCTGAAATACACCACCAAATAGAAATATGTTTTAAAAAATGCCACTCACCCAGCCGAAGTGCTGAAAATCTCTGTTTTAAATGTATAGAGTATGTGCAAGCAAGGTGAGGCAAAGATGGGGCCAACTGATAGGATGTAATAACTGCCCATGCGTGCTTTCGATTGGCTAAAGTCTCTCTGTCGGACAAACTGGAGCACGGTTGAGTTTGCTTCTTGGTGCTGACTTAAAAGACTTTTTTTACTTGGGTTGAGAGCCCACAGTTCACTTCCTGATAGTTTTAGCAGGCATTCATAAAAAAATCGATTGTGTGACCCACTAGGGTTACTGATGCTGATGTCAGTTCATAACAGGGACTCAAGTGAGACAGCTCTAGCCTGCCTCAACTTGTGGCTCAGGTTATGAAAGGCCCCAACACTTTGTAAAGAATAATTTACAGGACCAAGCTCCAGGCGAATCTGGGCAGCAGAAAAGGTTTTTGGTAGCTGCAGCACCTTTTTGTAGATTTTAGTCATATGTTGGTTAAGTGCATTGCTAAGCTTGCCCAAAGAGATCTCCTATCCATACAACAGGGTGGGACATATCTTGACCCGCATTACTCCTTAATTTGGTCCTCACGTTCTTGATATGCGCCGGGACACTCCCCGGAGTAGCCGTGCGCTATATAAAATCTTTTTAACATTAACATATGTGCATGGACTTTGAGCCAATGCATAGCAGTTGAAAGTGGTGTCACCCTACCACATAGGTCCCTGTGTTTTTCCGGTCCACCCACCTCTTACAGAGGAGGAGAGGCTTAACTGGCACAATAGCCGTGGCAAGAGGTGTTGCAGTGTTAGATATCTGCCGGGCCACTACATGAGCATACATGCACACCTTTACCAAGCATTACTACCTCTATGATCAAGTCCACAGGTACGGCCAGTGCGCCCACTTGGTCCCGCAGGACTTCTAGTATAAGCCCATTCCTCAGACCCTCATGTTTTAGGGGGTACTGCTTTGGTATCTAATCCAAAGGTTAGGAGTTAGAAGTTTGCGTTTGAAGAATAAGTACCTTCAGTGGTACTTTATGTGATGGATTTTTCTCACTGCCTCTCCCGCAATTTGTCATAGCCAGTACATGTCTGAGGGCGGGTAAGAATTCCAGGTAAAAGTGACGTCAGTGCGCAGGGATGGAACTGATATACAGCTCCGTGGTGTCAGCATTGTGAAGTCGCAGTGGAGTCGGATGATGCCATCTGCCGATGCACGGGATCAATGGCTAAGAAAAGTTCCGGATCCCGACTGGTGCCTGGGGAGGATTCAAAAGGTGAGTACTGCGGTTAGAGTATCCAGCAGAAAGAGCGTTACTGAAGGTAAGCAACTTGTGTAAATAGCCTGTTCACGTAGGTGAAAGGGAGAGCTGACATCTCTCACAAGACTTCTGTATCATGTAACATTATAGACCTTCCTTTGTGAGGGCTCAGAGGTTTCATGCATATTTAATTCTAGTGGGGAGGCTAATTCTTCTAGAAGGATGCTGCTGTATTGCTGGCAAATAAAGCTGTACTTTGTATTATTTAGTAGCGATCAACAAAATAGAGTTGCCAGTACTGATATACCTAATTTAAAAAAATCACTAGCCACCACAAACCTGAACAAAAGATCAGAAATGGGGAAGTACTATTTAATAGTATTTTTATTCAGAAAACTTTGTTAAAACATATATCTCAGTTTTAAATTCTTTAATGCACAGACAAAAAAACTTTTTTTACAAAAACACGTGAAACATAGGGATATTGATCACACATTCAACCATTCATTCTATATTCATGCATATCACAATCAATCAACACATATACATACTTGGGGAAAGAAAGAGAAATAAAGAAAAAAAGTTCAGAACAAATACCAATGTCTACAAATATTTACAAAAACTTTTAAACCATATATTTTGAGAGTACATTCTCATATTTCTGCGGAAGCATTTCAAGTTGGAAATTGATGTTATAAAGTAATGTACTCTACGGTACTGTTCCCTCTGACTGGAAGAAGGCCATAGTCAAGCCCCTTATGAAAAAGCAAAATAAATCCCCCACCGACTTGACTAATATGCGCCCAATTTCCCTCCTTCCAGTACTAGGCAAAATCACCGAGCAATTAGTCCACGAGGAACTAAAACACTTTGTGGAAAACCTACAGATCTTGCACCCACAGCAATCCGGCTTCCGCCCCGGCCATTCCACAGAAACCGCTCTGATTGAGTTATCTGACACCATCAAGTTCTTGCAAGATGAGGGCAAACAGGCTGTCCTCATCTTGCTTGACCTTACCGCGGCCTTCGACACCATCTCTCATGCTATTCTTATCAGCAGGATGCGTGGGATTGGTGTCTCGGGCTCCGCGCTTGCCTGGATAATTTCATTTCTGTCCAACCGCTCTCAAACGGTTTCCTTAGGCCCTTACCTCTCTGGTGAACGCCCCATTATTTCAGGTGTGCCTCAGGGCTCCATCCTGAGCCCTCTCTTTTTTAATATATACATGGCCCCCCTCCTTACGTTGATTGAGTCACATGGGATTCTAGTGACATCCTATGCTGACGACACTCAACTTGTCGTCACCATTGACAAAAGAATCCCTGACGCTGCCATCAGTCTCCAAAATTGCCTATCAGAAGTCTTTTCCTGGCTCAACCTAAATCATCTGAAATGTAACAGCGCCAAAACCGAAATAATACCCCTCGGTAAAGGCACACTCTTTTCCCCTAAAGAGTGGTGGCCCCATAATTCTGAAGCACCACCAAGTGCGGTTCTGTCAGCCCGCAATTTGGGAGTTCAATTCGATGCTTCTCTCAGCTTCGATGAACATGTGCGTATCACCGCAGGACGCTGTTTCAGCTTAATCAGCCAGCTAAAGAAGTTTTTTAATTTCTTGCCTATTTCAGCCAGGAAATCAGTCGCGGTTGCTCTCATTCTTTCCCGGCTGGATTATTGCAACGGTCTCCTTGCAGGCATTAAGAAGTCCTCACTAAAAAAACTGCAGACCGTTCAACATGCAGCTGCCAGACTCGTCCTGAAACTCCCTCGTAGGTCCTCGGCCACTGCAGCCCTCAACGCACTCCATTGGTTGCCCCTCCACAAGAGAATCTTGTTTAAGCTTTTAGTCACTGTTTTTAAAGCTAACAAGCGCACGGGCCCAGCTTACCTGATCAAGCGATTTCAGCATTATACTCCAACTCGCTGCTTGAGGTCATCAGGCGCTAATTTTATCTCTGAACCCCGAATCAAATTAAAATCAAAAGGTGGAAAGACCTTTTCATTCCTTGCTGTCAGGGCATGGAATCGCCTCCCCCCTAATCTTAGGCTTGCCCCCTCAGAAAGCCTTTTCAGGAAAGCCCTGAAGACGTGGATTTACTCTCAATCTGACTCCTCAGTTCTCGCAGCTATCTGATTCATGCTATCCAAGTAGATCTGCTGTAGGTGCAGCGCCAAGATGCTCCTTCCGGAGCGATAGTAGCGCTTTATAAAAAAACCACAAATATCAAATAATATCAAATGTACAGCAATAAGCTCGAGGCACAAAAAATAATAGCCTAGAGCTTTAGTAGACAGGTAAGGGAGAGCCTACGCGTTTCGAATCCCCCTGTAGTTGTCGGGGATTCTCTTCAGGGCCTTGGGAGTTCCTGTGAGGGATAGAAGTGAAGAAAAGAAACAGCCATGAGTGGGGCAGGGATAATATCAAGTGTTTAAATAGTTATCACGAAAAACGTGTACCACATCAAGAGAACTGCCCAGCGATACAACACGACCAGTGATTCAGACGGTATTAAACAGGGCTCAACATTTTACATACATGCTAAAAGTTCTTGAGAATAATCCCTTAATGAAGTTGGAATTTTATATGGACGTGCTGCTAACATTTGCTGGACTGGCAAAAAGTAAATAAGAACGCGAGATCAATTTATCCAATGGCTGTTGGAATACTCACCTTTACTCTAATGAAAGGACAAAGTCCGTGTGATGATTGTCCATGCGTTGTGCCACTGTGATATAGCACCCAAAACACTACCTACAATTGAAGGAGTATTGGTTTAGGCTGGTCGAATCCGCGAAATTGCCTATCCACAGGGGGAGAGCGCTATATTACAGTGGGATCATATGCACTTACCTTTAGACTGTATTTCCTTACCGTATTTTCCGGCGTATAGGACGACCCGGCCTATAAGACGACCCCCTACTTTTCATGATGAAATGTAGGTTTCGTCCTATACTCGCCGTATAAGACGACCCCCACTTCCAAGGTACTGTATTGCCGGCTGGAACCTTCTGCAGTCCCCTTTCCATGTCCATGACCTGAGTAGATGACGTGCGCTAGTGACGCTCCTCTACTTCCGATGAACGTGAGGATTATGGCGCCAGATCAGCGCATATACCGCTGTGTCTCTAGGCTGAAGACGCAGTCAGAAAATACCGAAATGCCCCGTGGACCCTCTCCCATCGGCACTACAGCACTACGGGACTGTACCGGTAAGTAACTGTGCACTAAATCATGTGCAATTTTAGATTAATGTACCGGTAAACGTGGGAGTGTGAGCGCGCGAGTAGAGCCCAGGTCATATTGGAGGGTTCCAAGTCGGTGGAGCGTTGCTTCCACTCATAAAAATTTGGTGTCCGGCGTATAAGACGACCCCCGACTTTTGAAAACATTTGAAGGGGTTAAAAAGTCGTCTTATACGCCGGAAAATACGGTAGTTTGAAGGTTTCTATACGTGCTGACTGTCCATATGAGAAGGGATGCGCAGAGATCTCATAATCGGAAATTGGGGAAAAAAATGGAGGGTAATTTTCGTTTTTAACTCCTGGATTGCAGGAAACAAAAGAAGAGAGAAAACAAGGCGTCAACAAGACACACTTTAGATAAAGCCAATTGCGGCTGGGTGGTTCAAGTCTAAAACAGCAGTTCTTACCACATTGGTGTGTTGTTTTATTCCTTAAAAAGTTTGGTATTTAGCTGCCGTGTTAATGACTCAATCTTCACGATTTGTCTGAAGGCAAATGAAGAAATACACATAAGTGTTGCTAAACAACAGAGTCAATAGTATTGCATGAGTTCACAAAACTAACCTGGGCGATGCAGCGAATTACAGCGTGCCCATTTCGTATCGAGGGAGGGTCTGTAGCGTCAACACTCCTGGTGTACGATTTGTTTCACTAGTGCAACAAAGAAACACTAAGGTCAGAGTGAGCGGCTTTCAAACAGAATGGCTAGAAGTAAATAACTACATAAATAAAGCCGCGAGCAACGGGAGAACGCTTACGTGATTGTTAAATTGCCATCACTGTTATTCAATACAGGCTGCTATCGGTGTTCTTTTCCGCTTGAAGTTGAAGGCGGCTACAGTGAAAGAAACACCCGTAAAGTTAAGCGCTAGGAAAAACGCTCAGAGGACAATGTTAACGGTTAGCGGTTAAACGGGGGATGGCATACTTACTACGGAATCGAGGCAGCCATCCGTAAAGGTGGCGTCTCAGTCGGCACTGGTCCCTTCGCGCATGGGTAGAGCAGCGCATAATTAGGATCTAGGCTTTTTAAAGGGAAAGTGTTAATGGGGTAACACCCACAGTGGGCGTGGCGCATCATAGACACAGTAACCAAAGGGAGCGAGTCTTGTGAGTGGAGGCGGTGGGTCCCGTCCTATAGATTCTAAAGATGTTCAAGGAGGGGGCGCCAAAAGGGGGCGTGAATTGCCATAAGGACATTTGAAAAATACACGCACAGTCTATTTGAAAACAGCAAAGCATGTGTGCAGGATGGAGGAACAAATTAATCATGTCTCAAGCGTGGACAAGCATAATAGCAGTTGGTATGTTCACAGTTTAAAGATTTCACTCAATTCGTTCAAGCCAGACACTGCTGTGTCAAATTTGACAATAAGCAGTGCCTCGCTCTTGGACAATTTGAGATTCCAGTCACCTCCGCGTGGATCTTTTTCAACTTTTGATATTACTGTCCAACGCAGGTCTCCAATTTGGTGTTGCATCCGCGTCCAGTGATTAACTAGAGGCGCATTTTCTACTTTTCTTTTTAATCGGGACTTATGTTGGCTGATTCGCTGGTGCACTTCTTGGTTGGTTTTACCTATATAGAGGCTATTGCAAGGACAATAGAACAACAATGCCCCTGCACTATACAAATTTAGAACATAATAGTGATGATGTCGTAGAAAGCGACGATCAGTTAGTATACATCCACACTTTCGGAGTGACTTTAAGAGAATCAAATATCCAAGTTCAGGTACAAGAGTTCCAAAAAAAGAAGAAATGTTCTGTTCCTGGTGTTTAAGTAAATGTTTTATTGTTCCTTTGATAATGCCAACACGTGTTTCATCGCAGGGAACTTACTGCGAATCTTCAGGGCTATTTGAAGAAAGTATGACGAATTATCAAAATTGTTGGAAATGCCGTTTCCAGGCAATGCTTAAGTTAGGTTCGAGATCTGTGACACGCTGCCTGCGTGGATAAGGGATCGTGTTCAGTACTGTTGTGTGTCGTAACCGGGAGGAGTTGACGGGTATTTACGAGGGGTCTTGATTAAGACATAGTATTACCTAACAGGCGGGTACACCTTGGTTGTGCTGAACTCCCTCTTGAGGTTCCCGGTGCCGTTTTCAAATGACGGTCCAGATCTCGAACCTAACTTAAGCATTGCCTGGAAACGGCATTTCCAACAATTTTGATAATTCGTCATACTTTCTTCAAATAGCCCTGAAGATTCGCAGTAAGTTCCCTGCGATGAAACACGTGTTGGCATTATCAAAGGAACAATAAAACATTTACTTAAACACCAGGAACAGAACATTTCTTCTTTTTTTGGAACTCTTGTACCTGAACTTGGATATTTGATTCTCTTAAAGTCACTCCGAAAGTGTGGATGTATACTAACTGATCGTCGCTTTCTACGACATCATCACTATTATGTTCTAAATTTGTATAGTGCAGGGGCATTGTTGTTCTATTGTTATTTGTGTGGATCCTCTTGGTCCAACCTTGAGCGGTTGTGTGAGATTACCGCTCGCCCTTTTTGCCTGTACCAACCACCTCACCGTGCTCTCTACTTTGCGGACATACAGGTGTGCGCCCTATTTCCCTGGTAAATGAAAAAATCTCCTTGTTGTATAGCTATTGCAAGGACACTTTATACCGTATACCACAAATTTGGATTTACAGTTACTGAAAGCATTGTGCCTCCAGGCAACTCCATTGTGTTGAAATAACGACCCTTCCAATGTAGAGTCGCAACATAAACAAGTACCACATCTGTGGTGACCTGTAATTGGGGGCATGCCCATTAGGTGACGAAGTGAAGGTTGTGTTTTTGTTGGCATAGCTGCTCTTATCACATAATTTGCCACACTGTTTTCCTTTTTAAAGGCGAACAATGGAGGTTGTTTTAGACTAGCATCTAGATTTTTCACCAAATGCCAATTTTGTGTAATGACACGTTTGAGTTGATTGGCATTTGAGCAAAATGTAGTAACACACACTTGGCGCTGAAGCTTGGATTTCTCTTTCCTCACAAGGAGTGTCTCTCTGGGGGTGTACTTGGCCCTTTTCATGCAAGTTCTTACCAGTTTTTTTGGATACCCCCGGTCACATAATTTGGATATCAAGTTGCCTGCATGGTACTGGTAATCTTCATTGTATGTGCAGTTTCTGCGTACCCGCAGAAACTGACCATACGGTAGGTTTTCCTTGAGACTCCTCGGGTGATTACTGTCAAACAGTAAAGCTTTGTTGCGATCCGTGGATTTTATAAACAGTGTGGTAGCTAGTGAATTTTCTTTGGGAAATACCTCAACATCCAAAAATGCAATCCGGGTGATGGAATGTGCCATGCTAAACTGTATATCTGGTTTTCTTGCATTCAGCCACTGGTGGAACAGGGACAAGTTGTTATTGTCACCTGTCCACACCATGAACACGTCGTCTATGAAACGGAGCCATATACATATATACTGACTAAATGGATTATTATTATGTACATAGGTATCTTCATACAATGACATAAAAAGTACAGCTAGCTCCGGTGCAAACGGGCAGCCAATTGCCACCCCTTTGACTTGGTAGTAAAATTCATTATTGAAGGAAAAGTAGTTCTTTCTTAATGCGAAGGATGCAAGGTCCACAAGGAACTTAGTGGGGACACGCATCGGTCTCGGTCTTGAATCTAGAAACCATGTGAGTACTGCCACCGCCTCATCCTGCGGGATCTGAGTATATACGGACGTCACATCAAGGGTGACTAATGTGTCCGTCCCTTCATGAAAGTTGACATTTTCCAATTTGTTGATAAAGTCGGTGGTATCCTGTAAATAGGAGATCACCTGACTCATGAACTCTTTTAGGAAGCAGTCCACATATTTGGCAATTGGTTCAAGCAGCGAACCGCACCCTGCCACGATGGGTCTGCCAGGCGGATGATTTCGGTTTTTGTGGAGCTTGGGTAAGTATATAGAATAAGGGTGTTTTGGGGTGTTTTATCTGCAAGTATTCAACTTTCTTTGGTCCGACAAACCCTAGTTCAAAGCCTTCTTGAATTATGGCGAAGAGTTCATTTTGAAGTTCCTGGGTAGGATCTTTCCCTATTTTTCGGTAACAGCTGGGGTCCTCTAACAGTCTCATAACCTCGGCGGTGTAGTCGTTGACATCCCACACGACTATAGCACCGCCTTCCTGATAGTTTTAGCAGGCATTCATAAAAAAATCGATTGTGTGACCCACTAGGGTTACTGATGCTGATGTCAGTTCATAACAGGGACTCAAGTGAGACAGCTCTAGCCTGCCTCAACTTGTGGCTCAGGTTATGAAAGGCCCCAACACTTTGTAAAGAATAATTTACAGGACCAAGCTCCAAGCTCCAGGCGAATCTGGGCAGCAGAAAAGGTTTTTGGTAGCTGCAGCACCTTTTTAGGTCGAGGTATATCCGGTTTTGCCAAAGGCAAAACCGGATGTAAAGAGATCTTATGCTGTGTAGTAGGGCAGTTTAGACCCGCCTCTTAGCTCCGTTCGCTTTCATTGGCTGGCTTCCTAAACAGAGGCCAGCCATTGGAAGAGAAGTGAGTCATTCCAAACAAGCCCCGTCTTTTTCGGATTTGGGGGCGTCATTTTTGCTGTTCTTTAGCTCGTGACGTTGTCCGTCACTCAGGACAGCAAAACACGCCCCCAAATCCGAAAATGGCCGTGCGTTTCTCCAAGGCATTTTCTCCTTGCCTCGGAGAAACGTGTTGGTGTTTTTGGAGCTGCTCGCCTCCCTAGAAGCTGCTCGGCTTCGCTCCTCTCCTCCCTTCCCTCTGCCCTCCTCGTCGCGCTCTCGCCTCCCTCCCCCCCACCCCCGCAGCTCTCCTCCGTCGTGCTAAAAATCACATCGGACCGCATTTGGTCCACTTCTTCACTCCTCCCTAGGAGCTGCTCGGCTCCGCTCGCCTCCTCCCTTCCCTCTGCCCTCCTCCGTCGCGCTCTCGCTTCCCCCTCCCCCTCCCTCTGCTGCAGCTCTAAGCATTTCCCACGGGTCTTTTGCACAAAGCAGCGATGCTGATCCGACAGCAGTTTTTTTTTTGCATGAGTAAATGATGCCAGTGTTTTGTGTTCAAGCCTGGCGGGTTAAAATAATGAAACTTTCGCATCTTATCCACAACAAATCGTAAGCCTGTCAAAAAGACGGAAAAGTAGATATTTGTCGCGATGCGAGTCATTGCTTTTTTAAGAACCCAAAACACTGCAATGTCCTTGCTTCATTCTGTTTTAGAGAGCTGAGGATTCAAATGGATTTGCACAATTTTTCTTCAAATTATAACATTATTCCGGAGGCGGGGCTATGGCCGGCGCGCTCGGGAAATGGCAGGCAGTGGCTGGACTTCTCAATCAATCAGGATTGTTATGAAGCACGACTACTCAACCGCGAGGGTCTCACGACGGAAAAGTAGATATTTGTCGCGATGCGAGTCATTGCTTTTTTAAGAACCCAAAACACTGCAATGTCCTTGCTTCATTCTGTTTTAGAGAGCTGAGGATTCAAATGGATTTGCACAATTTTTCTTCAAATTATAACATTATTCCGGAGGCGGGGCTATGGCCGGCGCGCTCGGGAAATGGCAGCCAGTGGCTGGACTTCTCAATCAATCAGGATTGTTATGAAGCACGACTACTCAACCGCGAGGGTCTCACGGCATCTAACCCTTTACTCCCCGCTCTGACCAAGAAATGTTGTACGAGAGTCTGTGTGAATTCCTCGCCATTCATAAAACATCAATGGAGTGGGGGAGGAGACTGCAGAGACACCTTTCAGTAGAGTGTATTGCAAAGGCCAGTAACGGTGCTAAGAGTTTGTGAAAGTTGGTGTCCGAAGAAGCAAACGAGGATGCAAAAGAAAGCAAGAGTTAAATATTGTACCACATGACTTTTTCACCCCATGCACTGTTCATCGATAGGTGCTCTGGTGCTCTATTGTTATATTATTAACAACAAAAATTGATATTCCCGCTCACCGACCACTTGAGGCACACATGAAATACTAAAAACAAGCCAGTACAATTAACAAATGTAATTGCGTCTGGATTAAAGGCAGTGTCCCTCGAGCCCCTGCTGGTGACAGTCTGGATTTAAGATCACAAAGTGCCAGGAGTTTTGACACAGGCAGTCATGCGTGTTCAGTTGAAAGGGTATACAACCGGCACCTTGCGTTTCTATCTTCATGTCGGGCTGGATGAGCCTGGAGCCAGATGGGACACCGCAGCTCGTTGGGCCACACGAGGCCAGCCCTGGAAGGTACAAATAAGAAATGACAATGTGTAGCACAAGTACACACTGCGCTTATTTAACCGCATTTATTATTGTAGCTATTCTATAGCGTTAAACTCGTTTTCACACGAATCTCATGTCGATCAGTGCCTAGTAACAGTCAGAAACAATTGCAGGGAGAAATGCACTATTATGACAACATGGTGCAAATTCCCATAGTGCTACCTTCTCGTGGGGATCTGCAGTGTTTATCAACAACGACAGTGGCCAATCAGCAAAGATGTGGGCGGTGCTAGCCTCGCTCCGGATTGTGTAAACAAAGCCTGCACTGAAACGGAGAAGACCTGGACCAGTCTTGTGTCTCGAGTGCTTAGATGACAATCTGGGGGCTTTGGTGAGCTGAGCGCCCTAACAGAGGGTCCGAGCTCGCTGTGCAGGTCAGCAAACACTGGTCCGACACAAATCCTGAAATGCACGCACAAATAAAGCAGCTTTCAGATCCACTGTATGCAATACTGTGCCGGCTTGATTTAAAAGGATAGATCTCGGTGTAATCTGGAACTTTCTTCCCCCACACTCCCGGTCAAGAGGACATTGACTGATTGGGCAAGCAGACTGAACTCCTTTCGCCTGCATAGGGCATCATATTGAAAAAAGTCCAAGGATTTAAAGGGCTTGCACCCTGTGTGCAGAGACTAGTAACTGATTGTGCACGGAGCAAGGAGGGCCTCCTCTTTCCAGCAGAGAGGCTACGCACTGAATGGGCACGGTCCCATCCTTCCAGCTGAGAGACCAAGGGCAAAATGCACACTGGATTTCCTTTTTGCCGTGCAAGCAATCCTTTCTGAGCTCTGCCTCGCAGGCGGGTTCAGGCGCAGTCCCGGCCTCTTTTTGTGCTTGAAGCTCCTTCGGGCCTCTTATTGCACAGGGTCAGGTGTGATTGCAGCTAATAAGCTTTGGTTTCACCGTCCTCCACCATACCCCCAGGCAGCCCGTGTGCACCATGTCCGAGGACAGCGTGTAGACAGGGATCCCTGGCTAATTGAGGCAGAAATTGAATTCCCCGGAGTTGGCAGAGGCTGCGTTCATTTGTACAACTTCGCCCTGGCCGGGCACTGATGAACACCCCCTCATCCACTGGCCCCACCCCTCCCCCACCTCATCCTTCATTAGATGTGTTTTCTTTCACAGCAGTTTGAATGGAAATGTAATAAATCTCAGCAGCGCTGATGCAGCCTCCTGACTTCTGACATCATCGCAGGTCTCCAAGGACCCTTCCAAACAGAAGAGGAGGGGGGGGGGTGGAGTGCTCAGAACAGCTCGTCTGCTTCACGGCAGTACTGAAAAATTTTCTTATCTGCTTGTTAAAATTAACAAGCAGATTAGAAAAGTCTTCATGTCGGCCACAAACCAGGCCATGGTGTCCGGAGGGTCTGTCCGAAAAACGGACAGGTTGGCACCCAAACACACTCCTTTTCATTGGGAAGCCAGCGTTTACCATAAACGGTGATGCTACCCAATGGAAGAGAGGGGCGGGGCTTAGAGTCCCTTTTTAGGTCGAGGTATATCCGGTTTTGCCGAAGAGATCTTATGCTGTGTAGTAGGGCAGTTTAGACCCGCCTCTCAGCTCCGTTCGCTTTCATTGGCTGGCTTCCTAAACAGAGGCCATTGGAAGAGAAGTGAGTCATTCCAAACAAGCCCCGTCTTTTTCGGATTTGGGGGCGTCATTTTTGCTGTTCTTTAGCTCGTGACGTTGTCCGTCACTCAGACAGCAAAACACGCCCCCAAATCCGAAAATGGCCGTGCGTTTCTCCAAGGCATTTTCTCCTTGCCTCGGAGAAACGTGGTGGTGTTTTTGGAGCTGCTCGCCTCCCTAGGAGCTGCTCGGCTTCGCTCCTCTCCTCCCTTCCCTCTGCCCTCCTCGTCGCGCTCTCGCCTCCCTCCACCCCACCCCCCCCACCCCCGCAGCTCTCCTCCGTCGTGCTAAAAATCACATCGGACCGCATTTGGTCCACTTCTTCCCTCCCTCACTCTTTCACTACCTCACTCTCTATCTACCTCACTCTCTCTCACTACCTCACTCTCTCTCTGCTAATGCAATAGATATCACATATGCAAAAAAAGCTAATGCCGATAGAAATGACAATGCCATTTATTTAGGGATACAAAAAAGATAAAAAAAATAATGAGCAATACCAATAGCTCTACCTATAATATTGCCGAGACCATTGCATTGTAAATGCTTGTTGTAGATTTTAGTCATATGTTCTTTAAGTGCATTGCTAAGCTTGCCCAAAGAGATCTCCTATCCATACAACAGGGTGGGACATATCTTGACCCGCATTACACCTTAATTTGGTCCTCACGTTCTTGATATGCGCCGGGACACTCCCCGGAGTAGCCGTGCGCTATATAAAATCTTTTTAACATTAACATTAACATATGTGCATGGACTTTGAGCCAATGCATAGCAGTTGAAAGTGGTGTCACCCTACCACATAGGTCCCTGTGTTTTTCCGGTCCACCCACCTCTTACAGAGGAGGAGAGGCTTAACTGGCACAATAGCCGTGGCAAGAGGTGTTGCAGTGTTAGATATCTGCCGGGCCACTACATGAGCATACATGCACACCTTTACCAAGCATTACTACCTCTATGATCAAGTCCACAGGTACGGCCAGTGCGCCCACTTGGTCCCGCAGGACTTCTAGTATAAGCCCATTCCTCAGACCCTCATGTTTTAGGGGGTACTGCTTTGGTATCTAATCCAAAGGTTAGGAGTTAGAAGTTTGCGTTTGAAGAATAAGTACCTTCAGTGGTACTCTATGTGATGGATTTTTCTCACTGCCTCTCCCGCAATTTGTCATAGCCAGTACATGTCTGAGGGCGGGTAACGATTCCAGGTAAAAGTGACGTCAGTGCGCAGGGATGGAACTGATATACAGCTCCGTGGTGTCAGCATTGTGAAGTCGCAGTGGAGTCGGATGATGCCATCTGCCGATGCACGGGATCAATGGCTAAGAAAAGTTCCGGATCCCGACTGGTGCCTGGGGAGGATTCAAAAGGTGAGTACTGCGGTTAGAGTATCCAGCAGAAAGAGCGTTACTGAAGGTAAGCAACTTGTGTAAATAGCCTGTTCACGTAGGTGAAAGGGAGAGCTGACATCTCTCACAAGACTTCTGTATCATGTAACATTATAGACCTTCCTTTGTGAGGGCTCAGAGGTTTCATGCATATTTAATTCTAAACGGGGGAGGCTAATTCTTCTAGAAGGATGCTGCTGTATTGTTGGCAAATAAAGCTGTACTTTGTATTATTTAGAGCATAAAGGTAGGAAGAGACGAACATCCTCTGCTCAGAGAGGAAGCACATTGTCCATGCAGTCCGCCTTATATTATTGTAATCATTTCTTTTTGGTTCTGAGATTCTTCATTCGATTTTTTTAAATTATAAAGCCGCCTTTACTTTATTGTCATTATAATTTTTGGTCGCTCCCCACTTTCTGGCCCTTTGATGGGAGGTGGTAATTAATGACCGTGTTACTTGAAAATGTAATACTAAGATGGCAGTGACTTGCAGGGAGAGACTTTCCTCGTCCTTTCCCCGTGGACATAGCTCAGTGGTGTCTCTACTGAATAACAAGGTTATTGACCACTTTCATCCCACAGCATGAGGTAGGTAGGTGCCTTTTGTGACTTCTATAATGATGTTTCTTGGCGCAGTATTATTATGCTACAGCTTTCTTCTGGCACAGTATTTATGAAGTAGTCATTCCAGTTTCCCTACACCCGAACTACCTTGGGGGTTTCGAGTCGCTTTCTCACCATAAATACCCTTGTTATCCATCCCTTTACAGGAGTACATTTAGGAGTGATGAGCAAATTTGTGGTAGGAAACTGCTTGCAAATGTTTGTAAATGCACACAAAAGTGATTCTTCAGCTATATTTGTATTTTCTACCACATAGAAATGCCCATTCCATGAATATAAACTTTATTTCCACATAAAATTACTTTATATTTGTATGATAATGTGGGGAAGTAAATCACAGTTTAGTTGTAAATTCAAGTTTTATGAATGCACCGCATGAATTTGAATTTGCAAATGCCACTTTTGAAATGTAGGTGTTCACATTGTTTTGTGACTTGGGCTCTAAATTAAAACTCCTAACTTTTCTTGTCTTGTGACATGAGTGGTCTTTTCTTATTTTTGTTTGTCTTGGCTAGTTTTATTATATTTAAAACATGTTTGTTGCTAGCCAGATGACTATTTCAGAGCACTATAAGAGGTATGCATTAGCTCCATGCACATTTTTTAGAAGAGTAGCATGGCACAACACACCTCACCCGCTTAGAGAGAACTCTGGAAAATTCCCAAAAAGTCTTGTGCTTTTGAAATGCAAGCATGCTTGGTCAGAGTCAGTCACATACATGCCTGTTTAACCTCACATGTTTTGTAAAAGATGCAGTTTGCCACTGCAACAAGATTGCTGCATAATACCACAGTATAACAAGCATTGGAAATGCAATAGGTCTCGCAGCATTAGAGTTAGTGCTTTTAGAATTGTTTATGGGTTTTTTTGTAAATCTTTAGCATTTTTGTTTCCTGTAGCCAATGCTAAAGAATAAAAAAAAAAAGCCATAAACATTTCTAAAAGCTCTAACTCAAATGCTCCGAGACCTATTGCACTGTGTGAGGGTGAGGGGTTGAGGGTGAGTGAGGGTGAGTGAGGGTGAGGGTGGGTGAGGGTGAGTGAGGGGTTGAGGGTGAGTGAGGGTGAGGGGTTGAGGGTGAGTGAGAGTGAAGGTGAGTGAGGGTGAGTGAGGGTGAGTGAGGGTGAGTGAGGGTGAGGGTGAGTGAGGGTGAGGGTGAGTGAGGGTGAGTGAGGGTGAGTGAGAGTGAGGGTGAGTGAGGGTGAGGTATTGAGGGTGAGTGAGGGTAGAGGGTGAGAGAGGGTGAGGGTGAGTGAGTGTGAGGTGTTGAGGGTGAGTGAGGGTGAGGCGTTGAGGGTGAGTGAGGGTGAGTGAGGGTGAGGCGTTGAGGGTGAGTGTGGGTGAGGGTGAGTGAGGGTGAGGTGTTGAAGGTGAGTGAGGGTGAGGGTGGGTGAGGGTGAGGGAGGGTGAGGGGTTTAAAATGTTACTCAACAAGTGATTAAATTGCATCCTAAAGTACGTAACAGCTTTTTACTAACAGAGCCCCTTCTATCACTCAGAGTAAAATATTTATTGAAAAGTTGCAATTTGCACTTAGCACAAAAAAGTCTATGTGCACACTTATAATAAAAGGTGCCCCTCTTTTATTATGTGCATTCCGGTGATGATAAGGTTTTTTTCAAGCACAGCAGTGAACTGAAAGAATTTGCTGCAGTGGTGTGTTTACCAAAACATATGGTAATAGCATGCGAGATAGTTTGTTTAAACGCTCTCTCCAAATATTTGTAGGTGAAAGGTATAAATCCATACAGGGCCTGCCTAGCATTCCATCCTTTTGAAGTAGACAAACAAGAACCACGGCGTTGGCTAACAAGCCAGTATATAAGTAAAAAGCGCTTGTGTTTTTTTGCAGTGCTGTAACAATGGAAACGATTATTCCACATTACATTCGTACAGAATTCCACCCTAACAATTGTCAAGCAAAAGCTTAGATTATGGAGTGGCGTGTGTAAAATCATCTGTAATGAGGCTTATTACAATACGGAAGTTAAGCTCTTTCTTTCGAAAATGTAGCCTACTTTAAAGCTGTTAAAAAATGTAGCTCATGTCATAACAACAAACGTAACTATAGACTGCTTGGGTAAATTAACAAAAGGCACATCGAGTTTTCCCGCGCTCACTTGACACAGTCGATCATCGGACAGAGTATTCTGAAATAGGACAGCAGTTTCTACCTACGATTCTCAGGAAAAAATATTTAGGACTAATAGGTCCTGTACTGGGAAAGGCACTTTATATCAAAAACAGTTGCTGCAATGAAAGCAAAAGGTCTGTATTAAACAATGGGCAAGCGCATAGCTCATAATTCATTACAGAATCACTTCATTATGACCCTAAGAGTACTGTTATGGATATGAGTGAGAATTCTTGCATACAATGACGTCAGTGTGATTCAAATGCCACTCATCTTGGTGTATATGCGCACTGTATAATGTGTCTAAACACCATATCACGTGATGCCCTGAGGAGGTAACCCGTCATACCTCCCTTTTAAAATGGACCCGATTCGTGCTGGAAATATTGTTGCGTGATCATCGTGTGGAGGCGCCATCCGTGTGCTGACGTCATGCGTGTGTAGTGCTCACCTTCGATTGTAAAGTGACGAATGAATGAATACCCTTGAAATAAACACACTGACGTGGATCAGCCGTGTTCCTTCATAGACGGGTGGGGCTCTCGAGTCAGTCGCAGACCCGCTGGAGCTTTGCAAACATTAGAACCAGCATTCGGGGGCAATTGTCTTGTGGGGCCGAGAGATCCAGGCTTTCGCACATAGCGCCACGACCGTAGCCATGCTCCCTACAACAGCTAAAACTAAAGCCGCTTCGTACTTGAGACTGAAAATTGTGCAGAAGTAAAACCGTGAACTCCCTGGAGTTTAATGCAAAGCTTTTGGAGCAGATAGAACAAGCGGCTGCTTTACTCCTGAGCAATACTCTGCAGGGTTTCTGGGAAGGGCAGGAGTACAGCTGGTGTGACGTGTCAGAGGGCGGAGAGGTGCACTTCAGTGAAAGAACGCAGAGGGTCGTAGAGGACAGGAGGTATGGTGAAGCAACAGGAGGGTGTGGGGGAAGCAACACGAGTGGGGGAGCAATCTAATGGACAGAAAGAGCAACGTGCACGTTGAGTGAGACCGAAACTGGAGCAGGCAGAGGAGAGGCACACCAGCATGAGGGTACAACACGTGAGAGCGGAGGAGAATGAGCACACATGGGAGACAGCTGGAAAACACATGCACTAGTGGAGTGCGTAAACAAACCAAACTATAGCAGCGCATGAAAAATGTACAGTGGAAGCATACTAGTATTGTGTCCATGCTGCAGATGAACAGGAAGCAAAGCCACGCAAGTCTTAGAATAAGAAGCAAGCTAATGAGTGGCAATGACGCCAGCCAGTGGTAAGCAATGGGCGGAGTCCAATCTAACAATACGTCTCGTAGTGGACGGTGCAAATGCTGCGTAGCAGGTCAGAGCTAAAAATGAAGATTTGTTTCAGCATTAAAGTACACAATGGAGACACTAATGGGTGAGGGGAAAACCGTGCACGGGGGAGACCGCAACACGTGCGGGAAGGGCAAGAAGCACACAATGGAGAACACACGAGAGAGAGGCTGTGGAGATGCACAAGAAAAGCGAGTAAGAGCAACACGGGTAGGGGGAGAAGCACAAGGGGGAGAGAACAGCGCAGAGGGGCTGGGGAGAAGCACAAGGGAGAGAGCAGCGCAGAGGGGCGGGGGAGAAGGACATGAGAGAGAGAGAGAGACGCATACCTGTGTGAGACAGCAACAGGGAGCGTTGCGAGTGGCATACAAGACGGAGGGAAGAGAGGGGAGGGGGGAGGAGAAATGCGACACGGCGGGAAGGGGAGGGGGCGGAGCGGGTACAATAAACAAGACGGAGGGAAGAGAGGGGAGGGGGGAGGAGAAATGCGACAGGGGAAATGCGAGACGGCGGGGAGGGGGCGGAGCGGGTAAACAAAGACGGACGTGCACGCGCTTTTAAGCTCAATGCGCATGCGCATTGAGCTTAAAAGTCACGGGCACTGCAAGGAATCGCCACGATTCCTTGCAGTGTGGATAAAGAGTGGATAAGTCCCAATACTCTCGCCTTGCTCGATGCGCATGCGCATCGACAGGCGAGACCTAAAAAGAATTAGTTGTTTCTTGCGGTTCTTAAAATGTTGCTTCATAAGGACTATTCAGTAGCTTTGCCTCCTCTCATAATTGTCACAGAATTTAAGAACAAACAACCCAAAACTTACATTGTCATAGAAGATACTTGTTTAAATACTTACAGTGATGAAATATCTGACCACCTTTGATATCTTTCTGTATCAAGCACAGCACAAAAGGGCCACCCAGTGAAGGCCCAGGAGACTAGGTATGAACATGCACAAGGAATATCCTGAAGGAGAGAAATTCACTGTTCGTATCTTGTTTTTAGGGACACAGTAAAGAATATATTCACCGGATCCACCAACACCAATGGAGGATTCTCCATATTGAACATAGAAGTATGCCTCATATTATATACAATCTATTTTTGGTTACAGTGTTTCCAAAAACAAGATGCTAAGCGTTATTTGTGTTCTCCTTTAGGAGATTATTTGTTGTGCATCTTTCTGTGTCAGTCACAAGGCAGCAATCCAGAGAAGAAACCTACAAGGAACTTTTCAATGTTGGCTGTTAAATTTAATCAAGTTGCAGGGGCGTAATACCCCCCTAATAAATGTGTTTTCGGATAGTCTGGTCCAGGTGCGTTCAGTCAGGTATTGTGAGATGTCGGTTGGATTTCACCAGGGATGTTTACTTTCACACAGACAAAATGCACACACAGACACTCCATCTCTATTTTGAAAATCCTCAAAATATTTGTTATTTTGCAAAATATTGTGTTTTCTCTCTTCGTAACCCTACCAATCTATATTCCTGTCCTTTTCCATTGTCCCTATGCGTTTCTCATGCACCCTTCTTGTCGTATAATGTATTGAAATATTATATGCCAGCCTGATTGTTGGAACATCTGAAGGTCGCCCCTCCAAATCTTAGAGATCAAGCAACGCCTCTGTTAAGTTGTTAAAAAGGTTTGTTTTACAGCAGTATTTACTTTCCAAACAGTGACAGTCCGGAGCCCTGACTACAAACTATCATATATTTCTGCCTGCGAAATCCAAGGCCATTCTATTACTGATCTACATTTCACAGTTATAACCCTATGCATCTGCCACGTTTATAAGCTGTTATCAGCTGTTTAAGAAAATGAAGACCTTGTGTCCTTCCACGATGGTGCGTGATGAATACTAACCATTCACGTTTGGGCCCATTCCATTTTTATTGCCTTTTTTTTGTTAATTTCATAGTATGCATCCTTTCTTTAGTATGCTGTGCTTTACGCTTGATGACTGTCAGTGCGGTGCATGGAACACATGAAGTGTGGAATGTTTCCGAAGTATAAACAGTCGCGGCTCGCAATTCTCGCGGTTGGTGGTGCGGAGCTGGGGTTCGCGCTGGAGATATTGCGCGGAGGTTACCGCGAGGGGGTGGGGTAAAATAAAAATAAAACGTACTTGTCCGGTCGTGCGCCGCCTCTGCTCCTGGGCTGGGTCCTGCGTTTTCCTGTTTCTGAACAGGAACAGGCATGCTCCCTCCCCTCCTGTAAGCCAATCACAACGCTGCAATGGCAGCATTGTGATTGGCGCAGAGTCAAGTCAAGTCAAGTCAAGTCAGAGAATTTACAGAGCGCACTACATACCCAGAGGGTCTCAAGGCGCTTAGAAAGGGGGGAGGATTACTTGTCAAATATCCACGTTTTAAGTTGCTTTCTGAATGCTAGGTGGTTCTGGGTAAGGCGAAGGTAAGCGGGGAGTGAGTTCCATGTTTTAGCAGCCAGGTATGAGAAGGATCTGCCTCCCATGGTGGTCTTGTTGATGCGAGGTACCGTGGCGAGGGCTTGGCTGGAAGAACGTAGTTGGCGGGAAGGGGTGTAGAAGGACAGTCGTGAGTTGAGGCATTCTGGTCCGATGTCGTAGAGTGATTTGTGTGCGTGGGTTAGCAGTCGGAAAGTGATCCTCTTATTGACGGGTAGCCAATGGAGGTCTTTAAGGTGACCAGAGATGTGTTCGTTGCGTGGGATGTCTAATATGATCCTGGCTGAGGCGTTTTGGATTCGTTGGAGTTTCTTCTGGAGTTTAGCGGTAGTGCCTGCGTAGAGGGTGTTTCCGTAGTCCAGTCGGCTCGTGACCAGAGCATGGGTGACTGTTTTCCTTGTTTCGGTGGGGATCCAGCGAAATGTTTTTCTGAGCATGCGAAGAATGTTGAAGCAGGAAGAGGATACGGCGCTGACTTGTCTGTTCATTGAGAGTGAGGAATCCAGGATGACGCCTAGGTTCCGTGCGTGATCTGTCGGGATGGGTGCTTTTCCGAGGGCTTCCGGCCACCAGGAGTCGTCCCATGCAGAGGGGGATGTACCTAAGATGAGGACTTCTGTTTTGTCTGAGTTCCGTTTCAGACGGCTTTGTTTCATCCATTCGGCAACTTCTTTCATTCCTTCGTGTAGGTTAGTTTTGGCGGTGCTGGGGTCATTGGTGAGAGAAAGGATTAGTTGAGTGTCATCCGCGTAAGAGATGATGTTGAGGTTGTGTTGGCGGGCGATGGCCGCGAGGGGGCTCATGTATACGTTGAAGAGGGTGGGGCTGAGTGAGGATCCTTGTGGTACGCCACAGATGACTTCAGTGGCCTCGGACTTGAATGGTGGGAGGCGGACTCTCTGGGTTCTTCCGGAGAGGAACGAGGTGATCCATTCAAGTGCTTTTCCTTGGATTCCGATGTTATTGAGGCGTTGTAAAAGGGTGCTGTGGCAGACTGTGTCGAATGCTGCAGAGAGGTCGAGGAGGATGAGGGCGACTGTGTCTCCATTGTCCAGTAGAGTTCGAATGTCGTCTGTTGCTGCGATGAGGGCGGTCTCAGTGCTGTGTTTTGCTCGGAAGCCGGATTGTGAGGAGTCGAGGGATTTGTTGGCTTCGAGGAAGGCGGCGAGCTGGTTGTTGACAGCTTTCTCGATGACTTTGGCAGGGAATGGAAGGAGCGAGATGGGGCGGTAATTTTTGAGTTCGGTGGGGTCCGCTGTGGGTTTTTTCAGAAGGGCGGTGAGTTCAGCGTGTTTCCAGTCTTCCGGGAAGGTGGCGGAGTTGAAGGAGCAGTTGATGACGTCTCGGAGGTGCGGTGCTATGACGGAGTCTGCTTTGTTGAAGATGTGGTGAGGGCATGGGTCTGTGGGGGATCCTGAGTGGATGGAGTTCATCAGGCGGATGGTGTCCTCAGTGGAGATTGGGTTCCAGTCGTTAAGGGTGTTCACGGGGGGAGAATGTTCAGAAAATGGTAGGGTGGGTTGGTTACCGGGTTGGTTGTCGAAGCTGTTGTGGATGTCTGCAATCTTGTTGTGGAAGAATGAGGCTAGGGAGTCGCAGAGGGCTTGGGAGGGGGTGATGTCGTTGGAGTTGGCCGAAGGGTTGGTGAATTCCTTGACGATGTTGAAAAGTTCCTTGCTGTTGTGGGCGTTGTTGTCAAGTCGATCCTTGAATGCTGTTTTCTTGGCCTTTCGGATTAGTTGGTGGTGAGTGCGGGTGGTGTTTTTGAAGGCGTCCTTGGTGCTAGTGGTTGGGTCTTTTTTCCAGGCCTTTTCAAGGGAGCGGCAGAGTTTCTTGGACTTCTTAAGATCATCGTTGAACCATGAGGCCTTTTTGCTGCCAGGTTTGCTTTGACGTTTTTTCAGTGGTGCTAAGGTGTCGGCGGTGTTGGATAACCATAGGGTGAAGTTGGCGGCGGCTTCGTTTGCGTTGGAAGAGTGGGCTGGGGCGTTTAGAAGGAGCGAGGCGGAGATCTGGTCCGTGGTGATTTTGTTCCAGTTTCTTTGCAGAGTTGGTTGGAGGTGGTTGGTGGGTTTCGGCTTGTTGTAGGTGAAGTGAACGCAGCTGTGGTCAGTCCAGAGGAGGTCCGTAGTGTGGCTGAAGGAGACATGATTGCTGGAGGTGAAGATGGGGTCGAGTGTGTGACCTGCGATGTGGGTGGGGGAAGTGACTAGTTGTTTGAGTCCGAGGTTGGCGAGGTTGTCTAAGAGGGTGGCGGTGTTGCGGTCGTTGATCTTTTCGAGGTGAAAGTTGAGGTCTCCCAGAAGGATGTAGTCTTTGGAGGGGAGCGCGTGTGGGATGATGAAGTCCGTGATGTCTTCACTGAATTTTGCGCGGGGTCCTGGTGGTCTGTAGAGGAGGGTGCCTCTGAGTGTGGTCTTGGGGTCGATGTGGATCTGGAAGTGAAGGTGTTCGGAGTTAGCGAGGTTGGCGTCAGAGCTGGTTGAGATGCGGATTGATTTTTTATGGACGATAGCGATTCCTCCTCCTGTGTGGCTGGTACGGTCCTTGCGTGTGATCTTATAATCTTCAGGGATGGCAATGGTGATGTCTGGGGCTGATGAGGCGTTCATCCAAGTTTCTGTTAGGAAGGCGACGTCTGGAGAGATGGTGTCTAGTAGATTCCATAGGTCAATGGCGTGTCTGTGGACCGATCGGGTGTTGAGAAGGATGCACTGTAGGTGGTTGGGGTCGAGAGTCTGTGGTGTGATCGTAGCGGAGATGTTGTCGGTGCCGCTGAATTTGCAGGAGTAGCAGGAGAAAGGTCCATGGGTGTGTCTAGGGGTGGCTTGGACGCAGTTGGGGGCGCGACCGGGGTCAAGGGCTAGGAGGGTGGCGGCATCGTAGGTAATGCGGGAGGGCTGGGGAGCGCGAGGGGCAGGGGGTCTGGCGCTGGGCGCGGTCCAGGCGCGGACGGGCGTAGACGGGCTTACCTTTGGCGCACCTTCGGCGCGGGTTGGGCGCGGACGCTGCGCGTGAACGCTGCGCACGGGAAGAACTGTCATATATGGATGGTGGAGGGGGAGGGGCGAGGGCGTCTCAGCTGGGAGGCGGGGCGGGCACACGAGGACGACAACAACAAACAAAATGGAGGCGGAGGGGGGAGCAGAGCGGAGCGCTGGAGGCAAACGCGCAAATAACGTTGTAACCAGCCCAATCCAAGAAAACCCAGCGCTAATTAATGAAAGCGGTAACTGAAACACAGCGCTAATTAAACAAAGCGGAAACTGAGCACACAGCAGGCGAGATGCAAATGCAGCTTTCTATTCAATGCGCGTTGTAAGCAGCACAAACAATGAAAACACAGCGCTAATTAATCAAAGCGGAGACTGATTCAAAGCGGAAACTGAGCACACAGCAGGCGAGATGAAATGCAGCTTTCTTAGGCAAAGCAGTTCTACGATACAGTGTGTCTGCAGGGACACTGGGAGCGACCACTCGGCTCGTGGGAGAGGAGCGAGTCACGATGTGTTTAGGGTGAGGAGCGCTATTTCAGGACAGTGGGAGGGCGTCTCAGCTGGGAGGCGGGGCGGGCACACGAGGACGACAAGACACATTGGTTGCCACACTCTGTGGTGTGCCATATAACTAATGCTGTTTGAAAATCGGAGAGCTAGCATTGGAATACGTGTTTTATGCTGGACCCTGAGTACTACAGTTTATTTAATGAAGAGTAGCCCTTTGAGTGGTTAACAAACAGGGTAAAATAGCCCATACGGTTATAACGCCTTCCCCATGAACCTGTCTTGATAAATTTGAGCACAAGTTAATTGCATTACAGTAACGAAGCAGGGTAAAACTTTTATTTAAAAATATAGCCTTGTACTGCACAATATTGTATCAAAGTATGTGAGAACATGTTTACTTTTGCGCTCTCTCTGACAGTTGGAAAGTTTCATAGCATTTTAATATCTAAGTGATAGTGTTGCATACAAACCCCAAAAAGTCTATAATTTTCTATTAATAATGGATACCCTCAACATGCTATGAATAAATGAGCGAATAGGGAAATTAGGTCATAGCTGTACCATGCCTGCTATTTATTTTTAACGTGTTCTTTTTATTAAGATTTACATACTCAAAAAGTACAACCATGAGCAGGGACTGTATTTTCTGATGGATACTTCTAACCGCAAATTCCTAACCTTGTAAGAAATCTCCAGGTGTCAGCTAGATAAAGAAACTTTCAGAGCAGTTCTCCTGCACTGCGCAAGGTGGCGTCTTGCATACTCACGCCAATGCCATTCTAGTCTCAAAGTGATGACCAGAGCTGCATATAAGCACTACTCCTGCTCACTGGCGTCATTTCCTTTCTTCCTGTGTCTTCAGACGCATATCTAGAGCTTTTCCCTAATCTTTGACCAGGCTTTCTCAAGAAAATTATTTAGTGCACAAATAGGGTTTAAAGTGTGAATGGACTGTTGCAAACAGATGTCTGTGAAGGACCCTCACAAAGTCTGCTTGTGGTGACTGGGGTCGGACCACCACTTGAAAGCCTGTGGTGACTGCACCCAGATGAATTTGAAGCCCATAGGAGAACGCAAAGCCAACCTCTATGTTGTTAAGAAAACTTTGTGCCGTGATCAATCCGAGGGAAAAGAAAGATCCTGTTCGCGCCCCTGAAGCCTTTTCCTGCGGCAGGTTATCATCATGGCCTACGTCTTCGAGTGAGTTGATAAACAAAAACAAAGATCCAATCAGGAAACTGCACCTTCCTGCCATTCTTAAACTACAGAGGCACACCAGGGCATGATTGAGCCTCCAGGTTTCGCTCCCGATCTCAATCGTAGCCGTTTCCAGGCCTCTCAGTTATGTTGCAAAAAGTACAAGCCTTTAGGGAGACTATGTTGTGGATTTTCGTCACTTTTCTGGTTCCCTCTGGAGCACCTTCGGGCTCCAAGTATCCGTAGGCTACTCTAATCAGAGTTTTGGTAAATGTTCCACCTTTGGTGCTTTCTATGTCCCTTGGGCCCACGTTGGGTCCAACACCAATTTCGGTGCCCACTTTGGCTCTGGCCCTATTTACTGCTCTGGTACCTATTTCTTCAATGCTGATGCTGTTGACGCCCGATGAAGATACACACCCTATTGTGCTATCTAACTCTGACTGGAATCTGCCATGACCTCGATCAAAGTTGCACTGGGCGCCAACTTCCGTGCAACTTCTTGGCAACCCCCATGATTCAGATACCTTGCCTTTACCACATATATAGGGCCCTGACTTTACATAATCTTTTTGGCACAGATTTTGTCAGTGTCAACTAGGATGACAGGGACGATTAAGTTCTCCATCATGATGAAGAAAAGCGTTGTGAAGGGCTTCCGAATGATAATGGACATGACATTTCCTGCAATATTGACCTTGTCTCTCTCCGGAGTCCTGCTGCAGAGGAAAGCGCATCGTTTGCAGTAGGGATAAAAAAGGGCAGCTTAAGGGAAGCTTAGATGTTAGAAGTGAAAACGAACATATTATTAGAAGTTCTACAAACTGAGTAGACTCCAACTGAGCCACAGCTCCCACTTCCTGACACCCCTCTGGGCATATGGGCTAAGCCCTGTTCAAGGCCGTCAGCTAATAGTCAGGTTGCCCATCCCCATTGTCCCGCACCTGGCAATCTTACCTTTCTAAGACAGCAACCCATTCTGGAGAGTCTGGTGGTACAAGCGTCCACCTAGCAAGGTGGACCCCAGCGTGTTCCCTACCACTCCTCCTGACTGAGCTAAAAAGAATAGACTCTATGCCATTTGTCTCCTCTGTTCCTACTGAAGCTTGAGTAGCAGCAGAGGAGACAACTGACATAGGCCGCTCTATTAGAGCAAGGCCCATGGACGGGGAAATTCTCTTTGCAAAGGGTTTTATCGATTTGTTTCATTTCCAAATCATAGGACACACCTTTTACCCGTTACCATTTTACCCCTTATCTATTTCCCCACGCTTTTTATATAGCATGAGATGCTTGGCATGAGATATTTTATATTGAACTGTTTGATTGCTATACATTTTTGTTGTTTTCTGTTTTTCTTTAAAAAAGTAATGCAAATATAAATGGAAGAAAAAACTGAAAGTTTCTGATATGTGTCGACTGTAGTGAGCTCGACTGGGTTCAGCATGCGCCGCTGTGAGGATAGCGGCCACCTGTGCCTGGCATGATCGTTGGTGGTACAAAATCTGCCCATTCCCAGTGCTGGGTAATGGGTCCACGGGGGCGGCACGCGGCCGAAGCTCGCGAGGTACATTTAGCAGTAATGTCCGCCATTTAAGAACTGTTTATTTAATCTGTTTTAAAGCGAGCACCCAGGCTTTCCCATTCGACGTTTGCTGCTGGCAGAGGCGAGGGGGTGGAGGCTGAAGAACATAGCGTGCTTTCCGAAAAGATCCTTTGTGCCTTCTTTGTACATATGTTTTTGTAAATACCAAATGTTCCTGCACTTCCTCCTGAATTATTCATCTTTCTTGAGCTGTGAGGAGGAGAAATGTCTGGGCTTTGCCAATGCAGACCTTAAACGCAACCCCTGGGGATGCTACTGAATGTCAACATGACCCATATAGGAACGACAGCTCCTGGTTGGTGATCCTCATCTGTGCTTATTTATTTATCATGGTTTTTAATGTACGTACTTTAAGTAGATGTAAGTACTGCATCACCTAGTCGTTTTTTGGTCCTCTAATTTTCATTGTTTTGGGGGCGAGTTAGTGATGTGTGGATTAGTAGGTGATCATTTTATTAGACATATGTAGAGGCTGCTAACATGGATTCTTATACCAGTAATACTTAATGATGGAAGTATGCGTTAGTGGAGTAGCTTTTTTAACTAATTACATGAATCGAAGAATGCCTACTATATATTATAGGGATATTGGGAGTCAACAAGAAGTTTCGTGACCATATGCAGTAACAAAGGCAATACACGTCACGGAACTCTGAGGTGACTTGCAATGTATGCCCTTACAATGTGTAGTAAAGGTGTTTCATTCTTTATAACTCATGGACACACTTTGAATACATGCAGAATCTGTAGTGCGGAAAAGCAAGATGAAATACACAGCTTGTGATGGACTGCAATATATATTTTAAGTAGTTTAGCCTAAGTCACTATCAGACGTGGCTGCAGCCCTGAATTTCCGGTTGTTTTGGTAACATGGGGTTAGATTCGGGTGCACTCTGCCAAAGCCGAAGTGTCACCCAAAGTGAATAACAACGAGGCTGATCTGCTTTCAGGAAATAAACTTCAGCTGTGAAATAGATAAATATACCGCCATCATTCACGTCCTGTTAGTAAGAACACTTCATTTTCACGGAAATATATTTTGTTTTGTTTTCTAAATATCTTTGTTAGGTTTTTTTCTTTACACAAACGTTTTTTCCATTGCTGGAGTGCCGGTGGATTCGGGTCCAGCCAGGCTGAGGCTATGCATAACCTAAAAACGGTCATGGCCACCAAAATCAGCCCTTGCATATTGTACAAAAGGGGGTGGTGATGGACAGAGAATCTGAACCAATCAAACACTCACACCCAGTCAACAAATCTGGGTTTAATCCATCACCGTTCTTTAGCCCACTCTGCACCCCGGTTCAGACATGGCCATATGCAAATCAGTCTGACCCTGTGCCTCATGGGAGCAGTCCAGCCCGAACTGCCAAGCCATGCCTTCCCTGGACCGGAAACAAGCTTCCTAGGACCGGTTTCTGGCATTTCAGCCATCTTCAGCCAGGCTTGCTTGAATCCAGTGGCAAAGGGAGCAAGGGACTCACGTTCGCATACCGTGCCAACTTATGGCGAACAAAGTGGTACAAAAGGGTGTTGCCATCCGCTGTACCCAGCAGTATTTCCGGGGTTGTAATGTTGACTCCTGTTCAAAAAAATTCTGATTAAAAGTCGGAAATTTCCACTATTAAGCTTGACAATACATTACAAGAGGCAACTATGTGCACACTATCAGCCTCAAACAGTGAGCATCGTAGACATGTTGTACCCTTTCCGGTCCCCCATTTTGCTATCTTGTTTGGGGTGTAATACAGTGAAAAAATTGTTTTGTAATATTGGGCTTGTAATTTTAGTGACATAAAGCAAATCTGTGACTATTCAAAGGAACGCAGAGGGAATTGGGGCAATACAACCAGTTTAGTCTGCCACCTAGCTAACTGTTTCTCCATATCATCGGGACATAAAGAATTCAAGGATTCATAGATTTCCCCAATAGTTAAGATAGATTTTTTACGTATATTGTCTATAATTTGAATTGCTTGAAATTTTACCCTACCACCCCCCAGCCCCCTTCTTTATCAGAAAATCTCTAACCTGTAAGAATTTTAAAACGTCCCTTTGGCTAAGGTCAAAGTCATTACGTAATTACTCAAAGGTATTCAATCCTTTTATTGTATAAAAACAGCCCAACTGTAGAATTCCTGCCTGTATCCAACGGTCCATACACCTGTCCCCAAATATCTCTGGAAGGTCGTCATTATTAGATACAGGCGTATAATGCGAATATCGTCCAAGTCCCAGTAGTTTATGAGCATTACCCCAAACCTTATAAATGCCATAGATAGTCTTGAATTTCACTTTCTTAAAGTAGCTATCGTTAATGTGTCGCCAGAGATAGCCTTCTTCCCCCTGTCCCAATATTAGTTTTTGTGGGGTAGGTATATTATTGCTGCTAGGCCCTGGAGATATAAGTACTGAACAGTATCTTAATACTGTAGCCCAATAATACAATTTGAAATTAGGGATTGCCAGTCCCCCTCTATCCTTCGGAAGTGAAATAAATCTCAAAGCCTTACGTGGCCTCTTATATCCGCAAATAAACCTGGTAAACATGGATTCTATAGATCTAAACAGTTGAGGTGGAAATTCCAGACAGATAGTCCTAAAAAATATAAAAATCTGGGAGGATAAAGCATTTTGATCACATTACATCTCCCGCCTATCGTTAAATGTAGGTTATTTAGACTGACCAGTTCTTTTTTTGTTCGTTGGATCAAGGGTTCCACATTATTGATAACTATGCTGTCCACCTTTGCCGATATACTGACCCCTAGATCCATACTTAACAGAAGCAGTAACCCTCATTTTGGACCATACTTGCCCTGCATTAATATTCCTGTTTTTAAATAAGCCACTCCTCCCTGCACCCATCACGTACACCTTATTTCTAAAAATTCCCCTGAACTCCTCCCTCTCCCCCACCCCCCACCATTGTTTAAGCCACCAGGATCAATCCTGAGCCTGTGTGATAGCGTCTGAACCGATCTCACCCACTTTCCACACCCCTCCAACCCCCCTAACTATAAAATCTCTTTTTAATTTTTTTGCCCTACTTTTCCTTCCTACCCCGTTATATAAGAAAAAAAACACACTACCCCTGGAAACACCATTATTTCTCCAAAGAATCCCCACCGCACAATTAGATAACCACAAACATGCGAAAGAAGAATAAGTACTATTGATTGCTCTGATTGCTCTGAGCAAGTCCAGATTTTCCTGCAACAATTTCCTTCAATGTCTGCTCGACTTGGATTTCTGATGTAAAGAACCAGGTTCGTCCTTGCGGGACCACTTTCAATGTTGCAGGTTTCTGGAGAAAGGCAACGGCACCTGCTTTTTGGAATAGTGTAATCAGCTGTCGAAGCCGCCAGCGTCTCTCCACGGTAGCATGCGCAAAATCTGGTTTAGCAAAGAATGAAAAGCTATCCCAGTTCCGTTTTTTATTAGGCCTGGCCAGATCATACACCGCCTGTCTGAGCAAAAAATTTCCAAAATAAATAAAAATCACTCTGGGATATGACTGGTTACTTTGCTGACGTTTAGACATTGTCATTGGGAATCTATGCACGTTGATTCTCTTTGTCCCAATCCCATTGCGCTATTTCTGGGAATGCATTCTTAAACAGATTGACAGAAAAAGCACGAATATCGCTTCCTTCTCTGTTCTCCGGGATCTCTACGATCCTTAGGTTATTTCGACGTTGTCGATTTTCTGCCTCCTTCAAGTTTCCACATGATGTCTTTCACCGTGGTCTCCTGTGAAGTCACCTGTGTTTTTAATGCATCAACTGTGGTTTCCAGCACTTCTGTCCGATTTTCCACCATACTCATCCTTTCTGCTATTTCAGTGCAGGTCTTCCCAATTTTACGCACTGACCCCTGTAGTTTATTTGCAGCAACGAAGGCGTGACGATTTTCTGTCTTTACCTCATTTTGAAATACGCTTAATGACTGTAAGGTTGTAGCTAGTGTAGGCTCCTGTAGCTGCTCCGCGTCTCTATAAACCGACTTGCATCCTTGAGCTCTCTTGTCCGTAATTGCTGTTCCAGGCAAGACTACCAGAGAGTTTGGCTGTGTATCTGAGTAATCCCATCTAAGTTCGCCCTTTTCCTCCATTTCGTCCAGCTAGCGGGTTTTCTTTTTCCCATCTGACAGCCTCTTTAATTTCCTGGGCACCTTTCTACCCCCTTGCTGACTGCAGTCACTCGTTGAGGTATCCGCGCACCCATCGTCACTACTGCCACTTTGCGCTTCAGTGATATCCGAGTCACCTGATTCTTCATTTAGTGAGAAAAATTCTCCATAGGGTTAGGCGATAGGTAGCCCTGTTCTGTGTTCTCTATGATGCTTTCTCGCTCAACATCTGTCACCATGTGTGGAATTTGCTTTACTTCCTGGCTGATACTGGTATCTTTCTCATTGTTTTGAATAGCGGGAGGGGAGAGCACCGCAAGGACCTTTTCCTTGCTACTCTTGCACTTCTGCTGAGTAACTACGGGAGAGTCAGCCATACACAGCACTGTAGTCTCACTGCTTGACCTCCAGGAGGCACGAGTGTTTTTTACGCCCATCAAGCCCTCTTCAGGCTGTGTCTGGTCTTCACCGGATTTGTCAATATTAGCAGTATTCGTGCCATCCTAGATTAGTTTAATCTTCTGCCCTCCCTCCTTGCTCATATCCTTCTTAGCAAACAAACTGGTGATTACTGGCTGTGTTTTTTCCCCGATCCTCCGACCGGTACATTGCCTGCTGTATGCAGTTTCAAATTTTTCCAGCTACTAGACTTGCTGTTCTTACCCATACTTTGACCGGGCTTCTTAGCTTCGAGGTCCACTTTTGGGTCGGGGACCCGCTTGCCACAGAGGTATTTGCCAGGATTGTGGAGCGCATATTGCTGCGTGCTCCTCGCACTGCCATCACTTTCTCCTTCCGAGACGCTTCCGTAGAGCCAGCGTCTACGTTGCTAGGCGACTCCGACCGGCACCTGACGGGATTCCCCCAGCCTGGAACCAGTGTCAGCAGCAACCGGGCGAGTGCTTCCCAGCGCGAGCAGCAGTTCCCACCTGTCATCCGTCAACCTTCTCACCTTGCATTCAGCACCCGCACACCTTCCTGCCAGCGCGGCCAGTTTTCAGGGCCAGGACGCATACTAGGCAGCCCCCGACATCGATGCTCGTCTACGGGGATGAAGCGATGTGGAGGTGAGCTCCCGAGATCTTTCACTCAGCCGCCATCTTGGCTCCTCCAGAGAGGTTATCGGGAAATATATTTTGGAAGAAAAGTTTGAAAAGCCTTTCATTCTTTAAGCTATATTTGAATTTCTGATTAGAAGCCTGACTTACTGTGGCATCTGGCACTTGCAGGAAGATTGTGACGTCACAAATCAAGTGGAGAAACTGATAAGACATGGGTGCCTGTAGTTCCTGTATAAAGTCTGTCTATAATTGAATTATTGCAGGCAACTTCCGAAGTAAGAATATAATATGTTTTCCAAAAAGGTCTTTTGTACTGTAGTTGTACATATATTTTTGAAAATACTAAATGAACTTCTTCCTGAAATATTCATCGGCTTCAAAATGTGAGGCCGGGAAATACCAGGATGATGGCATTGCAATGTATTATATGGAGCAAAGCACCTTCTTCCGTACATTATAAGGATATTATAAGTCACTTTGGAGTTCCATGACCTTGTAAAGGAACTTGGTCTTGGGCCTCATTCCTCAATATGGTCATGCAACTTCTCAGTGACTTCTAATATCCTTATAATGAAAGGCTGGGTCTACCTTATCTTTTATGTTATGATAGAGTAGCTATGTCAATGTGGTAATTTGTGAGCACCACATTGCCACCAACCCGCCACCATGACAGGACGCAACCACCTCAGATGCATTCTACTGAACACCCACTCCGCATGCAAACACGCCGTCGAACTCTGGGACCTGCTCGACACATCCTCCCGGGATGTTGCCTTCCTGACAGAGACCTGGATGAATGACTCCTCGGCACCTGACATCACCATAGCCTTCCCGGACTGCTACAAAATCACCCGTAGAGACCATACCAATGGAGTAGGAGGGGGAATCGCCATCATCCACAAGTCCACCCTCTGACGACACCCTCAGCATCGCCAAACACCTGCACTTCCAGATCCACACTGATTCCCACACCACCCTCAGAGGAACTCTGATCTACAGACCACCTGGACCCCGGCCCCAGTTCAGCGACTCCATCGCCGACTTCGTCAGCACACACGCCCTCGCCTCCACGGACTACATCCTCCTTGGAGACCTGAAATTCCACCTCGACAACACACACAACCGCAAAGAGGTCTTCAACATCGTGAAGGAACTCTCCAACCCCTGCTCCAACACCAACAACATCCCACCATCGCAGGACTTGTGCAACTCCCTTGCCTCCTTCTTCCATCGCAAGATCGCAGACATCCACGACAGCTTCAACAACCAGACCACCACGACAGCCAACGACACCTCAGACTCCACGGCCACCACCCACAGCGACCCCCTGCTCACAGGGACTAACATCAACGACAACAACAGCATCAAAATCATGAACACCATCCACTCTGGCTCCCCGTCAGACCCTTGCCCAAACCACATCTTCAACAAGGCCAGCACCACCATCGCACCCCATCTCCGCAAGGCCATCAGCATCTCCTTCGAGACCGCGATCATCCCGGAGAGCTGGAAGCACGCCGAGATCAACGCATTGCTAAAAAAAACAAGGCAGACCCGAGGAACCTCAAGAACTTCCAGCCCATCTCCCTGCTCCTGTTTCCGGCAAAGGTCATCGAGAAAACCGACAACAAACAGCTGACCCGCTACCTCGAAGAGAACAACATCCTGGATACGTCCCAGTCCGGGTTCCGCAGCAACTACAGCACCGAAACGGCCCTCATCAGCACCACCGATGACATATGGCCCCTGCTGGACAACGGCGAGACCGCGGCCCTCATCCTCCTGGACCTATCAGCCGCCTTCGACACGGTCTGCCACCGCACCCTACGCACACGCCTCCACGACGCAGGAATCCGAGACAAAGCACTGGACTGGACCACCTCTTTCCTCTCCAGCAGAACCCAGAGCGTCTGCCTCCCCCTTTCCGATCCGAAACCTCCAAGATCATCTGCGGCGTACCCCAAGGATCATCCCTCAGCCCAACACTGTTCAACATCTACATGGCCCCGCTTTCCCACGTTGCCAGACTACACGACCTCAACATTATCTCTTACGCCGACGACACACAGCTGATCTTCTCCCTCACCAAGGATCTACTCACCGCAAAAACCAAACTCCATGAAGGAATGAAAGCCGTCGCCGAATGGATGAAGAACAGCCGTCTGAAGCTGAACTCGGACAAGACGGAGGTCCTCATCCTCAACTCCCCCCCCCTCAGCCTGGGATGGCTCCTGGTGGCTGACCGCCCTGGGTGCAGCACGGACACCCACCGACCATGCACGCAACCTAGGGTTCATCCTCGACTCAACACTCTTCATGACCAAGCAAATCAACGCCATCTCATACTCCTGCTTCAAGACCCTCCGTGTGCTCCGCAAGATATACAGGTGGATCCCCACCGACACAAGAAGAACAGTCACCCAGGCCCTCGTCAGCAGCAGGCTGGACTACGGAAACGCCCTCTACGTGGGTGCCCCGGCCAAACTGCTGAAACAACTGCAACGCATACAGAACGCCTCGGCCCGCCTGATCCTCGACGTCCCTCGACACAGCCACATCACACCTCACCAGAGAGACCTGCACTGGTTACCCATCAACAAGAGGATCACCTTCAAGCTCCTCACCCACGCACACAAAGCACTCCACGACACCGGACCAGCATGCCTCAACAGACGACTCCCCTTCTATACCCCGAACCGCCAGCTCGCCTCCGCCGACCATGCCCTCGCCACCGTCCCCCGCATCCGAAGAGCGAACTCCGGCGGCAGATCGTTCTCCTACCTTGCCGCCTAGACCAGGAACACCCTCCCCATCTTCCTACAGCAGATTCAATACCTACTAACCTTCAGAAGGCTACTCAAGACCTGGCTATTCGAGCAGTAGCAGCACCTCCCCCACGCTCCCCCCAGTGCCTTGAGACCCTTACGCGTGAGTAATGTGGTCTACAAATTTTCTGATTGATTGATTAATTGATTGATGTCACAAATGGACTGTAATTGCAAAATTAATACCTGGGTTTTATCCCGTTATTAGAGGATTTCATGTAGTATACATATTTGCCTCTCTGAAATTGTCCAAATTCTGGCCAGTATAAGGAAGGGTAATTCAATCAATCAATGAATCGGGGATTTTTAGAGCATGCTACTCACCCATGAGGGTCTCAAGGCGTGAGGAGGAGGGTGGTTTGAACAGCTCTGTGGTCATCCGAAGAGCCAGGTCTTGAGATCCTTTCTGAATAGGTACAGTGTCGGGCTTCAACTGATGTGGAGGGGGAGTTTGTTCCAGGTCTTGGCCGCGATGTAGTAGAAGGCTCTTCCACACGTTCTGGCCCTGTGGGTGCGGGGGCCTGTGGCTTGGGCTAGGTTGGCAGAGCGGAGGTTTCTCTTGGGGACGTGGAAGATTTTGAGGTATTGGGGTCCAGTGTTGTGGAGGGCTTCGTAGGCATGTGTGAGCAGTTTGAAAGTTATTCTGTTTTTTTGATGGGGAGCCAGCGGAGGACTCTTAGTTGCTGGGTGATGTGGTTATGTCGTTGGATGTCGAGGATGAGTCTGGCTGTGGCGTTCTGGACGGTCTGGAGTTTGCGGAGCAGTGTCTTGTTGATTTCGGTGTAGAGTACGTTTTTGTAGTCCAGTCGGCTGGTGATGAGTGCATAGGTGACGGTCTTCCTGGAGTCGGGGGGGGGGGGGTCCAGTTGAAGGTCTTGCTGAGGGTGTTGAAGCATGTGGAGGACACAGCGTTGATCTGGCGGTTCTCAAAGTGCATACATCTTCATGTAAGCGATAATACGTATGTCCTTGCAACACAAAAGCGCTTCGACGCCTCGTCAGGGGTAGTAAGCACTATACAAATGCAATTACAGTACAAGACAGGGCTATAGGGTCAGGACATGGATGGTACTGACAGTGCAGTGCATCTACAGAAATCTTTATGGCTGTTCTGTATAATTTTGGGGGTGCAGAGTAATGTTACCCCAGGGCTGCAACAAATGGATGTGTCGGGGTCCCCATTAGTAGATGCTGCCTCTGCCCTCCCATTGCCCTTTCAATGCCATTTCTACTTCTCATCTCACTGGTCACGAAGGCGCAGTTGGAATTAATGTCCTGCACCATATGGACAGTGTTCTGGAGATAACTCAACTGGTAGATTTACTCTGTATGCAGTACTCCAGAAATTGGAGGATTTTTAGTTACTAACAACTCTAAAGCAGGCCCTTGTGTATGTTTGTTTACTTAAACATTTCGTTTTACCTCACAGTGATTATTTTGAAAAGAAATTGAAAAAGTGCCACCTCCGCCGTTTTCCTTTCAGTTCCAGGATTCAGTGCTACCAAAGAAAAAGTGTTCTTGGATTATTATCTCCCAGTGTGAGGGCATACCTTTATTTGACATGGGCAAAACGTGTTATTGTTCCACTGCTCTCGTTTAATAGGGAATGACTGCATGCCTAGCTGCCGCATTCAGAAGGCGAGGCTCGGATGCTGACTGTGGTGACTTTGCTCGAGACGCGCCGCAGATGCTGGTACCAAAGGTGTTGATGGGAGCGGCATGTGCACGAGGCCGTGATTCATCGATGCTGGTGTTGTCAGCTGGGGAGAACGCGGCCTGTGATTGGCCCAGCAGTTGCTCTTTGCTGAAAGCAAAAGAGGCGCACCGAGAAAGAACATTTTACAGCTGTGAGGCCATTATGTTGACAGGTTGATGTTAGAGGCTGGAATTCCTGGCTGGCTGTAATTACCTGTTTACACATTGTTTTTGCTGTAACGGGTGGAAGTGGCTGTGAGGATTGGTGCAGTGTGGCTAACTTTGCTGGCTTCATCGATGCCTGTTTTGGAGCAATGAATGCGTCTCTCCTCGAGTTCTGACACTATAATGGAGCGTTGTGAGTTTGCAGCAGTGATTATATGTTTTGAATGTGCGTTTTAATATTTACAGTATATGTAAGTAAATGTGCATATGCAACGACATAGTGTGCGAGCTTAGACACTAAACAGCAGAATGCTCTACATGCAGGGAGGGACACTTGACAGCAGGGACCTCCAATAAATTCTATAATAAGAGCTACTTCTGTTCAATGAAAATCATCCCGATCTTCTAATAATAAAAGCGTTGTATTCGTGACCACACCAGACAAGATTACATTGCTGGCCACTATTTGCAAGATTGCCAGAAGTGATCCCCTTAGTGCAGAGGTCTTCAAACTTTTGGATGCCGAGACCTCCCTGTCAACATTTTCAGGCGTAAGGACCCCCTCCTGACAAAAAATTCTAAACCCTGTGTGGGTGACAAGAGTACCCAAGTGACTGCACAGTGAGCGATGCAACAGTGTGAGAGTAGGGTAAAAGGAGTGACTGCAGGGTGAGTGAGGTGACCTTATGAATTTGGGTTCGGCTGTAAGTGCAGAGTGGGATGAATTAATGCATGGTTAGTGATGGCCTTGTTTGAGTGATCTACAGATTGAGCAGTGAGGGGGAGACAGCTGAGTGAAGTGTCACATGAGTGCAGGGTGAGTAGGGTGCTCATGTGACTGCAGGGTGAGGTACAGGGTGAACAACGCAAGCGCATTGTTAGTGCAGAGTGATCACTGTGAGTGCAGGGTGAGCGGGAGAATGTTGTGAGTGCATGGTGATCAGTGTGAGTACATTGTGATCACTGTTAGTGCAGGGTGAGCGGGTGAATGGTGTGAGTGCATGGTGATCAGTGTGAGTGCATTGTGATCACTATTAGTGCTGGGTGGGCGGGTAAATGGTGTGAGTGCATGGTGATCAGTGTGAGTGCATGGTGATCAGTGTGAGTGCATTGTGATCAGTGTGAGTGCATTGTGATCAGTGTGAGTGCATTGTGATCAGTGTGAGTGCATTGTGATCGCTGTGAGTGCATTATGATCTTTGTGAGTGCATTGTGATCACTATTACTGCATGGTGATCAGTGTGAGTGCAGGGCGAGCGTGAAAGTGAAGGCGAGAATATGTAGTGAGTTGTCTGAATGCAGGGTGCATTCCGAGAAACTTGAAGCGTAGGGTTTCAGATATAAGTTCAACTATTGCTATAGTGGCATTAATCAGGGATCGAGGGTGGAGGAAATAAATAATGTGCCGATACAGCTCATTATTTTGATGGCCCAGAAATAACCAGTCACCTAAAGCTGTATGTTTAGCACTTATCTGTGAATACTTAGAACAGCAAATATAAATAGAAAGCACTTTTAATTGTGTTCTAGGGCTGCATCAATGATCCATGACTGATAATTAAAGAGAACAAAGACAGAAAAGTCACATGGCTAATTAATACATACTTTTTTATTTATAACTCTATTTAGTGTGAAGAGCAGGTCTCTGCGGGCTCTTTAAACACCACACGGCAGGCATTTTTCTTTTGGCTACCCAACTTTATATTTCTTTTCATTAAATACATTCTCACACTACAGTAGTAAGTGTAAAAATACAAAGGTAAGGAATAGGCAGAGTAGGACCCAGGGGGTACTGGAACCATTAAAAAAATTAAGCCTAGGTAAACAGTTAACAAAGGCATGTAAATATGCAAATGGACCTGTGAAAAGCTCAGGCGGCCGGAGATAAGACTCCAGACACCTCCCAGTCTAGCCCCCAGCAGCGCGAGCTGCACTGCAGCAGCCCGGGCTGGGAGACACTACGGGGAAGGAGGGGGGATGAAGCTATGGGCCTGGGCAGAAGTGTGAAGGGAATGCGCGACCCCCTTCCTATCACTCCACGGCCCCCCTGGGGATCGCGCCCCACAGTTTGAAGACTCCTGCCTTAGTGTATCAGGCATGGGTGCCAGTATTAAGGTAAACAATAAAAAGGCCATATATTAGTAATGTCTCCTCAATACTGCATGATTTATCACTCAAATATCAGCTGTAAATTTGTTTTGAAAAATCATGCGTTTTCTCCAATCATTAGCTTATAATGTCTGAAAATATACACATTTTCGTTTTGAAAACACACTTTTCAATGTCAATCAAGAAATTTGTATAGCGCGCTACTCACCCAGAGGGTCTCATGGCGCTTGGGGAGGAGGGGGGGCGGGGGTCCGCTACTGCTCGAACAGCCAGGTCTTGAGTTGCTTCCTGAAGGAGAGGTGGTCTTGGGTAAGACGGAGGTGGATGGGGAGGGAATTGCAGGTCTTGGCTGCCAGGTAGGAGAAGGATCTTCCTCCCATGGTGGCTCTTTGGATGCACGGAACGGCGGCGAGGGCGTGGCTGGTTGAACGTAGTTGGCGGGTGGGAGTGTAGAAGGTCAGGCGGCTGTTGAGGTACCTGGGGCCTAGGTCGTGGAGGGCTTTGTGTGCGTGGGTGAGGAGGCGGAATGTGATTCTTTTGCTGACGGGGAGCCAGTGCAGGTCTCTCAGGGGTCCGGAGATGCGGCTGTGGCGGGGGATGTCCAGGATGAGTCGTGCGGAGGCGTTCTGGATGCGTTGGAGTCTTTTCTGCAGTTTGGCTGTGGTTCCGTGTAGAGGGTGTTTCCGTAGTCTAGTCGGCTGGTGACGAGTGCCTGGGTGACCATCTTCCTGGTTTCGGTGGGGATCCATCGGAAGATCTTACGGAGCATGCGTAGGATGTTGAAGCATGAAGACGAGACGGCGTTGACTTGTTTGGTCATCGACAGGGAGGAGTCCAGGATGAAGCCCAGGTTGCGTGCGTGGTCCGTTGGTTTGGGTGCGCTGCCTAGGGCTGGTGCCTATTCCAATCATGGAGTCCCACTCTGCAACTCTGGGCAATAGCTTGCTTAATCTCCACAACGGCCCCCACAACGCTAAGGATGCCTGGCCTCCACCTTGGGGGTGCCCAGGAGTGGACGCTTCACAGGGAAAGCCAGGATGGGTTCCACAGCGGTATTCGTACAAGCGCCTTGAGACCCTTGCGGTTGAGTAGTGCGCTATACAAGTATAAATTTACTCTGTAGCTAATAAAAGCAGGGCAGATAATTTCGGGGTCATACATAGCATAAAACATTGTTTTAATTCACTGTTGCCCATTTATATTTCTATATATTTAAATTGTAAGTAGCAATTTTACAATTCCTTGAAGAAAAACATTTTTTAACCATAATGTTCAAATAACCGACTGTCCATTTTTTTTCTGTATGATTAGTTACTATCGATAGATTAGAACATGGCTACCCTGTATCTACACACAAGCGTTTTTAGCAAATCAACTATCTAGGTAATGTAATCATTTTCAAGATTCACTGTGTGATGTAAAAGCACTTTATTAGTTCACAGATTTTTTATATGATGCACAAGCACTTTATGACTGCTTTACTTAAACAACAACATGGTAATGGGACAATTGAGCCATGATTGCCTAAGTTTGACCGTAGGATGCATAAGCACTTTATTATGTCTCACTTAAACATCAATGTGGGGCTGGGGGGGGGGGGGGGGGTCAGAAAGACAAATTGAGATGGACTATGACCACAAAACATGTCTTTATTGTGCTAGTTGGTGTCTCTCTGAGGGCAATGGTTAGCATAATGCTACGAATGCAATGCTGCTCTTTTTTACCTCTGCTTTTAATCCCATGTTATGTAGTATTTTTATATGTGCTTTTATGGCCATTTTTGGCCAAATAAAGTTTTTTTTTTATGATGATATTTCTATATATTGTGATGATTCCCTACCTACTCAGAGAAAGACAAATGAATAGAGGAACCGGTAGAATTGCACAGTCTGGTATTTTGTTGTATTTTATTTATTTTCCTGTAGTCCAAAATCCCATTCTAGCTAAGAAGTCAAATAGTGTTCACGTAATCCTTGGTGAGTTACTTAAAAAATACGTTTCTCAGCTTTCAACCCCAACGAATATTAATGTTTTTTCACACTTTCTATATATCACCTAGTCTGTTACTGGTGTGAATTTATTAAATGGATAGTATACTGTGCTTTCCTCAATTCATTGTGTTTTTCCTTCTTATTTCCTAATACAGTATGACAGACTCAAGCAGGAGCGCGATGATGCTGTCAAAAAGCTGGATGAGTTCAATAAAAGTGAGTATGTATTGAATGTGTGTGTGTTTAAACTCCAGTTAATGTTTTTGAGAACTTCTTTTGCAATTCTTACATGAATTCCACTAATGCGTTTGGGGAGTGGGGTCTTCATCTGGAGTTGATCCGTGGCCTTTGTAATCTAACCCACGAGCACCCGTGAATATTCTGATGGCGCATGAGGCCCACCTTCCATATCTTCAGCCTGAAGTGATCTTGCTGACTTTTATTGGTGCCTCCCATTTACCCTCACCTCAGTCCTGATGAAGACCCCACTCCCAAGGCGCAAAGTTTCCTGTTCTTTATAGGGGTCGAAACGTTGACAGTATTTTGTCCTATATTCAAACAGGGATGACAGAGATTTGATATCTGCATCAATTATGTTATGATTTGCCGTATATGTGCTGGTCAGTCGTCTGGCTGGATAGGTTGTAAATATTAATTGCAGATGTATATATGTGCACTACCTTCCCTTTTCACATCACTATCACAAATCCCTCCCATGCACTTGCCACCCCACCCTTTGTGCAACTGTTTTCCCAAAAAATAGTTTAAACATGAAATACGTTGTGCCTTATAATTTGATTAACTCCGGTTTTGTGATGAAATAAAATCACAATCATTTTGGGTACAATTAAATGGTGATGTCTGATTTTTGATTAGATAACAAGGATCTTTTCCTTATTTATATGTGGTTTGATTGTTCTCCACAGTGACGCTAACTTTTGTGCCACACTTTACCTGAATCCAGTGGCCTATCGGGTTACCCCATTGCTATATAACTCTGTGTTAGTACTAAGGTCACAGGTGACACTGCGGGTTATTTTCAATTTCGTATATCATGCTGGCCTGGTACCCCAGTTGCTAATTTCATATTTGAGCTCGATTTCTTGCAGTACACAAGACGGAATGCTTGTGAACACTGCAAATCACTTCAGTTTCATCCCACACTATTGCTTGCATGATGGATGAACTACCTATTAAACACATCAGCTGTTGTCAGGGGAGATGTGCTACGAATAACATTTACTAGACTGGAGTACCCACGAAATCATTGTGTTGATATGTGTGTCTGATGTAACATGTGCTGACACCCTACACTGGTATGAGCAGCACTATAAAACAAACGAACTGTTTGTGAGAGAGGGACCGAAATATGTTAGAGTGCTTTAGAAATGAAATAGATGATATAAGGCATGCAAATGATTGATACTAAACGATGATGTTGGGCCATATATGATAGACAAAGAGCATTACTCTAGAAATTACAGCAGTCACCAATATTGAGTAACAGCCAAGCCATAGTTCAAATGCAGCAGTTTTAAGTTCTTCTTAGTTTTTCTCGTTTTTCACATGGGTCAATTTCCTATATTTATATGCTTCCCGCGTCTTCATTGCTTGATTGTGCTTGCGCGAACGTGACAGTGATGGAAGGGACCTCATAAACCATCTGACTTCCAAAGATAATGCAGAACGTCATAAGACGCAATATTTGACCACTCCCCCTCTGCGGTGCACCATTTAACATTTTTTAGCGATCAAATTTGATTACCAAAGGTGGCATCGTGCTAATAAACAATTCATAATCACAGATATTAACCACCAGCTTCACAAGCCCGCAGAAACTCAAGGACCACTTAACTTTCAAAAGTACATTAGTCCGATTTATTAAATTGTAAGTACTGCAGAGCTCTTACGCAGAGGTAGCAGCTGATGGGCCTGAGTTAACACAGTGCGAGTCACTCATCTGCTCATCTTGCTGCTGTAGATTATGGCTTGGGCGCCAGATCATAGTTGCCTTGAATGAGGACACAAAGATGTCTTCAGCTAGCATTGATCCTGGTGTAGTGGCCGAGGAGACGCCAGTGAGGACTCATTCTGAGTGCTTGGGACGTATGTTGCTCTTGCCCTCGTTTTGATGGAGAGCAACCTGATCACACCCCAAGCCCTTAATGTACACAAAACAATTGCGAAAGCTGTGAAGCGGGCCTGGATGACCATCTCAAATCGAGTGGGCGAAGACGTTCCCATGGCTAAGATCCAGGGCAACCTTGTTCATGGTAGTGCATGTATATTCAAGCTAGCAATGCAGGTATCACATGCCAACCAGAGGAGATGCGAGAATCCGCTCCATCAGCAAGCCTGTTCTGACTTTCAAAACAACAAAGCAGATTTTGAACTCCGCAGCACAGATTTTCTGCCTGGCTTTGTTCTATTGTTTTGACTCCATGTTGTACCCTCTCCTCTCAGGCGGATCTCACAACGCGCCTTAGGAGAAACACGGAGATGTGTTGTAAAATACCAGGACAATAAAACTAGCACTTATCATGTCAAAACACTGCTAACGCAGAGAAGAGGAAGTAGAATCTGAGATCCCAGGGAAGCCCACACCACAGTGGTTAAAAATGGAAGTGAATTTATGAATAAGTAACTGGATTCGATGTAAATAGAGGAAGTTCATAGTCCAACAAGGAGTGCTCTGAGCTGAATAGCAGCTCCTTTTAGATAACATTCCAGCTCTCAAGCGCGTTTTAAATACAGATGTGCATTTTCCCTAATTTTTCTCGCTCTTTTTTGTGCACTCTTTCGCTCCTATACCTTTTTTTGCCGCCTCTCTTACTTACTTTCCCTTCCTGACTCGTTCATTTATCACTCCTTCTATCTTTCCCTAACTTTTCGGTCCTTCTTCACCTTCACCATCTTCCAGTACAAATATAACCAATAATAGCAGTTAACCCCTTAACTACTGAGGCTTTCCCCACTCCCCTCCAGTGCTGAACCTTTTTTTGATATTTGGAGCACTTTACGCTTAGGCCTTCATATTTATTTTTACCACAGAGGTATCCAGGCCAAACTAGCTTCCTCTTTTACCCCCATATGTGGGGGGTTCCAAAACAACCCATGGTTTGTGAATTCCCCTAGAAGGAGCAAAGTAAATAGACAACTTGTAGTACAATTTTGTTTTTGTATTTTTAAATGGAAAAAAGTGCTGTGCAAGAAAGTACGTTTTTCTTTTTCTTCCTAACAGTGGAAGTAAACCAAAGGTTTGCCGTACTAAAATCATCCACTTCCCAGTTTTCTGGATAAGACAGATTTATAAAAAAAAAGAAATCTTTGTTTTTAACACAGTGTTTGCATTTTTTTCTAAGTGGTAGTCGATTATTCATATTTTTTTTGTTGTCAAAACAGATGTGAAACCTATGGGTTAACATGGAAACCTGTACATTTCTGCAAATTAGGCTAAATTAAGCAAGGGGTTGTTTGTGTAGCACTCTTGTGGTTTTTCTCAAAAAATCAAATTGTTGAAATCTAAAAATAATGAAAATAAGAAAGAAAAAATAGAACTAGGTAAACATTATATACGTTGATGGCCAGGCATGTTATACTGTATGTTGGTTGTCCAAAAACACATGATAACCGGAGCCAACAACTGAGCTGCAGCTTACAATGGTTATTCTTTGCATACTTAGTATACATCAATTAATATGGTAAAACCTAATGGATGGAAAATAGGCATAAAGGAAAGCTATGTATTTTTTTTATGTGGATAATGTATTGAGTTTAGCAATTGTGGTTATTTATAACTCTGAATTTAAGGTACCAATATATACCATCTTGTCATTTAGAGGGCAATATGCAAAATGTGTTCTTATTTGCACACTGGCTTACATTTGGGAGCCAAAAATGGAGAGGAATGAATTTGATAAGAAATGTTCTGCTAGCCCATGTTCCCACGCATTTCTCCCATAAAAATGTCACCCCAGCTTTATGGCTGGACCTATCGGTTGCAACAGGAGAAGCCCCAAAACACAACAAAGAAACACCAATATTTCACCTTGAAAATTCACCCAATCTGCTGAATAGCGCTACGGTATTTGGACTTGGTCAACACTTAGGGAAGCATACGCAACCCATATATTTCTGAAAACTAAGTACCCAGGGGAGTACTGGGTGACATGACTTGTGTGGATCCCACTATGTTTTCTTACCCACAATGCCCCATAAATGTCAAACTTTGAATAAAATCATGGATTTTACTCACACTTCTCTAAGGCAAAGATTTGGAATTTGCAGGTATCTACAAAATTCCTACCACCCAGTGTTCCCACACTTCTTCAGATATAAACGATACCCAACTGCTATGGAGTATTCCCATGGCCTCCACACAGATCATTCTGAATTCCATCCTGGACTCAGCACCAAAAAAGCCCAACTCACATCTTAAGACACGCGTCGACACACTCGTTTAATGTCTTGGGGATAACGCTCATGATCCTTGACCAATCACAGCATTTGGTCTTCTGCGTTTTTGCTCCCCTCATGTAAAACTGGCCTTTCGCAATTCGGATCTCCAGTAGTCACTAGCAACATATATTATGCTAGTCCCATTTCTTCACTACTTCTTAGTATTTTTGTTCTTGTCCTCAGACCTCTCATTCAAAAAGTTTATATTTGTTCATAAGTTTTCACGAATTCTTAAGAAAGACATAATATGAGCAAAACAAGGTTAAAGCACATTGAAGTTCAAGGAAAAAGAAAACTACATAAGATAATATTGCAACATATGATGGTAACTTTCTGTGAACACTTGTAGCATATGTTTGGATCCTCTAAAATCCCCTAACAACATTACAAATTTTTAAAATTACCCTTCAACCACAACCACTGCCATGCTTCATCCTTGGGTTCTACATATTGAAATTATTTCTGTTGGGATGGGCTTGACCACGCTAGTGAGAGCACTTATGTTGTTTAGTATTTTTTTATGTGACAGGTAAAGTGGTATAATAATATTTATTGACAGTTAATTACAACCATTCAATAAAAGAGAAAATAAAAGTACATTGCAACTATGTTCAAGAGGAAATTAATAGCAATTCCTAAATTCACGGTTAAAACGTACAAAATAATTCCTATGGGGTGCAGCTCATTTAAGTCATAGCTGATATTTACTAAATTAGAGCTGGTGAACATTGCCCCAATTCCAGTTATTTCAATGTATTTATTTATTTATTTGAGGTTTTATATAGCGCAAACATGACCCGGGTATCAGAGCGCTTTACAGAGATAAACACTTTACGTACAGGTTAGGCATAGGCAAAATACAAGGATGGTGGGTAAAGGAATTGATTACAATAGGACAAGGCACAAGTTATATACAATGATTAGTACTGTACCAAAACCGGCGTAAAGAAATAGACTACAATAGGACAAAGGCTAGGGTCATTTACAATAATCGGTTTAGTACTAAAATCGCGACATGCCGGCAACAGAAGGAGAAAGCAAACAATTGTAATTGAGCGAACCAAAAGAAATCAAATGGTGGAGAGAGCTGGCAGAACATTAGAAGGAGTGGGAATTGGTACACCGAGAGGGCCAAGCATTACAGGAGATTATGCACAGAAACTGAAGCCATGAAAGATGCGGAATGTGCAACAACAGAAAGTTAATGGAGGAACTTGCTCATTAGGAAGGTTTTGGCTTCCTTTTTGAAGATTGAGAGACAGCATTTTCCTGATAGAGGAAGGTAGCCAGTTCTAGATTCTTGGTGCAGCCCCAGTGAACGCTCAGTTGTACGTTTTCTCCTTGCGGAAACCGGGTGGCTGGAGTACACAGTCTCTGGCGGACCAGGAGTTTCTGGAACTCCCAGATACCACCATTTTCTGGGCGAGATAAGCCTGGGAGCTTGTGTACAAGGCTTTGTGTGTGATGCAGGCCAGCTTAAGCTGGATTCTGCCTTCAAGAGGAAGCCAGTTCAAGGCCTTCAGATGTGGTGAAATGTGGTAAAAAAAAAAATTGTGCCAGATAAGAGTCTAGCTGCTGCATTGAGACAAACCTTCAGGGGGGCCGTGGAAGTCTTTGGTAGGCCAGATAGGGTAGAGAAGCCATATTCAGTTCTGGAAATAACTAACGCCTGAACAGCAGATTTGAGGTCAGCAGTTTCAAGGAAGGGTTTCAGCTTTCTCAAGTAGCTCATATGGAACCTGGCAGTTTTGGCCATCAAATTGATATGTTCACGCATATTCAGGTTGCTGTCCAAGATTGTCCTGAGAGATTTGGCAGAGTCCACTACGCTACGGTCAGTGTGCAGTTGAGTGCTGTGATTGAGTTAATCCATTTCAGGATGTCGTTGGATTTTTTTGAGGGGGAGAGGCGAAAGAACTCCGTTTTGGACATTCAGTTTGAGCTGGTTGTTGGCAAACCATTGAACAGTCAGTTTCAGGGCATCATTCAGATAGTGCATTTGAAAACAGACAAGAAACATTGAATAAGTAACACTTCCTAAATTCATGAAAGATATATCAGCTATATACAAGATCTAGAGTGATTTTTAGTAAAATTGCCTTAGAATAAATCACTGCATTATTTATTGTATTCTGATCACAATAGTAATTAGACAGAATTTGCATTGTCTTTCCTTTATCAGTCTGAGGATTTATTTAGTGTACTAGATGTATCCAATAAGAGGCTATCATAAGATAGCTCTGTTATTTACTGCACTTTTGTTTAATTCCTGGTCTTGTGTTCCCCCACAATGTGCGTCTTTTGCCCTGGATATCTTCCATCAGTCTTCTACCCGTGTTCCATTCCTTGGCATGTGGCTGCTTCTGCCATCTTGAGTGGGGGGCTGTCCATAGCCTCAGTTACTGTGTTTTTTTTTTTTTACAATACGGTCCATGCCAGTGATCAAAATATTACGTCCCACTTTACAGGGGTGGATGGAGAGCTTGTAATCTTTTGGTCATGGCCACTGGGGGGAGGGGAGACACCACACCCATGCTTTGAGTCCCGGATCGGTTCTCATAGAGTGGGTAAACACCGACAGAACCAGACAAACAATATTTTTGTGAGGACCAGTGCATTAGGAGGACAGGTACTGTGTTTAGGTGCTTTAAAGTGAGTGTATTAAAAAACTAAAAGTGCAGTTAGACTTGCTTCAGTGCGCTTTAAAACCTACCCTAATATCAAAGCAAGTGTGGAGTTAGAATAGTAAATATACACTTCATTACGGTCAATGGCCGGTCCTTATAATAATAGGTATGTTATGGTGTCTGTATTATTTTGTGATTGCTGACAGTATCTGGCTAGTGTGCTTGCGGTGAAAAAATGCAATATATATTATAAATTTGTCATTGGATTTCATACCTCCTTTGCTGTCCTTTGTTTGATTCTGTATGCCCTTTGAATCTTCAGTTTGGGTAGCTACCACATAACTATGAAAATTGGTAATAATTCTACCAAGTAGGAGTGTGAGTCTGCTTTTACCTTCTCAGTCCTCATGTGGGCATGGGCGATTTCAAGCTCGAGTGGATTTTGGATTTGCTGTGAACTAGGCTTTCTGCCATTACACCTTATTTAGATGTTTGTATTGTTATCTTCCTGGTTCCCTGATTATCAGATGTTGGTAACTTGGCGTGGATGTACTGTTTCTTCCAAGTCCATCAGCCTCAGGAAACATATCAACGAAGTTTCGCCCATGTTGGCACTGGAGAGCTTTTCCTTAAACCTATTTAAAATGTAGAGAAGTCTTTACTTTTTCTCTATATGGGAAGTGCTTTCAAACTGCAGAAGGTTAAGGTTGGGGTCTACACCACCAGATATATAGTTCTTCCATTCCAGTATAAACCAGATATGGCAGTCATTGAAATCCAAGCACTAACCAGCAAACACTTAGGCACTACCAATCCAAGATGTAGGAGCTTGCAGAAATCCAGAGACACAGATGAAACCAAGGTTGGAAAAAATGAGTTGAGCATAGCTTGCAGAGCTGAAGACAGAAACAAGGTTTTTAAAAAACACTAAAAAGAATCTAAGGAATTGTTTTATAGTACAGCTTCTTAACGTGATCCGGGGATGAAAATAGTACATCTTAATTTTCAACATATTAATAGAATAGTGACTCTATTTTGGTTAGTGTAGCATTAATGTGCTGTCAGCCTCCTTTCAATAACAGCTGTGGCATGGAAGATAGAGAAATACTAATGCTGGCCACCACCCTCCCGGAATAGCACAAACCCACGTAGATTTGCTGAGGAGGAAAACAATGCCACATGGAACGCCTTAGAAGAAATGCAGTACGCAAAGCTGGACCAGAGAAACCCAAGGGTAACCAATGTCCTTGGAGACACAGTATTCAAACTTCTGATTAGGTAGTCTGTGGAAAGGTGCAGTTGCTGAGGCTGGGTGTGATGAAGACACAACATTGGACTGAGTAACGAGGGTATATGTGCAGCAGAATTACACAGGGTGCAAGAAAAGCATGATATAGGTACACAAGGCATTTAAAGGTAAAGATTGAAATGGGTTCCTAGAACTCTAATCCTCCATCTGTAGTGTGTGCGACTATCAGGTGTTTTTGCTCAAGTTTCAAGGCGCATATACGTTGAAAAGTGGTATGGTACATCTCCATTTCATACATCAAGGGGTTTCTGATAGCTCTTCCCACTTCTGTAGAAATGGCAGATCATTGCGATCAGTTGTAGAGTAAGACTTCACAGCTGTTGTGTTGGACTTGATTGGGGATACAGCAGACTGATCCAAGGAAGTGCCAGTCATTTGCTGAGCAAGGAGTAAAGAAATACATTCAAGTAGAAGACATTGGTGGGTGTTTTCAGGGTAGCTGACTGTCTTCATTTATAACTCCTCTGAAGCAGCACCATGCTTGCCATTAGAAGGTGAGTAAAATTGAAGTATTTTTCTAACTTGGTTTCTCCCACTGGGAGATTGTTGGGGAGCTATTTATGGTCATTAGCTGCATCTCTCCTATGGAGACTGATAGAACCCCAGGCAAGCAGTTTGATCTAGCTTTATTCCTCTTCCCAAGCTGTTATATCAGGGATTTGGGACACTGGGCCTTTTACCTCTGATCTAATGCTTAGATTCAATGCTGGTTCATATCTGGCTTCCCTGCTTGGGGGTTTCATTCCGCACAAGAATAAGGCCAAGGATCGTTTGGTAGCAACCTCTCATCTTATGCTTTCATACTAAGATGATTGTGGTGTACTGGGTTTAAGTAGATTTTCTGCTCTTGTCGCCCTTATATCACAGTAATTGTTCCTTCTAGTGAAATGAGGCTCATGAACTCAGTCTGGGTAAAATCACAATTCTTGACTGTGATTCAACCAGAAAGACCCACAGGGCAATCCGCCTCCTGGCCTAGACGTGAGGAGAAGGGTTTTACTAACAATGATATTCACCAGGGCCATCTCCATTCAGCACCCAAAGAATCCCTCTCTTTTCAGTTTCTGGGGGAAATGCTATACACCTACTAGTTTTTGCCACTGTTGCTATATGTGTGTTTATCTCCCCCTTGACTAGGTTATTGTGCCTGATGCTTGTCTAAATAAGAGGTGTTCCTATCTACATACATTCATCTGTACTATTAGTTCTTTGGTGTGGGTATAGTTAGACATGGCCCTGATGAGGGCTCAAAAGAAAGGGCAGAAATATGTTGGCAAGTTCATTCAGTATCACGTAATGATCATAGTAACCATATATGTCCGCTGATAACACCTTATGGTTTTTAAATAAACCTAGGATACCTCCTCAATAAAGGATACTTTGTGGTTTATCATAAGGATTTTTTATCTATTGAACTGGATCCAAGGTTTTATCCAGAAAAATAAGTAATTTCTAAGATCTCCCTCAGGCCAGCCCAACCCTGAGGTTGAGTCCGCCCTGGTAGTACCACCTTTCTGACGTGAAACGATGTGGCAATTGATGAAGCATGTCACATGTGAGTGAGCCTACCTCATCCAATTCTTGGAATTGCCTTGTTTTACCTGATGGGAGTGTATCAATAGTTGGTGAGACTGACATTAGATATGGGTGTGCCAAGAAAACGGCTCCACACACCAGTAGAGGGTGTCACACTAATGTTTGTGTTTGGACAGACCTAGGAAGGCCCAGTCAGGGAGAGTCTCACATAGCTTGCACTCAGCCAGATCTACAACTTGTTCTGGCCAAGTTCTCTCTGAGATTTTAGTTACACTGCTCTGCCATAAGGAGGGAGTGACCAAAACACTCATTCAGATCCCCATCCGACCGAACCATTTCGATGCGCTCAATCAGAAGGGAATCCGAATAAGTCTTCCGAATGGCTTACGTTGGACTCGGCGAGCCCGTCCGCCATTCGGAACTCCCACAGTAATCCCCCACCCGCCTCTTTCCGGGCGAGGGATTTCAATGGCAGTTTCCCACTGACTTTCGGTGCCGGCCTTTCCGGCACAAAAAGGCAGTGGGAAAAAGCTTTGCCTCCCCCACCCCTGTTGATCCCTGCACCCCTGCTGTTTGCTATGAGAGCATGCATCATAGCAAAGTATAGCATCCTAATTCCTGGGTTGGAACCGATGACTGGAGGTCGTTCGATTCCAGTTCCATAATGATGCCGGACGGATTTGGGTCCCTCAGGCATCGTAATCGGCCCCTTTGTGTTCATTTGGGAAAATTAGCAAGTGCTGGAGATGTCTTTCCAGATCCATGTGCAGATTTTGCTGCCCAGCCCCTGAAGAAATCTTATGGGTCACTGTTAGGTCCCTGTAAAGACTACTAAAATATTGTGGATCCAAAGGTTTGAATAATAGCAGTCATCATCCTAATCGCTTTTTTCTGATATGGGTTAGTTGTTTATAGAAGCCCCATTTGTTTAAGTATGATTGAGGGTGGTCTTACAGTACCCTTAATTGCACATCCAGAGTTCCCTTCCCTTCCCTTTCAGACTAAGACTAAGAGATGTGCCACTGGAGGCTAAGGGTATGACGCTTGTTGTACCCAACATCGAGAGGCATTCTACTTACTGGGACTATAGGTACATGATTGAAATGGTTTCCTCATTTTGCTTTCCCAGTAGACCAGTACCTGAGTTTCTCAGTGGGTGGTACATCAGCCACCTGTACGGAGATCTTGGTTAATCCCCCAACAGAAATCTGCATGACCACAACTTAAACATCTGTTGCTGCTTTATGTGCCTCTATTTATTGCAGCTAGTGGGCACTCTGTCTAATTTTGGTGTCAGAGTCTTGCAGTTGCCCTACTCCTGATTTTTCCTCACCCTACTTTTTCTTTTCAGAGCTCTTACACTATGCTCACCTGCGTAGACTGCCTTTGGTCAAATCAAATATTGCGCGGAATAAGAAGGATGCTGGAACAATGCTAGTTCTTTTTGGAGCACCCCTGCCAAGTGGACAAGAATTTAGATTTTAGTACAATTGAAGTTCATTGACTCGCTTATGGTCCATGTTATTAGCGAGCACGAGCACTGTGTGAGTAATGGGGTGCAGCGTCAGGTATGCTGGTATTACATAATACACTACAGTCACTTAACCATATTGAAATAAACATGGAGGTGGCATTCTTCCAGTTGGCGAGCGTGAATACATTCATCCTTGGCACTCTGTGGAACAAAGCAGGCATTTGAAGGACTGATATCATCTCCCCATCTTTCTGCTTCAACCTGGCTACGCCCCCTCACTTGGGTTTTTCTTCAGAAATTTAGAGCGACCATAGTTGGGTAATTCCTTGCTTTCTAGACCTCATTTTCGAATACAATTCCAATACATTTATATATTCTTTCAAACGATAGAAATTGCCAACACAAAAACTGTGTACGACAGCAAACGCGTATAGTCTGAACAGAAAAAATGAAAAATGTCAGCCCTCCCAGTCTTTTTGTGAACCGGGACCATTGTTAAAAGCAAAATGCTGAATTCCTATGAAAGCACAAACAGGGCTGGGTTTGTTTATAACACTTGAAGCTCTAATTTGCGCTTTTTTGCACCCCTCCCTCTCCTTTTCAGGCAGTAATAATTGAACGCGTCTTTCAGTTTCTTTCACAGTTGCGAAGAATGCGCCTCGTTCGCGCGCTGACAGAATGCCTGTCGTATTAGGGCCTTTAAGGAAATATTAGCGCCCATTATTGCGGCGGAAACACAAAGGGCAATTATCCCCGATGAAGAGCTGTTCGGAGCTTTGTGTCGGTGAATAAACTTGGCCTCAGCTCAGCATCCATTTGTTCTCTCGGCATAAACACATATTGTGCGCCGTTCCCAGTTTAATGGGCGCTCCCTCCCTCCGGCTCCTGCCTTCTCCCACCCTGTCATTTTCTAAGCCCGACAGCTGCTTTTCACCGGCCCGACAGCGGTGGTTTCACAGCTTTCGAAAAATTGATTTAAATCCTCAGAACGGGTATTTAAGGTGGGGAACGTAGGTAAGTGAGTAGTTTGGGTGAGTTCAGTGGCGTAACGCAAATTGATGCCTCCTTCAGAATGTGATGAGACCCCCCTGCGTATCTCGTATCTGATAGATATTCATTGACCTTGGGCTGAATGGGTCCCATTTGACCCCCCCTCCCTCCCTTTACCCGCAGCCCCCGTTGTCCAAGCACCCGCGCCCAGGGGCCTGCGTTGTGTTCCTGGGTGAGTCCATGCAGGTTTCACAGCGCTTCTTTTAAAAATATTAGTGGCAAGGCGGATGTCAATGTAGGCACGGTGTTGTAATGAAAGACTACCCAGGCACCTCACGACATCCTCGCCCGTCTTTCAAGGGACCCCGGTGGCGCTGAGTTCAGTGCTCTGCCCGCAGCGTTGACACCATTATACTGGCGTGTCTCCGGAGTTATAATCACTGTCCTCCCGCCAAAACTGGCTGCAGCGATCTCTCGCAGTCAAAGAAACTCTCAATTAAGGCCAGCACTCGCGACGTGTCCAGAGCGCGTCTCGTTCACTCGCCGGGGCAATTTTCCCTTCCAATCCTGTTTATTTTAAAGGCCTACCAGTAATTACGCTTAACGTGTCATTTAAGCGGGCGAAGGTGGGGAAGATGACGCCCTCGCCAGGAGGCGCGCGCGAGGGCCTGTCTTCGGCGACACTGCCAGCGGCTTTTAGTTCCCATGCCCACCCGGCTGCTGGTGGGAGATGCGCCGTCCAGACTGATAATGCCCAGGGCCGCGCTCATCAAGCCATAATTAAACATCACTCAAATCTGCCACTTGTTAATAACAGTGTTGATCCATGTTTTTCTATTTTGTGGCGGCTGCAACTACTAATTAGGTAAGTGGTTTTTCGGTTGGCCTGCATGTGTTTTTCCTGCAGATTATTATTACCTCTGAAAATGCACATGAATGTTAGCCGCACGTTTGGCCACTTAGCACTGTGCCGTGAATTTTAACACGAAGAAGATAAGTTCCATGCACAGGGTCTTAAAATGTTTTAAGGGACAGGAAGTATAAAGCCGTGTTTGTGGGGATAGAACTGTTTGACCACAAGTACATTTCAGATTTAGGATATACTACATTTTCAGTAGAAGAGAGGCGGCTGGGTATTATGTTTTCATTGATAAAGGTGTGCTGTTCTAATATGCAAGCACACATTCTTAATGGGAGATTCGTGGTCCAGTGCACTTTTAATCAGTGTTATGGTTCAGTTACCAGTTAAAGATATACTATGTAGTGATTGTATTCCTTCTGTAAGAAAAGAAATAGAAGTATGTTTTCACATCACAGCTGCTTACTGATACTAAAACACGCTTGTTCTGAGAAAAAACAATCCAATGAGTGTACTGCTGATGACCTATGACTTCACAGCGCACGTGACGACCAGGCCGGTTCACTGGGGAGTACAGAATGCACAAAAAAGCAAAAACAAGGCAGCAGGACTTTTCCATCTGTGCAACCAGGATATGAAACATCTCCATGTGCACCAGGACTGCTCCAATAGTGCTTCAGCTTTGGAAATAGTTGAAGGTGCAGCTCTTTGAAGAACACTGTATCACACTTGAGCAACAGTACACTTCTACTCCCCAAAACCCTGCCTCCTCTCCAGTCACTCATTCACTGTGTTCACTGACTTTGAGCCTGCACAGTGCTCTGCTGCATTTCGGTTAGGTTTGTGCTATATAAGTATCTGATACATACACACAGAATGGGTTGGCTGCACTTGTGCTGTGGGGTCTGCCTTTATTATTGGATGAAGCCAGAGGCAGGCCATGGTTAGGGTCGCTGATTGCACTGATGCAGAGTGGAGGCATCCAGTGCCCCGTTAGTTCCATCCTCTGAAGGCGAGTGTGGCTGCTATTCTTAGCATTGCTTCGTCCATCTCCTACCAAACACTAAGAGCACAATTCAGAACTCTAAACCAGTGACTTATGTTGCGCAAGGGGGTCACAGCCCTGGCATAACTTGAAGTCTCGACAAAATGCGTTTTGAAACATCACCCCTGTAAAATGGGCATTGTGGAAATACAATTACAGTTGCACTTGTAGCACGGCATAAAGTTCAAGGATGGGTTGTGTGCTCACTTTCATATATTATAAAGATACAATCTCCGCGAGTCACATCAGAGATCCCGAGCTATATGAAAGCATTTCCTGTATTCCATCGTGCCTCCCTGTAGTCATAGAATCACTCAGCTTCTTGCAAAATCCTCACAACATACAGTGTTGGTAGTGCATTGAAAATATTATCCTTGCTATCTGATGTGTTGTATTTTTTCATTAACATCTTGTCAACATATTATTTGACTAATAATTATTTTAGCACACCTAATAATTAATTGTTGGTCTTCTTTCCTTTTATTTAAACTATCGAATCCTAACAAAAGGCGAGAGAATTCCAATTGTCCCACATGATCCTGATGGTAATATTAATGCAAGTGTTTCAAGGCGCTTTACTATTCACTTTTGTGATCTGGATATTCTGCATATATGATTTGGTAGTCAGATACTCCAGCTGTTATATTCCCGGGTTAGGGCCATGTAGCGAAGTACCTTATTTCTTACATTGTCCTCACAATACCATTTCAGCCATGAACTTTTGCACATAATTGCGTGTGCGACAATGTTGATTAGTTTCTCTGAAACTAAACCTGTTTACACATCTAGCTTTGCACAACATTATCACAATGCCCTGAACATCATGTACAAGGTATCTTTTCGCACTAAACATCACTAATCTATATGCACATCTCAAGGCTGCTTTCTGTTATAAAAGATGAGCATCCCGATAGATTAGTAGAGGAGGCACTTCAGCTGAAACCAAGGGTCCCTGCATGCAGAGACGTCTCCACTCAGCAGTCTGACATCTCATGAGGGGTGTCCAGTTCATGACCAAGACAAAGTTTTTCATTCTCTCCCATCAGGTAATGGGGTTGGATTGACCCTTAGGGGGATTCTTGGCTCTACACCTACACACACTCTAGGTACACTTAGAGTAGAGTTTACATAGTAAGTAGGAGTACGCTCGATTACTACCTTGTTTTATATGCCTGCATATATAAATTGCTTTAGCACCATGGTAGAACTTGATCTACCATTTACACTTTTGCTGCTTGTAATCAACTTCCTCTGCTTCTGTCTACTAATCATTGCAGCACACATATGTTATACAAGAATAACATTGGTTCAATAAATATATTGAAACCGTCCCACTGTATATTCTTTGTATACCCCTCTGAGAATAAGTGAGATCGAATGACTGAGTGAAAGGTTCTGTTCTGTGTCCACGATCCCTGGGGGGAAGGGAGGGGGGGAGGGGCAGAGTTGTCATGTTCAGCGGTTGCCAGAAACCATTTGCTCCCTGTTAAGGTTGGGGGGCTTAGCCACATATCCTGTGGGGGTGTCTGGAATCAGTCTAGGCACCAAGCCCCTAGTTTACGTGGCTCAGCAAACACGTAGATCCTATGGATTAGTAGGAACTCTACGACGTGGCGCTGCCAATGTTGGTTGGCTTCTTATTTAACAGTCAATTTGAATAGTTCAGTCATGCTTTCTCATAGAACTCCTACTCACATTTAAACTTGAGACATCCGAACTGGGAAGGGAAGTAAATCCTCCTCAGCTGAGTAGGTCTACCATATGTTTTGGCTGAAGATAACTTCAAGCTTGGAGGATTGAAAGTTCCTTTATTGCGTATACCATATCTCAATATATTCATTTTTATAAAAAAAACTTTTCTTTAACTATGACCAAACAAGCTGAGGACATTGAAGAGCAGGTAGTTGCTCTAAACATTACAGAGAATTGCAGACAGGCAGTTACTATGAAACTATTACAGCATGGTCCCCTGGCAGTGGGTGGAGATGTTACCTTTCGTGGTTGAGGCACACGAACCATTCAGAACAGAGGTATTTTACTCTTGGGTTAAATTCCTGACTGTAAATGCACGCATATAGTTACTTCACACTTACATTGAAAATAAACTACCTGAAGAATATTTTTCATACGGGCCCATAGAAGTCCCATTAATTTACCAAGAGCGTATTAATTGGTTTAAGGACACCCTACCCTATACCACTAAAAACGTGAGACTCGGCCTGCTCAGTGGAGGAGGAGTGACTTGGCTGGTCTTAGATTCTTATACACCGCATCCAGACATTGCTACTTTACCAGCAGCAGGAATGTGTACACTTTATAGAGATTTAGTAAAAATTTACAGGCATCTTACACAATGCATAATGCAAACATTGACAGTTTAACCGTCTCATGCTACACAACCTCAATTGGCTACTGCGGGTATCAGCCCCCAAACACTGAATGTCCTTATGTGAAAGATTCCCACGAGTCGGGAGCAAACTCAGTTCTGGAAAGTGCAGAAAACAGCTCAGCTTGAAGCAGATTTTCTATACACGGGTCCGCAGGAAAAAAACAGAATATAAACAACTTGCTTGTCGATAGGGATGACTCGCCGATAGAAGACTGTGCCACTTGGGGTACAATCTTAGCTGCAGTTTGTGCCAGAACTCATAGCACCCCTTCAATAGCAGTTATACCAGATGTACTGAAGAAAATACAGAATGAGCACGGGACAGAGCCTGCCCTGGACCTGGGGATGAAACTAATGGGCAATTTTGCCCAAGTATCTGCGATTATGTGAAGTAACATAAAAGGGGAGGCAGCAGCTTTGGCTATACACCAACACCTGAGGGAATTCACTCCTGCACTGCAGGAGTGGGAATTGCCTAAGATTATTGAAGAAACATATGATTCACTAGGTAAAGATAATCTGGGAGCCAGACCTGGGAAACTAATAGTTAAGAGCAATTCTGAAAAGGATAACTTTAAGCAAGCACCCGATTCTTCCAAGAAGAAATGGGATAACAAACAAAAAAATAAACAAAACAAAACAGTCGCGGGCTAGGTCTCCTCAATAGGAACACACCGAGCGAAAATACAATTTAAGAAACTGTGACAATATTAGAAAGACTGACAGATATCAGGATACTGATACATGTTCCTCTCGTTCCTATAGTTTTAGACTACAGACATTGAAACGCTCCCACACGACCATTTGCAGTACAAAATGCACTTAGTGCGGCACAAATGAATAACATTGTGCGGAAAAAATACAAAACAACAGTAATATCTCAAATGGGTTTTTCTGCCAAAATATGCCGCCTGGGAGCACCTATTTGACAGCATTCCCAGTGCTAGGTTTTCAATGCCAATTTTGTTGATTACCACAGAGTGTTAAGGATAGCCCCCTGCTGTGTTCAGCCAGAGTAACAGAGTTACTTCAACATTTTGATGAGAAGGCATTGTCCTATATAGAAGAATGATGAATAAATGGAACACTTGGCTAGAGTGAACCACATTGTTCTAGGGTTTGCTCATCTGGTTTACAAATTCAATTAAAAAGAAATCAAAGATTGTCCACATCAATATCCTTTTCCTGGGATATGAGTTGTCAAATGAAGGGAAAAGCCTGACAGCCTTTTTTGGGAAAAATGTGTGCTGCTCTAACCTCCAAAGACTACAATCCATTTTAGGATTTTAAAATTTTGGCAAGAACATATGTTTTGGATTACGCTGAAAGTGTTAAACCTTTCTACAACTTAATTAGATCTGATTTTTTAGTGCATCATTGAACTCCGGAACATACAGATCTTTTACGTTCCATACACACTTATATGATGGCTTCTATACATTTACACAGGCGTATCAGCACAACTAACCTGCTTGATCCGTGGCGAGCCACTGGACCAAGTCAAGGAGGGTCACATTCTCAAATTTCGTGTGCACTTTTGTAAAATAGTTCAGACTGTTAAAAAACCTGTTGATTTTGTGCATATTTTTCAAATCACGAAATCCTGGAGGGTCAGTTGATTACATTGTGTCATCTCCTCTCTTTGGTTTTCCATTTCTCACAATCCTCCACTGTCCTGCCTCCACACCCTCCTACATCCTACCATATCCATGTACTGCACCTTGCCCTCAGCTACTGTTTTGTAATACCTGAATGCATTAGGAGTTTTGTCCAGTTGGCACCCAGTCTGGTTCCCACCATCTCGCTCACAAACAAGACAATGACATATGCTTTTGTTCATCAGCTTGCAGTGCTTCATAAAAAAAAAAAATTGTTCCCAGGGCCCTTGTCAGGAGGCCACTGCAGCTTGCACCACCCATTGCCCCTTCCAGCGTTGCCAGTGCCAGTACCAACAACATTACTAATCATCACACTTCTACAAGGGTGACAATTCAGACTATTCTAGACTCCCAAAGCTATAAGAATGGCTTAGGCGACATTCAATGTAATTTTTAATGTATATTGAGTTAATAAACACCTGTTGTTGCGCTCATCTTTAAATGAGATAGACAGCAACGCCTTGTGGCTTACTGTTACAAGCCCTGGTCTTGACAATTAAGTGCCGGTGCCAAGCACCAGAAACCACAGGCTCAAATTAAGCACGGTCAGCGAGGCTCTCACACTGGTCATATTTATTTCATTACAACATTGGCAAAGTTAACTATAACAAATGCAACATAATACCAACACATTCAGTGGCATAACAAAATACATAGTTTGACTTCCTTTTGACATAATCAATTTTAAAGACAATCCTAGCAAAGTAGGAGTCTACCAGGAGTATTTACTTTAAAATAACAGTTACTGCCACTGGCTATTCATTATGTATTAAGCTAATTTTGTCAAGGTTTTATTCCAAACTCCCAGGATCGGTTCAATGCTCAGGTGGGTCCACCTCTCAATCTCCCGACCCTCTGAAGCTATAATAGCACAGACGGTTGGAACGATTAAGCTAGAGAAGGAAAGGATGGAGACTGCAGGGAGGGAGACCTATAAAACAATAAACACAAAATAACCAATATTAGGATGATGTTCTAAATACCCTTTGACTACTTTACTGTTCAACACTATTTATTTATAGGTTTCTAAATACCTGCAAAGGAAAATAAAGCTGAGCTGTATATCACTCCAATATAAGAATGCCTTTCATCATCCGAAGGCTCTCTAAGAAAAAGAAACATCAGTCAATTATATGGTTGGTGCAAACTTGAAACCTTATACACATACACAAACTTGTCTTTACCCACCACAAATACGTGGTGACCTTTTCCTCAATGAGCCTCTGAATGATGCATTCCCGATTCACACAATTTGTTCAATAATGAGCAGTTGAGGATTTTTTGGGCAACCCCCCCCTTTTCTTTTTTACTCAATCTCTGCTTATCCAGCTTCTGAACACTTTTTCACATATGCAAAACAAATCCGGGCTTTGGCTATAATAAAGATGTTTGGCTTCATAATCCATAACCAAAGAAAATGGTGACTGAGTCACCCTTACCGCCCTCATGATAGGAACTGAAGTTTGTTCTCACACCCCTGATTCTGGTACTTCTCTCTCGGCACAAAATACTCAAGTGACAAACACCAAAGCAATTCTTTTAAGCTTCCGGATCACGGTGTTGTCACTTGCGTGCCGGCCGTGATATTCCAGGGTCGCTGGGAATTGCAGTTTCTACTCCATACGTAGACGCTTTCCACAGCGTCGCCACTCTAATTGGCAGCATACAACCTGGCATTGACCAAACGGTCAGCGAGGTGTTAAACATTTAGACATCTCTATTCCTTCTATTCTCATGGAGGCTAAACCATCTGCATCTTTGCAGGATGTTCCCAGGCCACCACCCAGGCCAATCCCTGCCCTGGCCCCTTGTCCCCAATTTTCCCAGTTGAGGGGTCCTAAACTAACACTAGCAGAAAGAACAGGGGCTAGAGCTTTGTTGCCTACGTCGCTACACAAACTCACACCTTTGACCCCACCCAGGAAAGATATTGACGTAGAATGCAAATGTGCAGTTATTCCCCTGTGCTATCCAAATATTAATTTCTTTCTAAGCATCTATTGTGCTGATTGATGAAATGGCTACTTCTCCCCACCATGAGTGACCCGGACATCCAGGTCATTCTCCCAGGATGCTTGTTTCCGGTCCAGAGAGGACCTGGACTTGCAGTCCGGTCTGGACTGTTCCCATGGGGCACAGGGTCAAGACTGATTTGCATATGGCTGGGTCTAAACTGGGGTGGCATAGTTGGCAAAACAACAATGGATTTAACCCAGATATTTTGACTGGGGGAGAATGCTGTAACACTTTTCACCCTAAGTGGGATGGGTATGCCCAGACATGGGTCCCTTGCTCACTGTGCTACTGGATTCCAGCTGGCCTGGCTGAAGAAGGCTGACATACCCTGAAACCGGTCCCAGGATGCTTGTTTCTGGTCCAAGGAGGACCTGGCCTGGCATTTTGGTCTGGACTGTTCCCATAGGGCACAGGGTCAAGACTGATTTGCATATGGCTGGGTCCAAACTGGGGTGGCGTAGTGGGCAAAAGAACAATGGATTTAACCCAGATCTTTTGACTGGTGGAGAATGTTTGCATTGTCAGCATTCCATCCATCATTTGTTTGCTGTAACCCTTCTCCCTTCACCCCCAACTGGAGAGTTGCTGCGAAACCTCCAGTGTGTCTGTGAAAAGGCTAGTGCCCTGCATAGATAAATGCACTCCATTATGATGAAACATCTCAGGTCCTCCTTAGCAATGTGTGAGATATTTGCCTCAGATGCACCATGCCTGCACACTTGTTTGCCAGTCCTCTGTTAAGGCACCTGACTAACATGTGCATTGGTGTATATTGAATACCCACACACACAAGTCTTTCTCAGGCTCAAGTAGGACCATTCAATGTATGCATTTGGAAATGTTTGCACAACCAACCAAACTCCCCAAGAATGTGCTCAAGCAATTATTTGCAACTAAAGGGCAGACGTTATAAGCCCTAAAGTAGAGCAGCGGCGGCTGCCTCACAACTGAAGTGGAGGGGCAGGACGGGGGGAGGACAAGATGGGGGATTGAAGGTAACAAGAAAATATATATAAAAAAACTTGCTAATCGTCTTAATAACTTTATTCTGAGTCTTTTAATCGATCCATAAAAGTACATAATATCCACAAGGGTACATTAAATAAAAGATACAACATACATGGGAATAAAACTAATTTGATAGTTTGTTAGGATATCATTAATAACCATCATCCTATTTTCTTGAAATTTGAAAAGCGTTATCAATCTAAAATTATCTGTCAGTCAATTTTGTAGGATAAATTGTCTAGAACTGCAAGCTATTCCCTTCTTTTTATAGCCCGGTTTATAAATCCACACACCACTCGACATGCTAATTCTTATCAAGGGTACATAGAAACTTCATGGCATTCTTATAAAAGAAAAGTTTCTTTGCCATAATGATTGGCCGTAAAAATATTTGCCTTATATTGCGGTAAAACTTACAGGACAGCATAAGGTGCATTGTGGACGGAATGGTCTTTCCATCACATGGGCAACTATGAACTATTTTCTGCCATCCTTCATATTTGGGAAAACCACCAATTAATGGATAGTGCCCCGTCGTAACATTGTCAGGTAAAATCTGTCCTGAGTATTTGTAACTTTGACTCGATATTCAGGTAGACCAGGCAGCGTTATACTAGCCATATATCTTGACACGCTTGATGTTGTCTCTTCTCTATTAGCTCTTTAATGGCTTTGTTTCTCTATATAGATTTTTTAAATTTCATATTTACCCTATTGCAGTATTCCTGCAGGTTTTGTCATTGATAGGTCTATATTGATTTCCTTCAGTAGCTTATCCAAATGCGCTAACCATGGGATTTTATTAAAATGTTCCAGTACTAAACAATACTTGATTATGGGCCATATCTAGGTAATTTGTGTTTTGCGATTCTCAGATTGCGATTTTTAGGGAATCGCGATTAGAGAATCGCAAAACGCAATGTAGGTAGGATTAGCAAAATGTTTTGCGAATCACACTTATTCCGTATTTGCGAATCGCAAATTGAGATTCCCAAATAAGGAATACCTTCTCATTCATTCCAATGGGCTAGAAGACCCATAGGAATGAATGGGAAGACATTCTTAATTTGCGATTCTAAATTAGAGAATCGCAAATTGAGAATGCAATTTCAGGGTTGTAAGGGTGTCAATAGGACACCCTTTTGCACCTCTGAAATTAACATGTGTGCACATGTGGCCCACATACATGCCCTAAGGGCATGTATGTGGCCCACATGGCACTAAAAATTCCAAAAAGTGCATTTTTCAAAGAAATCGCAAAATACCACCAACCTGAAGTTGGTGGTATTTTGAGATTCCTTAAGCCAAAATTTGCACAACTTCGGTGCTTTCTACATTGCATTTAAGGAATCGCAATTTGGGATTCCTTAAATGCAATAGCAAAATAAGGAATCGCAAATTGTGCATGTGGGTTTTTTTGTGCTACATAGCACACTGCCCTAATTGCGATCGTAAATGCTGAAATTCTGCGAATTTCAGCATTTGCGAGCCCAATTAGGGTTCTTACATATGGCCCTATGTCCCTTGTAAACTTTGTTCCCTTCTTCCACCATATGTTCTGCCAAGAGCACAGAGCTCTGGCTTGTATTAACCCCATGGCTGCTAAGGCAATTCCCCTCCTGTGCTGGCGATTTTATTTTTACATTGTTTTATGACGAGCTGGGCTCGTCATCAGTGTACGAGGAGGCTACACCATGACGAGCCCAGCTCGTCATCAGCTTGGAAGGGGTTAAATCGGCTAGATACTGGCCATCCAATTCTTTGTGTAGGGGATATACGAATGTAGACCTTGGTACAGCCAACATACTGCAGAAAAATGAGTTTTCACAGGATTGTAGTATGTTTACACTGGCATTACCCCATACTACAGAGCCATATGTTGCTACTGATAGCCATTTGCTGCCATATAATTTGAGAATATCAAGAATAGGTCTACTGCCTATCTTACTACTAAATCTAAAAATAGCCTCCATAGATCAAATTAATTGAAGTCTTGTCTGATCTGTTGGCGCCCCAGTTACCATTTTGGGAGAATAAAATCCCTAAGTAGGAGAAACTTTGGATTTCTGTCTTTTTCTTAACCTTACCCTGTCCGCAGACCATTACAAACATTTGGTGAGATTTAATTTTAGGTCTCTTTGCTGCATGTCTGAGGCGAACGTTTTGACCAGTTTTTGTAGTCCGTTTGTAGTTCTAGATATTAGAACTGCATCGTCTGAATAAAGGAGCAACAGGGTTGGACGGGAGCCTACTTTTGGGGCATCAGTATTCATTTCTTGGAGGGTTTTGTCTATCCCATTAATATATAATGAAAAAAGGAGGGGTGTAGTGACACAAACTTGTCGTATTCCCCTGGACACATTAAAGCTTGGGGTGCACTCTCTTCCCCTCCAGTACCTTACTCTAGATGTTTGTCTTGCATAAAGCTGTGATGGAAATGAGACAACGTCATCTGGGGTATCCATATCAGTCATTGTTTCCCACAATTTAGGGTGGTTTACACAATCAAAGTAAGAGCTTAAGTCTGCGAAGCATAAATGGATGTGTTCTTCCTTGGCCAGCGTGTATTTACCAAGGATTAGATTAAAATGTATACACTCTTCTACTGTCCCCATCTCCCACTGAAGCCATATTGAGATCTGTTAAGATATTACTATCAATGGCCCAGGCCTCCAGTTTCTCAAGGACTATTCGCCCCATGATCTTTACTGATGAATCTAGATGGGATATGGAACGGTAACATCTCACACCACAGTGAGATTCACGTTTTTCATTTCTCACTAGGGGTTGGTTTATGTGCACACTTAAATAGCAAGGGTTCAAGTTGACTTGCTATAGGAAAAACATTCAGCAGATTGTGTGGCTGATGTTAAGAAAAAGCACTGTTTTATGTTGTTGGTCTTTTTCTTGTGTTTGTCTTTCCTTTCCACTATTATAAGAGTGAGTTACCAATGATGATAAATGGGAATACTGGCAACTGTTAGCCAGAAAACCCCATTGGCGGTTCTTCCATGAGGGGCTCACTCTTTCTCCCACATTTTTTCCACCTAAAGTTTTGGTGGGTGATGGTATTGTGACAATTTTATTTTGTTTCTTGTGTGTACCTTGATTGTCTCTGACACATGTACAGGTATGAATGCCTAAAAATAGTGGGCTAGTGGGAGTAGAAATTGTATACCACTACATTGCCTGTATATAAAATAGAAATAATAAGAGTGTTAGGAGGGACAGGCCATTTGGTGTTCATTACAGGTTGAGTGGGGGGCGTCCTGCACCTCTTTTTTTCCCCCTAAGACTCCAATTAATTTGAGATAACATCTCACATCCCCCATCTCCCCATGACCTTTTTAGGTCAAGCCTAGCGTTGTAGCACCTTCCCTGCTCGCTCTGCGAGGCATGTGGTTGTAGGATTAGATGTGGAAGTGCTGTGGAAGTCTCGCCTTCTCTCCGGCCATACTTTTCATTGGCTGGTGGCATTGTCTTTGGTAAACGCTGGCTTCCGATTCAATATGAGGCTTCTTAGTCCCTCCTTGTTACCACCCTGTCTCCTTTTGTGACCGCCCATCAGGACTAGATCATTTACTCGTGGCGTTACATCCTTTATAAGTCGGTAAGCACTAGTTTTTTGTTATTTGCAGCGCTGTCCTCTTTCACTGTAGGGGCAGAGCTTGTTGATTTAATTAATTTGCCGTGCGGGCCACTTTCACTTTAGCGGGCGTGCTTGTTAATTTAATTAATTTGCCACAGGGCGAAAGGGAGCTTTTCTTGTCACTAATGTAACAAGCATTTGCACCACCAGTACCACAACTACTACCATTACCACCACAACCAGTACCACCACCATCAGTACCACCACCAGTCCCACCCACCACCAGCACCACCACCACCACCACCAGTACCACCACCACCACAAGTACTACCACCATTACCACCACCTCCACCACCAGTACCACCACCACCACCAGTACAACCACCATCACCTGTACCAGTACCACCACCACCACTACCACCACCAGTACCACCACCAGTACTACTACTGCCAGTACCACCACAAGTACCACAGCTACTACCACTACCAGTACCACCAGTACCATCACGAGTACCACCACCGCCAGTACCACCACCACCCATAATACCACCAATACAAGTACCACCAGTACCACCGCCACCAGTACCACAACTACTACCAGTACCACTGCTAACAGTAACACCACCACCACGAGTACCACCACCAGTACCAGTACCACCAATACCAGCACCAGTGCCACCACCAGTACCACCAGCACCAGTAGCACCACCACCAGTACCACCAAAACCACCAGTACAACCACCAGTACCACCACCAGTATCACAACTAATCCCACCCACCACCAGTACCATCACCACTACCACCACATCATCACCACCAGAACCACCACCAGTACCACCACCTCCACCAGAACCACCACCTCCACCCGTACCACCACTACCAGTACCACCACCACCAGTACCACTACCACCAGTACCATTACCAGTAGCACCAGTACCACTGACACCAGTACCACTACTACCAGTACTTTTTCCACTACCAGTAGCACCAGTACCACCACCAGTACCACCACCACACCAAGTACCACCACCACCAGTACCACCACACCTGTACCCCCACTACTACCAGTCCCACCACCACCAGTCCCACCACCACCAGTACAACCACACCCGTACCCCCACTACTACCAGTCCCACCACCACCAGTTACACCACCACCACCACCAGTACCACCACCATTACCACCACCACCGGTACCACCACCACCAGTACCACCAATACCACCAGTTCCACCACCACCAGTACCACCACCACCATCAGTACCACCAGCACCATCAGTACCACCAGCACTAGCTCTACCAGTACCACTACCAGTACCACTACCGCCACCACAGTACCATAACAAATACCACCACCAGTGCCACCACCACCAGTACCACCTCCACTGCCACCAGTACCACCAGTACCACCACCACCACCAGTACCACCACCACCAGTACCACCACCACCACCAGTACCACAACTACCAGTACCACCAACACCGGTACCACCACCACCAGTACCACCACCACTGCCAGTACCACCACCAGTACCACCACCACCAGGACCACCAGTACCACCACCACCAGTACACTACCAGTACCACCACCAGTACTGCCTCCACCAGTACCACCACCACCAGTACCACAACCACCAAAACCGCCACCACCAGTACCACCACCACCAGTACCACAACTACCAGTACCACCAACACCGGTACCACCACCACCAGTACCACCACCACTGCCAGTACCACCACCACAAGGACCACCAGTACCACCACCACCAGTACACTACCAGTACCACCACCAGTACTGCCTCCAAAAGTACCACCACCACCAGTACCACAACCACCAAAACCGCCACAACCACCAGTACCACCACCAGTACCAGCACTACCAGTACCACCACCAATATGACCAGTACAACCACCACCGGTACCACCACCAGTACCACCACCATCAGTACCACCACCATCAGTACCAGCACCAGTAACACCACCACCAGTACCACCACCACCAGTATCATCACCACCACCACCACCAGTACCACAATAACCACCACCACCACCAGTACCAGTACCATCAGTATCACCAATACCAAGAGTACCACCACCAATACCACCACCACCAATACCATCACCACCAGTACCATAACCGCCAGTACCACCAATACCAGTACCATCAGTACCACCACCACCTATACAGTCACCACTACCTCCACGCCTCTCGCTCACTAGTAATAGCAGGGGCAGTGTACGAGGCCGGAGCTGCAGCCGAGACAATCCCTCCGTCCCTTCAAGCATGCAATAGAGCACAGCCCCCTCCCTACCGCTCTTCCTCCTGCGCCGCGACAGTGTAATCACAGTGCGAAAGGTGTTGGAGCGCTTTGTTAGTGTTTATTGCTCGGCTCATATGTAACTCTCACTTCACACTTTGTGTCTGTGTAATATACAACACTGTCGCAATCTTCAATGCACTATTTTTTATCACTACTTTGAAGACGTCGCAGGCCGGCCTCTTCCTCTGATATTTACAATTTAACATGTGGTCGAGAAGGCCCTTTATTGCAATTCAATAGGTCTTGCATTTGCAAGAATTTAAGCTATTAGTATTGTAAATAACAATGCCTTTTATTTATGTTTCAAAACCCAAAACATAAATAAAAGGCATTGTCATTTATAATGGCAATAGCTCAAACTCTTGTGAATGCAAGACCTATTGCATTGCAAATGCTTGTTTAAAAATGGGGACTATTATGCTATCAGGCCATGTGTTCGGTATGCAGCCTTTAGCGTCTGTGTTGCAGACCCGAGTTAATATTGGTGCCCATAGCTGTGTTTGTTTTTTGTAAGCATCGGCCAGCACCCCATCGGGTTCTGGGGCGTTTTCATGTTTAATTTTGTTAATTGCCAAAGTTACCTCCTCTAGCCCAATCTGTTGTAGAGGTGTTGTAGCTAAAAGGGCCGATTCTCCCATATTTTTAGAGGTTGTATTAAAAATTCCACAGAAATGTGCAAGCCAATCATTCGGGGCAATAACTGATTCAATTATAGGGTCTTGTTCTTCTTTCCACATCGGTGGGTTTACCACCTTCCAAAATAGGGTGGAATCCTGGTATCCGCTGCCTGGTTTAGCCTGCTCTTGTACCTCCTTTTCCTTCGTTTTAAGTCTTGATTATATAATAATCTGTTTCACTTAATTTCTATCCTGTCTCTGGGAGTTGTGTTTAAGGTATTATTTAATTCTTGTTTTGCCCGGGTACCGTCATGATCAAACCACCCATTTGTCTGCCTCTTATTTGTGGAGATATCTTTTCTTAAGTAAGAGGATATTGCCACTGTAATTTTATCAAATGCGGCCACAACCGTATCAGGAGAGGAATTAAAGTCCGTACCTTCAGAAAAACGTTATCTATTGTCTTCGATCACCACATGCAACATGATATCTTCATTTATCCCTGTCCATTTAATACTGATCCTGTTTTTTCCCCACCTACAGCTATATTTAGTTACAATAATTTATCTTTGGCCCTGTTTCTTTAAACGGTTATGGGCATGGCCAGGGAAGCATGATCGCTCGTACATTCAGTGATAAGTGGCCCACGGTGTTTCAGACCTTTGGTAGACACTATAATGTGGTCAATGCAAGTTGAGTTACCTCTGCCTTGGAAGGTGGTTTTGATAGATCTCCCTCTTTCTCGCTGGATGCTAAAACGTCAAGATAGTATTTACACAATCTTTTCCCCGTAACTATACATATAGGAAGTGATGTTGGTTAATCCCAGTTATATCGGTAAATCCGAAAACACTCCTACATGAATATCTGCACTTACAGGTATTAAAATCCCCAACCCAGATAAATGTATATTCGTGGTCCATCCTCTTGATCTGAGCAGCCTGGTTTGCTACTCGGACACTGCCCCTGAGCCTGCGGCTTTTCTCCAAACCGGCAGTGAACACAGATGAGTTGGAGAAATAGAAGTGCTCATGTTTAGACGGCCAGTCAAACTTACATGTGCACTTCTAAGTGCCCAGCACTACTGTCTGTCATGGCCCAGCCCCTCCTCACATGCGTGCACTCACAGCTAGAGCCCCTCACAGAAAAATAAGATGATATTATTGTTTTAATATCATTTTATTTTTCTGTGATGGACTCTGACCAGAGGGGCGATGCTCCGCTGCCATTACGGGGGAGCTGCACCTGAAGTAGCGGATTACCGAAGCTGCTGCCCCTCATGATATATAACTTTCTCGACTGTGTCTCGCACATGTGCCAAATGTAATCCTCTTATGTCTGGCCACCTGCAGGAAATTGCCCATAGTGCCTCTGCTTTTTACCTCTTGGCTTGCTGCAGCTTTATCACTGAATGCCGAATGAAGGAGTGATCTACCACGCAAACACACTTTGACAACATGGCTTACTGTGAAGAAACCTCAAAATAGTGGCGTGAAGTACTTTAATTAATCAGAATGCACGTAACGCTTGTAGTAAGCCAGTGACTATCTTCTTATGCTCTTAAACTACCTCCCTAAGCCTTGTTTCAGCTGTCATAGTTTCCTGATAGAATTGGAAGAAAAATGTGCTCGGACAATCTCTTCTACAGCTAACACCACAGACAGTTGATCGTGTTAGGATGTGTCATCATTCTCGTGGACTAACCATGGGTAGGATTGCCGGGTGCACCCCTAAGTAGTGCTCTGTTTGTAGTACGGGGCAACCCGGGATGCCAGGAGCCCGCAGAAGTTAATTGAATAGCCCCCTTTGTTGATGATCTCTCTGTGACCGAGTAACCTTACTAATTGCTGGGTTGGCCCCTAAAGTTGCATTCTACGGTTGACACCCACCCTTATGAGTCGATCTAGATTTACTCAAAATCTTGCTGACTTGGGAGGTCCTAGAATGTACAAATGCTGCAGCGAACAGCTTCCCTTCATGGGATGACTGAGACTTTATGTAGTTGGTCTAGCATCCCATACATCTTGTCAAGTTATCTGGCTGTGTTTGTGATGATCGAGACCAATTCAACAATGCCCTCCTACCCAAGAAATGAGATGAATTGCCTGTAACCCCAACCAGCCTAGCACGGAAGCCCAAAGCAGTAACACATGCCCTTGAGTGTGAGACAGGTGGGCCTTGAGCTTGCAGCTCCCTTAAGAGCAGTATACCATATTCAAATGAAAATATATCCTCCCTTTCCTGTCCTATTAACAATCCCTATATGTTTCAAAAGCCTTTTCGTAAGCACAGCATATTTTCCTTGTCAAAGATAGGCCTTTCAGTTTTGTTGAAGCGGATGAAAATTCTGTCAGTGCCTCAGCTTCCTGGGGATAGTATGTTCTGTAATCCTTAAACGTACAGTGAGATAAAGCATCGCCTGTGTTATTGAAAATGCAGAGGACATATTTTGTCCAAAAACCTATTTTATTATTCAAGCATAACTACAATGTTTTCAGCAATCTCAAAACATATTTTCACCAAGCCACCTGCCATGTTGTCAGACCAGAATATGACAGTCTTGTTTAGGTCTCGCCTATTCTATCCCGCAGGGATAAATAGGCGAGATTATAGTAAGCAGAAAAGAAAAGTCTACCTAGCTGCGGATCAGGTACAGTTCATGTGAGCTATGCGTGTGCACATCATCGCCAGCCACATCACACCCCACCGTTTGTCCGTGCCTCGGCATCAGACTTCAAAGGGTCCGCTCCCCCGCCCCCCATCAGACTTCAAAGGAATCCGCTCTGCTTCCCGCCCTCCCCCCCCCACGCAATGCCGAGAGCTTGTTTTACTCACTGCCATCTTGCGGCCATGTTTTATTGTGAAAAGTTTCAGCCTCTTACCCGTCCCCGAGTCTCGTCCTCCCCGCACGGCCTCAAGCGCCATCGCTCCAGGGCTTCCATCCACAGTACGTCAACAAAAAAAGGGGCATATGTTTGTTTAATCACAGTGGGAAGTGATAATATAGATGCTTGTGTATCTGCTACTTTTCAGAGTTTCATTTAATTACATTTATCTTGAGCTTTCTTCGCCTTTAACAGTAGACGCACTTTATACAATTTGTTTTCCATATCACATGATTATTCGTACATTGCAGTCCCTTAATGTGCACGGAGCATCTGTGTTAATGTTTTTGTGATTGAGTGCATAACCTCACTAGAGTTTTTGACACATGCAACTATACATGCGTCACATAATTTCTGATGAACTGTTTCCTGTTGTAGACTTTTGTTCCTTGGGAGATTCCAGGCTTTTTTTTTGGACAAGAACATTGGATCACCTTTGATGGAACTATCATGGGCACCAACATTGTGAACTCCAGTATTATAACAAAATCCAAATTTACTGCTTGCAAAAAAACCAGAAAGCAGTAACTAGAAATGGTATAACTGTCAACAGACATGCACATATCACCCAATCTGCAAAAATATACCAGCTGTATCTGCAAACTGGAAAAATCATAAGCTTATGTACCAGAATTCACGAAATCTTAGGTGGACATTACCCTCCTTTACACAGGAAGAATCTGATCTACTTAGTTGTTAGAACTTTGTAGTATTAAAATCAGGTGACAAGAGCAGTAAAAAGGTGCACAATTTTATATGATAGCCAACAAGTGCTAGATGCTATAGGAATACCAGGAAATGCCAACAACGTTCTGTATGAATAAACACCTTCCTTTTACCTCATAATCACAATCAATATTAGCCTATAGTTCTGTTTTGTGTCAAGTTTAAAAGAGGAATCCTTGCTTGTCTTTTACCTCCCAGTGGGAGTTTTAACCCCTCCCATACCCTCACACCCCCTCACACTCCCTCACCCTCACCCCCCCTCACCCTCACACACCCCCTCACCCTCACCCTCACACACCCCTCACCCACCCTCGCACACCCTCTCACCCTCACCCACCCTCACCCTCAACCACCCTCACACACCCTCACCCTCACACACCCTCACTGACCCTCACCCTCCCTGTCACCCACACACCCTCTCATCCTCTCTTCCCTTACTCTCACACCCCTCACCATCACACACCCTCTCACACCCTCACACACCCTCACACCCTCACCCACACCCTCACCCACACCCTCACACACCCCCACCCTCACCCCCCCACCCTCACACCCCCTCACCCTCACACCCCTCACCCTCACACCCTCTCACACTCACACCCCCTCACCCTCACACACCCCCTCACCCCCACTCACCCTCACACACCCTCACACACCCTCACACCCCTCACCCTCACACACCCTCACACACCCTCACCCTCACACCCTCACCCTCACACACCCCCTCACTCTCACACACCCTCACCCACCCTCACGCACCCTCACCCTCACTCACCCCCTCACCCTGACACCCCCTCACCCTCACACCCCCTCACACCCGCTCACCTTCACACCCCCTCACTCTCACACCCCTCACCCTCACCCCCCTCACCCTCACACCTCACACCCCTCACCCTCACACACCCTCACAAACCCTCTCACCCTCAAACACCCCCACCCTCACACCTCCTCACCCTCACCCCCTTACTCTCACACCCCCTCACTCTCACACACCCCTTCACCCTCACACCCCCTCACCCTCAAACCCTCATACCCCCTCACCCTCACAACCCCACACCCTCACAACCCCACACCCTCATACCCCCTCACCCTCACAAACGCCCTCACCCTCACAAACGCCCTCACCCTCACACACCCCTCACCCTCACACCCCCCTCACCCTCACACCCCCTCAAATTCACTCCCCCTCACACACCCCCACCTTCACACCCCTCACCCTTACACACCCTCACCCTCACACCCCCTCACCCTCACACACCCTCACCCACCCTCGCACACCCTCTCACCCTCGCACACCCTCTCACCCTCGCACACCCTCTCACCCTCACCCACCCTCACCACCCCCTCAACCACACAACTCCTCACACACCCACCCCCTCACCCTCACACACCCTAACCCTCACAGACCCTAACCCTCACCCTCACTCACCCTCACACACCCTCTCACCCCTCACCCTCACACACCCTCTCTCTCTCACCCTCACACCTCCTCACCCTCACACTCCCTCACCCTCACAACCCCTCATACTCACACCCCTCACCCTCACAACCCCACACCCTCACACCCCCTCACCCTCACACCCCCACACCCTCACACCCCCACACCCCTCACCCTCACAAACCCCATCACCCTCACACACCCTCACCCTCACACACCCTCACCCACCCTCACACCCCCTCACCCTCACACCCTCTCATACTCACACCCCCCTCACCCTCACACACCCCCTCACCCCCACTCACCCTCACACACCCTCACACCCCTCACCCTCACACACCCTCACCCTCACACCCTCACCCTCACACACCCCCTCACTCTCACACCCCCTCACTCTCACACACCCTCACCCACCCTCACGCACCCTCACCCTCACTCACCCCCTCACCCTGACACCCCCTCACACACACCCTCACCCTCACACCCGCTCACCCTCACACCCCCTCACTCTCACATCCCTCACCCTCACCCCCCTCACCCTCACACCTCACACCCCTCACCCTCACACACCCTCACAAACCCTCTCACTCTCAAACACCCCCACCTTCACACCCCCTCACCCTCACCCCTTTACTCACACCCCTCACTCTCACACACCCCTTCATCCTCACACCCCCTCACCCTCACACCCTCATACCCCCTCACCCTCACAACACCACACCCTCATACCCACTCACCCTCACAAACGCCCTCACCCTCACACACCCCTCACCCTCACACCCCCCTCACCCTCACACCCCCTCAAATTCACTCCCCCTCACACACCCCCACCTTCACACCCCCACCTTCACACCCCTCACCCTTACACACCCTCACCCTCACACACCCTCACCCTCACACCCCCTCACCCACCCTCACCCACCCTCTCACCCTTGCACACCCTCTCACCCTTGCACACCCTCTCACCCTCGCACACCCTCTCACCCTCGCACACCCTCTCACCCTCACCCACCCTCACACACCCTCACCACCCCCTCAACCACACAACCCCTCACACACCCACCCCCTCAACCACACAACCCCTCACACACCCACCCCTCACTCTCACAACCCCTCACACACCCTCATAGACCCTCACCCTCCCTAACCCTCACCCTCACTCACCCTCACACACCCTCTCACCCCTCACACTCACACACCCTCTCTCTCACCCTCACACACCCTCACCCTCACAACCCCTCACCCTCACAACCCCTCATACTCACACCCCCTCACCCTCACAACCCCACACCCTCACACCCCCTCACCCTCACAACCCCACACCCCCACACCCCCTCACCCTCACAAACCCCATCACCCTCACACACCCTCACCCTCACACACCCTCACCCTCTCACCCTCACACCCCCTCACCCACCTTCACCCTCACACACCTTCACCCTCACACCCCTTCACCCTCACACCCCTTCACCCTCACACCCCCTCACCCTCACACACACCCTCACACACCCTTTCACCCTTACACACCCTCTCACACCCTCACCCTCACACACCCTCTCACCCCCTCACACACCCCTCCCCCTCACACCCCCTCACCCTCACCCCTCACACCCCCACACCCTAACACCCCCTCACCTTCACAACCCTCTCACCCTCACACCCCCTCACTCACCCTCACCCCCTCACCCTCACCCACCCTCACAAACCCTCACCCTCACACACCCTCACACCCTCTCACCCTCACACACCCTCACTCACCCTCTCAACCTCACACACCCTCACTCACCCTCTCAACCCCACACACCCTCACACACCCTCACAATCCTCTCACCCTCACACCCCCTCACACCCCCTCACCCTCACACACCCTCACCTCCCTTACCCACCCTCACACACACTCACACACACTCACACACCCTCACTCACCCTCACACACCCTCTCACCCTCACACAACCTCTCCCCCTCCTCCTCACACCCCTCACACCCCCTCACCCCCTCGCACCCACACACCCTAACACCCCTCACCTTCACAACCCTCTCCCCCTCACACCCCCTCACTCACCCTCACACCCCCTCACCCTCACCCCCCCACCCACCCTCACAAACCCTCACCCTCACACATCCTCTCACCCTCACACACCCTCACTCACCCTCTCAACCTCACACACCCTCACTCACCCTCTCAACCTCACGCACCCTCACTCACCCTCACACCCCCTCACAACCCTCTCACCCTCACACACCCTCACACACCCTCACCCTCACACACCCTCACCCTCACACGCCCTCACCCTCACACACCCTCACCCTCACAACCCCTCACCCTCACAACCCCTCACCCTCACATACCCTCACCCTCACACCCCTTCACCCCCCTCTCCCTCACTCACCCTCACACCCCCTCACCCTCACCCTCACCCCCCCACCCACCCTCACAAACCCTCACCCCCACACATCCTCTCACCCTCACACACCCTCACTCACCCTCTCAACCTCACGCACCCTCACTCACCCTCACACCCCCTCACAACCCTCTCACCCTCACACACCCTCACTCACCCTCACACCCCTCACCCTCACACCCCTCACCCTCACACGCCCTCACCCTCACACACCCTCACCCCCCCTCACCCTCACACACCCTCACTCACCCTTACACACCCTCACTCACCCTTACACACCCTTACTCACCCTTACACCCTCACTCACCCTCACACCTCCTCACTCACCCTCACACCTCCTCACTCACCCTCACACCTCCTCACTCACCCTCACACCTCCTCACTCACCCTCACACCCCCTCACTCACTCTCGCCCCCTCATCCTCACACACCCTCACCAGCATAGCATAACAAAACATAGCATAGCATAACAAAACACAGCATAGCATAGCATAGCATAACAAAAAAAGCAGGATAGCAAAACATAGCATAGCATAACAAAACAAAGTATAGGATAGCAAAACAAAACAGCATAACAAAACAAAACATAGCAAAGCAAAACACAACAAAACATAGCATAGCATAACAAAACGTAGCATAACAAAACAACGCATAACATAACATAACAAAGCATAGCAAAACATAGCATAGTATAACAAAACATAGCATAGCATAACAAAACACGACAAAACATAGCAGAACAAAACATAGCATAAGATAACAAAACATAGCATAACATAACAAAACAAAGCATAGCATAACAAAACATAGCTTAACAAAACATAGCAAAACACAACAAAACATAGCATAGCATAACAAAACACATCAAAACATAGCAAAACAAAACATAGCATAGCATAGCATAACAAAACACAACAAAACATAGCATAACAAAACACAGTATAGCATAGCATAACAAAACAAAGCTTAGCATAGCATAACCTAACAAAACATAGCATAACAAAGCATAGCTTGGCATAACAAAACACAGCATAACAAATCATAGCATCGCAAAACAAAGCATAGCATAATACAACACAACCAAAGATAGCATAGCATAACAAAACATAGCATAGCGTAACAAAGCCTAGCATAGCTAAACACAACACAACAAAACATAGCATAGAATAACAAAACAACGCATTGGATAGCAAAACTAAACATAGCATAGCATAACAAAACAAAGCATAGGATAGCAAAACAAAACATAGCATAGCATAACAAAACATAGCATAGCATACCAAAACATAGCATAACATAACAAAACAGCATAACAAAACACAACACATTGCATAACAAAACATAGCAAAACACAACAAAACATAGCATAGCTTACCAAAACACAACATAGCATAGCAAAACAAAACATATAATAGCATAGCAAAACATAGCATAGCATACCAAATACAACAAAACATAGCATAGCATAACAAAACCTAGCATAGTATAACAAAGCATAGCACAGCAAAACATAGCATCACATAACAAAACATAGCATAGCATAAGAAAACCTAGCATAGCATAACAAATCAAAGCATAGGACAGCAAAATATAGCATAGCATAACAAAACAAAATGTAGAATAGCAAAACAAAACATAGCATAGCATACAGCATCACTCAGCACCACCACAGCATCACTCAGGGGCACTACAACATCACTATGCACTACCACAGCATCACTGAACGCCACAGCATCACTCGTTCACCAAAACAACATCACTCCGCGCCACCACAGCATCAATCTGTGCAACCATTCAACAACAACTGGTTCAACTATGTTCTCTCAATGTTTCAAGCTTTATTACAAATGTAACAAAAAGATGTTAATATTTCACTTCTGTTCTTGGATTTTCGTCACAATAAAATACACTGAACATAATCTTCTCAAAAGTTATTTACAAACGTTTAAGCTATTGCCATTATAAATTACAATAACTTTTATTTAAGTATTAATTATTTAAAAAAATTAAAAGCCATTGCTATTTGTATATTAATACATGTAAGTCACGTAAATGCAACACATATTGCATTACAAATGCTATAGGTGTCATATTTGCGAAAGTTATAACTATTGGAATTGTAAATGACAAAGCTATTAATTTCGCTATTTTCAAAAACAAAACGTAAATTAAAAGTTTGTCATTTACAATACCAATAGCTCAAACTTTCCTAATGCGAGACCTATTGCATTGCAAAAGCTTGTTAGAAATGTGCATACCAAACTGATAAAAACAATCACAATAGGAAACCATTCAAGGAAAGTGATGTTCTTGACCAAGCCTGACTCATCCCCTTATAGCCTGATAGCCAATGCTGACAGCAACGGTACACTGACAAAATATCAACACTCAAAATATCCCCATACAAACATATTGTGACCAAAATATCGGTGTCAAAAATATCTACGTCCTATACTTCTAATAGTAGTTACAAAAATATTGGTAAAAAATATTGATGTCATAAATATAGTTGTACAAAATATCGTTATATATATATATATGTATATATCAAAGAACACCAAGTTCCGGTTGATAATCAGTCTCGCTCACGGGCGGGTCGGCGTATGGCTACCGGTCACCCAATCCATCCGAAAGTACATTTCTCCATTGGAAAAAACGTCGCCAACACCCAGAAAGTTGCTGTGCACGGTAAATTTAATAGGCAGGAAAACAACGCGTTTCGCTTTGCAGCTTGATCACGTTTACAGTGAAACACCAAACAATTGTCCTTTTACAGTTTCTTCACCTCTAAAGAAAGGACAAACCACCAAGTGTCTAAAACATAGGTATTCTCATGGCAGCCATGTTTGAAAGGGCAAAAATTACTTTATGCAAATCATAATCATGCCTTAACTGAAATAATGTCAACATGATACAGAAAAGTAACAGATCAGCCAAGCAATGCGTAAATGTTGAATGCATTTTGTGATAATTGCATGCTGACATCCGACTTTATATTTATCCCGTATATAATGCTTGAAATGCAAAGTGACAATTGTGGACCCCCGTGGGTGAATAGACAGTTAAGGTTGTGAATACTGTCATCGTTATATTGAGACAATTGTTATGCACATCGATCATAGTGTACAAAAATCTAGCCCAAGTGGGCAAATGACCATAATTCAAACGTCATACAGAAATCTAGCCCAAGTGGGCAAATGGCCATGATTCTGAGTAAAGTCCACGCCCCAGTGGGCAAACTTGCATGTATCACATCATCATTCATGTATCTTAGGGAAGGATGTTAGGCACTGCATTAATTTCCATGTTTCGCATGCTTGGATTTGTATGGCTTGTTCCAAAGTTTATCATGGCGGGTCATGAGGTACCTGAGCAATAAATAAAAACGGAAATTAAAAGCTTGGAATGCTATACAGATAATCTAATCTATTCACAATTATAAGTTCATTCAGCAAGATGTAGTGCCAGCTCTTCATGCAGGTTTAATCCATTAGGGGTCATACTCTCAAAATCAATAATATATCGAGATTCGAGTTGTCGTAGGGCCAGTTTTCTGTTGCCCCCTCGTGTACCTAGGGCAACCTTGTATATCACCACCATCCTCACCAGGTTCTCATTCTGAAAGTGATGGCTAGAGAAGTGGCGAGCCACTGGGTATTGTAGGTTGAGGTTTTTGATCGCCCTCAGATGTTGCAGCACACGTTCTTTAGCTTTCAAGATAGTACTGCCTACATACCAGAGGTTGCAGGGACAGATGAGAACATACACACAATACGTGGTGTTGCAGGAAAGGTTCTTTTTGATCACAAACCTAGTGTCTGTCGTTGGAACAGTAAGTTCCTTACAGTTACTGCTGTTCCGACAGGCCTTGCAGGATCTACAGCATCTGAAACCCGGAGTATCTCTTGTTTCCATTTTATCCATCACAACATTTCTACTCAGGTCATCCTTCAGAGATCTACCTTTTCTGAAGGTGATCTGTGGGTTTTTCCCTAGGTATAGTTTTAGGTGATGGTCTGTCATAAGGATACTCCAATGTTTATTTAGAATTTTGCGCAGATCTTGTGACTGTGCAGAGTATGTAGTAATGAACCTGACTTTGTCATCATTTTCCCTGATCTTATTGGGATTAAGTAGTTCATTTCTGGATTTGGCATCTACTTTTGCACAGGCCTGAGTGATCGTTTTGTTTTTGTAACCTCTTTCCCGGAATCTGTTACACATGACTTCCTTCTCCATCTCAAAGTTTGCCATTGTGCTGCAGTTCCTTTTTGCCCGTCATAGCTCACCATACGGGATGCTGTCTACTAGGTTACGAGGGTGAGCACTTCTGGCATTAAGCAGGCTATTACCGCCTGTAGGTTTGCGGTAAAGGCTAGTGGTGATCGTGTCGCCCTGTATCTCAACTTTAATGTCCAAGAATTCAATTGAGTTTTTCTGGATATTTTCTGTAAAGTTCAGGTTGAAAGTGTTTCTATTCAAGGTCTTAACAAAATCCCTGGCTGCATCCACATTCCCATTCCAAATCATAAAAATATCGTCGATGTACCTAAACCACAGGGCCACTTCGTTGTCAAATTCGGCCAGTTCCTTGGACACCTGCTCCTCCCACCAGCCCATAAATAGGTTGGCATAGCTGGGGGCAAAGCAGGTGCCCATGGCCGTGCCCTGTGACTGTCGGTACATCTTGTCATCAAACATAAAAAAATTGTTGGTTAAACAAAATTCTATGAGAGTGATTAACATTTGGGAATGGCCAGTGTAAGAAATCGATCTGGACTTAAGGAAGTGTTGAACAGCCTTGAGTCCCAGATCATGCCTAATGCAGGTGTATAGGCTGCTTACGTCGAGAGTGACCAAGACAAATGTGGGTTCCCAATGTATACCTTCAATGATTTTAAGAAAATGGGTCGTGTCTTTTAGATAAGCTGGAAGAGCGACAACAAAAGGTCTTAAGTAATGGTCAATGTATTGGGATGTGTTTTCCAACAGTGACCCCATGGCAGACACGATGGGTCGTCCAGGGGGATCAGTGGGGCTCTTGTGGAGTTTGGGGAGCAGGTATAGGATGGGGGTCTTAGGATGGTCACATTTCAAATATTTGTATTCCTCCCATTCAAGTAAGCCTCTGTCCCTGAAATCTTGTAAGAGGTCATCAAAACGATTTTTTGATGTTCTAAGATCAGAATGATTACATATCTGATAACATGTGGTATCACTTAATTGTCTATACCCTTCTGCAAGATATTTCCTATCAAGGACCACAACATTCCCTCCCTTGTCTGCATTGCGTATCACTATAGTTTGATCAGCTTTCAAGTTGTCAACAGCCAGCTTTTGTTCACAAGATAAGTTTTTCATGTTATTGGGAATTCGCTTGGACCTTAATTTTTTGATATCATTTAACACACATTTCTCAAAAACCTCAACTGACTCACATGCAATTTGCGGGAGGAATCTAGATTTGGTTTTAAAATTACTCCCAGGGTTTACATTAGTGTCAGTTTCACCATCATTTAGATATTTACTCAGAATCATGGTCATTTGCCCACTTGGGCTAGATTTCTGTATGACGTTTGAATTATGGTCATTTGCCCACTTGGGCTAGATTTCTGTACACTATGATCGATGTGCATAACAATTGTCTCAATATAACAATGACAGTATTCACAACCTTAACTGTCTATTCACCCACGGGGGTCCACAATTGTCACTTTGCATTTCAAGCATTATATATATACACCTGCATTAGGCATGATCTGGGACTCAAGGCTGTTCAACACTTCCTTAAGTCCAGATCGATTTCTTACACTGGCCATTCCCAAATGTTAATCACTCTCATAGAATTTTGTTTAACCAACAATTTTTTTATGTTTGATGACAAGATGTACCGTACCGACAGTCACAGGGCACGGCCATGGGCACCTGCTTTGCCCCCAGCTATGCCAACCTATTTATGGGCTGGTGGGAGGAGCAGGTGTCCAAGGAACTGGCCGAATTTGACAACGAAGTGGCCCTGTGGCTTAGGTACATCGACAATATTTTTATGATTTGGAATGGGAGTGTGGATGCAGCCAGGGATTTTGTTAAGACCTTGAATAGAAACACTTTCAACCTGAACTTTACAGAAAATATCCAGAAAAACTCAATTGAATTCTTGGACATTAAAGTTGAGATACAGGGCGACACGATCACCACTAGACTTTACCGCAAACCTACAGGCGGTAATAGCCTGCTTAATGCCAGAAGTGCTCACCCTCGTAACCTAGTAGACAGCATCCCGTATGGTGAGCTATTACGGGCAAAAAGGAACTGCAGCACAATGGCAAACTTTGAGATGGAGAAGGAAGTCATGTGTAACAGATTCCGGGAAAGAGGTTACAAAAACAAAACGATCACTCAGGCCTGTGCAAAAGTAGATGCCAAATCCAGAAATGAACTACTTAATCCCAATAAGATCAGGGAAAATGATGACAAAGTCAGGTTCATTACTACATACTCTGCACAGTCACAAGATCTGCGCAAAATTCTAAATAAACATTGGAGTATCCTTATGACAGACCATCACCTAAAACCATACCTAGGGAAAAACCCACAGATCACCTTCAGAAAAGGTAGATCTCTGAAGGATGACCTGAGTAGAAATGTTGTGATGGATAAAATGGAAACAAGAGATACTCCGGGTTTCAGATGCTGTAGATCCTGCAAAGCCTGTCGGAACAGCAGTAACTGTAAGGAACTTACTGTTCCAACGACAGACACTAGGTTTGTGATCAAAAAGAACCTTTCCTGCAACACCACGTATTGTGTGTATGTTCTCATCTGTCCCTGCAACCTCTGGTATGTAGGCAGTACTATCTTGAAAGCTAAAGAACGTGTGCTGCAACATCTGAGGGCGATCAAAAACCTCAACCTACAATACCTAGTGGCTCGCCACTTCTCTAGCCATCACTTTCAGAATGAGAACCTGGTGAGGATGGTGGTGATAGACAAGGTTGCCCTAGGTACACGAGGGGGCAACAGAAAACTGGCCCTACGACAACTCGAATCTCGATATATTATTGATTTTGAGAGTATGACCCCTAATGGATTAAACCTGCATGAAGAGCTGGCAGTACATCTTGCTGAATGAACTTATAATTGTGAATAGATTAGATTATCTGTATAGCATTCCAAGCTTTTAATTTCCCTTTTTATTTATTGCTCAGGTACCTCATGACCCGCCATGATAAACTTTGGAACAAGCCATACAAATCCAAGCATGCGAAACATGGAAATTAATGCAGTGCCTAACATCCTTCCCTAAGATACATGAATGATGATGTGATGCATGCAAGTTTGCCCACTGGGGCGTGGACTTTACTCAGAATCATGGTCATTTGCCCACTTGGGCTAGATTTCTGTATGACGTTTGAATTATGGTCATTTGCCCACTTGGGCTAGATTTTTGTACACTATGATCGATGTGCATAACAATTGTCTCAATATAACAATGACAGTATTCACAACCTTAACTGTCTATTCACCCACGAGGGTCCACAATTGTCACTTTGCATTTCAAGCATTATATACGGGATAAATATAAAGTCGGATGTCAGCATGCAATTATCACAAAATGCATTCAACATTTACGCATTGCTTGGCTGATCTGTTACTTTTCTGTATCATGTTGACATTATTTCAGTTAAGGCATGATTATGATTTGCATAAAGTAATTTTTGCCCTTTCAAACATGGCTGCCATGAGAATACCTATGTTTTAGACACTTGGTGGTTTGTCCTTTCTTTAGAGGTGAAGAAACTGTAAAAGGACAATTGTTTGGTGTTTCACTGTAAACGTGATCAAGCTGCAAAGCGAAACGCGTTGTTTTCCTGCCTATTAAATTTACCGTGCACAGCAACTTTCTGGATGTTGGCGACGTTTTTTCCAATGGAGAAATGTACTTTCGGATATATGTATATATATATATATATACACACATTTATTTGCTACATTTTTATATATGTATATATATATATATATATATCTATCAACAGGTGAAATCCCAAGTACAGTCGCGCACACACAGGAACACGGACTCAAGGTATAGCTGGTGCCACAATTAATACTTTTATTTAATAATTTGTGCTGCCTCTTGACGCGTTTCGGACACAAACGGTGTTCTTGATCATATATACCATTGACATAAAATCTATTAAAAAAAACTTTTATAATAAATTAAAACATTAAACTATCTAAAAATCTTTAAACTTAGATTTCCCACTCCAGTCAGTGCAACAGTAGGGAAAGTGTTGTATAGCGGTGGGGTAAAAATTACTATTCCCAGTCCAATGGGTGCAACAGTAGCGAAAGTATTGGATAGTGAAGGGGTAAAAATTACTATTTCCACTCCAGTGAGTGCAACAGTAGAGAAAGTGTTGGATAGCGGAGGGATAAAATGTACTATTCCAACTCCAGTCAGTCCAACTGTAGGGAAAGTGTTGGATAGCAGAGAGGGTAAAAATTACTATTCTTACTCCAGTGAGTGCAACAGGAGGGAAAGTGTTGGATAGCAGAAGGGAACAAATTACTATTCCCATCCACTGAGTGCAACTGTAGGGAAAGTGTTGGATAGCGGAGGGGTAAAAAGGACTATTCCCACTCCAGTGAATGCAACAGTAGGGAAAGTGTTGTAAAGCAGAGGAATAAAATTTACTATTCCCACTCCAGTTGGTGCAACAGTAGAGAAATGTTGGAAAACGGAGGGATAAAATTTACTATCTGAAATAAACAAGTTAGTTATAGATTTCTCACGTTAGAATTACCCCGAGGCATCAGACTGGATTCGGAAAGTTTTTCGTCAGCAGTACCCCTGCGCGTCGGAAGGTGACGTCGGTCGGCTCCATGTCCGTTGTTGGCGTCTAGGTGGCTGGGATGACGTTGTGGTAGTTACTTAGACGCCGCCCTCACATGCTGACGTCTGTTCTTTCTTTTTCCGTGCGAGCCAGCGCAGATCCAGAGAGAGCGGTACCTCCAGTCTCTTTTTGACTGACTTTTTCTCGACTTTTGTCGACTTCTTTTTTGAGTCTTATCGACTCCTGGTGCACGAGGGATGCCCAGCTTCAAGACATGATGTTCCTGTAACCGACTGATGTCGGTGACGGATCCGCATCGCGTGTGCCTCTTTTGCCTGGAGCGCGACCACGACCACAAGTCGTGCTCCGACTGCCGGTTGATGGCGCGACGACTTTGCAGGAGCAGTTCCGAAAGCTGCTGGAGCGCCGGCAGTCGGCTCTGCGCCTTTCGAAGTCCCAATCGTGAGGGAGGTCGAGGGACCGGTCGCTGAGCCATCACCACTCGTCCAAGCCATCGAAGTCTTCACACTCAGAGTCGGGTAAGTTGAAGCACAAAAAGAAGTCAAAGAAGCATCGTCGCTCTTAGACTTCTCCCCGTCGGTCGGCTGACGTGACGAGGGATGCTGGCAGTGCCCCTACTCGACTTCGCACGCAAAGCCCAGAGGAGTCGACTCCAGGCTTCCCTCCCTTCCCGGGACCCAGAGCGACTCCCGCCCAACTTCGTAAGTTTTACAAGGCGATGCATGCCATCTTTGGGCGGCCTGAACCCGCTGGCATGCCTTCTGGCCCCACATACTCGGTTGGGGGGCTTCTCAGCTGTGGGCGCCGGCCACGGCGCCGCAGAACCCCCTTGGATCCAGGCCTGGATCTGGATCGGTCCCCGTTGACCTCATTACACCTGCAGCAGCGCCGCATCAGACGCCGGTTGTGTCCCCGCCCGGCGTCGGCCCCGCCTCCATCCTGATGTGGGCCTGGAGCCTTACCAGTGTCGCACGACGCCGGATCCGGCGCAGAGAGGGTGTTTTATGCCCCTGTTCATTACTGGGGTCCCTTTTCAGCCAGGTTGGCAACCTGAGGGTGAGGAGGAGGACTGGGAGGTCAGGTGACCCTTTAACTGATCAGATGGAGTCTGAGCAGGACCGGAGAGAGGACCTGGGAATTCCAGTGGCCTTGACACATCTGACCTTGGCATGTTGTCTCCTCCTACCGTGGCTACGGAGGAGCGAGTGTCATACGCAGTAGTGGTGCGTAGGGCGGCCGAGGTCCTCAACCTCGAGCTTCCTACGGTGGCGGTCAGGACCAACCTCCTGACAGAGGTGCTTCAGCCGGCAGCAAGCTTTTCGGAGCCCTTGCTGCTGTTTAATGACGCCCTTGCTGACGTCCTTTTGGGCACATGGTCCAGGCCCAATACGGGGGCACCCCTGGATAGGATGATTGCCCAGCGCCACCGCCAGGCTCCGGGCGACCCCACTTTCCTCTCCCAAAATGCCACCCCGGAGAGCTTGGTGGTCCAAGCCTCCACTTCCAAGTGCGCATTTCCTACCGCTCCCCCGGAAAGGGAATCCAAAAAGCTGGACCATCTTACAAAGAAATTTTTCTCTTCCGCCAGCTTGGGACTGCGGTCAGTAAAATTTGCATGTCTATTTGGCCGTTATTCCCACTTTGTGTGGGATACGGTTACACAGGTGCTGCCTCAGTGTCCGGAGGAGGCCCGGACAGTGCTCTCCCAGGCTGTCGGCGCCGGAAGGGATGTTGCTAACTTTACCATCCGTTGTGGGATGTATACAGCCGACTCTCTAGGCAGGACGATTTTGACTGGCTTTTCGGGGATGTCCAGAACACCTTGTTGGTCATGCCCCTTGATGGTTGTAGCCTTTTTGGCGACAAAGCGAACAACGCTCTAGAGCGTTTCAAGGGACTCACGGGCTATGGCCAAGTCCTTGGGCCTCTCCAGCCGCCCAGTGCAGTCTGCTTTTTGCCCCTTTCGTGGCTACGGAAAGGGTGCCCCACTACATTCCTCCCAGAGCCACAGGCCGCAGCAAGTGCGGCCAGGCACTTGGGAACTAATACCGTGGTTCATGAGGCCCCCCTCTTCAGCAACCTCCAAACCCTCCTAGTCCGACCTTTCAGGCCCATCAAACGCCAGTAGGCGGCAGAATCCGCCATCACCTCCCCCACTGTCGCACCATCAAATCGGACAGATGGGTTTTGCAAATAGTCCGAAGGGGTTACTCCCTCCCCTTCGAGGCTACCCCTCCTTGCATGCCACCCCAATACCACTGCATATCAGAGGATTACCTGGGACTTCTCCAACAGGAAGTTATGGCTCTCTTGGCCAAGACAGCCATTAAGTGTGTTCCTGTCCCAGAAGTAGGTTGTGGTTCTTATTCCCACTACTTTCTGGTTCCCAAGAAGGAGAAGAGTCTACGTCCTATCTTATATCTCAGGAACGTCAACCTCTTCCTCCGGAAGGAGAAGCTTAATCAGGTTTTTTCTTCTTTCGACCCGGAAGACTGGATGGTAGCTTTGGACCTGTCCTGCCGGCCCACCGGCATTACCTGCGATTCACAGTAGGCCTCGAGCACTTTCAGTTTACCGTGCTCCCCTTCGGCCTTACCAGCTCCCCTCTGGTGTTCACCAAAGTGATAGCGGTGGTCGCAGCTCATATGCACAGATCGGGGTTTTCAGTCTTCCCCTATCTCGACGATTGGCTGTTGAAGGCGGACTTGCCCTAGGCAGTCGTCTCCCACCTCCAGACTACGGCCACCCTCCTGCATTTGCTGGTCTTCTCCATCAATGTGCTGAAGTCACACCTGATTCCCTCTCAGAAGCTCCTCTTCATCGGAGTGGTTCTGGACACAACACAACTTCGGGTCTATCCCCTTGAACAGCGAGTCCAGGATATTCAGGCTATAATTCCGATCTTTCAGCCTCTATCCCGGGGTTCGGTCAGGATCACCCTGAGGCTGCTGGGCCTCATGGCCTCCTGCATCCTGCACGTCGATCATGCCAGTTGGCATATGCGGGCTCTGCAGTGGGACCTGAAGTTTCAGTGGGCGCTGCATCAGGGGAATTCGTCCAATTGCGTCCAGATCTTGGAGGGCACTGCACGACGATTGTAGTGGTGGCTCACAAACCAGGATTGGGTCAACGGCAGATCCCTCTCCCTACCCCAACCAGAACACACAGTGGTGACAGATGCGTCCCTTCTGGGATGGGGCGGCCACATGGGAGAGGCGGAGATCAGAGGCCTCTAGTCTCCGGCGGAGTCCAAGCTCCACAGTAACCTTCTGGAGCTTCGGCCGATCCATTTTGCACTGAAAGCATTCCTTCCTTCTGTCTAGGGAAGAGTAGTGCAGGTGTTCACGGGCAACACCACAGCAATGTGGTACTGCAACAAACAGGGCGGGATGGGGTCTTGGACCCTATGTCAGGAGGCCCTGCACCTCTGGACATGGCTGGAACATCAGGGCATATCCCTGATGGTTCAACACCTGGCAGGTTCTCTGAACGCCAGGGCGGACGAACTCATCCGCAGATGCATGATGGCGCACAAATGGCGTCTTCACTCGGAGGTGGTGCAAGGTCTCTTTCAGCAGTGGGGAGAGTCTTGGTTAGATCTATTAGTCACCGAAGAGAACTCACAATGTCAGCAATTCTGCGTGTTGGGATTTCCAAGGCGGCACTCCCTTGGCGACACTTTTCGTTGTGAGTAGAGTTGCGGTCTGTTGTCCTTTCCGCCTATACCACTTCTGCCCAGAGTGCTGAAGAAGAATCGGCGGGACCGGGCACAAGTCATTCTTGTGGCTCCAGATTTGGCACGAAGACTCTGGTATCCCGAGCTACTAAACATGGCCATCGATCCTCCGATCAAACTGCCTCTTCAGGAGTATCTTCTGTCGCAGCAGCAGGGGACGGTCCTCCACCTGAACCTGTCCAGTCTCCACCTCCTTGCGTGGAGATTGAGCAGCGGCAGTTGACGTCTTTTGACCTGCCTCATAAAGTTTGCGATGTAATCTTGGCAGCCAGGCGTCCCTCCACTAAAACGGTATACGCCTGTGGAACAAGTTTGTGGCATGGTGCACAGCAAAGGCTGTGGATGCCCTTTCTGCTCCTCTTTCTGAAGTTCTGTTGTTTCTTTCTTTCTGTAGCCCAGCAGGGCTCTACTCTGGGCACTATCAAAGGCTATCTTTCGGCCCACTCTGCCTTCCTTTGGCTTCCCGATCAGCCTTCTCTTTTCAAATCCCCGGTTATTAATCGTTTCTTGAAAGGTGTAACTCACCTCTTTCCTTCTATTCCCTTTGTTATGCCTCAGTGGAATGTGAATCTAGTCTTAACTTTTTTAATGTGTGCTCCCTTTGAGCTGCTTCACAACTGCCCTTTAAGGCTTCTGACGCTTAAAACTGCTTTCTTGGTAGACATTACATCTGCCCGGCGGGTGAGTGTTTTCAGGCACTCACCTCCAAGCCTCCTTTCCTGTCTGTCCATGCTGACAAGGGGATTCTCAGGACTCGTCCGTTCTTCCTGCCCAAGGTTGTCACTGCCTTTCACATTGGGCAGACCATCACTTTGCCCACCTTCTTTCTGCCTCTGCATCCTGTGAACGAGGAGGAGACGCTCCACCGTCTGGACCCAAAACGTAGGCTTTCCTTTTACCTGGATCGCACAAAACAGTTCCAAGTGGATGACCAGCTCTTTGTTGGCAACGTGGTCACCAAAAAAGGTCGGGCCGTACACAAGCGGACTATCTCCCAATGGGTGGTTTTGTGTATTAAAGCCTGTTATTCTCTTGCAAAGAAGGAGCCTCCAGTGGGGCTGCGCCTGTCTTTCCACCAGGGGGACGGCAGCAACTACTGCCTTGGAATGTGGAGTGCCTCTGAATGACATTTGTCAGGCAGCTACGTGGGCTTCAGTGCACACCTTTACCAAACACCTACTGCCTTGACAATCAAGTCCAGAAAGACTGCTTCTTTGGCTGTTCTGTTCTCCAGGACTTTCTGATGTAATCTTGGTTCGCAGACCCACCTCCAGGGTTGCTGGGGTATCTATTCTAAGGTAAGGAATCTATAACTAACGTGTTTCTTTCATATGAACAAGTTACTTACCTTCAGTAATGATATATCAGTTTGAAACAGTTAGTTATAGATTCCTTACCGCCCTACCCATCCTCCCCATTCTGCAAACTGATTTCTAGGGTGAAGGATGTCCTTTCAGGGCCCTAGTTTTGTGCACCAGTGGTCAGTGTCTTGTATGGCTCTGCATTTCTGACACCGAAAGTCGTGTACAGAACTGACGTCAGCGCGCAACGGCGGTGTCTAACTAGCTACCACAATGTCATCCCGGCGACCACGACTCCAACGACTGACGCGGAGCAGACCAAGGCCTGAGGTTCCGTGACAATTATAAGTGGTGTTTTCGACTCGCACGAATATGGTCGAGTCTGGTATCTATGAACCGCAAATGACGAGTTTAGTAAGTGTGCGCAGTTTCGCTGTGCTAACTTAAACCGTTCGTTTGTTATGTGGGTTTTTCATCTGCACCCACGGGTTCCATCTTAGATACGGCATCCATTTTGTCTCTTGCCCTCAAGTAGCCAGCGAACGGACGCTGTCCGCTTCGCGACCCTGGGACTCCCAAGATATTTGCGGAAGACACATGTTCTTTGTAAGTGTCTTTATGATGAGGGGGTTGCTGCTGTAAGGCAGATGGCGCCGCTTGAGGCTCATCTTGCCGCACGGACGTATTGTCTCAGCCGTGCATCTCATTAGGCACGTCCCTTTGATGCCTGTATCTCGTGTTTCCCGATACCTCCCCTTTTACACCCTTTCCAATCTCCCCACTGTCTCTGTCTTCCTCTACACCTGTCTTCGTTCCTATTTCGATCTATTTTACTGCTGATTGGAATTTGCTAATGGTGGGAAGATGGGTTTTTACAGTTGGGAACCGCCAAATGTTTCCGCACTTATGTTCCGGACCTTGTGTGTTTCAAAGTGACCAAAGCGACCCCTCTGGGGGCTAATTGTGGGAACCGGGTTGTAAACTTTTGTGTTCAGTGTTATCCTATGGGTAAAAATTGTATAAAAGGAGCGATCCACAGAACCAATTTGAAGCAGTCTCCCCGAACTACACTTGATGTACTTCCTGTGATCTCTGTATTCCCTGCAGTAAATAAACCTTGAATCTTTGACGCCGAAGGAAGTGTCCCGTGTCTCTGTGACTTGTACGCCGGAGCAGGTTACCCACGAAGGTTTCAGGTGTTGTGCCCTGGCACCGCTGGGTCCAAAAGAACCCAGTCCTTCAGTTGGCGCCCAACGTGGGGCTGCATCAGTGGTACCGGTCCAAGCCCGACGATCGTGAGGAACTTCGTGTGAAATCTCCGAGGGAAGGTGCACCCCGCTTCATCGATCCAGTTGTCGAAATAAGTGGCCCGAAGACTTTTCCCGCGAAGATTCCCGCCTCCTGACGGCTGCGACGGACTGCTGCCCTGACTGTAGACCTGTTTTGGCGCCTGGCGTAGACCTTGGTATAGCGAGACGATTGACGGGCCTTCCTGGTGACGCCATCGATCTTTGAGTTAAGTATTTGTGGGTCGCTCCCAGAGTTCTTGGTTGTTGAACACTTTAGCGAGTGTTTTTTGTTGTTCACGCTGTGTGAGTGTTTTTGTCGGTGACACTTTGCTAGCGTACTTTGTTGTTGTATTATTTGACGACTGCAGCCGCCAAAAACCGAGGGTTTTGTTCTTTGCTGGGACTTGGTAAATCCCGTAACCCTTGAAGTTTGTGAAACTCGGCTAGTGTGCAAGATGCCTGGTCGCAGTACTTTGTTCAGTTGTTTTAGACCTTGTGGTGCGGATTCCCTGCTGGAGGACTCGTGTCCGATACCGCCGGTTGGAACTCCTACTTATGACTTATATAGCAAACATGGGCTAGGCCCGATTGCTTTTAACGATTATTGGATTAAATATACGAAGAAAGACGGCGACCTTCGTTGGCCACCTCACGGTAGCTTCGAAGCGTCGATCTTAGATAATCTGGAAATGAAGTTGTTCGAACGTAAGTGAAGGCCGGCCATGTTTGATGCCTTTCGGTTGTGGCGCAAAGAAGCCCGGCAGAAAGAAATCAGACAAAATAAACGTAGTCAGCGAGATACTGTTGCTACCATAGTGAAGAAAGCTGAGCAGTTCCAGCGTGATAAGGAGGATAAGGATAAGGAAGTGTTTGAGAGGCTACAGCGTATGACCATAGATAAATGTTATCCCGCTTTGCCTACAGAGTCGGATAAGAAGGAAGAGGCAGTTGAGGATCCTTTAATGTCCTATCTCATGAAGTCGCCACCTCCGTACGTACAGGGTACCGCAGCTCCTGTGGTCCCTGCCGTACCTGTTCTTCCACCTATTGTTCCTCCGCCTGTTCCTCAACCTGCACCCGTTCTTCCGCCTGTTCCTGCTCCTTTGTCTGTTTCTATTCCTACTGCTCCTCCGCTTCCACATACTCCTGCTCCCACTACTGCTCCTGTGTTGTTAACCTCTGTCGCTGCTACTGTCTCTACTCCTTCTCTTGTTAGTCCTGTGTCTTACTCTTCTCCCTCTACCCGTAATCGTAATTCTCCTCTTGCGACAAGCTTCTTTCAGTCGCTCGGACCTGTTCATGGGTCTGCTGGTTCCGATGGTCCTCAGAGACGTAGTCAGCTTCCTGGTAGCAGAGAACGTGTTGCGCTATATAATATGGCGATGGGTTGGATGGTAAACCCCCTTAGAAATACACCCCGTGTTGTTCTTGAAACGTTTAGTCAATTCAACATACCAACTCAGAGATATGTGTTTGACGAAATGTGCAAGTTCCTTCATGATCAGATAGCGGCCGTTGCGCCTGACGAGGTGCTAACCGCCCTGTCTGAGCTTCGACTTCAGTTCGCAACTGGACTGATAGTAGATACTAATGTTCGACGTGCTATTGAGCGGTTGCTATCTCTTCGTCCCGCTCCCATACCTCATGCATTGTTTGTTGAGGATATTGAAAAACAAAACGAGTCTGGCCAATACCCTATGCGGGAAGTTCCACCAGTGTGGATGCCCGGCGATGCTACTGCTAATCCTATTATTCCGCCGCATTTCCAGAGAGTATGGATACATCTCCCATGGAAAAGATCGGAAGTGTTACAGGTGAAGCAATCTTTGCCTGACCCTCGTAAAAATCCTGCAGGGTATTATAAGGAATTATCGCAGCTCGTAGATGCTACGGTAATGAATCTTGCCGATATCGACATGTTGTTTGGTAACGTCGTACCACAACCGGTATGGGCTAAGATTCGTCAGGAAAATCACGCAAATGAATTGGGTGGTGATTGGGCGGCCATTGTAGCGTCAGATGGGTTGCAAGTCGGTGGTGCTAAGCCTGAACAGTTGATTGCTGCTCTCCCTCAAAGAATCATAACATTAATGAAAACGCTTATGCCAGCCATGAGAGTCAATTGGGACAAATTGTCAGCTTGTAAGCAAAAGAAAGATGAGAGTGTTTCCGACTTCTTTACGAGGTTCGAGGAAGCGTTCATTGATCATAGTGGACAAGATATGAGTACTGAGGGTGGACAAAGGTTGTTTGTGGATAAATTTGTGTCGAACTTGTTGCCTGATTTGAGCAATAAATTGAAGAATTCGGAAAGTGCATGGGCTGTTTCTACTTCAGCTCAGATATTGGCTACGGCACAATATTATGAAAATAGAGAGAAAGAGGAGAGTGACCGTGCTGATAAAAAGACGAAAGACCTAAAAACTAAAGTGTTGTTGCAACAAGCGTATCCGCCGCGTTCTAATCAGAATGCGCCTCAACAGAATAGATCGCAGTCGCAATCGAATCGATCGCAGCCACGTAATGATTCCTCCTTCCAAAGATCTTCGTTAGGGTACAATCAATGTGCTTATTGTAGACAGGAGGGACACATTAAATTCAATTGCCCTGCTTTAAATGAACGTAATAGTGGTAATTCTTCTAAAGGAGGCCGTGGTGGTTCACAGAACGCATCACGTGGTAGAGGTCGTGGTGCTCAGAACGATCGCTTTGACAATTCATCAAATTCTAATAACTGTTTCGATCAACGTGGATCATCGCAAGGACGATCTGCGCAGTACAATGTAGACGATTATTACTTCGATCAGGGAACTGACGACAGTAATTACTAGGACAGCCAAAGACAAGGAGAGGGAGTGGTATCAGTTCCGGTTGATCAGAGAGGGCCTTACGTCGCAGTTGCTACTTCGGGCGTCGTTGAGCCTTTTCTGTTGGACACTGGTGCAGCGAAAAGTTCTATCATGCATTCGAAACTCCCTGGCGCACCTTTGTCTGGCTTAACAAATGTTTCCGTTGGATTCTCTGGCGCCCCCGTTAGCAATCCAGTTTCGCGCCCTTTGCCCCTTACCATAGGGTCGCGTGAGCTCCAAGCTCCGTTGATTTTGACCACTGGTTGTGGTGAAAATCTTTTGGGCCTGGATTTGCTTAAACGTTTGTATGCAACTTTGTATTGTTCTCCTGCGGGTGTAAAGCTTACGTTAGGAGAGAGAGTAGTCTCTCCCATGTATTTGTCCCTCGATAAGCTTCCACCGGAATTGAGTTCTCTTCCTGCGTCTTTGTGGGCGACGGGTCCAAATGACGTGGGCCTACTTGATATCTCCCCTTATGTTGTTCAGTTGAAAGCTAATGTGCGATTGCCGCGTATTCCCCAATACCGTATCTCCCTTGATGGTGAGCGAGCTTTGTTAGCGATCATCTATGACTTGATCGAGAAAGATGTTATTGAAGAGACTAGGGGAAACGTGTGCAACAGTCCTGTACTGCCCATTCTTAAACGTACTGATCCTACAAAACCGCCTGTTTATCGTTTTGTTATCGATTTACGGGAGGTAAATAAAATTGTGGTTCCTCAATTTCCTGTTGTGCCTGACATCACGGCGCTGCTGACTCTGATTCCAGCTACTGCATCATGGTTTTCGGTGATTGACTTGAAAAATGCGTTTTTCAGCATCCCGATTGCCGAAGAGAGCAGGGACCTTTTCGGTTTCTCTCTCGGTGGACGTAGCTTCCGGTTCAAACGCGCTCCTCAGGGCTACTGTGAAAGTCCATCGATTTACAGTCAAGCTTTGAAGGGTCAACTGGATGCGTTTAGGTTGCCGGTTGGTGCGGCTTTAATCCAATACGTCGATGACTTATTGGTGGCTGCCGATACTCAGGACATTTGCAAACTTGCTACGGTGTCGTTGCTGCAACATCTCTGTGAGTTAAATCACAAGGTGTCACCTTCTAAACTCCAATATTGTTGTCAAGAAGTAACCTATCTAGGTCACTTATTGTCAAAGGAGGGAAGGAGATTGACCCCAGAGAGAATTGCAGCGATTGCGCGAATGGCTGTGCCAAAAACCCAAAGAGATGTGCGTGCCTTTCTAGGTATCACGTCGTACTGCAGGCAGTGGATTCCTAATTTTTCATTGCTAGCGAAACCATTGGTGGCTCTTACGTGCAAGGACGTTTCAACTCCTTTACCATGGACGGAAGAATGTCAGAAAAGTTTTTCTGAACTGCGTGATTCATTGTGTTCGGCTCCTGTGTTAGGTACCCCTGATTACAGCAAGCCGTTCACGTTATATGTTCACGAGAGGGAAGGTTGTGCTTTGAGTGTTCTAACGCAACCTTTTGGTGGTAAGCAACGTCCATGTGCATATTTTTCCTCGACCTTAGACCCAGTAGCTAGAGCATTGCCGAGTTGTTTGAGAGCAACTGCGGCAGCTGCGGTCTCCATCCGACAATCAGCAGGATTGGTCATGGATAATATGCTTACGGTGATGGTTCCGCATGCAGTCGATACTCTTTTAAATCGAACGAAAACTCAGCACTTGACGAGTGCGAGGCTGTCTGGGTACGAATTGACGCTCTTGGCAAGCCACATTCAGATAAAACGTTGTAATGTCCTAAATCCGGCAACTTTGTTACCAATTAGTGCAGAGTCAGATGAAGTAGCAGAACATGACTGTTACTTGCGGACGGAAGAGGAAACGAAAGGTCGAGTGGACCTTAAAAACACCCCATTGGAAGATCCGGATGGCACTCTGTATGTGGATGGGTCATGTTTTAAGTTGCCGAATGGCGATGTGACTACTGCTTATGCTGTTGTAACATTGAATACTGTTGTTGAGACTGCAAGATTAAATCAGAATTCTGCCCAAGCTGCAGAGCTGATCACTCTCACTAGAGCATGTGTATTAGCAAAAGGGAAACGTGTGAATGTGTACACCGATAGCCAGTACGCTTTCGGTGTAGCACATAGTTTTGGACGATTGTGGCGAGAGAGTGGTTTCTTGACATCGCACGGTACGAAGATTCAGCATGGCCAGCTTGTGAACGATCTTTTGGATGCTTTGACTTTGCCTACACAAGTTGCGATTGTTAAGTGTAGTGCGCATCGTAAAGTGACGGATGATGTTGGTCGTGGTAATGCGTTTGCAGATGAGATTGCTAAGGAGACTGCCCGGAACCTTAGCACTCGAATGTATGTGACGAGTCCGGTCAGGTGGCCCACAGAATCAAGTATGTGTGAAGATACTGTTGAGAGCGTGAAAGCAATTCAGAATGAGGCCACTGAGACTGAAAAGATGAAGTGGAAAGAAAGTACGGGAAAGTTGGATGCGAATGGTTGTTGGATTGATTTGTCGGATCAGAAAAGATGGATGTTGCCTGATGCGTATGTGCTGGCCGTTGTGACAATGGCACATGGGTTGGCACATATTAGCGCGAAAGGTATTTGCAAGTTGTTGGCTGCTGTGTGGAAGAATGATGGCATTACGAAATGTGCTGAACGTCTGGTGAAGAATTGTATGGTGTGTATAATGTACAATCCTGGCAAAGGAACCCCAACTCCCCCTGGCAGTTTTGCTCCTCCTTCATATCCCTTTGAGGTGATTCAACTGGACTTCATCCATATGGAGCGATGCAATAACCTGAAATACGTTTTGGTTGTGGTTTGCGCATTCTCCCGATGGATCGAGGCCTATCCCCTCAAAGACAATACTGCTTTGTCTACTGCGAAAATCCTACTGAAGGAATATTTTCCTCGGTATGGAATGCCTAGAGTCGTGTGGTCAGATAACGGAAGTGAGTTTGTTGGAAGTGTGATGAAGAGTGTGTGTAAGGGCCTTGGAATTAATCAAAAATTCCACAGCGCCAATCATCCTCAGTCAGCTGGATTGGTTGAGGGGTACAACGGCACCCTTAAACTAAAGCTAGCAAAGATTCAGGCTACGACTGGTCTTTCATGGCCTGACGCTTTGCCTTTAGCATTACTGTCAACTAGGGCGACTGTACACTCCCGAATAGGGCTTAGCCCCTATGAGATAGTGTTCGGCCGTCCTGCGAATGTGTGGGGGGTTCCTAGGCCAGGAATATTCTCTGATCTTGAGTATCCGATGTTGATTGACTATTTACATGACTTGACTGCTAAACTGAGGTTAATTCACCAACAGGTTTACGACGCATTGCCAACGCAGACGGAGGGTCCAGGCCACCAGCTCCAGCCCGGAGACTGGGTAGTGACACGCAACTTTTCACGAAAGAACAATCTGGACCCTAGATTTACCGGACCTTACCAGGTGCTCCTGGCCACGAGGACTGCCGTTCGTCTTGAGGGGCGGAAAAATTGGGTACATGCTACCCATTGTAAGCGAGTCCCTATTCCTTTGCCGGCAGACCCGTGGGTAAGGAAAGGCATTGCGTCAACAGAAACAGAAACATTGCCGGCGTTTGTGCCTTTCAGCGACGCACAGCCTGTTGGAGAACACTCAGCGCAGCAGAAAGCCACTGTTGAACACTTATCAGCAAAAGACTCAAGACCAGAACAATCAACTGATCAGCAGGACGCTGTCTCTTCAACGGATCCTTTGTTCGACGAGCAGACACGTCCCGGGAAACATCGATATTCTTTGCGATCTCACACTAAGGACAAATAAAATATTTGTGCTTTGCTAAATTGACAACTGCATTATCCCCGATTTCCCGTGATCAGTTTTGAACATTCGTATCATTGAAATTTTTGTACATATATCAAGCTTCCTCCTTGTATCTTTTTACTTCCACAGCTGAGAGACATTGTGCTTATATATATACATATTGTGTATTGAAGGCCGTCGGGCCGCGCGCGTACTTCCTTCTGGACAGTAGGTCTTGACGCTAGGTTAAAGGCCGTCGGTTCCTAGGAACCCCTGGGAATTGACTATTGCTGCACAGAACGAAGTGCGTCAAGAAACGTTGCGGACGGTCGTAGGGAATGGCATTCTCGAAGCTGAATGATTTGGAAGGAGCTCAGGCGCACAGATTCAAGCTGCAGCAACTCAGTCGTACCAAATGTTTCATATTTCAATTGTTTGTGTTGTTTTTGACTGCTTCTGCATTATTGGCGGGTGGGGTGTATTACACGATGTCTTACTTTTTACCTTCTACACCTACTCCTACTCCTTACCCTAATCTTACCTCTACTGCTTCTCCCCATTCCTTTCACATGTTACCGGAACACGAGCAGGCTAGACGTGTAGAATTCCGCAACAATTCCTTTATTCAGCTCCTCCATCAGCATCAGTTAGTGGTTAACACTACTAATTGTTGGGTGTGTGGGCTGATGCCACATACTACGGATAAGGGAATTCCATATCTGGTGTTACCGTATAGTTCCCAAGGGTCAGCTCGAGCATTCCAAACAATGTTTCGAAGCGCACTGGGTTTCCACCCCATTCGAGAACCACATTCCCCCTACTCTGGTCCTACCTCATATCAGAAGCCTTTATCGATAGCAATAGAGGATATGGAAAGTGAGATCTATGACTATTCGCTTATCCCTGAAGAAGAGGTACAAGCCTATAAGGTCCTAAGTAGAGGTGAATATAGTGCGTTCACTAGTGAAAAGCAGCTTAAAAGCTCGCCTCCAATATGGGTCGTACCCCACACTGGTAATTTTTGTCTTATGGGTCGTGGTCGAAGATCGCAAGCTCTACTTGGAGCAAGTGCTTGCACTGAAAATTACATTCTGCCGATGTTCTCGTCCCCTGTGTTTCTGGCTGCCAAGGGTACATACTTTATCTGTTATGATCGTGCGTACACATGGTTGCCCGCTGACTTCATGGGCACATGTTTTATTGCAAATCTGTTGCCTCCGACGTTCACTGTAGATGCCGATTATCATAAGACTAGAGTTGTGCGAGGCGTAATTAGCGAAGAAGACACTGCCGGTCAAGAGGCAGGAGACTTTTTCAAGGGTTTCCTCCCGTTTTGGGGACCTATGGTTAATAGTAGGAACCTGAGACAGTTGACTCGAGTGGTAGAATCAACAGCTAATATTACTGCCAGTGCCCTTGGTAATATCACCACAGAACTTCAGGCGGAGAGACTTATGACGTTACAAAACCGTATGGTTTTAGATGTCATCTTAGCAGATCGTGGTGGGGTATGTAGGGTGATCCATTCGAGCTGCTGCATTTTCATCCCAGATAATGCTCCTACTGTTTATCAAGCCATCTCGAGGTTGCATAAGATCTCCGAATCCATACACGTGGATGTAGGGGATTGGACGCTACTTGGATGGTTTTGGGGCCTGATGTCGACTTGGGGTTGGAAAATTCTGATGATCATCGGAGTTGTGGTAGTGTTCCTGTTCACGTGTTGCCTTTGTGTGCAGTGTGGTCCTGCCTTATGTGGCCTCTGTGCTACAACGTGTATGAGACAACCATCTGTTACCAAGGGGACTCGGTTGGACAGAGCTATGCTGCAACAACATCTCGATGGTCTGATGAATATCGAATATGATTCCGACTAGTGCTTGCCTACATGAGGGCAAAAGGAGCGTCTGAGGTTCCGTGACAATTATAAGTGGTGTTTTCGACTCGCACGAATATGGTCGAGTCTGGTATCTATGAACCGCAAATGACGAGTTTAGTAAGTGTGCGCAGTTTCGCTGTGCTAACTTAAACCGTTCGTTTGTTATGTGGGTTTTTCATCTGCACCCACGGGTTCCATCTTAGATACGGCATCCATTTTGTCTCTTGCCCTCAAGTAGCCAGCGAACGGACGCTGTCCGCTTCGCGACCCTGGGACTCCCAAGATATTTGCGGAAGACACATGTTCTTTGTAAGTGTCTTTATGATGAGGGGGTTGCTGCTGTAAGGCAGATGGCGCCGCTTGAGGCTCATCTTGCCGCACGGACGTATTGTCTCAGCCGTGCATCTCATTAGGCACGTCCCTTTGATGCCTGTATCTCGTGTTTCCCGATACCTCCCCTTTTACACCCTTTCCAATCTCCCCACTGTCTCTGTCTTCCTCTACACCTGTCTTCGTTCCTATTTCGATCTATTTTACTGCTGATTGGAATTTGCTAATGGTGGGAAGATGGGTTTTTACAGTTGGGAACCGCCAAATGTTTCCGCACTTATGTTCCGGACCTTGTGTGTTTCAAAGTGACCAAAGCGACCCCTCTGGGGGCTAATTGTGGGAACCGGGTTGTAAACTTTTGTGTTCAGTGTTATCCTATGGGTAAAAATTGTATAAAAGGAGCGATCCACAGAACCAATTTGAAGCAGTCTCCCCGAACTACACTTGATGTACTTCCTGTGATCTCTGTATTCCCTGCAGTAAATAAACCTTGAATCTTTGACGCCGAAGGAAGTGTCCCGTGTCTCTGTGACTTGTACGCCGGAGCAGGTTACCCACGAAGGTTTCAGGTGTTGTGCCCTGGCACCGCTGGGTCCAAAAGAACCCAGTCCTTCAGGCCCCCTCCGGCGCTCAGAGACACTGCTGACGAAAAAACTTTCCAGATCCAGTCTGATGCCTGGGGGTAATTCTAAGTTAAAGAATCTATAACTAACTAATGTTTCTTACAGATATATTGACCCCTAAGGTAAGTAACTTGTTCGTTACCATGCCAGTGAGTGCATCAATAGGGAAATTGTTGGATTGCGGAGGGGGAAAATTTACTATTCTCACTTCAATCAGTTTAAAACAAACAAAATATCATCAAAAGAATAAAAATATATATTTTTAAAGTAAGTAAACAAATATATAAATATATAAAAAATACAAATATATTTATTATTAAAAACAAAAAAATAAAAACATATTAGAATGGTAAATACAGATCACAAATACCTACAAATGTTATATTAAATAAAATAATTTTGAAACAAATATTTTTATGTAGAAATACTTTATGAACAAAAACATTACATACATTTAGGGGTCGATTCCGATTCGGGAAAAAAAACGTCCGTACGATTCTTATCCAAAGCCCTCTCCGTACGAATCGTACCCGTCTGTCCGAGTCGCGTAGTACGATCCGTATTCTGTGAATCCGTCCGAATCGTCGCGATCCGTACGTATTGCAAGGCTGAAACCGTGAACCGTACGACTCGTACACATGCCGTACGACTCATACACATGCCGTACGACCCGATGAGTATGATCCGGACCGGGGTATGAGGACGCGATTCGTACGGTCCACGTCCGGTAAGGGCGAGTCGTACGGAAAAGCACACAAACACATTCACACTGTACGGTCCATACACCCCATGATCGCAGGGGTACGCACCGTACCCCTGCGATCATGGGGAGTACGCACCGTACCCGGAGGGGCCGTTCCGTACCTGTTTGGGCGCGAACTCTGCTTTTACGGCTGTTTTCGGCTCCCGTAGAAAAATGGTCGTACTTTGCGTACCCAACACGTATCGCCGTTCTTGCTGGGTTGTAAAAACCAGCAGTGAACCGTACAGATATCGCGTACAGCGGGTTCCGAGGGAGAATCGGACGGAGATTAGAGTCGTACGGTCTCTGTACGACTCGTACGGAGTACGGCTCCTGGTACGAATCGTACTTCGTCGTACGTTCGGGGGATGTTGCAGGGTACGATTCGTATGGGAAAACGCTCCGAACGGCTATTCTGAGCGGTTTTTCCCGAATCGGAATCGGCCCCTTAGTCTATTTACTTCCTAGCCTATAACACCACACAATACACAAAGCACATTGAAAATAAAAAAAAGTTTATTTGCATAGTTAACAAAATTATCAATTAAACAAATATTGATTAAAAAACAAATGAAAACACATAACATGTAATTACCTTCCCAACCTTTAAACCTATAATCCCCACAACCCACACCTAAAATTAAACTGTAAAAAAATGTATAAAAACATTTCAATTAAATAACTAAAAGTATTTTACAACTAAATATAAAGTAAGTAAAATTAATTTACTCCCCAACCTTCACCCCTATAAACCCAAACACAAAAACATTAAACAATTACCCTAATTAATTATTTAGTAATTAATATTATCAACTAATTAATAATTAATTAAAAATAAATTACTTCCCAACCTGTATCCCTAAAAACCCCACAACCCGCAACTAATATTGATTACACAATTTTGATATTTAATTGTCAGTTAATTAATATTAATTAACTAATTATTAATTAATTAAAAATAAATTACTTCCCACCTTTTACCCCTTTAATCCCCACAACCCACACCTAAAATTAATTACACAATTACCATAAATAATTGTCAATATTAATTAACAGTTAATTATTAATTAATTACAAATAAATTTCCTCCCACCCTTTCCCGTATAAACCCCACAACCCACACCTAAAATGTACCCAAAAAAAATTGAAAACACAATTAACATTATAAAATCTCAATTAAATAAATTTTACTAAATAAAAAATATTCATTATTTTATTATAATTAAATTACTTCCCATCGTATTCCCCTATAAACCCACAACCCGCGACAGAACTAAAAAACACAAAATATTATTAAAATAAAATGAATAACTACTAAACATTTAACACATATATTAAAAAACATAAATAATACTTATACAAAAATATACATCACATACATTTAAAACATATACTAAAATACATAACACTAATTTAAAAATCGATATTTTAAACAACTATATTTTTTACAAACGATATTAATGACTTGTATATTTTTAAAATCGATATTTCTTACCTTAAAGTCGAAATTCTTTACCACATTATTCTTGCTGTCGATATTTCTGTGTCACAATATTTAAAGCTCAATATTAGTGATTTATGCGATTGTATGCCCCTGCAACCTCATCTATATTGGGCAAACTCAACAGAAAATCAAACAAAGGGTTTTGCAGCATATGAGCCGCATCAGATGTGAGGTGTCCGGTGCTCCTTTAGTAGACCATTTTAGATCAGCACAACATCCACCTGACAGTCTTAAATGGCTAGTAATTGAGAAAATCAACCTTGGCCCTAGGGGTGGCAACATATCCAACATACTGAACATAAGGGAACTGAAATGGATGTTCTTTTTTGACTCTATAAATACTGGTCTTAATGAACATGATAGCTCCTTTTCGCAACTTGCCACCTTAGCGTAATGTATGCTACTGATTTCCACGTGAGACTACAGGATTACTTGAATATAACCATCCATTGTGCGTTATTATTATTAACCAACTGTAACTGCCTATACCGTCATGGGACAGGTACGCAGAACATTGAATATGGGCTATCTGTTGCCCACTGGCTGACATATTATCTTGGTTGATACTGATACGATGTGTACCCATCTAGCGAAATGTAAATATATACTGCTTTACCATCATGGCATAGGTACGCAGTTATGGGTTAAGAATGATGACACCATCTTATTTCAGGGTGTATTTATGTGAACTGATACCTACATTTAATCCAGTACTGTTTTTCCGACAATATAGTGCATTTTCAGCCTATGAATAATGCTATAGTGCATGATTATTGATTTTGGGTGTTTTTTGACACTAACATCTGGCGAAATGTAAATAATACTGCTTTACCATCATGGTATAGGTACGCAGTTAGGTATTAACAATGATGATACCATCCTACTTCATGTTATGTGAACTGATAACCACATTAATCACGGACTGGTTTACCAATATTACATTGCATTTCCAATCCGAGAATATTGTCATAGTGATTGGCTATTAATCTTGGTTGGTCGTTGTCACCCATTCGACCGGCTTCGTTTAAAACTCATGATTCCATAATTACCCCTTTTAGGTTTACATTGCCCTAATTGTCGATCTAATTAGGTGGTTTATTTACTCTCGTATGCAACAAGCGGAACATTAAACTACGAAACCCGATTACGCTACCATGGCAACGGGCGTTTCTCGTAGTCTTTCTTCCCTGCCCATCCCATGTGACTAGGTTACCATAACAACCTGACTATCAGGAAGTTCTCTCACCGCGAGGAACCGGAGTCAGACGCCGAGCGCTAAGCCGACCGGTAAGCTCACTAACCTTCCGGGTGCTCGCATCACTTTGTTCCAATCTCCCGCGCTAACCTTTAAAATTAATATTTTGACATTCGATTGCGGTCCTTTTATTTTTTAGACACCGCAATTGGATCTAATCAACAATTCTGCCTCAAACTAAGACGAGCGGATTCTCAAGCCATTTGGTAAGCTCCGCTGCAACTTTAACCCACAATTTACTCCCTTTTAAATATCGAGTGTCCAATCCTAAGTGGTGTTTCTCCTGTTGATAGATGGTTCGAGTGGTTCTTCATCCAGCAATTTCTGACCTGTAAAGGAACCCGAATTTTTACCTTAGTAAGTCGTTTGGCTTTTCCTTAAATGTCCTTGATAAATTCAATTATATAATTAATTTTAATAAGTTTATGTTTGATTTGTCCTAGGCCTTTGAACTAATATTAAGGACCTTTCTTTGGATCAACTCCATCACATACTCAGGTATATCTGCATACCCTACCCACATAGTCAGTCTTGGATAACTTTCCAATTCACAATTTACTAAATAAATTCCCTTTTTAAACATCAGGTTGGCTGCCCCTATGTACTGCCCGTCCTGAAGAAGACCCGAGTGCAAGGAGTGTGAATCAATCCTGCTTTCCAGGGTCGAAACGTCGACACCCACCCTTACCCTACAACAGCCCTAATTAACCCACCAATTTTGCATTAAATGGACATTGGGGCATGTGCTTTGTTGGAATTATAACAATGATTTATGGTTTATCTTGTGTATTACTGAACATTTGATTTTCCGCTTTTATTACCTGATCAATATCACGCTTTTATTGTCACTTATCCTTCCCTTCACTATACCTCCACCATATCACTTTCCCCCCCCCCCCCTCACCCTCAGGGGCACCAATACATTTATAAGTGTATATGCTTTGTTGAATATACAATCACGCATTTTTCCTATAATGTGATTAAAACATTATAGAAGCAATGATTCTCTGTTTACTAGTTTTTCTATTTTTTATGTAAGTATATGTTCTTGCTCACTGGGACCCCTTACTCTCAACAATATTAGTGTAAGTCGACATTTCCTACTCAATTTTTTGACTGAATACCAACAGCAACGCCCGTGTACAGGCCCAAGGATGTGGTGGACAATAGGGGCTTTGGCCAATACACTGGTTCATTGAACTGATTTAGAAAGAATTGGTAAATCAACAGGCTGTTCTTCACCTCAGTTGAAAATCTAAAGTGGTGTTTCTGTTGCAAACCTGAAATTGCCCCATGAACTGAGTAGGGGCATCTAATTGGAAAAATCCACAAGGCAAAATTCAACTTCTCATGTAAAGTTATTTTCTTCTGTCAAATACATTGTTCAGTTGGTTGAGTGAATGACTTAATGTGATCAAAGATCACCTTACACCCTCCCAGCAGGGAAAGAATCTAAGGTCCACTTGTATCATAAGTCCATTTTGCATTCCTTAAATAGTGAATTTTAGGTCATTGCTATTTAAGGAATGCCAAATGGTATGCAAGAAAGTAGCGATTACCTAATGGCGATTCCTAAATATTTGCAGTTGCAATTAGATGATCGCTATTAGGTAATAGTACACCATTCCTTCCTCTGGGCCTAAAGGCCCATAGGTGCAAATGGTTTTGCATTACCTAATTTGCGAGTGCCTACTGGGTAATCGCAAATTATGTACGGTAATACCAAGGATGCCCGGGAGCCTATGGCCCAATGTGGACATGTAAAGGGCGCATATGCCCTAAGTGCATGTGTGAGCTACATGGCACTTTGAAAATGAATTCAGAAATTGCACATGTTTACCATCGAATTGGAGTCAATGGTATTAGCATTTCTTAAATGCACAGTTTGCATTTAGAAAATGCTTGAGCCTGAAGGTGGGCTCAATGCCAGTCTTCGCTAAAAGTGCTCTGCGCCAATTCTCATCATTTTGATTAGCACCTGATCAAAAGAAGAATACAGAACCAAGCACATACTTGAGTCAGTACCATGTTTACGGTTTCACCTTGTGGAGATTAACGATTATGTATTAAATTGTATTGCCTTAGGCATGACTTCTAACGGCTATCAGACAAAGTCATGCATTGGTGGAACCTTAACAGGGGCAGCAATGCTGCCCAAAGCTAACATTTTCTGCAGCTTCACTTGTACTACCTCAGAGCGTGCAGATCCAGAGTGTGCAGAGGCGATCAGTTGATTCTAGCAATGACTGCTGAAGGGCCTACACTAGTGGTTGGGATTCTGACACTTTGGAAAAAGCAAAGTACAATTCTTTCACTGCTTTATTATTGCGGATAAAAATTAATGCGATACAAAAGGGGATGATGGACGGAGCGTTTGAGCAAATCAAACACTCACCCCCAGTCAACTGATCGGGTTTAATCAATCACCATTCTTTAACTCTCTCAGCCACCCCAGTTCAGATATGGCCATATGCAAATCAGTCTGACCCTGTGCCTCATGGGAACAGTCCAGCCCGAATTGCCAAGCCATGTCTTCCCTGGACCGGAAACAAGCATCCTGGGACCGGTTTTGGATTCATAATCCTCATCAGCCAGGCTATCTTTAATCCAGTGGCCAAGTGAGCAAGGGACTCGCGTCTGAGCACACCCTGCCAACTTAGGGCGAACAAAGCGATACAAAAGGGGATGATGGACAGAGCGTTTGAGCAAATCAAACACTCACCCCCAGTCAACTGATCTGGGTTTAATCCATCACCATTCTTTAGCTCACTCAGCCACCTCAGTTCAGACATGGCCATATGCAAATGAGTCTGACCCCGTGCCTCATGGAAACAGTCCAGCCCGAATTGCCAAGCCATGTCTTCCCTGGACTGGAAACAAGCATCCTGGGACCGGTTTCAGATTCATAATCCTCATCAGCCAGGCTATCTTGAATCCAGTGGCCAAGTGAGCAAGGGACTCACGTCTGAGCATACCCTGCCAACTTAGGGGGAACAAAGCGATACAAAAGGGGATGATGGACGGAGCGTTTGAGCAATTCAAACTCTCACCCCCAGTCAACTGTTCTGGGTTTAATCCATCACCATTCTTTAGCTCACTCAGCCACCCCAGTTCAGACATGGCCATATGCAAATCAGTCTGACCCTGTGCCACATGGGAACAGTCCAGCCCGAAATGCGAAGCCATGTCTTCCCTGGACCGGAAACAAGCATCCTGGGACCAGTTTCGGATTCATAATCCTCATCAGCCAGGCTATCTTGAATCCAGTGGCCAAGTGAGCAAGGGACTCGCGTCTGAGCATACCCTGCCAATTTAGGGCGAACAAAGCGATACAAAAGGGGATGATGGGTGGAGCGATTGAGCAAATCAAACACTCACCCCCAGTTAACTGATCTGGGTTTAATTCATCACCATTCTTTAGCTCACTCACCCACCCCAGTTCAGACATGGCCATATGCAAATCAGTCTGACCCTGTGGCTAATGGGAACAGTCCAGCCCAAATTGCCAAGCCATAGCAACAATGTCCCAACACTGATCATGGCAATTTATCATTACTCAAGGGCCTCTTTGCCCTTCTCTTTTTACTTTTTTAATGCACTTACATATAGGGGGTGAGGGGAGGCAACAAATGAAAAAAACGACTTAAACTTGAACATGTTTGGTGGGAGGATGCACGCTTTTCTGTTGAACAACCAACAGGTCCCCCTGCTTGATGCTGGCAAAAACACTGCTTTTACAATCTTTTACGGTTTTTTAACGAAATCAAAAAAAAGTATTATTGACTTGACTTGACACTGGTTCCTATAAATGGAATTCCTACCTGACACTGACTTCAGCCACACAGCTACCTCGATTTGGTCCCACCTGATGTCTCAGTCATCCGCTTTCACCCACCTAAATTCCTGATCATAATCTTGACGTGCTGTTATTTAATTGTGGTGCAGTTTCAATATCTTTCTAGCTTGATAAACCAACTCTGTAGCTAATTCAGGTTTCTTCTCAAACATAGATGTCAGAGATCCATGAAAATCAAATAACCCATTTGTAGCGTTCTTCTCTCTTTGTCCGTCTCTTTCTTCTTGCCTTACCCAGTTACAACCTCCCTCCTTTTGGTCCTGATCAAGGAGAACATCTCAACAAAGTCTCCCTTCCAGATCCTCTCTTTGATCTCTGGTGCAACTTGTGCATTCATTTCTCATGCTTTGAAAAGGATAACGACCTGACCATCAACCACCCCTCTCCAATGTAACACTGCCTCACCTTTTGCATCACAGACTGTTTCTTTCTTCTTGCTTTGGGGTTCATCATTACCCTCATTGACCCTCATGTGTCGCCATTGTTGTTTGCCTGGCCTGCCTTTTCAGTGGCCCAAGACGATCCTTTGATTGCGTGTGCTGAGTTCACACCAGTTGATGCGCCTGTAGTAATTGTCACCTGAGAAAGCTATTACTGCCTTGGCACTGTTATCTTTTTAGATACACCTGGGTTTGGATCCCCAAAGTAGACAACGTGCTCTTCTAACATGTGTCCAGCTGCACTCAAGGGGGTGTCTGCTGGTTGGCTTGACCCTATGTAGTTGATATTCCTGCCAAGGCTGAAAATAAGTTGGGTACAGTGATTAGCACGGCTGAACTGTTCGGAGTAGAATTATTACAACACTCCATAAATTGCATCTAGAACAGCTCACCTATTTCAATTACATGATACTGTACGTCCCTTCGCTAGGGTGAACCTGCGTCTTCGGTAATGAGTGTGCACCGCGAGCGGGGGGTTCTGAATCACCATGGGAGCCGCTCTCAGTGCCAGAGTGGCCGCACACACTATGGTGTGCCCTTCACAGATGACCAATCAAGAATAGGAATGGAGAAGGGTAGGAACCGCGGGCAACCCTGGCTTGTATTCACTCGTCCCTCGCGGGGTGCACTCATCCAAAAGCTGTGGGCTGTGTTTAATCTACTGTACATATGCCTGAGAAATTGTATGAAGCTGTAAGCTTTGGAATGTGTTTGTGGCGTCACAGTGGTACTCAGGATGGACAGCTATAGCCAGTGCTAAAGAGTGTGTCACATACCTGCATGTACTATAGTCCACAAGCTTGAGGTGTGCTAGGAATGTAGTAGGGTTTGATACAGTATTTCATTACAAAGCCATACATTTTCATGAAAAAACACTTTAGTGGAGATGCTTTATATATAAACTATTTCGGTGCAGTCCCTTTTAAGCATTGCACACAAGCAGCCCATCTCTACTTTGGCTGTATCCTTTTCATTTTTACAGTCCTTATCTTCAGTCTATACCTTATCTTCTGTGACTTTCCAGCTACTATTCAATATACATTTGTTTACTATCTGGTCATGCTGAAATGCATGCACCATGTCATCGAGGCATGCCCATAGCCCTAAATTTAAACTATTTGTGATGTTGTTCGTCTGTCTTCCACCTGCCACTGCTGAGCGATATCCTTCTTTACTACTACGACTAACAAGCGAGCAGCGCTTCAATGTATCTAGTTGGATTCATTTCCTCACATATTCCCTGTAGACCCGATCTGGACCAATGTAAATAGGATTCCAGAACCTCGATTGCGAGTGACGCCTGCACAGAGAGTCCAACTTCCACACTGCGGCACTGAACAGGCAAGACCTGGGGTGGCGTCTCCACTATAGCGGAGGAGCGTTGCCTCACTGCTTTTAAGCTGTGTAAAACATAAAATGACAACTTATAGATATTGTCATTTTATGTTTCATGTCCTGCTGCTTGCTACGGGCGGGCGGGTGGGGCTGCTCTGCTATCTGAACATTGTTTTCCCACTCCTGACTGCGCAATAATTGTTTGGTCATCCTTCTCGGGCTGCCCAAACCAGTCATGCATACTTTCCCCAAATGCAGCCTGCATGGAGAACATGCCCACCTCTCCATCCTCTGGCTGAGCGCCGTGTCATGGCGCTCAGACCAATCACAACATTGCCGTGTTGTGATTGGTCAAGGGAGAGAGCCTGGCTGTCTGCTTCCTGTTACTGTCCGGGACAGGAGAGCAGGAGCAGAGAAGACCCACATGCCCGCCGATGCCGGCCGCGACTCGGCAAGACACGAGCACAGGTGACAGAAACAAGTCCATCCCTGTTGCGTCTTAGAGACCGTTATAGTTAAGGTCCATGTTGTTCACATCCTTCTGTTGTAGGCTGGGTCCCACAGGAGACGGAAAGGCCCTGGTGTCCACGCTAATGCTCTGCATCCTGATCTGATTGATTGATTGCCGGCAGCGAGGAGGATCCAGGGGGACCAGTGTGGGAAAAGGCTGGCTAAGGCATCTGTGTTTTATTAGTTCAGCTAACTTGCTTTGACTGCTATTAATAAATAAAATTAATGCTTCAATCATTCTGAACTGCCTACGACCCCCCTTCGCGCTCACCTCGGCCTACAGTGGGCTGAGTCTGAGAACAGTGCAGTCACGCAGTCTGACCGCTCAGTTTTCAGCTGCCTGCCGCTAGCGCACTTTAGTTCAGTGACTTCTTCGTTTCTCTTTGCTCAAATGGGTGTTATTTCTGATATTATTTATTTGTTTACCTAGTCTTCATTGCTTGCTGTTCTCGCGAGAAAGTGTCACTGATAGTCATTGAATGTACTCATAATTACACTGAAATTATGAAAATGTCACACATAGCAATCTGAAACCTTGGCAGCTATGTGAGTGATACTTCTTTCACCTCTCCCCTGGCACTTGTGCTTTCAGGTCTTGCAGGTTACCTGCGTCCAGGCGATTTTCTAAAGCCTTCCTCTTGTGTAGGATAGATTCGGTGCAGGTGCTTGAGTTGTATTAATTGATACCTGGTACCTAGCAGAACCTATTCCCTCTCTTGAGCTCAGCAGTTCCTCTGCTCCCTCCTTCTTTTCTGGCATTCCAATATCCATTTCCTTCTTTCTACCTAACTTCTGGACTATGTCTGGCCCATCTATGTCGAAAGTTCGGTATATCTCTAAGTTATCAGTTTCGTTTCTAGTTAGCCAGTCAGTAGCCAGTTTTCCTGTGGACTCGTGTGTTGCACAATAATAAGCCCCTGAGGCCTGGCCCGTATAAATATTAATGAATTGCAGTTTATGAAAGCCGAATTCTTGATAGAGCATGAGTCTGAGGTTAGCTGGTGTAATGAGTCACATTTTTAACCCCTCCTGTTTTCTTCCAGCTTTTCTTTACTAGGGGGCATTTAGAGAGGGGCGTTCATGCATCTCTCAACCATTCCAGCCCTACTCTTTATTTGTTTTTTTCGTGATGTAATAGCACTACTGTTGCTGGTGGAACTCTATGTGGGTGTGTCCCATTTCCATGGCACTCACAAAGTGGTTTGTCTCGAAGTATGTGCCGCACTTTACTAGTACCAGATCTTTCCAATGTTAAAAAATCCATCCATAAATTGCTGCCAATTGCGTAGTCTAGTGTCCCTTTTAATACCGGTTTCTCCTATCCCTAATTGTAATAGAAGTGGGACGGTCTGCCAGACCGCTCTAGAGGTTTTTCTGTTACATATCAATTCCCTGATCTCTTTTTCAATTTTATGAAAACATTTTATCACGATCTCAACATATGTATTTTGAAATACTTGGACAAACCAGAGGGGAGAGCAGTCGCCTTGATAATTGCAGCCCTGCCAAAGAGGGAAATAGGCAATTTAGCCCAGTGGGTCCAATCATCTTTTATTCTTCCAAGTATAGGAAGCACATTTCATTTTTTATATTGAAATTCGTTCTTCGTTATAAATATTCGGGAAACATCATTTTCAACGAAGGCTTTTCCACGCGTGACGTTTACTACGAGGCACTTACCTCGCAAACGTCTTTTCCACGCGTATGCCTATAACGACAGTCTTTAACACGAATATACGTTCTGGCTAGGGGGGAGGCGTGGAATTCTTTCCAGTCGTGGCGGGGGTTGGCTGGGAAGGGGATGGGGGGGCCTGGGGGGGGTCTCCCCCCCAAAAATAAACAAAGGAGCGGGTTTGGGTTGGCTGGGAAGGGGATGGGGGGGCCTGGGTGGGTCTCCCCCCCAAAAATAAACAAAGGAGCGGGTTAATTACATTTAAAAAAAAACGCTCTTCAGTAGCACTGAGGTAAAAGGAAAGTGCCTCCCCCAAAGACGTGCCGTTACGGCAGTCCTTTTTTAATTTTGGCAGACGTGTTTTCACGCTTGTTTCGATGGTGGATGGAAGGTACGGGCTGCTGGTGAAAGACAGGAAGGTGTCAGGTAAGAAAATAATCTTTAGCATTTGTGTTTGTGTTTAGGACGTAAAAATGCGTGGTATGATCCTTCGTTGCAAATTCCAGCGCGGTAAAGCCACTTGCGAACTAAAATTTGCGTGGTATTGCCATGCGTGGAACTTGTATTCGAGGTAAAATCATATATTCTAAATATTCATAGATGTTTTAAAAAGTCTATTTTTGTTTTCCCTTTTCTTGTTGCGTCTGAACCAAGGCGCCATTGTGTATCTAGAAGAGCACCGATTTTTCTCAGTCCATCGTCAGATCCGCTTATTGGCCAAAGATGCTTTTGTCCAATAACCTTGAACCAGGAGTCTTTTGGCCTTCCATGTAGATCTGCACAGTGTGTGAATAGAATTAAATGCAGCCCTATCCCTCCACCATCGTCAATCCTTCCCAAGGAAACGCAGATCCACACATTTCATCCATTCGCACAGAGGCTTCCGTGCGAGGGAAAGAGCATTCATAATGATGAAAAGTCTTGCCTACTGCCTCTTTTCATAAAAGACTCCAACCATCGCAGAAAGAGAGTGCCTTGTCACATGATATTCAGTATCTTAATATTCCATTCCATAGAATCAAAGGCCTTTTCTATGTCAAGTGCATGTACTGCCAACAGGCCTTCTATTTCATTGCCAATACCTCATGAATTCCTTTCAAGTTGACTTATTGGCATCTAACATGATTCCACATTGTTTGAGGTTCAAATGCAATCACTACTCTGAGGTAATCTGTTTGCTAGAACTTTAGTCAGTATTTTTGTCTTAGTATCATTTAATGTTCCCGATCTGCATGACTCACAGACATTTGGTGCCCAAGTCAGTTTCAAGATAATCATTATTGTTTTTCTACAGTTAATCTTTCGCGGAACCTCAGCAGCGTGAGAGAGTCCACCCCTGAGGATGTTTTTTAAAACAGCTCCACAGAATATCCTCTGGCCCACGTGTACACACAGTCTGGGCCGGTTCCCCATTTCTGTTCAGCATGTGTATTCAGCATGTCATAATATCCCTATTAAAGTGTACCTGCTCCATCACAGATCTGTTCATTTAGAAGGTCTGTAGGCGAGTGTAATATTGGGGAAAACTCAGTTGCTGTCCCCTCATTCCCTACCCATTTTGAACCACTGCTCTTTGTCATTACTTGAACAAATCTCCCCTGTTTGTCACTCTTCTGGTGCAGGGGTTTTCCTGTGTTGTCCCTGCAGTCCTGCGTTCTATGTTGTGAGGGAATCCAAAAAAGTTTAGCCTCCTCCGGTTTCATTTAGCAGATGTTTTCTAGCTGATCAGTCAGGTTTCCCCTGTTTGGTTCTCTCCGATATCCGTTTACCCGGCCCTTGCACATAGCTGTGATGAGATACTTTTGGGGAGCAGTGCTTTTATCCACGGGTTGTGCCAAATAGCCCCAGTCTGTTTGTTAAGTCTGATAATGAGGATGCCTGGAGTAGAGTAGAGTAGAGTAGAGTGGAGTGAATTGGAGGTGGCGGAGGGAAGGAGGATGGGGGAGGAGTGTGATCATCTCCAGAAATCTGTTGTTTGGATTACCCATAGATTACCCATAGCTGTTTGTGAACATCTCTTTGTATATGCCATGAACAGAGGAGGGATGCTCACAAGAATTTCTTCCTGAAGTCCTTTCCCAGTTTAATACATAAGGATTTCTGCAATAACAGACCATTGACACGATCTCTTTGCATAGTTACCAACCCCAGCAGTGCATGCTTCAGTGCAAGACAAGCCTGCTCTGCCTAAAATCACATCTGAGAAGGCAGAAAGTGGTTGGATTTATGAACTATAGACATGCACCTGATCTGCTTGGCAGTGCTCTGCTGCTCTTAACCCTTTGGAGCACCCCAAACTTTTCAAATCCAATGTGCTCAATTATGGGGAGTTGGGGGACCCCAGTACTGACTGCTCCAAATCACATATTCCAGAGGGATATCCATTGAGGCCTTTAGCTTAGTTCCTGGTTGGTGGCAGCACTTGCATGGTTTTAAGGTTAATTTTTTGTACCTATGGATCTTTCCTATTGACCTCCCATGTAATTTACAAATACATAAAGTACATCTAACAGAATCTGACGTCAATGCAAGTCTTTATAAATAAATAAATAGCATAAATGCATATATTATAGATTGAAGGTCTAGAAATCCACACATAGTTTATTAACTAAGCCCACAAGCTCATCTGCTGAGTGCCTTAAGTTTCATTGATCAGCCCCACCCTCTTCTGCGCATACATTATCCCTCTGGTCAGCATCATCCTCCCACACAACATCAACATCCTCTCCTATGCCGATGACACAACAACTCACCCTCTTCCTCTTGGACAAGAACCTCAACCAAAGAAACACGTTCACCGCCTGCATGATCAAAGTCATTAGCTGGATGAAAGGCAACTGTCTCAAGGTCAACATTGTTGAGACAGAAGTAGTGATCTTTGGCGTGAACACATCACTGATTGACTCCAGGAGGTGGCCGACAAAACTCGGCCCCACACCTAGAACGGTAAACAGCCTTTACAACGAAACTTTTACAACGCACTACCATTACAACGCAATCATTACAACGCAAACCATTACAATGCATTGCGCTGGGGGCGCTCTAGGATAGGGAATAGATTTAATTTACTATCCAACACCTTCCCTACTATCCACGGGGACTGGAGTTGGAATAGTAAATTAAACTATTCACTATCCAGCACCCCAAAGAGCTATGCGTTGTAATGGTATGCGTTGTAACGGCATGCATGGTAAAAGCATGCGTTGTAACGTCATACATCCCTAGAACCCATGCCAGGAACCTTGGAATAATCATCAATAGCAAAATGGACATAACTGCACAAGTGAAACGTGTCGCAGGATACTGCTTTCATACCCTAAAGATGCTTTTAAGTGGGGTAATAGATCCACCGCATGAACTGTTTCACCACTTCATTTATTCTTATGCAAGGGCACAGCAGCAAACCTGATGGTGCAAATGTGACCCAATGTACAAGAAAGTTCTTTGTTTATGAGCGCATGTAAATTCAGAAGGCAAAATATAGACTTATCAACCTGTAACAAGCATATACCTGCTATTCTGTTGAAAGCATGTCCTATTTGTAACTGTTCATTGATATGTGAGCAGAGCAGTGGGTGTGTGAGAACAACTATAACTCTAGTGTCGCCGTTATCGTTGTGAGAGGAAAAGGATTCCACTGTAGCCCCAGAGACCACTGTTTTGAGTAGTCTCGCAGCCATGTTTCCTCCCATCCAACTTCCTAGAATCCGCACTCTCCGTATGTACCTCCACTGAGGCATAGACTTAGCAAAGAGTCATTTCGCCATAGGCAGCATTCAGGCACTGAAGATCAGGGAGGCGTTTCCAAGCATTCAAATAGTGTTACTTTATGGTGAGCAAAAGAGACATGGTTTCCTTTAGTACATCCCTTAGCAAACATCATTTACCCGATTTGTCTTTTTTTTTTTTTTTTTTTTTTTACTGATACATGTTTGTGAGATTGACGGGGATCAAGCCGCACCTTCCCAGTGGCCCTAGTGGTTTCCATCCTGGTGACATCATCAGAGACTCCAGAGCAGCGGGTCGATCACAGAGTCCTTGTGGTGCCCCTGTGCTGTACAGTCTGAGCCTTCCTCTTCTCCGGTAGGCCAGATGGATTTGATGGAGTATGTTGATCAAGATTGTTTTTCCAAATGCAAGATTTTATTTTTCACATTTTATTAGATGGCATGTTAATATAACAGAGTTGAAATCATTTGACGTTTCAGTGTACCGGTCTGCCCTCCATCATGTTAACATAGCGGCCAGGGTTCTAGTGCTGAAGATATCTACATGCAGTCAGTCATGGGTGCTATAGCCACAAGGTTCATGTGATGGGAGACCTTTGATTGAAATGTTTTATGTTTTATGTTGTCGCGCTTACAGATTGACATTCGGTACAAAACTGAAAAAGTGATGATGGATTAGGCTTCCCACAAACCATCTCACAACCTACTACTTAGCTTTCACAGCTTTGCCAGGAGAGGTGGAAGTAGTAGCAGTCCTCCAAGGTTCCCTACCCTTCCAAATCAAAGTCAAAGCAAAACTGCCTACTAAATATAGTACACCAACTACAGTCTTCTCTTTCATCAAACCTGTTTTTGCCAACGATTTGAAATTAGCTCAGTCTCTTCCTTATTCCCTTTATTTTCTCCTAACACTCATTTAGGGGAATATTCACAATGAAAAGCAGCAGCGCAGAGTTACTCCAAAATTGGTAATGCCGTGCTCCGGCATTTTTTTAGCGCAGAGATGCGCCGTATTTACAAAAATACGATGCACCCCTGGGTTTCCTCTAGTGCGGACACTAAAAAAGCAGCCTAGCGCCAGCGCAGGCACACTTGCGCCATGCTGCAAGGGTGCCTGCGCTGCAGGGACAATTGTTTATGTGCAGGAAGGGACACCTTTCTGCATAAAACAATCTTTAAAGGCGATTTGCTGTTCCTATGTGTGCTGCAGAATGCAGCATAAAGAGCAAAATACGAGGAGAAATTAATAATTTCGCCTCATATCACCATCCTAAGACCAGATTTCACCTGGTCTTGTTTGGCGCTGCCCCATCCTTGTAATAATGGCCAGCATTAAAAAGCAATGGGTGTAACGGCGGAATGCTCGGAGCAACACCCATTACAACCCCCTTTGCTGTAGAAGACTGCTGCAGTAAGGGACATATTCACAAGGAGGCGTTAAGCTATGTTAAGTGGCTTAGCGCCACCTTATAAATATGGGGTAGAGAGAAACGCCATTGGAGAGTCAGAAAGAGTTACGATCCAATGGCGTTAGGTGCTTGTAAATAGGGCCCTTAGTGTCTCCAAACTCTTAAGCAAGGCACAGAGGGCCAGATGCATAACCATATTTTGCGGTCGCATACTGGAAATCGGCCCGTTTGCGACCGCAAAATCGGTCTGTCACATGTACAAACCCTATTTTGCAAGGCGGTAACGTATTTCCGACTCGCAAAATAGGGTTTGCGACTCGCTATTAGGAAAAGGTGTGCCAAGGGCCTCCCTTCCTAATAGCGAGTCTCACTTAAAGGTATGATTGTTTTGCGACCACAATTGCAGTTGCAAATCGCTCGCAGTTTACCACCTACTTCAAGTAGGTGGTAAGCCACTCGCAAATGGGAATGGGTCCCATGGGGACCCCTTCCCTTTTGTGAGTGTGTGCGAAAATATTTTTTTAGGAGCAGGCAGTAGTCCCACAGACCACTGGCTACTCTTAAATAATGAAACGTAAACATTTTATTTTTATTTTTTAAATGCATCTCGTTTTACTTTGATGAAAACGGGCAGATAAACTGCTTTATTTAAAAAGCAGTAACAGACATCGTGGTCTGTTGACCCCAGTAGGCCAGCTTCCCTTGGAGTGCTAGCCATTCCTGATGGGGTCGCAAGTTGCACCTGCCTCATGAATATTAATGAGGCAGGCAATCTGCGACCCAATTAGGAATCGCAAACAGTGTCAAAGACTCTCAGCCTGATTCATGAAAGAGCCGTTTTGCGAGTCTCTAATAGCGATTCATAAGGAATCGCTATTACAGGCTCGCAAAACGGGATTCATGTAGGAATATCCCCAAAAAATGCGATTCCTACTTATTCCTTATTTGCGATTAGCAATGAGCTAATCGCAAATAAGATAGCGATTTAAAGGGTGCCAGGGGTGTCCAGGGGACACCCTGTAGCACCCCTTAAATGCTAATTTTAACAGGTGTTGCGCACATACATGTCCAAAGGACATGTGTGTGTGCAACATGCAACTCAGAAAAATGCTTTTAAAAGCATTTTTCTGAGTTTTCGCTATTTACCACGAGGTTTGACCTCGTGGTAAATAGCGGCCCGAAATTGCGATTTCGCAATTTGAAAATGGATGATGAATTGCATTTAAGGAATCTCAAATAGAGATTCCTTAAATGTAATTCCTCACAAATTTGCGAATTCGCTATTACCGATTTTTGCATTTCGGATGATGAATCCCAAATGCAAAAATCGCACTCGCAAAGGGCCAGATTCTCAGAATCTGGCCCTTTGCGAGCGCAATTACCTTTGATGAATCAGGCTGTTAGTTGTGAATTCCTATTTGCGAGTCTCAAATTGTGAGTCACAAAACGACACAATTTGCATCTCGCAAATTCATAGGGTTGTATATCTGGCCCAGAAGCATCTTGCTTTGGGCACATAGCCCATTTTACAGACACACACTGTTGTAGACAAAAAGACGAGTTCTGTCTGACATCTAGTCTCTGAAGCTATTCGGCCTATTCCTTCCAAACGAATTATCCAAAATAGTTGCCATTACCCAGAATCATTATACGCTTGACGGAGGACATTAGATCTGTGAAGGGAGCCTCTGGCGTTTGCATTGGCGAGTTATTTGACTTGTTTCCTAGAATGTTGATTATCAGCACAAAGTGCTGCAGACTGTGCTGGCTGCCAGGATCCTCGAGGTCAAATGAGGCAGCGTTTGTGGCAAGCCTCCTCTGTGAAGGGGTGTACATTTGCCCCAACCCGCACAACTGGCCACAGAGAACATTATTCCCGGGGCACAGCAGCAAACCTGACCCATGAAAGGGATTAATGTGAGCCAATGTACAAGAAAGTTCTTGGTTTATGGGCCGCATGTAAATTCAGATGGCAAAATATAGACTTTATCAACCTGTAACAAGCATATACCTTCTGTTGAAAGCATGTCCCATTTGTAACTGTTCGTTGATATGTGAGCAGAGCAGTGGGTGTGTGAGCACAACTATAACTCTAGGGTCACAGTTATCGTTGTGAGAGCAAACGTTTTCCACTGTAGCCCCGGAGACCTTTGTTTGAGGTGTCTCTCAGCCATGTTTTCTCCCATCAAACTTCCAACAATCCACTCTCTACTTATGTACCTCCAGTGAGGTATAGACTTAGCAAAGAGCCTTTCCGCCATAAGCATTGTTCAGGCACTGGAGATCAGGGAGGTGTGTCCAAGCTTTCAAATAGTAGTTTTTTATGGTGAGCAAAAGAGACATGGTTCCCTTCAGTACATCCCTTAGCAACCATCATCTACACAATGTGCCTTATTTTTTTCACAGCTACATGTTTGTGAGAATGACTGGGATCAAGCTACACACACACACACAGGCCTGCCGACAGCAGGTAAAGGGGCCCTTCCTGAGGTGGAGCAGCAGTAAATGACAAATGTTGGTGTTCATGAGAAATACTAGGCTCTGCACACCACACTTGTGCCGACTGCTTTAGGGTCCTGTCCTGGCGCTGAAGCTTCATTAAGAAAGATAACCGTTTTCTTAGATCAGGAGCTCTCCTTTAACCACAGACTGTAATCCTAACCCTGTTCATGCCATTGACAAATGTGTAGACAAAATACCTTTGTGCCCCTAAGGTGCATTTGAAGGTCGGTCACTTTTTATATATACTATGTTCTCAGGTCTTGTTTTTTAATTTTCTGGGTACTGTCTGAAGCTTGTGTTTTACCCAGTCTACCCTGTGGTGGCATGTGACCAGGTAGTAAAAAAGCAGACTTATTTCTGTCCTAGTACAACTCCATTGGTTACCAGCCCAGCGAGAGAATCTTTGAAATCCCTCAACTTTAAGCACAAGGCACTTTTCATTATTTGATCCCAGTTTGTGTGCTTCCGTTTTTCCATTGTGTACCCTTTGAGACCCCCTGACAATCTTGAGATCATCTCCTGACAATTCCACACTGAAGGCAAAGCATTTTCCACCAAGCAGCCCTGCCCTAGGAACCTGCTGCCCAATAATACCCTTTCTGCAAAGGAAAGTTCATTACTGCTTCTGCAGGAAACTGACAGTATGCATTTTTTCGATACCATTTTCGAGGAAGTGCTTTAACCCTTCCAGACCATAATCATATCCTAAATAAGGTCCCAGAAAGCCATGTACTGGGGCAGTGGGCTATGCAAAGGTTATTGGGATATTTTCACTGCTATGGAGCGACAAGACTGTAGCCGCAAGTGCAAGATGCTTTTAATTTATCATTACAGCATCATACAGGGTGTCTACAAAGAAATATAATCTATTTGTGTGTTTCAGTGCAGCAAATTGACCATACAACATTCTATGTGTATTCCCTAAAGCTAATGTGCACTATTACCTATGTATTTCTGCAGAAACCAACAGCTCTCTTTTTCAGCACGTCCATGTATTAGGCCTAGGCTGATTAACTATTTAGATAGGTTTAAACCTATCCCTCACCTGAAATGTTTGTATTTGGGTTTGGGATTTTATACTTGTATTTATGTGTCTATAAAATGTATTCCTATCATTCCCTACATCAATGTGAGTTGGTGTAGTGCACTGGTGCTTAGCCAGTTAAGCAGGCACAAAAGTGTGTGATGTTGTGAGTGGCTCCTGGATGCAAGTGGACTTCTTTCTTCATTTAACAGAGATTTAGGCAACCTTGTTGTTGGCCATGGTCTTCGGATACATGGAAGGGGTCCAGAGAGACCCAGTCAAACTTGATATTAGAATAACGCTCTACAAGAAGAGAAGAAGCACGTTTCAGGGACACAGAACACAGAAAAAAAAATCTCTGACATAGAGTCAAACAAGCCACAGGAAAAAAAACAGAATGTTGATGCCCTGAGAGCTGCAGGCAGAAAAAACTGGAATATAGCACAGCCTACAGGATTACAATTAGTATTCAGGGACTAGCCCTTTGGAGAGTGGCTGAAGGTTTGTTTCATGGTGCAAAGTGGCCCAAATAACCCAGAAAGGGAGAGGTGCCTTTGTGAATAGTAATGTAGGAGAATGTAACCTTTTGGAATGCATGGTGAAAATGAGAAATATTTAGGACGAAGAAGTTCTACCCATTTAATCAGGTTGGTGGTGGAAGTTCTACCCATTTAATCCTTTTGTGGAAGGAGGCACACAGTCAAAATATCGAGAAAAAATATAGAATTGCAGTAATATCGAATAAAAAATATAGAATGGACAAAATATCGAATGGACAGAATATAGTCAACAAAAATATCGATTTGAGGTTAGTACGTTAATATCAATTTTTTAATAATATCGAATTTTTAAAAGTGTTTTTTATGTTAGTATATGTGTGAAAAGTGTATATTTATTTTATAATGTATTTTAAATAATTAATGTTATGGTATTTAATTTTTGCATAATATTTGTAGCGGGTTGTGGGTTTATAGGGGAATAGGGTGGGAAGTAATTTAATTATAATTAATTAAATATTTTAATTTATTTATTGGTATTTATTTTGAATTAATTGTTAATTAATTTTCAATTGGTAATTAATTAAAATATAATTGGTAATTAATTTTTATTAATTGATTAATTGATAATTATATTAATTTTATTATTTATTTTCTGTAGCGGGTTGTGGGTTTATAGGGGAATAGGGTGGGAAGTAATTTAATTGTAATTAATTAAAAAAAATATTTATTGGTATTTATTTTGAATTAATTGCTAATTATTTTCAATTGTTAATTAATTGTTAATTGGTAATTAATTTGTATTAATAGGTAATTATTTTTAATAATTAATTTTTATTTTTATTTTTAATTGATTAATTACTATATTATATTACATTGGTAATTACTTTTAATTAATTTGTAATTGGTATTAATATTTAATTTATTTTTATTCATATATGAAGTATTTCCTTTCCCTACTGTTGCACTCACTGGAGTGGGAATAGTAATTTTTACTCCTACGCTATCCAACACTTTCCCTACTGTTGCACTCTCTGGAGAGGGAATAGTAATTTTTACTCCTACTCTATCCCACGCTTTTCCTACTGTTGCACTCTATGGAGTGGGAATAGTAATTTTTACCCCTACGCTATCCAACGCTTTCCCTACTGTTGCACTCTCTGGAGTGGGAGTAGTAATTTTTACCCCTACACTATCCAACGCTTTCCCTACTGTTGCACTCTCTGGAGTGGAAATAGTAATTTTTACCCCTACGCTATCCAACGCTTTCCCCACTGTGGCACTCACTGGAGTGGGAATAGTCTTTTTCCCCCTACGCTATCCAACGTTTTCCCTACTGTTGCACTCTCTGGAGTGGGAATAGTCATTTTTACCCCTACGCTATCCAACGCTTTCCCTACTGTTGCTCTCACTGGAGTGGGAATAGTAATTTTTACCCCTACGCTATCCAACGCTTTCCCTACTGTTTCACTCTATGGAGTGGAAATAGTAATTTTTACCCCTACGCTATGCAACGCTTTCCCTACTGTTGCACTCTCTGGAGTGGGAATAGTAATTTTACCCCTACGCTATCCAACGCTTTCCCCACTGTGGCACTCACTGGAGTGGGAATAGTAATTTTTACCCCTACGCTATCCAACGCTTTTCCTACTGTTGCACTCTCTGGACTGGGAATAGTAATTTTTTACCCCTACACTATTTAACGCTTTTCCTACTGTTGAATTTTCTGGAGTGGGAATAGTAATTTTATGTTCTACGCTATCCAATGTTTTCATTACTGTCGTTTTTTGGACTTTAAATAGTAGTTTTATTTATTTATGTATTTAATATTTTATGTATTTTTTTAGATTGTTTTATTTATTTATTTAATTACCTTTAAAAATATTGAAAGTATGTTCAATTTGTTTAATTTATTAAATATAATTATTTATTTTTATGTGTTATTTTATGTGTGTAGATGTATTTGTAATTTATAGTATTTTTTAATAATTTATAAGTAATATTTTTTGCATAATATTTGTAGCGGGTTGTGGGTTTATAGGGGAATAGGGTGGGAAGTAATTTAATTATAATTAATTAAATATTTTAATGTATTTATTGGTATTTATTTTGAATTAATTGTTAATTAATTTTCAATTGGTAATTAATTAAAATATAATTGGTAATTAATTTTTATTAATTGATTAATTGATAATTATATTAATTTTATTATTTATTTTCTGTAGCGGGTTGTGGGTTTATAGGGGAATAGGGTGGGAAGTAATTTAATTGTAATTAATTAAAAAAAATATTTATTGGTATTTATTTTGAATTAATTGCTAATTATTTTCAATTGTTAATTAATTGTTAATTGGTAATTAATTTGTATTAATAGGTAATTATTTTTAATAATTTTTTATTTTTATTTTTAATTGATTAATTACTATATTATATTACATTGGTAATTACTTTTAATTAATTTGTAATTGGTATTAATATTTAATGTATTTTTATTCATATATGAAGTATTTCCTTTCCCTACTGTTGCACTCACTGGAGTGGGAATAGTAATTTTTACTCCTACGCTATCCAACACTTTCCCTACTGTTGCACTCTCTGGAGAGGGAATAGTCATTTTTACTCCTACTCTATCCCACGCTTTTCCTACTGTTGCACTCTATGGAGTGGGAATAGTAATTTTTACCCCTACGCTATCCAACGCTTTCCCTACTGTTGCACTCTCTGGAGTGGGAGTAGTAATTTTTACCCCTACACTATCCAACGCTTTCCCTACTGTTGCACTCACTGGAGTGGGAATAGTAATTTTTACCCCTACGGTATCCAACGCTTTCCCTACTGTTGCACTCTCTGGAGTGGGAATAGTCATTTTTACCCCTACGCTATCCAACGTTTTCTCTACTGTTGCACTCTCTGGAGTGGAAATAGTAATTTTTACCCCTACGCTATCCAACGCTTTCCCCACTGTGGCACTCACTGGAGTGGGAATAGTCATTTTTACCCCCACGCTATCCAACGTTTTCCCTACTGTTGCACTCTCTGGAGTGGGAATAGTCATTTTTACCCCTACGCTATCCAACGCTTTCCCTACTGTTTCACTCTATGGAGTGGAAATAGTAATTTTTACCCCTACGCTATCCAACGCTTTCCCTACTGTTTCACTCTATGGAGTGGAAATAGTAATTTTTACCCCTACGCTATCCAACGCTTTCCCTACTGTTGCACTCTCTGGAGTGGGGATAGTAATTTTACCCCTACGCTATCCAACGCTTTCCCCACTGTGGCACTCACTGGAGTGGGAATAGTAATTTTTACCCCTACGCTATCCAACGTTTTTCCTCCTGTTGCACTCTCTGGACTGGGAATAGTAATTTTTTACCCCTACACTATTTAACGCTTTTCCTACTGTTGAATTTTCTGGAGTGGGAATAGTAATTTTATGTTCTACGCTATCCAATGTTTTCATTACTGTCGTTTTTTTGGACTTTAAATAGTAGTTTTATTTATTTATGTATTTAATATTTTATGTATTTTTTTAGATTATGTTTTATTTATTTAATTACCTTTAAAAATATTGAAAGTATGTTTAATTTGTTTAATTTATTAAATATAATTATTTATTTTTATGTTTTATTTTATGTGTGTAGATGTATTTGTAATTTATAGTATTTTTTAATAATTTATAAGTAATATAAATAATTAACAATTATTATTAAGTATATATTATATATTGTATGTATATTTTTAAAGTATTTTAGTATTTATTAATTTCAAACATTATTAAATATGTTTATTTTATTTATAAGTATTATTTACTTTATTTTACTTTTTTTTACAGAAAAAATACTATATTTTTAATGATGATATTTTTAACATCGATCTTTTTTTTCCGATATTTTTGTACTTACAATGTTGTAGATAGGGTGTCGATATACTTGCCTCTGATATTCCAGCGTCGATATTTTGGTAGGTCTATATTCTCTCCGTCGATATTCTTTTAGTGATCCGGCACCAGGATTCCATAAAGTGGAAAATGTGCTGCGGTATTTCACCCTGGGAGCCACCAAAATATTAACTGAGGTAAAATGTGGCCCAGAGTTGAGCAATACAGAACAAGATGAACTGCATCTGAAAGTGAACAGAAGAGACAAAGACAAGCCCGGAGAGTCAGTAACTCAGGTTGGCCAAGCAGGGCAGGAAGCTGCTCAGGTGGTGGTGGGGCCGAGGTGTAGCGCTCCAGAGGTCCTGTTGGTGAGGAGCACTGTAGAGAAAACAAAGTGCTGCACTCCGACGCCTGGGAGCACTGCACCGCTTCACTGCACTAGTGCACCTAGGCTGGACCGGGTGGAGTTCTGAAAAGGAGGGTCCACGGGGAGATAATCTTGTTGCAAGCAGAATGGATAAAAGAGATAAGAGGCGTGCAAGGGCCCATGGCCCTAATGCAAGCAAATTCAAGTTCATGGATTTATATAGCGCACTACTCACCCAGAGGGTCTCAAGGCGCTTGGGGAAGGGGGGGTTACATTTTTGTCGAATAGCCAGGTTTTAAGTTCTTTTCTGAAGGAGATGTGGTTTTGAGTAAGGCGGAGGTGAGTGGGGAGTGAGTTCCAGGTCCTGGCCGCCAGGAAGGAGAAGGATCTGCGACCCATGGTGGATCTTCGGATGCGCGGGACTGTGGCGAGGGCTTGATTGGACGATCTAAGTTGGCGGGTGGGTGTGTAGAAGGCCAGTCGAGTGCTGAGGCATTCGGGTCCTAGTTTGTAGAGGGCCTTGTGTGCGTGGGTGAGAAGACGGAATGTAATTCTCTTGTTGACGGGAAGCCAGTGGAGGTCTTTTAGGTGTCCGGTGATGTGATCTTGGCGAGGGATGTCCAATATGAGTCTCGCTGATGCGTTTTGGATGCGTTGGAGTTTTTTTTGTAATTTGCTGTGATTCCGGCGTATAGTGTGTTACCATAATCCAGTCGACTCGTGACCAGTGCGTGGGTGACAGTCTTTCTTGTTTCGAGGGGGATCCAGCGGAAGATCTTTTTGAGAATACGAAGTACGTTGAAGCAGGAGGATGAGACTGCGTTGACTTTTCTGGACATCGAGAGGGAGGAGTCTAGGATGAAGCCCAGGTTGCGTGCGTGGTCTGTGGGTGTGGGTGCTGTGCCCAGAGCGGAAGGCCACCAAGAGTCGTCCCAGGCAGAGGGGGAGGATCCTAGGATGAGCACTTCCGTTTTGTCTGAGTTGAGTTTTAGGCGGCTATGTTTCATCCAGTCGGCTACTTCTTTCATGCCTTCGTGAAGATTGGTTTTGGCGGTGTTAGGGTCTTTGGTGAGCGAGAGGATGAACTGGGTGTCGTCGGCGTAAGAGATGATGTTAAGGTTGTGTTGACGCGCGATGGAGGCGAGTGGACTCATATAAACGTTGAAGAGGGTGGGACTTAGTGATGATCCTTGTGGTACTCCACAGATGACTTCAGTGGCCTTTGAGTTGAATGGGGGAAGTCGGACTCTTTGAGTTCTCCCGGCGAGGAATGAGATGATCCAGTCCAAGGCTTTTCCTTGTATGCCGATGTTGCTGAGGCGTTGTATAAGCGTGCTGTGGCAGACTGTGTCGAAAGCGTCCGAGAGGTCGAGTAGAATGAGGGCCGCTGTTTCTCCGTTATCCAGTAGTGTTCGAATGTCGTCTGTTGCTGCAATGAGGGCGGTTTCGGTGCTGTGTTTGGCTCGAAATCCGGACTGAGAGGGATCGAGGGAGTTGTTGTATTCAAGGAAGGCGGCGAGCTGGCTGTTGACGGCTTTCTCAATGACTTTGGGGGGGAGGGATATGGGTCGGTAGTTTTTAAGTTCAGAGGGGTCTGCTGTGGGTTTCTTCAAGAGGGCGCTGAGTTCGGCGTGTTTTCAGCTTTCTGGGAAGGTGGCAAAGTTGAACGAGCAGTTGATGACATCACGGAGATGGGGTGCGATGATGGAGTCAGCTTTGTTGAAGATGTGGTGGGGGCAGGGGTCGGTTGGTGAGCCAGAGTGGATTGAGTTCATTAGGCGGATGGTGTCTTCGGTTGTGATTGGGTTCCAGGCGTTGAGGTTGTTAGTTGGCGGTGTGGGATCTGAGGGGGGTGGGGAGGGTTGTTCGCAGGGAGTGTTCTCGAAGCTGTTGTGAATGTCAGCAATTTTGTTGTAGACGAAGGAGGATAACGCATCGCAGAGGTCTTGGGAGGGAGTGATGTTGTTAGATGCTGCGGCGGGGTTGGTGAATTCTTTGACGATGTTGAAAAGTTCCTTGCTGTTGTGGGCGTTGTTGTCGAGACGATCCTTGAAAGCTGATTTCTTGGTGGATCGAATCAGTTGGTGGTGTTTGCGGGTGGCCGCCTTGAGGGTGGCCATGTTGTCGGTGGTTGGGTTTTTTCTCCATGTTTTCTCTAGGGTGTGGCATAGCTTCTTGGATCTTTTAAGGTCATCATTGAACCAGGGAGCCTTTTTGCTGCCTGAAATGATCTGGTGCTTTTTCAGGGGTGCTATTTCGTCAGCGCTGTGGGTGATCCATTGCTTGAGTTTGGTGGCCGCTTGGTTTGGGTCCAATGAGAGGGTGGGAGGGTTTTGGTTGAGTGATGTGAGGAGTTGGTCGGAGGTGATTTTGTTCCAGTTTCTCCGAGGAATAGGTTGTGGGCGGTTGTGGGTCAAGGTGGTTCTGTAGCTGTAGTGAACACAGCTGTGGTCCGTCCAATGGAGAGCTGTGGTGCGGTTGAAGAAAATGTGCTTGCTGGAGGTGAAGATAGGGTCAAGCGTGTGCCCGGCTACATGGGTGGGGGTGTCCACAAGTTGTTTGAGTCTGAGATTGGCCATGTTGTCCAGAAGGGAGTTGGTGTTGCTGTCGTGTTTGTTTTCAAGGTGGTAGTTGAGGTCTCCTAATAGAATGTAGTTCTCGGAGGCGAGAGCATGTGGGCTGACGAAGTCAGTGATGTCATTGCTGAATTGAGTGCGGGTTCCTGGAGGCCTGAAGATGAGGGTGCCTCGAAGTGAGGTCCTAGGGTCGGTGTGGATCTGGAAGTGGAGATGTTCGGCGGTTGCAAGATTATCGTCGATGCTGGTTGTGATTTTGATGGTGTTTCTGTGGATGATGGCGATGCCTCCTCCTGTTTGGTTGGTGCGATCTTTCCGGGTGATCTTGTAAGCGTCCGGTATGGCTATAGCGATGTCGGGTGCTGATGATGTGTTCATCCATGTTTCAGTGAGGAAGGCGATGTCCGGTGACGCAGTGTCGAGTAGGTCCCAGAGTTCAGTGGCGTGTCTGTGGACCGAGCGGGTGTTCAGCAGGATGCACTTCAGGTGGTTAGAGTCGGAGCTATGTTTGGAGGGAGTGGATTTGGTGAGGGTCCTGAAGCAGGTGAACTTGCAGGTGTGACAGTCGAATGGGCTGTGGGTACGTCCTGGGGTGGCTAATAATAATAATCTCCCTAACCTGCAGCTGGGTATTAAAATACAGGCGGAACTGAGGCGTGGTGGATCCTTAAAGCCCCAGGGTCCCGGTTCCACTGCACCTGCTGTACATTTGATAACTACACTCTTTGTGGCTTGGACATACAAGCAAGTCAGTGGGAAGAAGGAAAACGGCAGCAAAACGACTCCTGCCATTTCATGGAGACTCAGACGGATCCGTTCTCCCAGTTTGAAATGAGCCAATAGGAAACAAATAGAGAATCTCATTATAAAGGCGGTGAATGACTTTAAAAGGTATCCACTATTGGCACTTAAAGTGCTGACATGTCCATCCAGGAATGTGATTGCTATGAGCAGATATATGATGTGATCTATTTATTTGCTATTTTCGTTGCTTAAATGACTTCTGGTGCCACAGATGTGTTTTAAGGACAGTCTCTGACCCTGGAGCTCGAATTCCATTTGCTGGGTCTCCTGTCTTTGGAAAGCCCATCAAGCTCATACTCACCAGGAAAAGTACATTTTTAATTTTGTTAAATTGTGTATTTTTTTGTTTGAAATATGAAAAATAAAGGCTAAAGTCAAACGTATATATATCGTATAGAATAAATACTTAATGTTACACGTCAAGCCGGTGGAAAATGTGTGTGTGTTTTTTTCTGACTTGTTCATTTTGTGCAGCAAAGACAGGCCTGTGAAACATATTAGTAAGATTTCTGTGTCATTGAGCCCCTCCCCACTTTTATAAGATATATTTAGTCCTTGAGTGTGAGGAGGCAGATAAGGAAATGACAATTGTGTTCTTTTTCCCCGACATCGCATCTGAATCACAACCACCCTCCACGTTAGTCACGTTGCACACACATGGCCGCCCTTGAAACTGGAGCAAAAGAAGTCCTTGCGGTCAGGGTGCGCGTCACAGATGGGAAGGTGACTGGTAAAGATTGCACATGCAACCATGCCGGTAATGTGTTAATTTATTGCGTTTTTTGTAGATACCCTACTGCAGAACCCACTGGGCCAAGGTCACGTCTTGTGCGCTCGTTGAGAGGATGGCTGGGGGCCTGAATGGCCAGAAGACACACCCAGATTTCTGTAAGCATAGACAGAGGGCGGCCAAGTCAGGGTGGGGTGGACAAAGTCTGGGTTCATCCTTAGAAGGTGACATATAGTTCATGCTGAGGGCGGGACCTGCTTCCGAAAAGCACATTAACACTTTCCAAAATGAGTGGTCGGAATTTCAAACTTGACGGATGCTTCTTATCAGGTTGCCCGCGAGATGTTGCTTAACTGCTGGGGACTGGCCTTGGAAGCCGGAGCCTCACTCGAGCGCCTTTAAGAGCTGCACTGATGGAGACCTGGATGGACCCTGCTCAGGTGCCGTGTCCTGCCCATTTCGCCTCTGTTGAGAACGAACCCAAGAGCCCTGCAAAGCGCTACATGCCTTTCGTGCAGCCATCTTGCCTGTCTGGAACAACAACTTAGAAAATAGTCCAGAAGAAGCTAATCAGAGTGCCTTACACTAGTTTCTATGCATCGTAGGACGTTGGAAGAGGCATGAACAGAAAAGCATATTATTCAGGTACTTGTGGTGAGCACTAACTTTAGCAAGGATTTCCTTTTCTTTTTGGGACACCCCCCAATTTTCCATATGCTTGGTGCCCACTATCCTGCATTCAGCGTCACCAGCCTTATTGGCCTCGTTGCCAGAATAAATGCCTGAGCCTCCCATTGGAATCTAGTGAACATGACAGGACCAGCACCCAGCTAGCATTCTTGTTAACTACATCCAGGACTCAAAGATAATCCAGCGGTCCGTTGTACTTGCAAGTTCACATCTTAATTTCCTCTGAGGGCCAGCCTTTAGATTGCTGTCTGTGCATCTTCTAGTTTCAGGCATGTGAAGTTCATGTTTGATGACCTATTTTTCATTGGTTAATGTTCATGTTTGATGTCCTATTTTTCATTGGTAAATGTATGCCTTTTGGCTGCTCGGTTGACTGCATTACATTGAAATGTTCATTTGCTTAGTTCAGTGGGATACAAAGGAGTTATTGCTGTCAGTTATCCTAATCCACTATCTGAATCAATTCTTGGGAGAGGTTGCTCTAATAAGTGACATACAAGTTTGAAGGGTTTCATATATAAGAAAGCCGTTCCCTGACACTCCAATCGTGGCCACGACCCTGCTATCCTTGGAGTTTGAAAAGCAAGGAAGGGTAGTTTGAGAGCTCTCTCCAAATTTGCTTCCACTCTAAGAAAGTGACATTGCACTAGTTGCAAGTTCTGCTGGTTCACCTGAAATTTGCGCAGGGAGCTATTCTCTTGGGCCAGTTGTTCTCCGGGAGCTGGGGTGAAATCTGGCTTCCCAAGCAGGAGTCACTGTACGAGGTTATTAAATGTGAAGGAAGCTAGGTGACTATAGTTCTCTTGTTTTGTGTAACTTAAAAACACCATGAAGTGGCCTCTCTACCCCTGTCTAAGGCTGAATTTAATTTGTGGGAGTGTGGCCTAGGGGCTGCATGCGGGCATCGTTGGGGAAATGGCTTTTAAAAAAGAGTGTTCTGTGGTACACAAAGAACCACACTTGGAGCAAAGAAAAATGCCACTGGCCTCACTCAGGTCAGTTAAGAAAGCCCTCACTCACCAACCTGCTTGATGACATGCTTCATCATCGGGCCCCACTGAAGAGGCCGAATGCCTCTCCAGTGTGCTGCGACGCCAGGTCTACTGCGGAGCGGGGTTTTTTGTGAGTTTAGGCGTGAAGTGAAACTAATTAGTGGTGGTGAAAGATAAAAATGTCTTAAGTGTTTCAAAAATTATTTATTATTTGATCACTGGGACATAGATAAAATATAGTGTTGAAAAATGGTCCAAAATTAATTGTTTGGTTATTTCCAGAAACTTTTAATATCAGTCAACATGTTTTTGCCTTAAAAAGGTGTAAGTTTACCAGGCATTCATCAGGACGTAAAAGTGGACTAAACCCTGGCGGTATGAGCACCCTAAGGCTCACCCTGACCTAGGGACGTGAATGTGAAAAGTAAAAAAGTTAAAAAAGTGCAAAAGGAAGGAGCTTGCTCCTTCCCGGTTACTCCTGGTTTAGGAGGATTACCGACTTAAGGTTACTGCACTTGTATGGTAAATGCGATCGACACCATGGGTCACGGGAGGGGGGTGCTAGCGTATTTGGCACACCGCCCTTGACGCCAGGCACCCTCTCGGAACCTGAAACACCCTCGACCGGGGACTAAGAGTGGGTCCTTATTCTCCCTACCTCTCTTTTTGTTGTTGTGAAATGGCTTTTAGGCCATCTCGTATGACGAGGAATAGTATTTTCCTAATATAATTCCTCATCATTATGCCATCAAGGTATGGGGCGGCCATGTGACACTGCAGGAGATTGTGTTATGCTCTGATCAGCATGTCAGTCAAGAGCAATCACTAATCAAAGAACAAATGGAAAAGCATAGAGTAGAATTGAATAGAGGAGAATAATGTTTTGTAAAGCGCAAAACAGTCATCCAGAGGTGTATTTCACTGGTAGTGTTTGTTTCTGCTGCTGTTATGTAGGCAGCTAAACCTTGAGTGTATGAAAGTCAGTGTTATTTTCTGGTGCTGTTTGTCCCTTCTGCAAAGAATAAAATGAAGGATGCTTTGTGTCCTCATCAGTGGAGTTCACTGCGACAGAGCGCGAGTCATGAGACTAGGCTAGGGAAAGTCTGGCCTGCTTTGAGTTGGCGGTGCGTGTCCTGCTGGCATGGTCTTTGAGTCTTTAGTGGTGCTTGCATGTTTGGATCTGGCATTGCAAGACGATGTTAATGTATGGCTTTGTGGTCATATGTATACTTATCTGACCATCTGTAGGTGGGCTTAGCAGTGAGCAGCTTCCAGTCTAGAACTTCACTGGTTTGGCTTAAAAAGTGGCGAGTGAGGTTCACTCACTTGCAAGCAGTGGTTGCGGGTGCATATACAGAGGAATTTTACCTCAACTCCATTATCTTTGCGTTACATTTGTGGAGGCAGTGATATGTGAAGTTTGTGTAGGAGGGGGTGAAGGTGGCACTGCTGCGGAGCTTGGGATTGGTTGACGTGCTTCATCTTGTAACCTGCATTTGTGTTGTCAGAAACAGTTTGGCTGACATTGAAGGGCCGGTATTTGGATGCCATGAAGTGGTCAGTGAAGAAAGTCTAGGTCTAACTGTCCAAATGCACACAGGCTGCTCTATTATGCAGTGTGTGCCACGAACCACGGGTGGACCACGGACCATTGGATCCATCCTCCGGGAACCTGTTCTTCTTCCTGATGAAGGCACAGGCATTTTTGTAGGGTTGGCTCCATGTCCAGCAGCTGGGTGGGAAGCCTGCAGAACACTTGCTGACACACCCACGGCTGTCCCTATGAGTCCCCACCATGGTCATTTGTCCATGCCCCAGGACCTTCCCCTCGTTTGATGGCTGTTCTTTGGCTAGTTGGGAGCAGGGCAGTGGCCATGGGGTTTCGTTTTTTTTTTTACTTGTTCCCTGCTGTTGATGTCTGCTACATGAAATAGTCATTTGATAATTCCAAGAATGAGTTTAAATATTGTCCTGTGGTTGTCAGTGCTATCAGATCACTGACTGCTGGTATCCTTCTGCTGCACCAATAAATCACAGCGAGGCCCCTAGCCCCTAACTGGTGTCAGCAGGCACCTGGGTCCGCGGCCACACCTGGGTGCTCAGGGCGAGTTTAATGTTCCACCTTTAAATAAAATTGTTGGCTGGTAGTGACCTTTAGCAGCTTACAGCAGGTGCGTTCTATTGTCAATCCAACGTGTACCCGTCATCCTCTCTGCCTGGCGCACGCGGAGGCGAAGGACGGAAGTCCTGTACTGAACCCATTCACCATATGACATGTATGTATGCCAAGGGCAGCTCGGTCTCAGGAAGAAAATATGTTTAATAAGTTATTATGTGAAACACTGAAATAAAGCTTTGTTGTTGGTTTTAAAGTTTTAGAAATAGAATAGAGGGCCATATGTATGAAGGTACCGATTTGCAATTCTGAAATAGCGATTTTTAAGAAATCGCTATTTCAGAATCGCAAATTGGTATGTATGTACAAATTCGCTTTTTTTTTGCGAATTCTTAGTATTCCTTAATTGCGATTAGCAAATTGGGAATCGCAATTAAGGAATACTTTCCCATTCATTCCTATGGGCCAGGAGGCCCATAGGAATGAATGGGAAGGTATTCTCAATTTTGCGATTCGCAATTTGAAAATCACAAATTGAGAATAATTTCAAGGGTTCAGGGGTGTCCAAAGGACACCCTGTTGCACCCCTGAAATATGCATGGGTGCACATGTGGCGCACATACATGCCCTAAGGGCATATATGTGCGTCACATGGCACTTTGAAAAATGCTGAAATGTGCATTTTTCACGGAAATCGCAACTTACCACCAACTAGAATTTGGTGGTAATTTGCGATTCCTTAAGGGCATTTTGGATTTTTTTTGGGCTTCATACATTGCATTTAAGGAATCGCAAAATGTGTGATTCATAAAATGCAATTGCAAGATAAGGAATCGCAAATTTTGCGATACCTTATTTTGGACCAGATTTTACTTCATACATATCATTTTGCTATTTCGCATTCGCAAAGGCCGAAATTCTGCGAATTTCGGCCTTTGCGAATGCAAATTTGCTTCATACATATGGCCCTGAATTCCCAACTGAGTCGCTAAATATTTGGAATTGGATGTCAAACAAATTCAGTTCTGCAGGCTAATACATACTGCTCAAATTATTTCTAACATCAGCTGTCAGTGTTATTATTGTCACATTATTTTTCTAGTGTAATGTTGTCTTCAAGCTGCTGGAATTAACCATGTGTTTTTCTTCTGTACATACCTAGGGCGCGCGCTTTGAAAATTGTAATGCTTTTTAATTGTATAGTGTCATCGTTCAGTCGACAGCGTGAATGGTTTTCATAATTTTCATAATTCATAATTTTTCATAATTTTTTCGTATGGTACTGTCCGGCATATCTTGGTTTGATTTCTTTGTATGATGGTAGTCATTATTAATTGTGCTCATTGTGTACATTATTTTATCGATTTGTATTCTTTTACAATAAAAAAGGTCTGCACATTGTAAGTAAGTCGAATGAGCGCCAAGGGCGTATTTAATTCAAACTGTAAACCTCGAACCGCTGTGGACTAGGGATAATTTCTCTGTCTAGATATCTTTATAAACGATGCCCGTGACTTATGATGAGCTCATAACAACCCCCCCCCCCCTCCTCTCCCCCCATCTTCCCCCCCAACATATGGAAAATGCCACTAACGTTCGGAAATTAAATGTATGCTATTTAGAAAGGTGTTGAAAATGTAATTGTTTTTGCCAATTCGCCACTTATCCCATGTTTTCGTTAACGTGTGCATCGTTTAATTCATCCATATATGTGTGCGTTTGGTTATCCACCGTTGCCTTCCATGTAATGTGTTTGAGCCACCGGCATAGGCATTCATGCTTGGATTATTCACTCGTCTTTATGCCTCAGTTTAGCCATCTAACCTTCTGTGCATGCCTACATGCATACAAGGTACCCCATGGTACTACATTCATCCACCCAGAAATCAGTTATTTCATTCATTCGCCCTTAACAACTGGCGACATTAATTCACTCTTATGTGCATTGATCAGGCCTTCCCCTATGTACCAACAAGCCTGCCCAATACTGTTAGCAATTCCCCCACATATGTGATACTTTCTACTTTCTCCACCTCATCAGGGAAGCCTGTTCTTGGAAGGGTGCGCCCTCTGTTGGGGCAGTCAAGTAAACGCTCCTGCTGGTTACACACCTTTCTCCTTCAGTGGGTCTTGGGTGTTCATGGGGCTTACGTACTCTGTGTTTGCTGGCCCCTTTCACATCAACATTAGTAAAAGATCGCAGGAATAGATAGTATTCATTTTTCGGCAGTGCTACTATCACCCTTATTTTTCGGAGTAAATGTGGTCTTCCTTTCACCTCACTTTTCGTCCAGTAAAGTGGAATACAACCAGTCGCTCAACATGGCACAGCCCACTTCGATTTGCGGTGCTGGGGCATCAGGGGTCGAAGTGTGGCTGACCGCTCTGTACCCCGGAGTTGGCCGCACGTCTCTGAACTGCTGCCACTGTGAGTGAAGGGCATTCATGAAATGCCTCGTCCAAGGCCGTGTTGTTTTAGTGCGCCTGGGAATACACCGAGATAAAGAGGGGAAAGCCTCCTTTGCACACTGCGCTCCCTGAAGTCAGAACAAATGATTTGTCATGGCACTGACAGTGTTCCAAGAAAAGCAGATTAGATGGAGGGTGTTACACAAACCCATCTTTAAATTCCTCAAAATCAGGGGGTGCCTACGCTCGGCGGGGGGCGGGATGAGTAACCCTGGAACTGGCCTGACCTGCACATCTTGTTTCTTCCCATTTCTCTAGTATCTCACAAGGTCATTGAGGAAGTCAGCTCCATGCAGAGCAACCTGGAGATTGAGAAGACGTGCCGCGAGAGCGCGGAGGCCCTGGCGACCAAGGTGAGCACCGGAAGCAGTGCCCCAGCTGTGTCCGGGTTGTATGAAATATCAAATGCTACCTTTTGTTGGCCGAGGCGACCGCCCTGCCTGGTTAGGACATGCGAAAAAAGAGACATTTCCACTGCCTGAGTCGTGTGCCTGTCGTTAGCTATGCAGGGCTCTATGACCGTGTTTAACGTGAGGGGTAGCTTTGCTGTTGAGTTGATTTCTACATTTGCGTACAGCATGGCTGATATATAGCTCTGCTGTCTGACTTAGGTCTGCAAATGTCTGCGCAGCGCAAGGTATATCTGTGCTGTCTAGGGGATGGTTACATGTGTGTGCACCGTGAGGTGAAGCTTAGCTGTCTGAGGTGCGAGGCTGCGTGTCAGTGTAAAATCAGCAGCTAGGTCTGCTGTCTGAGGTGAGTCCTGTGCGTGTACGTCACAGATATGCTGCTGCTTGGCTGTGAGTGCACATCTGTGTGTACACTGAGGGATAGGGCTGCTCTCGGAGGCATGAGCCAGCCTGGCTGTGCTTAACTAGTTGCAGGATTCTGCCATTTGAGGCAATCATCTGTATATCCGTGTCCACCCTAAAGAAAAGAATTGCATATGTCTGTACCTGAAAGTAAGTAGCTCTGCTGCACAAGGCGTGACCCTCTAGGCTGTCTAACCTGAGGACTTGTTCTGCTTCGTCATTAATTAAGGCCCCTTTGTGGCAAGAGAGAAACTGCTGATGCCCAGGGGAAAAGCCTGTATTCCACCTGTATTATGTGGAATACGTCTTCTTGTTAAAATATCTTAAGAGCGAGGGTCAAAGTGTGTTTTGGGTGTGTGATACATTCAGTACATACAAATAATTCACTCCTTTTTTTGTTGCTTTTTAGCTAATCAAAATGCACTTCTAGTTTGCGCTCATAAGATACAACTAATTTAACACTGAACAGTGGTTTAGGGTAAGAATATTATGTTTGACTCATTAATAGTTCGGATCGTTTAGGCAACAGCATTCGCCTGTCCTGCAGACCAGTATTGGACATATTTGAATGAGGGCGGTAGTGACACAACAGATTGTCACCTAGCCTGTTTCCGCATCGCAGCTGATAGTAGAGTTTCAAACACATATATGAATTTCTTATACAACGAATTTTAAATGGGTAATGGTGAATAACTGGTTTATTATTCAGCAAGGAGTTCTGTGTCTTAAAATAGACGAACACGAAGTTCTGTGTCTGTGCCACTCAGAGCCACAAACTGATAAACATCCCCGTTGTTCAAAGTTTAACCTTCTATATTATGTTGTATGTGACACCACCCCTCCCCCTCAAATTCGCTGAACCTGCTTGCAACATGTACAGGGGCAAAGTAATGGGGGGCCCACATATAATATGTAAATAAAATATACAAAAAATCAGGCCCCTTGTGACCCACCACATCACCTTCTGGAAAAAACCTTCTCCACCCATAGCCTAATCTTAAAAAAAGATACTTAGCATCTTGTCACCGATGCACATCACCCTCTGTATCTAGTCCCAGTCCTCCCCCAAGAAAGTGTATGAAAGTAGTACCTGGCCTCCTGCCACACCCCCCACTTCCTCTGTCTTGGGTAAGGTGACCAACCGTCCGTAAATTTCACAGGCCGTCTGTAATTTGGATCTCACGTCCGGTGTCCATGATGATCCCTTTTACGGATACCCTTTGTCCGTAATTTTGGGCATTGCAGGGAACAGCACTGTTCCCCTGCATAAAGCCTCAACTCCCTGATGGGGCAGACACCACTCATCCTCGGAGCACATAAGCAGCCCCACACCGTTTATCCTCATTCTGTATGCAGCTGATTGAAACATACAGAGTGACAGTGGGCCAGTCTGGGCTGTTAAAGCCAGAAACGTTTTAAGGCATGGGCAAAGTGGGATCTTGTCCAGGGCCCCCACCTTTCCAGGGGCCCCATCGTTAAGCTTTCAGGATAGTCTCAGACAGTGGCATAAAGCAAAGATGATGGGGCCCCCTGTACAATATTAAAAGCGGCTCCCAGGTCTTAATATCTCATAAATATTTAAAGGCTTTGCCCCTGACGGACAGGGGTTACCTTAAATGTTTGGGGCCCAGCAAAGAGGATTGTAAATGATCAGACCATAGTTGCTGAGGGCATGCATGAGCTGAAATGAATAATACATTCAGAGTTGTTCTAGCAGGGGGCCCAAAATTATTTTTGGCCGAGGGACCCCAAAATCCTTAAGGTGTCCCTGGTTAAAGCATGTGCTGGGCCTCGTCTTTCCATGGTCTAGACAGAGCATTAAGTCAGAAGGAAGAAAGGTGCAAAAACGCCAGGGCTGCTACATGAGAATCCAGTTCATGAAAGAAGGCGGTGAAAGAAGTTAAAAAGAAGAAGCTAGAGTTCTTTCACAGTCTTATCATTTTAGGACTGATGCATTTTCAATATTATATTCAATGAAGCTATGGTTGCTGCTTTTTTATTTTATGCAACTAACAACCATTGAAAAAGCCAATCATTCTGGCTTATTGTAGTTGTAACGTTACTTGTTGTGTTATATATCTGGATACAATGAAAGATCAGGCAAAATACCAGTTGGGCGGTACACCATACTAAGCACACATTTTTAGCAAAGGTCTTTTAAGCCATGCCCTTAATTACATCTAACACCCCCTTTGGAGAGACCCCCTGTGTTTTCAACCCAAAAAAGCCCTGGAAATAACACTGTCACAGTCACCTCACGTCCTGGCACTGTGCATCATGCATGACTCATGACTTCCACTTTTTCAGATTGCCCATGTGCAGTGGCATAGTGAACCCAACCTCTATCCCACCCCTCACTTTAGGAATTACAGCAAGGGTGAAATTCTTGATGGGCCTCTTCTGTTTGCAACTCTGCAGACAAATGCTCAGCTCCTAATTATTATGAAAAGTTGGGCGAGTGAGTGAGTGAAGGGATGGGTGGATGGCTGAATGGATTAGTTAAAGGGCGAATGGATGGATGAAAGGGTGAATTGATAGATAATGACAGAAAGGATGGATGGATGAATGAGTGAGTGAGTGGAAGGATGGATGAGAGAAAAGGTAAATAGATGGATGTGTGGGCGGAAGGGAGGCTGGATGGGTAAAAGGGTGGATGGATGAGTGAAAGGATGCATGAGTGAAAGGAGGGATGATTGGTGAGTGAATGGGTGGATGAATGAGTGAAATCATGGATGGATTAAATTGATAAGTGAAAGGGTGAATGGATGGGTGAAAGGGTTGGTGAGTGAGTGAGTGAAAGGGATGATAGATGGACAAAATAATGGATAGATGAATGAAGGATTGAAAGGATGGATGAGAGAATGGATAGATGACTGATAGGGTCAATGGGTGTATTCATGAGTGGATGAGTAGATGGATGGGGTCATTGGATGGATTCATGAGAGGATGAGGAGATGGATTGATGGGTGGGTGGATGATGGAAGGAATTTTGGCTAAGTGAAAGGGTTAAAGGAGAAAGAAAGGGAGGTTTGATGGATGGATGGCTGAAAGGGTGATTGGGTTGAAGGATGCGTGACTGGGTGGATGGGTGAGTAAGTGATAGGATGGCTGGATGGATGAGTGAATGGATGGATTGGTGAAAGAGTGGATGGATAGGGTGAAACGGTGGATAAATGCATAATTGATGGATGAGTGAAAGGGTGGATGGAGTGATGGATGAGTGAAATGATGAATGGATGGAAGGATACATGAGGGATGGGTGTGAAAATGGTTCAATGTTTGGATATGGATGGGCTTACTTATATACTATTGCTCTACCTCCTCTGATTTGTCTGCAAAACGCACCTTTTGTTCCGAATTTTTGTCCCGAAATTTGACCTCCTGTCCTAAATTTTTGTCCTGAATTTTGACCCTTTGTCCTGAATTTGTACACACACTATCCTGAATTTGCACCCTTGCCAGTTGGCAGTTGGTAAACAGAAGAAAAAAAATAACCTGCCATCTTCCCACCAAACCCCACCACGCCCTGAACACTCCCACCCCTACCCCCTCACAGCCCTGCTCTCGCACCAAGAGAGGAGAGCTAGCATCGCGCTGACAGCCGCTCTGTGAGAGCCGCTTGTCAGCATGGATTCTTTTCCCTTTTCAGCAAATGATGACAGGGAAGAAGGCGATTGGCATAGGCACAGTGTTGTCCGCATGTCCCTAACTCCCTGGAGTCTGTGGAGACCGGGGAGAGGCGGGAAAAAGTAGGTGAGACTGCCAATCTACCTCTTTGTGGGGGTCTCTGGAAACCTAGGTGATGCAGTGGAATAACCAGGAATCAAGCATTTCCCTGGTGAAGTCACCACAGTGGTTAACAACAGTTTTTTTTTTTGCAGTTTTATGAAGCGCAAACTCGACCCGAAGGTATCAGAGAGCTTTACATGAGCATCCAGTGCATTACAGATGAACACATTCATTTTATAGGCACAGAGAGAATAAGTGATTTGCCCATAGGATGTTTGAGCCTTCTGCCAGACTCGAACCCGGTTCCCTAACTTCAAAGTCGACCACTCTAGCAGTTAAGCCAAATCTGACGTCATTACAGTGATTAACAGGATTTTGATCTTATTTGCAATAAAGGCTTCCTAAGGAGCAGTATACAACATATAGAATTATAGATAGGTAACAGTGAATTTCAGGATTTTTTTTCACCGAGAGGTCGTAGTGACATGAAATAGACAACGAGAGCAAAGTTCAAGTTGTCTATGATGTCACTCGGAACCTCGAGACGAAAAACATCCCTGTAATTCACTTTTTTTACCAATCTATAATTTTATGTTATGCATGGGCTCCCAAAATTATCTGCCCCTGCCTTCACCTATTGTGCAGTGGCAGAGGATAATGGTAGAGCCATGCGTAACATGCCATCTCCACCCTGACGCAAATGTGAAAAATAAATATCTTACCTGCTGTCCTTAACCAAAACCCACTACCTTTCTCCCCCCTCCTGTAGCTGTGCTTTCTGCTTTCAGTCAGAGCAGACAGTGCTGCGTGACAGTCCCTCTGAGAGCTCTGTCACCTGTCCTGGAAAGCCTTTATGACCTCTCAACAGTAAGTAACCTGTTTTGTTATTAACTGTTGTGATGGAATATATGACGATATCCCGCAGTCAATTACCCCGCATACCATCACTCTACATTTTTTACAATGCGGGTGCAATTACTCCGCGATACAATCTCCCCGCAAATTTCTACCCCGCATATGACTTTACCACGCATGCCATTACAACGCAAAGGCATGTTTGGTGAAGGCATAAACTTATTTAAAAGTACTTAACCTAAATATCTATATATATATATGTACTAGCAGCCCGCCCCGACGTTGTCCGGTTATGAATTGCTGTCGGCCAGTAGTATATTGTTTTGTAGGATTTTGTTTTGATAGCATTTCTTATCTGAGACAGGCCTGTGAAACGCTCCGATTCACAGTGCACTGCTGATGCACTTAAGAGTCCGCGTTCAGTAGTGTGTGAACTCGAGTTTCCCTACTTTATTTTTCCTTGCAATAATATATAGCGCGAACTCGACAACATGGCATGAGCACAATTTACATTACAGAAGAACACATTCATTTGTGGTAGGCACAGGGAGACAAAGCGATTTGCCTGGAAACACAGGATGATGAGCTGATGCCGAGATTCGAACATAGCTCCCAGGCTCTAAAGTTCGCAATTCTAGAACTTGTGGCGGGAGGTGTGTCTAAAAGTGTATGTCAGTGCTGACCATCAATGAGAGAGACCTGTGCATTTTTCAAATGGCTGGTGAAAAAATATGAGTATGTTGCTGGAGATGTGGCCCGCCGTGCCACCAATGTACTTACCGGGGGAGGGTAAACACCCATTATTCCTCAACTTTCTTTCCGCATACCATCACTCCGCATACTTTCATTACAAAAGTACCATGACTCCGCAATGCCATTATAACACATGACATTACATTTTGTATGCTTTTACCACGCATACATTTACAACGAAATTCGTAGAAAATGCATGAATGGTAAAAGCATGTTTTTTTATGTTTGGATAAGGTAAGTATGGGTATAGGGGTATATGTTTTGGGGTACTGAGGTATATGTTTTGGGGTGTTTAGGTATTTTAAGGGTTCAGATATAGTTTTGGGTTATGGGGTACAGGGGTAGTTTTAGGGTTTATGGATAGTTATGGGTTTTGGGGTACAGGGGTGTTTTTAGGGTTCAGGGCTAGGTTTGGGTTTTGGGGTATAGGGGTATTTTTAGGGTTCAGGGGTAGGTTTGGGTTTTGGGGTACTGGGGTATTTTAAGGGTTCAGGGGTAGGTTTGGGTTTTGGGGTACAGGGGTATTTTTAGGGTTCAGGGCTAGGTTTGGGTTTTGGGGTACAGGGGTATTTTAGGGTTCAGGGGTAGGTTTGGGTTTTGGGGTACAGGGTTATTTCTAGGTGTCAGGGCTAGGTTTGGGGGTACAGAGGTATTTTTAGGGTTCAGGGGTAGGTTTTTGGTACAGGGGTATTTTGGGGTACAGGGGTAGGTTTGGGGTACAGTGGTATTTTTAGGGTTCAGGGCTAGGTTTGGGTTTTGAGGTACAGGGGTATTTATAGGGTTCAGGGCTAGGTTTGGGTTTTGGGGTACAGGGGTATTTTTAGGGTTTAGGGATAGGTTTATGTTTTGGGGTACAGGGTATATTTATAGGGTTAAGATCGGTTAGTGTTTAAGGGTGTTGGGGTATTTTAAGGAGTAAGGGTGGGTTATGATTATGGGGTGCAGGGGTATTTAAAGGGAGCAGGGTGGGATTAGCACACAATATGAGACAAGGCATGAAAGGCGGAACGTACCACACTCCCCCAGCGTTTGTCACACCCACAGTACAACGCAGACACGCCCACAAGGGACTACTTTGCTGGAAGGTTCTTGAACCTTTTAAATGTATATGGTGGGCGTCTGCATAGCCTATGTCCTTCTGGGGTACAGTGGTATTTTTAGGGTTCAGGGCTAGGTTTGGGTTTTGGGGTACAGGAGTATTTTTAGGGTTCAGGGGTAGGTTTGGGTTTTGAGGTACAGGGGTATTTATAGGGGTCAGGGCTAGGTTTGGGTATTGGGCTACAGGGCTTTTAGGGTTTAGGGATAGGTTTGTGTTTTGGGGTACAGGGTATATTTATAGGGTTAAGATGGGTTAGTGTTTAAGGGTGTTGGGGTATTTTAAGGAGTAAGGCTGGGTTATGATTATGGGGTGCAGGGGTATTTAAAGGGAGCAGGGTGGGATTAGCACACAATATGAGACATGGCATGAAGGGTGGAACGTACCACACGCCCCCAGCGTTTGTCACACCCACAGCACAACGCAGACACGCCCACAAGGGACTACTTTGCTGGAAGGTTCTTGAACCTTTTAAATGTATATGGTGGGTGTCTGCATAGCCTATGTCCCTCTGCTGAAACTGCCCTTTCCAACACTGTATTGGGTGTTGTGATTTGTGCTGTGGTTCCTGAGATTACCCGCCTCAAAGGTTTGGGCTCTCTCTTTATTATATTAGTATGGACATATGTGTGTGTGTGTGTGTGTGTGTGTGTATATATCTATGTGTATATTATATATGTTTTTTAAAATTATCAATTTTTAAAAACATTTATATATAAATATATATATATATATATACACACACACACACACACATATATATATATATATATATATATATATATATATATATATATATTTATCATTAAATACACGGCTGCCCAGCCGTGGGAGGCTGCACTATTTTCTTGACACAGGGAAGGCTGCACGGTATGAGGAACTTTACCGCCACCGCGAGTAGCACTGCGATGGAGAGGCAATTAACCAGTGTGGCATAGGGGGGTCCACTAAAGACCAAAATAATGCTTTTTAAATGAAGAACACACGGAACCCACTGTGGCTAAGACTTTGCTTCAATTGGGACTCTGTGTCCCAACATGCACTGTACTAAACTCCACTGCGGGTCTTTGCATGTACTTAAAACGGATGATTGAAGCCATCTGTGCTGTAATTCCAAGCTGTCCTGGAGGAAGAAGCTGTTGCTTCGAAACGCGTCGACACAGAACTTTAACCCCGTATGAAGATGCTGGTTCTCTGAATTAATTGAGCCTGAGGGCGCTGTAATCGCAGTGGAGTGCGCCTTCAAAACCCCCGGGGCTTTGTTAGGAAATATATATAGATATATTTTTTTAATTAACCCTTTACACCCTAAAAACTAAACCCACCCTGATCCCTTAATATACCCCAGCACCCCAAATTCCTAACCCACCCTTACCCCTAAAAAACTCTAATACCCCTTAAAATTCACCTGTCCCCCAAAACCCAAACAAACCCTTAACCCTAAAAATACCCCTGCACCCCAAAGGCTAAACCCACCCTGACCCCTAAAAATACCCCTGCAGCCCAAAACCTAAATCCACCCTCAATCTTAAAAATACCTTCTTTGCCCCAAAACCTAAACCCCCCCTAAATCCTAAAAATGCCCCTGTACCCCAAAACCTTAATACCCCTAAACCCTAAAAAATCCCTCGGCACCCCAAAACCCAAATCCATCTTGAACCCTAAAATTACCCCCTGCACCCTAAAACCTAAACTTACCCTGAACCCTAAAATATCTCCTGCACCCCAAAACCCAAACCCACCTTAAAAATGCCCCTGTACCCCAAAAACGAAATACCCCTAAACCCTAAAAATTCCCCAAAACCCACCCTGAACCCTATTGAAACCCATTTACCCCAAAATCTAAACTCAAATTGAGCCCTAAAACTATCTCCCGCACCCTAAAACCCAAACCCACCCTGAACCCTAAAAATGCCCCTGTACCCCAAAACCTAAATACCTCTAAACCGTAGAAATACAATGTGCACCCCAAATCCCAAACCCTCCCTGAACCCTAATAAACCCCCCTGTACCCCACAATCTAAACTCACCCTGAACCCTAAAAATATCTCCTGCACCCCTAAACCACCCTAAAAATGCCCCTGTCCCCAAAAACGAAATACCCCTAAACCCTAAAAATGCCCCATCACCCCAAACCCACCCTGAACCCTAATACCCCTGCACCCCAAAACCTCAACTCACCCTGAACCCTAAAAATATCTCCTGCACCCCAAAACATATACCCCTACACCCCAAACTAAAAGCATTTACATATCTTAAACTTAAAAATATCAAAAAAATATGATTTTACCATACATGCCCTTACAACGAATTTCGTTGTAAAAGCATGCGTGGTAAAAGCATATAAAATGTAATATCATGCGTTATTATGGTTTTGCGGGGTAATGGTACTTTCGTTATAAAGGTATGCGGAGTGATGGTATGCAGGTTAATAGTTTAGTTGTAAAGGTTGATTACCGTTGTGATGTCATAGCAAGGAGTTATGACTTTCAGAAACTGAAATAAACTCTAGACCATGTATTTTGTACGTTCGTTTTGGGAAGATATTACAAAGTTGATAAGTATACGTACCTACTTGTATTAGGCATTTGTTATTTTATAAGCTCCCCCTCACCTTGCAGACTTCTTGCAATAGTTTGTTATTGTTGCATTTTTGTGCCACAAGGTTTACACCTGACTATACAGGAATGTGACTGTGAATTGAAAATTGAGCTTCCTTGGAGAGGTAATGAATTTGCTTGCGCTTTTGCAACTATTTAACATATTTTTTTAAAGTAGGATGTTTTTAAATATGACACTGATAGAAGCATGCTCATCTTCTGAGCACTGGTATGTTACTACAATCTGATCTAAGTTGATCTACCATATGCAGGGTTCCGTGGGAAACAGTTACTAGTTGTCCATCCAAGATGGCCGCCTACTAATGTGCTTGGCATGTGTGAAAGCACCCTAACATAGGCACTGAGTTTGTCTTAGTTTTACTTGTTTAAATAGGTTTTTTGCAGCTGGTAAAATATTGGAATAAGGATTTTTTTACTATAAAATATTTATTGTGAATATTGGATGTGCTTTTGATCACAGGTTCATGATGTAAAACTATCTGTTTTTGAAGGGAGGTTGGCTTTTCAGCTCTGAGGACTTTATTAATGGTGAACCTGACAGTTCTTCGCTCTACTAAAAGCTAGAGATGCTCCTTTAGAGTCAAGCAGTTTGTGATCCTGGTTCTTGATGTTGAAGTAAAGTGCAATATTAATAAATATGCAATTTGGATTTGTATCTCTGAAAAAGTATGCATTTTCTGCTGAATTCAAGCTTTTTTTCAGCTAGTAGAAGAATCTTGCACAGATGTAAAAACTATATTTCATGCTGCGAACACTCCTAATCTGACTTTCCGATTGCAAAAATTTTTCTGCAATGTATGAATACCATTTTAAGAGTCTGTACTTTTTTACTGACTCCTAAAATGGGACTGCGACTGGGTGTATATTTGTCATTTTAAGGGACATTTTGTGGACTTTCCTATAAGATATCCAATTGAAATGGACTTTATCAATTTTTTTCCGTTTACAGCCATTACAAAGTTGCAAACCTCAAAGATGGGGTGGTATCCCTTTTGCAAAAGAGTATGGGTCCCCATTTAACCCCTTATCTTTTGTGAAAGTTTTAAGAGTGAGTAGATAGTGGTCCAGATAATCACTGCCATCTCCCACTGAAACTTTTTAAGAACCCTATTTGTTAATGCAGTTCAGTTTCCTTAAAGAAAAGCAGGCTGCATCTGCAAAAAAAAAGTATTCTTATTTCAAACAGTAGCACATGGTTGACTAATGGCCACCACATGCCACCATCCCCATAATTGTGGCCAGTCAGAGTGCGTCGCAATGTGCAACTAATCTCATAAATATTAATGAGGTAGGCAAGATTGAGACCTACTCCAACTTAGCATTTTGTGAACTAACCTATTAGTATGTAAACAAGTTCATATAAATCAACACTGGTATCAAACTGCGAGCAGATTTTGCAGCCAGTGTTACTGCATCGCTGGGCCGTAGTCACATACTCTGTAGCAGTGCATTTCAGCAAAACTCATGAGAAGCGGCTGAGATTTATTGGGATTCACAACATTACGTACTCTGCATGGTCGTTGAATCTGTGGGGTAAAGTACAGTGGGGCTTAACTGGTCCTCTGCTCCATCTCTGTCACTTCACTTTCTCCATCTCAAGATTAATTATGTTCCATTTATCTGTATTTTGTTTCCTTCTGTCTAAACTTTCTTTTTCTTTATCTCCCTGTGCTTTTCTTTTTTCTATTGGAGTCCTTCTTTTTCTTGATTTCATTCCGTGACCTGTTCTCCATATCTCTGTATTTTTCTTTGTCCTTGTATCCATTCTTTCTCCACCTCTCTGATTTCCTTCTTTTTATCTACATCACTTGTCCTAGCTCTGTCTCTGTTATCCCTTCTTTTCTCCTTCTCAGTTTATCCCTTCCCTAACTTTGTCTGTATCTAGCCCTTCCCTTTCTTCATGTCCATTTTCCTTATCTGTCCAGCTATCTCATTTTTTGCCATTCTCCCTTTTCTATGCATCTCTATTCCTTCTCCTTTTCTGACTGTCCGTTTGGTCCACCTGTAAAGTACAGTCATTCACCTTCTGTCCCTCAGCGTTGCTTCTAGTTCTCTCAATTTCTTTCCCAGCCTATCTAACCATTCACTTTCCCAAGAACCCTCTTCTTTAACCTTCATATTTTTCATCTGCTCACATATTCAGTCCTTCTCTTTATTCTTCTCTGTCTAGTCTTTCTTTTTATCCAACGCACTTAATCACTGCATTTTGTCTATCTCTATTCTGTATTTCCCTTCTCTCTCTATTCCATCTTTTTCTAGCTCTCCCAGTCCCTACGTTTATCCATCTGTATTTCATTTTTTATTATCTATCCTTACCTTTTCCAATTTGGAAATCTCGAAATCCTTACATTGTGTCCATCTCTCATTATCTTTCCCCGTTGCTGTCCACTCCTTTTTTCCCTGCTCAATACTTTCCTTTTATTACTCCATCTGCACCTGATCTTTCTCTTTCTCCAACACTTTTTTCTTTCTTAATCATTTCTTTCTCTTGCTGCACTTCCATCTTCGTCTTCTTCTGCACGCCATGTAAACTCCTCTTTCACTCTCCTACTTTCTGAAGCTCTTCTTTTCGTCTATCCCAACACATTGGTTGTTTCAGTCGCCACTGCTCCGTATTCCTTTCTTGTTCTGCCCTGCAGTCTATCCACGTACTATTCTTTGTCTTATTGATTTTCTGTATATCCCTACTCTGATCTTTATCTTTTATCGCTGTGTTCCTTCCTATCAACCTAAACGTCTCCTCTTTATATGGCTATCCCTTCTTTTTCTAATTTATCTGACTCTTTTCTCACATCTCTGTTCCCAATCGCTCTCCCTTTCTCATTTGCGTTTCTTTTTGCCCTGCCTTCCTTCATTATGCATTTCTCTTACCTTTTTTCTTTTCTTTAGCCATTCTCTCTGCTCTTTCTTTGTATGCTTTCTCGTGTTTCTTTGTTTTCTGTTTTTTTCTCTTGATTCACACCTCATTCACTTTGCTTTGTATTGGCTTTGTGTCCCTGTCGCCTTCCTTGCCCTTGCCTGTGTTGCTTATCAAACCATCTTTACCCCACTCTGCCCTCTCAAATATCACACCTACTCGAGCTGCCTATTTCAACCTGTCTGCAATCATGTTTGTGCAGTTAGATTTTATGTCACTGCACAGGTTTAACCCCTTATTTCAGGTTAACCTACTAAATTATCTTTCATCCCCAAAGCAGATGGCATCAACAGGATGAACATATTTTCTTAACTTAAGCCTTGGTTAGTTTCCATTCTCTTCAGTGTGGTGATTTCTCTTTTCTCACTCTCCGCTTATTTACCCCAACCTCCTCCATATCACCTTTTCTATGGTATTCAGGCCTCCCCTTTCCATAGTTTCACTATCCTTCCTAAATGTTTCGTTTTTTCATTCCCTGATCACACTTTTCTCTCCTGTGTGTCCACCTCAATCCCTCCACTCTGGTTGCGATTCCCTACACCCCACTTTCGCATCCCCTCCTTTCTCCCTTTTGTCACTGTTTTTACGTCTTTCTCTTCCTCCTTCTTTCCCCCTTTGCTGCCAATCTCTCTCAAAGTCTGTTACTGAAAAATACGTTCAAGTCTCCAAAAAGGAGTGCTGGTGCGCCTCACCTGTAACCACTGGCCAGAATTATGCAGTGCTTCAGCTATGCAAATAAATGCTGCGGTTCCACCAGTTCTGGAATTGTGGAGTGTGTTGGTCTGGCACCGGTAGTCAACTGCCTATTGTTGGCCTAGACAGATCAAATAGCCTTAATCCCCAATCCCTACTAATAATATAAAGAGACAGCCTAAACCTTTGAGGTGGGTATACTCAAAAAGTACAGCACCAATCACAACACCCAATACAGCGTTGGAAAGGGCAGTTGCAGCAGAAGGACATAGGCTATGCAGACGCCCTCCATATACATTTAAAAGGTAAAAGAACCGTGCCAGCAAAGTAGTCCCTTGTGGGCGTGTCTGCGTTGTGCTGTGGGCGTGTGCTGGGGCGTGACAAACGCTGGGGGCGTGTGGTATGTTCCGCCTTTCATGCCATGTCTTTTATCGTGTGCTAATCCCACCCTGCTCCCTTTAAATACTCCTGCACCCCATATTCATAACCCACCCGTACTCCTTAAAATACCCCAACACCTTTAAACACTCACCCATCTTAACCCTATAAATATACCCTGCACCCCAAAACCCAAACCTATCCCTAAACCCTAAAAAAACCCCTGTACCCCAAAAGCCAAACCCAGCCCTGAACCCTATAAATACCCCTGTACCTCAAAACCCAAACCTAGCCCTGAACCCTAAAAATACCCCTGTACCCCAAAACCCAAACCTACCCCTGAACCCTAAAATACCCCTGTACCCCAAAACCCAAACCTAGCCCTGAACCCTTAAAATACCCCTGTATCCCAAAACCCAAACCTACCTCTGAACCCTAAAAATACCCCTGTACCCCAAAACCCAAACATAGCCCTGAACCCTTAAAATACCCCTGTATCCCAAAACCCAAATCTACCTCTGAACCCTAAAAAAACGCCTGTACCCCAAAACCCAAACCTAGCCCTGAACCATAAAAATAACCCTGTTCCCCGAAACCCAAACCTACCCCTGAACCCTAAAATACCCCTGTACCCCAAAACCCAAACCTAGCCCTGAACCCTAAAAATACCCCTATACCCCAAAACCCAAACCTAGCCCTGAACCCTTAAAATACCCCTGTAACCGAAAACCCAAACCTACCGCTGAACCCTAAAAATACTCCTATACCCTAAACTCCAAACCTAGCCCTGAACCCTTAAAATACCCCTGTACCCGAAAACCCAAACCTACCGCTGAACCCCAAAAATACTCCTATACCCCAAAATCCAAACCTAGCCCTGAACCCTAAAAATACCCCTGTACCCCAAAACCCAAATCTACCCCTGAACCATAAAATACCCCTGTACCCCAAAACCCAAACCTAGCCCTGAACCCTTAAAATGCCCCTGTACCCCAACACCCAAACCTACCTCTGAACCCTAAAAATACCCCTGTACCCCAAAACCCAAACCTAGCCCTGAACCCTTAAAATACCCCTGTACCCCAAAACCCAAACCTACCTCTGAACCCTAAAAATACCCCTGTACCCCAAAACCCAAACTTAGCCCTGAACCATAAAAATAACCCTGTTCCCCAAAACCCAAACCTACCCCTGAACCCTAAAATACCCCTGTACCCCAAAACCCAAACCTACCCCTGAACCCTAAAAATACCCCTGTACCCCAAAACCCAAACTTAGCCCTGAACCCTTAAAATACCACTGTACCCGAAAACCCAAACCTACCGCTGAACCTTAAAAAGACTCCTATACCCCAAAATCCAAACCTAGCCCTGAACCCTAAAAATACCCCTGTACCCAAAAACCCATACCTATCCCTAAACCCTAAAACTACCCCTGTATCCCATAACCCTAAACTATATCTGAACCCTTAAAATACCCAAACACCCCAAAACATATACCTCAGTACCCCAAAACATATACCCCTATACCCATACTTACCTTATCCAAACATTTAAAAAAAACATGCTTTTACCATTCATGCATTTAGAACGAATTTCGTGGTAATTGTATGCGTGGTAAAAGCATATAAAATGTAATGCCATGTGTTATAATGGCATTGCGGAGTCATGGTACTTTCGTAATGAAAGTATGCAGAGTGATGGTATGCGGAAAGAAAGTTGCAGAATAATGGGTGTTTACCCTCCCCCGATAAGTACATTGGTGGCACGGTGGCCCACATCTCCAGCAACATACTCGTATTTTTTCACCACCGATTTGAAAAATGCACAGGTCTCTCTCATTGATGGCCAGCACCGACATACACTTTTAGACACACCTCTCGCCACAAGTTCTAGAATTGCGAACTTTAGAGCTGGGGAGCTACGTTCGAATCTCGGCATCAGCTCAACATCCTGTGATTCCAGGCAAATCGCTTTGTCTCCCCGTGCCTACCACAAATGAATGTGTTCTTCTGTAATGTAAATTGTGCTCATGCCATGTTGTGGAGTTCGCTCTATACAATATTGCAAGGAAAAATAAAGTAGGGAAACTCGAGTTCACACACTACTGAACGCGCACTCTTAAGTGCATCAGCAGTTCACTGTGAATCGGAGCGTTTTACAGGCCTGTCACAGATAAGAAATGCTATCAAAACGAAATCCTACAAAACAATATACTCCTGGCCGGCAGCAATTCATACCCGGACAACGTTGGGACGGGCTGCTAGTGTGGTGTATAAATGAATACATATGTCCAGTGTGTGCTACTAGTGGCCAGGGAAGACATCTTCTGCAAACAGGAAGACACTTACCCTTCAAATATGGAGGATGCATGTGAGGGCGCCCTCTGCAATGTGTCCTGGTTCAACTCATGACTCATTGATAATGCACACCAGCTGCCTGCAAGAAATGTAAACACAACAACGTACACGGATGTCGATAAGCATCAGTCACGTCACGCTCTCTCTCTCTTTCTCTCTCTCAGGACAAGTCTTTTTATGCATGCAATTGTGAGATTAGAACAACACCAATGCAGCATTTGCACACATCACTGGAGGATAAATAACATAAAGTGTGCTGACCCTTGTGCCCCCCTTGTGTGGCACTCATGTGATGAAGTAGCAGTCCCCCCAACCAGAAACATGGCATTACACCACATCTTCTGCAAAATCCATTCACACGCCCCTGCACATACACTCTAAACTGTGTAACACTCTATCATGCACGCGTTCCTTACAGAGAGTTCATATTAAAGTGTACACATCTTCCTGAAGCTCCTGTGTGTATATGTTATGTGGGGTTATTTCATGAGACCTGCTGATTATGTTGCTCCTGTTAGCAATGCGTGCTCCGAGATACTTCCATTGGCACAGATACAACAACGAAAACCCAGAATATCAACTCACTGCGCAGAAAGGATGGTTTCAGTGTTTGCATGTCACTTGAGTCTTTACCAAAAGGGGGAGTTTGTCCTGTCGCAAACCGGAAATGATGGCAATACTTTCATCTGCTCCCACAACTTGGGCTTGGGGATTCTTGGCCTGGAATATGGCTTTTTAGAGAGCTCAATACTGATGTAAACATATATTAAAGGCACCTGCGTCTACCAGTGCGGGGTTTTCAGTGGGTAATATTTGAAATGTAGAATAGTTTGTAGTACGATAAGGAGTCAAATATTCAAGCACCTTGTCTGTTGTTTGCTATAAAGACGTGTTTTGTCTGTAAGGGTCTAATTTCCTTGCAATGTTCGAATAGTGTGCACAGATTTACCTCTTTTAATGTATTTGGCTATTTTGTAAGGTACTGCGTAGCACATACATTCAGCATCAAAGCATCAGTGGGAAAAGGGATAAAAAGATATCAAAAAACAAAAGTTGTATATGTCCTCTGCTAATAAAAGAAATACACCCAGGATTCTAGGATAAGAGATAACTTCACTGAAAAGCCAGAGTCATGCGATCTAGCTTGCCATAGTAAGTTGCATGAAAACCTTTAAACGTAGCTTAGTCAGAAGTAAATCAGACCTAGGCATCTGACTAATTGGCTTCTGATATGCGGCAAAGATCAGGAAAGTGGGGAGTGTCTTGTCTAGTACAGTTTAAAGATTGTTCTAAGCCTTGTGAAACTCTGCCTGAGACTTAAAGCAAAATGTAAGGTGTTCAGGTGAGTTGAGCCTCCTTCTCTGCTGCATTGTTTCATCTTTAGTTTCTAGATCCTAAGAGCAGGCTGGGGGAAGACAGAGTGAGTGAAGGAGGAAAAACGTAGGTGTTAACATTCAGGAGTAATTTCATTTTCTTGACTCCGGACTTCTGACATCAACGAGCGCTGATCTGTACCACCAACGAGTAATTCCGGCCATCTTACAGAGGCGAATAAGGACTTCGAATTGGAGGTGTAATTGTGTATGCCCGAATGATATACATGTAATTCTGATAAACTTCTCCTGCCCAGCATACTGGTGTCCTGGAATCTGCCCCTTCGTTGGCTTCCGATGTCGTTACTAGGCTTTGGTGAGAAAATGTCTTTGAAAATGGCAAAAAAAAACTGTAGCTGCAGGATGGAACTTAATTCGAAAAATGTAACTGAAACTGATATTGCTGTATGAGCAGACTAGAAGAAAAGACAGATTTTGCACCGGTACACTGAAACTACCTGTGTTATATTTGCCCATGCCCCCTGGATTGGAAGACAAGCTAACATTTGGCCTGGCGGTATGTTTTCAACGCAGAGACCTATTCTGGCAGGTCGAAAGGGCTGCCAATTAGATTGCTGCTGTTTCAGCGATCTAATTAGCCACTCTTACAACTAATCAGAATAGGGTTCTGTTTTAGGATCACTGTGATAATCTCTGGCAGGTAGTCAGAATAGCTGTGCACAATCTATTTGCAAAAAAAGCATGTGGGTCTCTTTTGCTTGCATTTTTTTTAGCAGTCTCTGGTAAGTATATGCGGATTGCCAAGAAGGCAGATTCACCATGGAATTCATTTCTGCTTGATGTGGAATTTAAAAAAAACAGTCCTATTAGTGAATTCCTCCAGATTGTCTCAAATGCCAACATAGCAACAAATTCTAGAATTGAATGCTGCCTTTTCATTAGTCCGCGGTTGTACTTTCTGCAAACAAGGCATTTGTAAGTGTCAGCCTTCGATCCATCTTGTCATCGAAGGAGAATTCAGTCTGCCTTCTCAGCTCGTCTTGGACTGGACGATATGACCTCTCAGCCATCCTCTTGCGCTAAAGTGAATGGTGACAGTTTTGTTCCTTCATCTTGTGTTCCAGGTGGATTATCAAGGTACAGGAATGGTGCTAAGAAACAGAAGCATGAATAGATCCCTACAGAAAAGATAACAAGCATTGTTGAGAGCTATTGGCTTTGGCAGTGTTTATAGCCTTGTTGTACAGCAGCGCAGATGCTTTGCAGTGTTGCTTAAACTATTTTTAGAAAGTAGTATGACGTATTCGGGGCTAGTGCACTTTTTTTTAAAAAGGGCATTAGCCCTGATTGCATCATAGCCCTTTAAAAAAATTCTTTTTAGCCATTCTGCACACCATGAACAAAAGGCAGTGGCAGTCAGTAGTTTTAAAGCCCAGACCTATTGGCATTGCCAATACTTGTCAGGTCTCGATACAACACCCCTGTGATTCTGAGCAAACCCTTTACTATCCCTGTGCTTTAAAGAGAAACACATTCAGACATTTGGCAAAACACCCTATCACATAAAGCAAGCAATTGCATCCATGTCCAAGAATTAATGAAAATAAATTTGAAAGCAGACAACATCTGTTGTCACAATAAACATTCATTTCAAAGGAGAAAGGGGCTTCTTTGAAGTAAATATAGCATCGTAAAACATTGCTAAAATGGGAAAAGATTAAACAAAGATGATCAGGAAGAAGTAAAAATAAAAGTAATATTTCAATCATGGTGTGGTCAGCAGAAGGACAGCAATCAAGCTGAAGCAATCAGTACTTGTCCATGTGGAGTGGTGTGGCTCACTGGTTAGAGGCGGCAGACCCGGGAGCAGAAGTCGGCCGGGACCAGGGTTCAATTCCCGACGCGGCAGGGTCGTGGACTTTGGTCAGCGGACTCGATAATTCTCGCTTCGGTGCCTACTCTAATCAGGGGTCCCACTCGGCAACTCTGGGCATCAGCTTGCCTAATCTCCACAACGGCCCCTCCAACGCCGGGGATGCTTGGCTCCACCATGGGGACTCCCAGCAGGGACCATCCCACAGGGAAAGCCAGGACGGGTTCCCCAGCGTCACACAGCACCAGGAAACCTCCGGGTAACAGTGCGCTTTACAAGCTCAAACATAATAATAATGCTCCAGCTGAAAGAAGAGGAAGTGAAGCCAGCACACGTTGGCCAATTAGAAGGCAACAGATAAGAATAATGAAGCCAACAAATATTAAACATTGGGGCTGCAAGCCCCTGCTATGCAATATCTCTAGCATGCAAGAGCACATGCAGGATATATGCTGTGGCAGGCGAGATCTAATAAGCAAGAGTGCATGCAGCGCACACGCTTTCACAGACGAGACCCGAAAAGCTAGAGCCAGATAAAAACCTCAGTGTTAATACTGCTTAGCATCTGGACCATGCAGGCATTTTAGAAAAGTGAAAGTTCAAATCAGGCACCAAGAACAACATCCAGAGCAGCAAACAGAATGGCAGGAACAGGCATTGCTTTTTGACACTCTGAAGCCCGCCTAATGCCTTCCTTTTCAAATGCATATGCATGAGTTGATCTGAAAGGGAAAAAAAGCCATATTAGGGTAGAAGTTGCATCAGGAAAACAGACAACATCCATTTTTGTTGATAAGTACTTTTCTGATGCACACCAGGCTACCATGCACACCATGCTACAGATGTAATATAATGGAAATGAAACCCCCATGAAGAGCAAAACACCCAGGAAAAACTCAGAGGAGCACCGTGAGGCGTGTCTCTGTGGGATATCAAAGGTAATGCAAGGGCATAGGAATGAGTAGTTTGTGAAGGAGTTGTTGCAAGATGGGGGTAATGGTGGAAGAAAACTAAAGCAGTTATCCCTAGTATATGTTGACAAACAAGCTAAGAAATGAGTCACCCTACTCAGGGGTGCCTCAATGGCCAGGCCCAACTAGGCCGAACCAGTTTGGGGCTGCGTGTGTTCTCGATTAGAGGGTGCATGGCACCGGGGAGCTGGACTGTTCCTATTGCAGCAGGTACATGGCTGGTTTTCTAATGGCTTGTCCCTGTCTCAGGTGGGCAAAAAACGATGGACTGAAAAGTAGCCTCGAGCAATTACTATTGGCAGAGCTTAATTCAAGAATCCACCCGCCACTTTCCGATTTCCTCGCGCTGTCAGCGCAGTCCTATTAGGAAACCTGTTTGGGTATATCCTAAAGAAATAGAAACATGCCCCCAGAAAAAATGCATTGTTTTGACATGTTTGCTGCCATCCTCCTGTGCCCTTGGCCCCACCGAACCTGCTGGTGGAATAAACGGTAAACAACTTAAAAAGTGGAAGAAAAACGATCCAGCGCCCGGCATAAAGGAATAATGAGTGTGTTTAGTGTTGGGAATCAAATGGAAAGTCTGCCAACGCATTGAATTTCAGGTGATTGTTTATGAAAGCAAACAGGGGGCGCCGCGTCGAAGGTGACCTCCTGGCTGCGCTGATTGCACGCAGGGCGGTGATTTTGCCAAGTGTGTAATTTTCTATATTCCAGCTCATCAGAGGCACATTATTATTAAAGAATGTTGTTATCTCTGTCCTTACGTGTTCCTGGACCAGCATAAAAGGCCTCCCAGACACTTCATCAGGAAATGGATGACAGCAATTTTCGGACCAGATTTCATTAGCGGCGCTCGGCCATGTTTGCAGCTACTCGTCTTTCTTCTGCGCCTTTAAAAAAATTAGAATAATATTATAAAAAAAGGCCTTTTATTCGTTAATGCATTTCCCAGTGTGGGGTTTGAGGCTATGCAGTTCATTGTTTTGGCACACGAGGGTGCTGGAATTCGCCGGGCGGGCCTGTTGGGGGACGCAGATTGTGCGCATTTTCATGTTTTTTCATCTCAAGATAATATCGTTGCGATTCCTACACATTTGTTGGACAACAGATTCGGGAGATGTAAAGCGGGACATTTAAGGAATTTTACGAATATGTCAGAGAGCTTTGGAAGAGAAAGGAATCTATGCATCACGCGGACCCAGTCCTATTTAATAAAGAGCCGAAGACGACATCTTTACATAACTTCTGATCTCGAGGCAGTCAGGTTCATTTCTTCCCCAAGTTCCATCTACCTCACCAATCACTCCTTAAAGGGGTCGGCACCAAGCCTCTGCAAGGTGGCATGACTGGGGGAGTTAGCAGTGGCTAAGCAAGGGGGATGGGAGACGGGACGCATCACAAGTTTTTTGGGGCGGCGGGTTCCCCCCTCTTACCTGTGGCCGTCACAGGAATCGCCAACAACCCCTCCCTTACATGCGGCCGCCGGGCGACAAACGCATGGACCCCCACAGGCGGTACAGCGTCTAGCTACCCCACTGGGAGTTTGTCACACCTGACATATATCTGCTTGCCTTACACCCAGTGTCTTGTTAGCCGTTCAGAAGGACAGGGTCATTTGATTCCATACGGGACCCCCTTCGCAACTGGTGTTATTGACCTCAATCAATCAGTCAATCAATTGGTCAGGGTTCTTGTAGAGTCTGGCTAATCACCTCTGCTTTAGGGTCTCAAGGCGCTGGGGGGTGGTTCTGCAGTTCAGTTGAAGAGCCAGGTCTCGAGGTCCTGCCTGAATTGAGGCAGTGAGGGTGATTGCCTGAGATGTATAGGAGGAGAGTTCCAGGTCTTTGCGGTGAAGTAGGAGAATGATCTACCTCTGGCTGTGGCCTAGTTGGTCCGTGGGATGGTAGCCAGGGCCAGGGCGGCGGAGCAGAGGTGTCTTGTGGGAGTGTTGAAGGAGAGGCGGTGGTTGAGGTATTCAGGTCCGATGTTGTGGAGGGCCTTGTAGGTGTGTGTGAGGAGCTTAAAGGTGATTCTTTTGTTGATCGGGAGCCAGTAGAGGTTTTTCAGGTGATCAACTTTGTGGCTGCAGGAGGGGATATCCAGGATCAGTCACAAGAATCTCACTGCGGTGTTTTCTTTGCAATTTCTAACTCTATCTTTCTCCGACTCTGAGTTGCGCACAGTTTCTGGCTTACTGAGCAAGTCTACACACTAAGCAAAATAACAATACCTCCAATTTTGTTAAGAGGCCAAAGTGGTGTATTCTACAGCAAAAATTGCCCAAAAGAGCCCTATTTATAATATTCAGCGGAATACAGTGGTAACACCCGGCATTACCATTGTATTTGTAGGATTTGTGAAAATGATGGGAAATAGTTTGTGATGGAATGCTTGCCACCTGTAATTTCAGCTTCTTTTAAAACAGCTGGTTTCTACCAGATCGTTAGCTAATGGTAATATTCTGCATTTAGTAGCAGCAATGACTACATGCAACGCATCCGCAATAAAGCATGGTGACCTGATTGCAGCACATTTTACCACTTCTCCGACATACTGGCATCCTGTAAACAAGGTTATTGATTGTCTGTAAGGTGAAGGATGATCCGGATACTCATGGGAACTCATGGAACACCTCCGTTTTTAGTGAGACCGTGATTTCTGTGCAGTGAGTAGGGCAGTGTGTGTTCTGTTCAAGTAATTTGCCACAACCACTTACAATTTTAAAAGCTTACCAGAACACCTATGATTGCTGCAGAGCACCCTCTGCTTAAGTGTTGCTTTAATGCTCAGTGCAAATTGCAATTTGCACACCATCCAATTGTGGTACACATTACTAACAATTATTCCCTACTCGAGGAGCACAAGCAAATTTAGACCTGTTTCAGCTTTATTAGGCCTCCTCAGGGAGGTATAGCGTATATCCTATGGCAGAGCAAGCAAGGGACTCGCATCTTGGCATACCCTTGGCCACTTGCTGTGTGCTCCAGATGTAGATCTCATTCTCACGGTGCCACTGGAACCAAGCTGCACCTGACTGAAGTAGCCCAAATAGGCTGAAACTGATCTTGGATTGCTTGTGCTCTAGTTCTGAGAGAACCTGGCTTGGCAGTTCTGATAGGAATGTTCCTGTTGAAGGAGGAACAAGGCTGATTTGCATATGGCTAGGTCTCATTTCAGGTAGCATGGTGGGGGGGGGGAAATGTTGGCTGGAATGCTACCCTTAGCGATTGCCAGTGGTTATACAAATAACAAGCATTCCTCCCATCACCATTTATCTGTTGCATCCTGACTTAATGATATTTTTCATTGCTGATGATTCTGGGCAAAGGTTGTAACTGAACCAGTGATACTGATTCACTTTAATACTCAACCACTGCTGCTACTAAGCCACTGAAGATATTAGGACACTGAGATACTTACGATGATGAGCCTTATATGCTATTGAATCTTTAATAACACATATAAATGGCTACACCCAACCACTGTCAGGCAGTGATACTGATCCTCTGATGATACTGACACATTGATGATACAAAGCTATTGAGGATAAAGAGCGACAAAATATAATTCACTACACAACTATTGATGAGACTCAACGTCTTATTATATTCAGACACCTGGGATACCTTGGCACAGATGAAAATTAATGCTTTGAAGTTACTGAGCTACTAATGCCTCTGAACCCTTACTGCTGAGTCAACCAGTTAATTTGAGCTGCTGATGCTCTGATGGTGCTAAGCACTGATCTACTGGTAAAGATAAGACACTCCTGGTAATGAAGCCGGTGACATTGAGCCTATACCAACACTATCATTATACTCCAGGCTAGCAACAAGTCTCCAGTAGACTTCGACAATTTGTTCTTCTGACCTGGCAGTCTCGGAAAACACCATGAATGCTGTACAGATTCTAATGCAGCTCGATTGTGTGCACATTAAGTGTGGGTGATACACCAATGTATCTCGCTGTGTTCCCGAAGAACCCGAAACACTTAGATATTTGCCTTCCATTTTAGCTTGCCACACATGGGGCTATCATTAAAACATCACGAATACTGTATAAAATAGGCAACAGCAGCTTAGTTACTTTGCATCCATCATGTCGAGTAATGCCAATAGAAAGAGTAAAAATGTAACCCTCCGCGAAAATGCAAAAATGCTCATTGCTGATCATTCCTTCAGTAGTGCATTGGGTAAAGTCAACAACCTCCTCCTTTTCCACTTGACAAACAGCTCAGTCTGGCCTGTCATATTTGTATTCTTCCTAACTTTTAGGGAGTTGCCAAAAACCCAATGAGCCAAAATAATTAGGCAAGTGTAAGCCCCTACTTGATGAAGATCTCTGACAGTGGTGGCTTTATGATACAAATGAATATCAAGAAGCTTTGATTCATCTACAAAAGTCAGTGTTATCAGTGCAGGGATAACCACGCCCCCGGGTGGAGCTTAGGTAACAGCCAGGATAATGCAATTAGTTAAACGAGAAAAACACCCGAACTAATGTGCCTAAAGTGAAACACAGATGGCAAGATGAGACCAAGTAAAAATCTGAAGAACCTCCTCCTTTTTATATGTATGACAGATCATTGATTAGAACATTTGTCATTCACAAGACCACTTACCATAACTAAGACGGGAAGACTCAGACTTTCATACTCGGGCACCTGGAAGGCTGCTCCTAGGAACAAAAATACAATTGACAGAAATTGGCAACCACTACTTATTGCACCCACAAATGTTGTTAAAGCCAAATGAACAGCCCCCCCCCCCTCTAAGGTTTGGTGGGCATGATCTGTGGGCGAATGTCACGATGCATTGCAGTTTAGGAAATGATCAGAAGGAGTTTGAAGCATACTGGTTGTATATGAGACCCTTCAGTACTCTCAGAGGCTCACAAGAGGAAGGCGAGGATCGGACTGGCTTTGGAGCAAGATGGACCGAACAAGTGGATCAGAAAGTCAGGATTGCATCATGGCGAGGAAATGTAACCAACAACTGTGCACTCGACCATCTGAGGCTTGGAAGTGCAAAGAAGAACGGGTGTAGAAAACTTGTACTACATGTAAGAGTAAAGAAGGACTTAGGAGGGCAATGACGGGTGCCATCTTGGAGTTTGCATCATATGAACACTAGGATATCGGCAGAAGGCACATAACTGAAGAAACAACCTTACTTCCATGCCTAGCACTAGCAAAAAGCCTCACAAGGCCAAAGAGGAAACCCACATTTTTACTCCCAAAAGAGGGCCATGTTACAGGGAGATTAAGGGGGTATGCAGGTGCACTTCTCATACACACTTTGGGAGATTAATACACCAGACCTGGGCAGGATAGGAATACTTCAAAGCATTGTCAAATAATTTACAGATGAAAATGTCCCCCTGCAGGAGATGCAGTGATATCAACCATGAATGTTACAGGACTTGAAGCGGCTGTGTAGGAAGGCCTCACAGCACTCTGATGTTATTAGAGTATGAGGAGTGGTGCTAATGGTTTTAAACTACTAAGGATACAGTTGGTGCTGATGCAAAATATCTCTGTGGCGAGAAATATTGAGAGGGGACAGCAGGTGATGACCTTAAAAGCATCTTCGCATCATGGATGTCTCCGACCTTAGGCATCCCCTACGAGGCTCATGCAGCAAGAATAAGCTGGCACCACCCAGAGTGATATCGGTTCCCACAATTATCTTAATCTTGAGGGGCGAGTATTTGAGAGGTATGCTCCCAGAGCAAGTAACTCTGTAGGTCAAAATACTACATTCCTGATGATTCTCGTGATACAGGGCACAGAGAATAACAGCAATGCCTTTGCACACAACACACACAGTAATTAGACAGTATTTTCAGTAGTCAAAACAGTTTGTGGAAAGAGCCAGTAAGTAAGACAATCTGATTCAATTCAGGTGTAACAGAAATCGTTGTAGGTTTATTGGTTCCACAACCAGCCGACACATGTTTCGTCGCGTGGGAACAAAATCACTGCGACTCCTCAGGGCTGGGAAAGAAGCACAAGAATATAGACAGGGAACACTTGGTTCACTGTTGTGCATATTTTACAGATATTACAGATACATGCACAAACATCTATTTGTGGGTATGTCCCGTGAGAAAGGTGTCAAACACCTAAATACCAGATCCCATAGTGGAAATAAACTTCCAAACGTGTGAATAAAAGTGGCGGTGGAAGGAAAAGGAAGATGATTTAAGTAAACAGAATTACACAGAACTGGATCACATAGTGCTAGTGTTTTGCACTTGTCTATGCAGTTACATTAGAAAGAAACACAGAATTAAGGATAGAAGATAGAAAGTATCGGCCCACCACACTCAGGCCCGGTGAACAAGGTGTGACATGCACAAATCAGTGCAAGACGTGTGTTTCATTTGTCTGTCGAACATGTGCGCCCCCGACCAGCTGACCACGTGCAACTGGCTACCAGGAACAAGGTACGTTCCTACCTGTTTTGAAGACCTAACATTCTATAGGTCTGAATATTGAGAAAGTTCACGGTCAACTGGAAAAGGAAAATGGAGGGGGGAGAGAGAAAACACTGGGAAGAAGGGAAAAAGCGAGAAACATCATTTGTTGTTGTCCTCTAATTATTGTGTGTCTGTAGATCTACAGACGCCTTTCAGATAAACAGAAAACTCTGCTTGTCCATATTGGCTAACGGGAAAGGAACTAACACAGGGGCAGCTCACCTTTTCATAGGTGATCCTATATGTCCCAGCCGGGTACGTGTTGTGGTAAAAGGAAGCTCTTGTTAGCAAAAGATCCTGTATAAGAACAAGGAAAGACATGTACGTGCCAGAAGACACCTGTGTGTGCATGTCTGTTTACATCGTAATACTTTTAGCACGCTTTCTGTCTTTGAAGCATGAACATCAAACATACCGGTAAGTTGCGTCCAGTATGTTGACTCATGCTGTAAGGTTCCAGAAAAATATATGTTCACGATCCAAGTGTCATATTTCCTTCCACTGCCACTTTTATTCACACGGTTGGAAGTTTATTTCCACTATGGGATCTGGTATTTAGGTGCTTGACACCTTTCTCACGGGACATACCCACAAATAGATGTTTGTGCATGTATCTGTAATATCTGTAAAATATGCACAACAGTGAACCAAGTGTTCCATGTCTATATTCTTGTGCTTCTTTCCCAGCCCTGAGGAGTCGCAGTGATTTTGTTCCCACGCAACGAAACATGTGTTGGCTGGTTGTGGAACCAATAAACCTACAACGATTTCTGTTACACCTGAATTGAATCTGATTGTCTTACTTACTGGCTCTTTCCACAAACTGTTTTGACTACTGAAAATACTGTCTAATTACTGTGTGTGTTGTGTGCAAAGGCATTGCTGTTATCATTTGTTTTGTAAGTTAGTCTACTAACTTAGTTGAGCGGTTAGGGGGGTCTTTTTCGTTCGCCTGCTTGCACCACATTGAACCTGAGAACTAGCATACATTAGCGTCCACACTAGGTAGAGGGCCCTTCAATTTTCTGAAGTACTAAAAACCCCATGCCTGTTTTTTAAGTAACTGGATTCAGATAGGGCAGCCTCCACGCTTTCTTTCTCCACTGTCTCTTTCAATCACAAACCGGATTGATTTAGCGCCCTTTTCCTAATTTACCAATGGATAGAGCCAAGGCAGCTGCTGAACTTTTTGAAAACCTAGCAAAGGGTATGCCCACACACGTCTTGCACTGATTTGTGCATGTCACACATTGTTCACCGGGCCTGAGTGTGGTGGGCCGATACTTTCTATCTTCTATCCTTATTTCTGTGTTCCTTTCTAATGTAACTGCGTATACAAGTAACAAACACTGTTGATGGACCTTTTTAATGTAACTGCGTAGACAAGTGCCAAACACTAGCCCTATGTGATCCATTTCTGTGTAATTCTGTTCACTTAAATCATCTTCCTTTTCCTTCCACCGCCACTTTTATTCACACGGTTGGAAGTTTATTTCCACTATGGGATCTGGTATTTAGGTGCTTGACACCTTTCTCACGGGACATACCGTCCAGAGCCTTAAAGCCACATTCTAACATGAGGCTACTTTCTTACCCCATTCTCTTCCGCCAAGAATCCTGAGGAAGAGAGTTCCAAATTTTTGGGGCAATTCCGTAGAAAGTTCTTTTATAAGATTTCTTTTTTGTAAACTTTTTGGGGTTTCAACAGAATGGAGCTAGTACTACAAGAAGATCTGTTCCCTCCCAAAATAACCAGTTTCTGAGCCAGGTAGCAAGGAGTGTTGCTGTGGTTGATTTTGTACGCCATGCAGGCTATTTTGATTGGGCCCTCGCTTCATATGGTAGGCAGTTCAAGGACTGAAGGGCAGGGGTGATGTGATATTTTTTTGTGCCTGTAATGAGCAGTGCGGCTGCATTCAGGGTAGCCCTCAAAGATGCTACTTTTACTTTTTTTAGAACCACAACAGTAGCTTTCCGTTAGTCAATTTTGGAGATCACGAGTGTTTCAACCGCTATTTTGTGCTTTAATTTCCTTAAGGCGTGGATTTAGTAATGGCCCCTCTAGTAGTGGCGCTGATGTGATCCAGCATGGAGAGGTTATTGTCCTTAACAATACATTTACAATAGTGTGGAATACAATGCGGGCCAGATTGAATATTTCACACTGCTCCCCAGCCAGCACCCACTCATTAAAACTTTCTTAACTGCTTTTGAACCAAAGAGCCCGCTGCCAGCATCAAGGCAAAGGACGTCCCAATGGACCCTCGCAAGAAGGAAAAGGTACCCCCTATGTAAATCCAGGTCCAAGAGGAGGGGGGAACACAACAAGGCCTATGAAGAAACCTCTTACTTGACCTATATTACTTTCTGATGTGGCCTCCTCGGGCTCATTTGTAAAACAGAGCCCCAATATTAGTGTCATACACCAAGATTGATTAAAAAATATATATATTTTATTGTTTTTGCATTTTTTATACGTAAAAAAGTTTTCTTTTCATTATATATATTTTTTATTTCCTGCTATTTCTTGCTTATAAATGTTCATTATTTACAAATACATATAACAGTTATATAGGTAAACAAATAAATGATAATACACACGTGCAATGCTTATTACCTCTTTGTGTGCAATAATTCTATAGCACTTAAACATTTGCTACTAACACATTATTTTGTGTACTTGTAGAGCGCGGTCCTGTCACCCAGAGGGCATCCTGGCGCTTTGAACTTCAGGAGGTTGCACTTTTCACAGCTCAAGCAGTTTTAGGAAAGAGGTGCGTTTTTAACGCTTTCCTGAACGGCAAGTAGTCCCTGTGGCTTCTCAAAGAGAGAGGCAGGGAGTTCCAAAGTTTGGCCGCTGCAACACTAAATGTACAGTAGATTGACATAGACAGTAGATTGCATTTGCATAGATACATAGGTTTTCAATTTCTTCATCTGTAACTGTTATAAGAGCAGAAAAAACGGTAAAACAACCTTAAAATCAAAATACATATAAGTTAGTCACAAAAAAAAACACACTCAACCATCAAATCTTCATTCTCACCTATCGAACCATCTCACCCACACTCACATTCATACACCAAAAAAATCCAGTCATATCAGGGATCCTGCAATTATTGTAAGAGACAGGCTATCCTTTCATCTGTGGTGTGATTGAATCCCATCAATTTCCTCTAGTGTGTCTGTCTCTGGAAGGATTCCCCCATATCGAATTGTGGTAGAAGCACGTTTCGGTGTAACTTAAATTAAACCACCTTCATCAGGACTGAATTTGAGTCATATAAATCTCAAAAAGTGGACGAAGGTTATCTTGGTCTTGTGCGCCAGGGAGAGGTACAGAGACCTGAGAGGAAAGTTAGCTTTCTCAGCAAACCCCAGATGAATTTCGTTTTATCTCTACCGATGAAGGATAAAATCCAGAAATACGTGTCTAAAGATCAACAGCACTAACCTGCACCAACGTTGGTGAAACACTCAGCAAAACTTCAAGTAAGCATGTAAATCGAACTGCATTTACCAGGATGCAAAGGGGTGAACTGTACTGGGAGGTGAAGCAGTGTGCTCCCATCCCCCTTCTGCTTGCCAGAAATTGCATCTTTCTTTGGTTTAGATTATATTCCTAATGATTTGCAGGACAAGGCCACAGAACGTGTAAGGAACCTGTATCAATGTTTCCGCCAAACGCTGTGCTGTTTCTTTCCTATTCAAAAATCTGTTTTTTAGTCAGACAACATCTGTTGTCTGACGTTCTTCTACCAATCTAAGTATGGTAGCATTTATTCTTACTGGTGCCTGCATAAGTTGATTGAGCATCGTATCTTTCAGCAGGTAATGACCCAATGTGTTCTGTCACGCATTGCACGTCCTGACGGCTTTTTCCCGTAAGTTCCAATGGACCCTTACTGTGCCTGCTTCACCAAGGACTAGTGATAGCCCTAGCCTGGCTCGACTTTGAAAAGATATCCATTCCTTCAAGAGAGTGATCTACCTCTAAAGGAACCAACAACGGACCCCTGTCCAATCTTCATAGCAAAGTCCTGAAATCAGAGGTTGTAAAGCAGCTTGGTGTGTTAGTGGAATCCCATTACTTGCGACATTGTCGGCAATCAGGTTTGAGATTACACAACGATATAGAGAGCACTTTAATTGACATGAGAAATAACCTTTTCAAAGCTCTTGCTAGTACCACTTCAATCACTGTTGATTCTGTTGAACCTGTCAGCTGTGTACAATGCACTAGATCATGAAACACTCCTGTTTTGTGTCCCTCAAACGAAGATCACACAGGGAGTGGGGTTTCCGCTCCTAGCCCCTCGTTTTGAGATGGCCCTCCTGTTGCACCTGTGTAAAATCGAGCACGGTGCTAAAAACCTAACTTTTCTGTTACCTTGCTACTGCTACCGTGGCAATGACTATCTCGGTCTCGGTGCCATGATGCCGTTTGGTGTGTACTCCTGCTTCAAATATAAAACAAACAGACACTATACTGAATAGATTAGAATCTTGGTTCAGAGCTCAAGGCATAGCCATTTATACACACACACCACAGAATGCGCAGGATTCCAATCATATTCAGATATGTTTTGTAATGCCTGAGAAATTGAGGAGTCAGTCAGCAATCAAATGCAGTTTTTCTTTTTTTGTTCATATTGCCTACATTAACAGAAATACACAGAACTGGAGTAAGGCTCAATGGGTACTTTTCTTTTGCTTACAACTTGAACTAGGCTGAATGGAAATATGCCACTTGAGACTAGGCATGACATGCCTGCCAAGTTTGCTGTACTTTCATTCAGCCATTGTAATGGCTACATTTAAATATGGGAACTTCCATAGTCAATTTAATAGACGTTTGTTTATATCTTTTGACTCCCAACTTGGCATGTAGGCTGAAATGTGAGCTGCTGTTTTCCCGATGTTTGGTGCAAATTGGTCAATAGAGAGAGAGATAAGTTATCCTTCACAATGCAAAACCGGGTTTTCCTTTGGAGTATTTTTTCGCCCTTAACTAAAACAGATGCACATACGGCCTATGTAATGTATGTTTTGTCGTGGTTCCCAGGACAAGTAATTGTTTGCAGCAGCCTTTCATTTGTGACTTTATGAGAATTGTCACGCTTGCACAAAAACGTGTATACGCAGTATTCACGTAATTGTGCAACCTGAGAAGCAGTGTGTGTCTCTTTTACTGTGAGCCTGTGGTAAAACACCCATCGAGAATCGTATCGCTGAAAAAGTCAAACATTTTTAAAAACTGTTACAGAAAATAATGACAGTCGCGGCTAAGTACATGTACGTTTCCACAGACCTCAGCAATACGCACCTGCAAAGTGCATACAACTGCATTTTAGGATTGGTAGTAATACAAGTCCTCCTACCAAACACGAACCACATTGCCACAGTTTGGAACACGTCCAGATGTGCAACGGCACATTATTTCATTAAACAGACAATACAAACTGTTATAATTGTTAAAAACACGGTCCTTTCCTGTGTGTGTCTCATTTAGCCGAAGCACTCCAGTGAAAAATGTAATACTTGTTGTAAGACATTCGAATAGTGCATGCCACGGGCGTGACGCAGGCCCTTCGGGGGCTCTACCCATGCAGCCCAAGGTCAGTGGATACTGGCTGTGAAGATATGGGATACTTGGGGTCCCCACGTCACAATCTGCATGGGGTCCGCACCATCTCGTTACGCTGGTTTCCTACACACTTTAAATGTTCAGTAAAAACTTATAACGGGAACTGTGTCCAACTTCCAAAACTCAGTGCATCTTAGACGAGAACAAGGTCGCAGCCGCTAATTAGCCTTCTCGGAGGAAGTTACAATATTGCGAGGCTGCTTTGTCACGTGGCTGACACACAGCATCCGTGAGTTTTCCAAACTAGTAACGTTGCACGTGCCCATCATAACTTGGAGCATGTTCCAGGCCATCTACGCGCGCACCTCACTTTCCTCCTGCGAGTGCAGCTATGCCGCCAGTTGCCCGCAGAGGGCGGGGGCCTTGAAGAGGGGGAGGAGCCCCCACCAGCGGTTTGCCCGTTTCCTTGGCTGACGAGTCCGGCCTTGTTCAGTGACTTGAATACGGATAGCGGAAGCTGGCTATGTCCCATTGTCATACCTGATAATACGACATTCATTAATTAAATCATCCTCCCAGCTCCGATGGAGCAGTAGCAGAAATGTTGAGATGTCATTGTTATGATCCAGCGTTGTGTGCCCTCGAGCCTCAGCCAATCAAATCATTTAAGTGGTAACATTCATGGTATAATATAGGCCTTCAGTTCCTCAGAACAACCGTGGCAGCGTTACCCGTGTCTGGGGCGCTTTAAAGGCATGCAGCGCATATATGTATCTTTCCAACTTTTCTCGCTCGTGTTGAATAGCATTTTTCTCCCCGTCTCACAATGGACGTCTCGTGGAACCGGAGGATTCCATTCTGAGCTCAACAGCTCCGGAGTCAAGTGCATGCGCTCGGGGAACAATACGCTTGAGGTGGCCTTTGGATGGTTGTCTTCAAAAAGCACACACTTGTGAATGTTGTACTCAAAGCTCGGAAATAAAAGCTGTGTTATTTACTCTGCTGTGCAGAACGTCGGAAGAGGAATTCGCTGCACTCTTCTGTATATAGGTGATTGCGAGAGTGCAGGGGCCTGAGAGGGAAGGTTATGCAGGTATGTATGTATACGTGTATGGTTTGGTATTTCTAATGCACAAAGCTACCTATCTAGGATTGTAGTCTTGTACTGGGGGGCAGTCCCCAATGACATACATGGGGAATGTTGGGGGGACAGAGGCTGGTACTCATGGAGAGCACAGATGCCATGTGGTAGTGCAACAAGCAGTGCGTGATGGGGTCCTGGCCACTGTGACGGGAGAGTGAGCACTAGAGTGGACAAACTCAGACAGCAACACCGGACAAGTCATGAATGGCAGCTACACCCAGAAATAGCTCAGGGTGTATTTCAGCAATTGGGAGAACTCTGGCTCGATCTTTTCGCCACTGTTGAGAACATGCAGCGTCCACAGGTTTACAAGTTGGAGTTCCCAAAAAGGCATTTTCTCAGATGTATTCCGCCTAGAGTGGCACACAGGATACCTGTATACCTTCTCACCACCACCTCTCTGCCTTGAGTTCTGAAGAAAATCAACATGGCCACGTCCAAGTCATCCTATTGACTCTTGATTGGACCAGTAGGCTGTGGAACCCAGAACTTATGGACATGTGCATCTGTCCTCAAATGACACTGACGCTCCGGTAGGATCTTCTGTCGCAGCACCAGGGGAGGGTCCTGCATCCGTGTGCCTGTGCAATCTACACCTCCATTCCTGGAGATATAGCGGCAGCATGTAACTCCAGTCAATCTACTTCCTACATCCTGGCATCCTTGTACAAAGTCTGTTTACACAAGATGAGTGGACAAGTTTGTGACTTGGTGTTGCACCGGCAACACAGACCTGTTGCAGATCAAAGTATCAGATAAGCTACTGTGTGTTTTTTTCTTTGGTTCAGCAAGTAGCAGGCCAAAAAGCCTGGTTTGTGACTGTTTCTTTTGTCTTTTCCCCAGCAAAGACTAGCAGTGTTAAAGGTTACCTGTTGGCCATTCGGCCTTTTTGGGTTTACAGGATCACCTGTCCTTGTTTAAATCACCGGTTGTGGTGCATTTTCTCAAAAGGTTCTGCCAAAGTTTTTCATGATGCTACAGTGGGACCTTAATTTGGTCCTTACTTTCTTTGTGTATCCCTTGTGAGCCATTTCACTCCTGTCTACTACTTCGCTTGACCCTGAAGACAGTCTTTCTCATTGCGATCACCTCTGCTCATTGCACAAGTGAGTGTAAGGATCCAAGTGTTGTTTCTGCAGGAGTGCCCGGAGCTGAAGATAGACCCAAACCCTTCCGCCTACATCTATTGTGTCTATCAAACTCTAGAACACAATGGTGATATGGAGGGAAAGGAGGGAACAATACAAGGAAAGGAAGAGATTTCTTTGGACTGGATGAGTCTTTAAGCTGGCGGTTATGACACGGGTACTAAAAAGGAAGAATATATGTCAATACACGGCAAGAGAGAGAGACAGAACAAAACAAGCTAATTATTCCTAGGTTTACCTAAGGTTTCCTTGAAGATACCCAGAACATGGGTTACTGCAATCTTTTCAAAGGATTCTCCCAGAGAAGGGGCCAAGAATTCTGAATATTCTAAGCAGTCTAATTAGGTAAATAAAAGGTATATAAGCACATGTAACCTGCTCAGGGCTTTACAGTGTGGTACTAGCATAAAGGTCTCACCCTATCTGGCTAGGAGCGGGTTTAGGGATTCTAGAATCTCTTAATTAGCTTGCATGTTTCTGAAACATATAAAACATGGTAAACTCACAGATGTTTGTATTATAGAAGAAGTAAGATTCAAGTAGCGCAGTGCGCCTTTACCCGTTCTTCAAGTGTTTCCAACTGTGACAAGAGCCAGGAGCCGGGACCTCATCGATGCCCAAAGGAGAGATAAAATATATAAGGGACAGGAGCCAAAAATATGGAGCGGACCTCAACTACCACAATGCCTCAAGGCAGGATAACGGAACTGCCCTACCCAAGTCCGGCCAACCGACGGAACAGAAAGTCCGGCCGGCGGGCTGAACCGGGAGAAAACAGTCCGGACAGGCCACAGGACCTGCGGAGAAGAATTTCGGCACTTAGCAAGGCAGCAAGGAGCGATATTCCGAGTCCGTCCAGGGGGGCCAATACCGGGGACGACAAAAAGGGGAGTGTACGAACTTCCAAAACGCTGCTTCAAGGGAAACAAAAAGCCAACAGGGGAACCTTCCAGGCAGAGAAGGTAACAAGGATAGACCCTGGGTATTCCGGATCGCTGGAAGAATGGCGATAACAGAACAGAGGGTGACGCGGCCAGGCGAAAGTGACGCGACGTAGAGTCGAGCACTACAACGCGAAGCGCCTCACCAAGGGGAACTCAGGCTTTTAAGGTTGCCTGACCTCCTCGCACATGCGCTGTGCATGGCAGCCATCTTTAATGGGGAATCAGAACTGGCAATCGTGACAGTACACCCCCCCCCCCCACCACAGTCCCCCCCACCGGCTTGGGCTTGTTGGGATGCCGCCTATGGAACAGTCTCACCAATCGTGGCATGTGTACCTGACTAGCCGGTTCCCAAGTGCGTTCCACGACACCATACCCCTTCCAATGAATGAGGTATTGTAGTCGACACCTGACTCTTCTAGAATCTATAATAGTCTCAACTTCGTATTCCGGCTCATCATTAAGTAGAATAGGAGGAAGGGATACAGGCAATCTCGTACCTGGCTCTACTGGCCGAGATTTTAGTTAATGTTTTTAATTGTGTGTATGAGGGGGGGTTGCCAAAAACATGGTCATGTGCCATTATAGTACCTATTTTTAAAAAGGGCCTAAGAAGCGACCCAAAGTGTTTTCGACCAATTTCGTTATTGGATTCTTCGATGAAGATTTTGGGCAAGGTCCTGCTTGCTAGAATTAACACCTGGTCCGCAGATAATAATATCTTAGTAGATGCCCAATATGGGTTCCGTGCTGGGAGGGGGACCGAGGACCAATGCCTAAATCTTCATTTGTTAATTTCGAAATACACAACTGTTAAAAAAGGGTCAATTTTTGTTGCTTTTATGGACCTGTCCACAGCTTTTGATTTGGTGAATAGAGCTCGGCTGTGGACCATGTTGTTAAAGCTGGGTCTGGATCCCCCTCTTGTATATTTTTTGGCAGAATTACACAAAGATCTGAAAGCTTCAATCAGAATGGACCAAGAAGGTAATCGTACCGCTTGGTTCAAATCTAGCAGGGGAGTGCGGCAGGGCTGCATTCTTGCGCCCATGCTATTCACCTTGTATATAAACTCACTTGAGGAAACCCTTTTATCTGCGACCTTGGATATTCCGCGTGCAGGGGAAACTCGTATTCCGGTTCTCCTGTACGCGGATGATGCCGCTTTAATAGCTCGGACTCCCATAGGTCTACAAAAACTTTTAAATGCTTTTAATGATTTTATGTCATCATTAGACCTAGTGATAAACAACTCCAAATCACACGTCATGGCTTTTGGGGCTGGTAAAAACAACTCCAGACAGTTCTTTTGTAATGGTGACCCAATCACCAATGTTAAAATTTTTACATACCTTGGTGTAATTTTTGACACCAAGGGGAGTTGGGCTCCGCAAATTGTAGCTAAAACCAAAGCGGTTAGAAGCTCAGCCACTGCTATTCTAAGTTTCGCTAGGAGACTGGGCGGGAAGCCAACAGGCGCGTTACTTCACTTGTACAGGGCAAAATCAGTGGCAATAGCCAGGTACGGCTCGGGTCTGTGGGGCTACGTAAACAGTGAGTCTATTCAAAGGGAAGAAAATAAATTCCTGTGTTCTACCCTAGGGCTTCCCCAATCTACAGCCACGTTTTCAGTCCACCAGGAAGTTGGGCTTGGTTATATATCAGATACCCTTCTTATGGCTCCTATCCTGCTATGGATAAGGCTTTGGACCAATAAAAACTTGGGTCTTAATCATAAAATACTGGCGGACTGTTTAAAACTAGACAATTATAAAAACATTAAGTGGCTTTCACACATACAAAAGTGCTCTTCGGATCTGGGTCGTCCTGATATTTTTCTTACTCCCCTGAGCCTTAAGAAATCAGATTTAGTTTGGGTGAAGGCCAATTTTATAACAAGGAAAAATGTGGAGAGGGAAGAATGCGAACTACTCAAGCCCACGGTCAGGGCCCATTACCTGACCATTACGCGTCTTACCATCCAACCGTACCTTACTATCGTCACTATCCCCTTTCATAGGTGGCTTCTGGTTAAACTTCGGTTTAACCAGATTTATACAGTTTTGTGCGATAGTCATGGATGGTTTAAGGAGGAGGATGCCCCTGTCTGTAATTGTGACAATTTCTCTGCTCAAAATAATATGCACTTTATGCTATTCTGTAATTTCTTTATTGAGCCCAGACAGAAATACCTTGTTCCATTATTGAAGGAAAAAGCTTTCCTTCAGGCAAAACCTGCACTCCTGTACCTCCAATTAATGGATTCTACGTTGGCCATGTTTAGCGTGGCCAATTATCTTGTGGCTGCGGTTAGGATCAGGAGGAAAAGACTTAAAGATGTAAATATTAGTGTTGTGTGAAGATAAATGAAATGGATGTTGTTCTCATTTTTATATGTCTATTTTACTGAGTATTTTCTCATATATGATGCGTTTTTATAATGTATATTAATTATTTATTATTGTTGTTTCCTCATATCATGTATTTTTATATGAAACTACTACTGATTGATGTTTTTTTGTAATTGCTTATGAATTTTTACTGCCCTTCCCTTGATATGATTGTAGAATGCTTTTATGATTTTTAACTAAATCGAATAAAGTGGTTTTGACTACTGGTTTTAGAAGGGACACATGGAATACAGGATGAATCTTGAAAGAGGCAGGGAGTTCAAGTTTCATAGCTACTGGATTCACAACCTTAAGTATCTTATAGGGACCTATGTATCTAGGTTTGAATTTACAGGCTCCCTTCAAACTCATGTTTTTGGATGATAACCAAACTTCATCTCCCTGTATGTATGGGGGTTCCTGGCATCTGTGTAAATCAGCTCTCTTCTTATATCTTGTTTTGGCTTGCTCTAAGTTATATTGTGTGGCTTTATGTATTCGTTGTAATTCTTGTATCAACTCAGCAGCAGCAGGCGTAGAACAACAGGAAAAAGAGGGACTAGGTAGAGTTCTGGGATGGTATCCATAGGAACAAAAAAAGGATGTGAAATCAGTGGAAGAGTGATGACTGTTATTATATGAGATCTCTGCTAACCAAACCAAATCGTCCCACTCAGTAAGAGATTGTAAAGCCTGACCTCGGATGTACTGTTCAAAACATTGGTTAACCCTTTCTGTCTGTCCATCTGTCTGCGGGTGATGACTGGATGATAGTCTCACATCGATGGATAATAGAGCACAAAGGTCCTTCCAGAACTTAGACACAAATTGGGCACCTCTATCGGAGATCAAGACCATGGAAGACCATGTAGTGGGACCACCTGTTGTAAAAATACAGACGCCAAGGATTTAGCAGTGGGAAGCCCGGTAAAAGGAATAAAATGGGCCATCTTGGTGAATGTATCTACCACTACTAATAAGGTATTGTGTCCCCAGACTGTGCAAGGCAATTCCACAATAAAATCTAGGGAAACAGTATGCCACGGATGCAGAGGTGTGGGTAGTGGTTGTAGGAGCCCTACAGGGTTCTGATGTGAAGTCTTGCTTTGGGCACATATGTGACATGTCTGTAAGAACTGTTTGGTATCTTTCCCTAAACTGGGCCACCAGAAATGTCTCCTTAAAGTTTCTATTGTCTTTTTGTTACCTGGATGCCCAGCTATTGGATGGGAATGGCATCATTCCAAAGCTTGAATCTGTAATTCTGTGGTTGGAAGAACTAGACCACCCTGAACATAGATACAATCGTCCTTAGTGGTTACTTCCTGGGAAAGGGTGATCTGTTTCTTCTCGGCTTTGTCTTGCTCAGTCTTTACTTTGGCCAAGAACTCTTCTTCAGAGTAAACCCCTCGGATGAATCTGTGTTGGGCAATTATGTATGGTGGATCAGACTTCTCTTCAATGGGATCATAGCCTAAGCGAGATAAAGTGTCCGCCTTGCCATTTTTTCTGCCTGCCCTGTACACAATGGTGAAGTCGTATTCACTAAAAAACGGAGTCCACTGTAACTCATAGAAAGGGCTCTGGCTGATTTCAAGAACTGGAGGTTGCGGTGATCTCTTAAAACTGTCACAGTATGGTTAGCTCCCAGTAAATATCGTCTCCACTCCTCAAATACTCTCTTTATTGCTAAGAGTTCCTTGTCTCCTATGCAATAGTTTATTTCGGCAGGAGTGAGTTTGCGTGAAAAGAATGCTACTGGATGGAAAACACCTGTCTCTGGATCTGCTTGAGAGAGAATTTCCCCAACTGCCACTTGGGATGCATCTGCCTCAACCAAAAAAGGATATGCGGGATTGGGATGGCGTAGTATAGGAGCTTGAGGGAAGGCTGATTTTAATGCATCAAATGCTGTATTAGCTTCTGCTGTCCATTGGAAGGGCACTCCTTTCTTTAGTAATGGAGTGATTGGTGCCACTAAGGTAGAAAAGCCGTCAATGAATCGACTGTAAAAATTAGCAAAACCTAGAAAGCTCTGGATTTCTTTGACGCTCCGTGGAGCAGGCCATTTGTGGATAGCTTCCACCTTTTGAGGATCCATGCATAACCCGTGAGGTGATACAATGAAGCCTAAAAAGGCTACTTCTTCTACGTGAAATAAACATTTCTCTAGTTTACAATACAGATTGTTGTCCTTCAACCGCCCTAGAACCTACTTTACATGACACTCATGTTCTTGCAATGAGGAGGAAAATATGAACAGATCATCAATGTATGCTATGACGCATTCATCTAGCAATTCCTTCAATACCTCATTAATAAAGAATTGAAAGGCCGCTGGGTCATTACAAAGCCCAAAGGGGCATCATGAGGTACTCGTATAATCCGTATTTAGTGCAGAAGGCCGTCTTCCGTTCGTCCCCCTCCTTGACACGCACAAGATTGTATGCCCCACGTAGATCCAGTTTAGTAAATATGGTGGCGTTCTTTACTCTGTCATGGAGGGAGGAAATCAAGGGAAGAGGATACCGATTCTTTATCGTAATGCCATTTAAAACTATATAATCAATACAACACCTCAGGCCTCCTTCTCTCTTTGGGATAAAAAAAAAAAGAGACAAAGAGGCTGGAGACCGAATGGGACGTATAAAACCTATCTTGAGCACGTTATCCAAATAGTCTCTTAGATACAAGTTTTCTTTTTCGGTAAGTGAATATACTCTTCTTCAAGGTATCTTTGCGCCAGCTTGGAGATCAATACGACAATCGCATGGTCTATGTGGTGGAAGACTCGTGGCCTGTTCCTCATCAAAGATAACCTTGTAATCATGATATTCTGAGGGTAACAAATGGTCTTCAGAAGAAATTAGAGTTTCAACTGACTCAAGAGTGTGCACGGCACATACAAAGTGTTTACTGCAAACCTCTTGCCTAAATTCCAGGGTCGAATGCACCCAATATATATAAGGGTTATGAGTGCGGAGCCAGGGTAGCCCTAGTGAAACAGGAAACTGGGGAGTTTGGATAAGATCAAACTCTAAATATTCTCTGTGTCCTTGGGTCAAATCCAATTGCAAGGTCACGGTATGGCAGGGGTCTTCAAACTGTGGGGCGGGACCTCCAGGGGGGCCGTGGAGTGATAGGAAGGGGGTCACGCATTCCCTTCACACTTCTGCCCAGGCCCATAGCTTCAGCCCCCCTCCTTCCCCGTAGTGTCTCTCAGCCCGGGCTGCTGCAGTGCAGCTCGTGCTGCTGGGGGCTCGGCTGGGAGGTGTCTGGAATCTTATCTCCGGCCGCCTGAGCTTTTCACAGGTCTTTAAAGACCATTTGCATATTTACATGACTTTGTTAACTGGTTATCTAGGCTTAGTTTTTTTAATGGTTCCAGTACCCCCTGGGCCCCCACTCTGCCTATTCCTTACATTTGTATTTTTACACTTACTTCTGTAGTGTGAGAATGCATTTAATGAAAAGAAATATAAAGTTGGGTAGCCAAAAAAAATGCCTGCTGTGTGTTGTTTAAAGAGCCCGCAGAGGCCTGCTCTTGACACTAAATAGAGTTATGAAAAAAAAGTATGTATGAATTAGCTATGTGACTTTTCTGTCTTTGCTCTCTTTAATTATCAGTCATGGATCATTGAGGCAGCCCTAGAACACAATTAAAAGTGCTTTCTATTTATATTTGCTGTTCTAAGTATTCACAGATAAGTGCTAAAAATACAGCTTTAGGTGACTGCTTATTTCTGAGCCATCAAAATAATGAGCTGTATCAGCACATTATTTATTTCCTCCACCCTCGATCCCTGATTAATACCATTACAGCAATAGTTTAACTTATATCTGAAACCCTACGCTTAAAGTTTCTGGGAATGCACCCTGCATTCAGACAACTCACTCCTCATTCTCGCCTTCACTTTCACACTCGCCCTGTACTCACAGCGATCACAATGCATTCACACTGATCACCATGCACTAATAGTGATCACCATGCACTAATAGTGATCACAATGCACTCGCAGTAATCACAATGCACTCACACTGATCACCATGCACTCACACCATTCACCCGCTCACACTGATCACGCTGCACTCACACTGATCACCATGCACTCACAGCAATCACAATGCACTCACACTGATCACCATGCACTCACACCATTCACCTGCTCACCCGGCACTCGCACTGATCACGCTGCACACCCACTGATCACCATAAACTCACACCAATCACCCGCTCACCCTGCACTCAGTGATCACAATGCACTCACACTGATTACCATGCACTCACACTTATCACCATGCACTCACAACATTCACCCACTCACCCTGCACTCACAGTGATCACTCTTCACTAACAATGCGCTTGCGTTGTTCACCCTGTACCTCATCCTGCAGTCACATGAGCACACTACTCACCCTGCACTCATGTGACACTTCACTCACCTGTCCCCTCCTCACTGCTCAATCTGTAGCTCACTCAGACAAGGCCATCACTAACATGCATTAAGTTGTCCCACTCTGCACTTACAGCCGAACCCAAATTCATATGGTCACCTCACTCACCCTGCAATCACTCCTTTTACCCTACTCTCACACTGTTGCATCGCTCACTGTGCAGTCACTTGGGTACTCTTGTCACCCACACAGGGTTTAGAAATTTTTGTCAGGTGGAGGTCCTTACGCCTGAAAATGTTGACAGGGGGGTCTCAGCATCCAAAAGTTTGAAGACCTCTGCGGTATGGTGTGTTATGGGCCCTGATTTTAACACACTACCGTCAATGGTGGTACCCTTCTCCCAAACTTCTTTAGGCTTGTGATTTATATTGTGTCTTTGTGCCCAGTCTTTGTCCATGAAATTCCCAGTGGCTCCGGAGTCTATCATTATGTGAACATCCAATTCTCTGTGTTCCCAAGTTAGACGAGCAGATAAAGAAAAATGACTGGGATGATCCACCTTGGTTTCTATTGATGAGACAATCAAACCTGAATTACCCGAGATCCCAGCCTCACAGGGCCTCGGGCTCTCTAGTTTTCTGACTTTTTAAGCTGAGTGGGTTTAGTAGGGCAGGTTCTCAAATAATGACCTGATTTACCGCAGTAGAGACACAACTTATTGTCTCTTCTACGTTGTCTCTCATCTGGACTCAAAGGGCCTGTTATAGTACCTATTTGCATGGGTTCTACATATTCCATAGTCTTTTCAGTCTCAGTTCTTTTCTCTCGGAAGACATAGCTCTTGGTGTCAGACCTTCCTCTCTCCCTCTTTCGCTCTTGAATTCTATGGTCTAATTTAACCACTAGATCTATGAGTTCTGGACACCTTTCTGGTGGATCTACTTCCTGGGCTAATGCGTCCTTGAGGTCATCACGTAAACCCTTATAAAACAAGGCACTACGCTTTTCTTCTGGCCAACTTGCCTCTGCTACCAATCTGTGAAAGGTGGTAACATATGTGGCGAGATCTTTAGTTCCCTGCTTCAAAGATAATAATTCTGTGTCAGCCAAATGTGTGAATGTGTGTTTATCAAATAATTTCCTTAACTCTCTTCTAAAGGCCGAATAATCATGTAACAAAGGGTAATTTCTCTCAATCAGGGGTATAGACCAATTAGCTGCTGACCCTCCCAAATATGAAATAACAAAAGCAACGTTTGCTTGGTCAGTAGGGAAACAGCTAGCCTTACACATAAAATGTAATTGGCACTGGCTAATGAAAGCAGCAAACCTAGTGGTGTCGCCTAGAAAACGTTCAGGCGTTTGTAAAGAGCAGAGGAGGCAAAATAAGTTTAATTTAAAGTTTATTTAAATTGTACAAAAGACCCACTGGTGCTCAAACCTATGCGTTCAGACTAGATCAGCTCCAACCGCTTCTCTGGTCTAGAACCTAGGTTCACCAACAACACAATCCACATTACATACCAAACATTCTACATTACACCTTAAAGTTCTATATGCCATCAAAGGAACAATAATGAAAGAAGAAGAAAGACATTACATGTACCTTTTCACAATAAAATAAAACAAAAATAAAATTAAACAAAACAAAGAAAAAAAGAATTAATCTAAGATATAGTCATCAAATTTCTTTGGCAACCTAACACATCTCTTAAGGAAATCATGTAAACCATGAACAGATGAATTAGTACCAACATCACAATCAGAAACAGAAGAATCCAAAACAGGATCAGTATCTGAGAGAACAGAACTGTCAAGACCATCATTAGAATGAGCAGGCCGCTCAGGCCGCTCAAACCGTAATGGACCACAGGAAGATCCATCATTAGAATGAGCAGGCCGCTCAGGCCGCAATGGACCGCAGGAAGATCCATCATTAGAATGAGCAGGCTGCTCAGACCGTAATGGACCACAGGAAGAATCATCAAACCAAATATCTTCACCGTCTTCCGTTTTACCAAACAAACGTTCTTGACCAGGTTTGAGAACAACCACAGAACTCTTGCTTCACCACCCCTTGCCTTTAAGCAGAACAGCAGATTCAGTGACAACTTCCACTTCAAAAGTTTTGGTGAATTTTGACATACCTTTAGGTGTGAAAGGAGGATTGATAACTCTCACCCAATCACCAACATTCAAATTTTTGCTCTTAAAATGATGAGAATCATCATGATAGAACTTCCCTGACATGCGTGTAGAAGCCATGTTATCTCTGGCTTTACCAACAGAAGTTTCAAAACTTTCTGCAAAATTGTTATTCTTCTTTAACAGAGGCATAAACATAGATCTTACCTGTCTACCTCTCATTAAAGTGTAAGGAGTAACCCCAGTACAGGAATTGGGAGTTAAGTGATAACTCCAAATCTTCTCTTTTAAAAATTCAAACACATCAATTTTACTCTCTAAAGCAGCTTGAATACCCTCTTTGAAAAATCTATTGGCTCTCTCAACTTGACCATTAGAACGAGGACTATACAGAGGAGCAAGTTCAGCAGACACACCAAATCTATTCAAAAACACTTGCATCTTATTGGAAATAAACTGAACACCATTATCAGACATAATGGAGATAGGTGCCCCTTCAATCCTGAAAATATTAGCCAGAAAACATATGACCTCATCAGTACTGGGATGCTCAACAAAAGAGTAGTATAGCCACTTAGAGAAGTCATCAATAAGAACTATTAAAAATCTTTTCTCTCTACCAAGACACTCATAAGGACCTGAAAAGTCGATAGAAAGCTTTTCCCAGGGACCTATAGGACCTTCACCAATCGACAACGGTTCATTAGACACCTTCCAGTGCTTGTCCGACTTAACACACACTGAACAATTATCAATAAACCTTTCAACAGAGGCATCCAAACCAGGCCACCAATAATGATACTTAAGTAATTTCTTTGTTCCAGAAACACCAGGATGCCCAGAATGTGCTAAGCTGATGATCATATCTCTAAGACTAGCTGGTGGAACAAACAAGTCTTGTCTTAGTAAAATTCCATTCTCAATAGACAGTTCCTCAGCAACTTGTGCAAAACTTCTCAAAGGTAATTCTAAATTTTTTACTGAAGGCCATCCATTAACAACATGAAATGTAACCTTTGCCAACAAACTGTCTCTAACAACATGATCATTCCATTCCTTCTCATCAATACCAAACTTGCAAGATTCCACAGCATCTAAAGAAGCCACCACACACTCATGTTAATCATAAATTTCGTCACAAAAATCATTAACTGGAGGTAATCTAGATAAGCAGTCTGCAGTAAAATTCTTTCCACCAGGAATGTGCTGAATCTAAAAATTGAACTCCTGCAGCCTAGCTATGGCTTCAGCAGAAAACACCGCAACCAACTCAATCAATCAATCACAGCATTTGTATAGCGCGCTACTCACCCGGGAGGGTCTCAAGGCGCTGGGGGAGGGGTAGGTTACTGCTCGAACAGCCAGGTCTTGAGCTGCTTCCTGAAGGAGAGATGGTCTTGGGTTCGCCGAAGGTGGGTTGGGAGGGAGTTCCAAGTCTTGGCTGCCAGGTAGGAGAAGGATCTTCCCCTGGCGGTGGCTCTGCGGATGCGTGGTACGGTGGCGAGTGCGTGGCTAGTCGATGGTAGCTGGCGGGTGGGCATGTAGAAGGTCATGCGGTCGTTGAGGTACTTGGGGCCCAGGTTGTGGAGAGCCTTGTGTGCGTGGGTGAGGAGTCTGAACGTGATTCTCTTGCTGATGGGGAGCCAGTGCAGGTCTCTCAGGTGTCCGGTGATGTGGCTGTGTCGGGGTATGTCGAGGATGAGTCGTGCGGAGGCGTTCTGGATGCGTTGGAGTCTTTTTTGAAGTTTGGCTGCGGTTCCGGCGTAGAGGGTGTTCCCGTAGTCTAGTCGGCTGGTGACGAGTGCCTGGGTGACGGTCTTCCTGGTTTCCGTGGGGATCCATCTGAAGATCTTGCGGAGCATGCGCAGGGTGTTGAAGCACGAGGATGAGACGGCGTTGACTTGTCTGGTCATTGACAGGGAGGAGTCCAGGATGAAGCCCAGATTCCTGCGGGGTCCGTTGGTTTGGGAGTGGTGCCCAGGGCCGGGGGCCACCAGGAATCGTCCCAGGCGGAGGGTGATGATCCCAGGATGAGGACTTCCGTCTTGTCTGAGTTCAGTTTAAGGCAACTGTTTCTCATCCAGTCGGCGACGCCTTTCATCCCTTCGTGTAGGTTGGCTCTGGCGGTGGTGGGGTCGTTAGTGAGGGAGAGGATGAGCTGGGTGTCGTCGGCGTAGGAGATGATGTTGAGGTTCTGCTGGCGTGCGATGGCAGCGAGGGGGCTCATGTAGACATTGAAGAGGGTTGGGCTGAGTGAAGATCCTTGTGGTACGCCGCAGATGACTTCGGTGGCCTCGGGTCTGAACGGAGGGAGGCGGACTCTCTGGGTTCTTCCAGTGAGGAACGAGATGATCCACTCCAGCGCTTTCTCTCGGATTCCGACGTTGCTGAGGCGCTCGACTACGGTGCGGTGGCAGACGGTGTCGAATGCTGCAGAGAGGTCCATTAGGATGAGGGCCGCTGTTTCCCCGTTGTCGACCAGGGTTCTGATGTCATCGGTGGCGGCGATGAGGGCGGTCTCGGTGCTGTGGTTGGCCCAAAACCCGGACTGCGAGGGGTCGAGGGATCCGTTCGTCTCGAGGAAGGCGGCAAGCTGTTTGTTGACGGTCTTCTCGATGACTTTGGCCGGAAAAGGAAGGAGTGAGATGGGACGGTAGTTCTTGAGGTCGGTGGGGTCCGCCGTTGGTTTCTTCAGGAGGGCGGTCAGCTTGGCGTGCTTCCAGCTCTCCGGGAAGGTGGCGGTGTGGAAGGAGGAGTTGATGGTGTCTCTGAGATGGGGTGCAATGGTGGCGTCGGCTTTGTTGAAGATGTGGTGTGGGCACGGGTCGGTTGGTGATCCGGAGTGGATGGAGTTCATCGTGCGGGTGGTGTCTTCGGTGCTGATCGGGGTCCAGTTGCAGAGGGTAGTGGTGGTGGGCGCTGGTTCGGTGGTAGGGTGCGTGGTCTGTGCGTCGAAGCTGTTGTGTATGTCGGCGATCTTGCGGTGGAAGAACAAGGCGAGTGAGTTGCAGAGGTCTTGCGAGGGAGTGATGTCGTTGTTTCCGGCTCTGGGGTTGGAGAACTCTTTGACGATGCTGATGGTGTTTGCGGATGGCGTGCTTGAGGGCGGTCCTGTTGTCTGTGGTGTGGTCGAGCCGCCAGGCTTTCTCGAGGCTGCGGCAGTTCTTCTTGGATTCCTTGAGTTCGTCGGTGAACCAGGGGGTTTTCTTGCTGCCGGGTCTGCTGAGAGGGTTCTTTAGTGGTGCGAGGTCATCGGCGCAGGCGGTCAGCCACTTGGTGAGGTTGCTGGCTGCTTCGTTAGGGTCCGTTGTGCTGGTCGGAGTGTTCTGGCTGAGGGAGGCGGTGAGCTGCTCGGAGGTGATCTTGCTCCAGCTTCGGCGGGGGACCTGTTGCGGGTGGTGGTGGGTCGTAGTTCTTCTGAAGCTGAAGTGGACGCAGCTGTGGTCGGTCCAGTGGAGTCCGGTGGCGTGGCTGAAGGAGATGTGCTTGCTGGATGAGAAGACGGGGTCAAGCGTGTGGCCGGCGTAGTGGGTGGGGGTGTTCACCAGTTGCTTGAGTCCGAGGTTGGCGAGGTTGTCCAGCAGGGCGGTGGTGTTTCTGTCGTTGTTGTTCTCCATGTGAAAGTTGAGGTCCCCTAGGAGGATGTAGTCGGCGGAGGGAAGGGCGTGCGGGCTGATGAAGTCTGAGATGTCTTAGCTGAATTGTGTGCGTGGTCCCGGTGGTCTGTAGATGAGGGTGCCTCTGAGGGTGGTCTTGGGGTCCATGTGTATCTGGAAGTGCAGGTGTTCGGCGGCGGTGAAGGTTTCCTCGGAGATGCGGATGGTGTTCTTGTGTACGATGGCGACGCCTCCTCCCGTCTGGTTGACGCGGTCTCTCCGGGTGATCTTGTAGCCGTCCGGGATGGCTATGGCGATGTCGGGCGCTGAGGACGCGTTCATCCAGGTTTCGGTGAGGAAGGCGACGTCCGGTGCTGTCGCGTCGAGCAGGTCCCAGAGTTCCACGGCGTGCCTGTGGACGGAGCAGTTGTTCAGCAGGATGCACTTCAGGTGGTTGCTGCTGGTGCTCGACTTGGCGGGGGTTGTGCAGGTCCGGAGGCAGGTGAATCGGCAGGCTTGGCAGGCGAAGGGTCCGTGGGTGCGTCTTGGGGTGGCTCGGTAGCAGGCAGGGTTCTGGCCGGCATTGAGTGCGTTGAGGGTGGCGGCGTCGTAGGTCTGTCGGGTAGTCTTGCATCGGCGGGGGCCAGGGGTCCTGGCGCTAGGCGCGGTCCAGGCGCGGACGGGCGCAGGCACATAAGTAGGGAGCCGGGTGGGCGGAGCAGCTGGTTGGCGGGAGCGGGGCGGCGAATGGGCTGGCAGGGGGCGGGGCCGCAGGGAGGCAGCGGCGGGAAGAAGCTGGTGCGGGCGGGCGGCTCAGCGGCGGCTGGGTTGCCCGACCATGAAGAAACCGGAAGCGGCAGCAGTAGGCAAACACAGGAAGCGGCTGGCTAGGCAGGAGCATTACAGTACCATTACATTACATTACCAGGAAAATCAGATCACGCCGTGATTCAATCTTGTTTAAAGCTTCAAGTCGATTCAAATTAATAGACGCTCAGCAACACAGTGGACTATAAATAATTAAATAATCCTCGTCTCCAATGTAAAGAGCAGAGGAGGCAAAATAAGTTTAATTTAAAGTTTATTTAAATTGTACAAAAGACCCACTGGTGCTTAAACCTATGCGTCCAGATCAGATCAGCTCCAACCGCTTCTCTGGTCTAGAACCTAGGTTCACCAACAACACAATCCACATTACATACCAAACATTCTACATTACACCTTAAAGTTCTATATGACATCAAAGGAACAATAATGAAAGAAGAAGAAAGACATTACATTACCACAGCGGGACTAAAGGAATGGTCTGGGGAGTTGACACATGTATAACTGGAGAAGAAGCACTAGGACCAGCTCTACCTACATCAGTGTCTGTTCTTCTTTCTCTTTGCAATGCATCTACTCTGGTGGTCAAAGCTTGAGTTTCTAGCTGTAGATTCCCTATCATGTTGGCTAAATGAGCCAATGTTACTTGATTCTGCTCCATGACACTCGGGCAGAGAAACAGCGTGGGCTTCGCGTTCTGTAAGGATCCAAGTGTTGTTTCCGCAGGAGCGCCCGGAACTGAAGACAGACCTAACCCCTTCCCCCCTACACCTATTGTGTCTATCAAACTCTAGAACACATTGGTGATATGGAGGGAAAGGAGGGAACAAAACAAGGAAAGGATGAGGGAAGAGATTTCTTTGGACTGGATGGCAGTTATGACACAGGTACTAAAAAGGAAGAATATATGTCAATACACCACAAGAGAGAGAGAGAGAGAGAAAAAAACAAGCTAATTATCTCTAGGTTTACCTAAGGTTTCCTTGAAGATACCAAGAACACGGGTTACTGCAATCTTCTCATAGGATTCTCCCAGGGAAGGGGCCAAGAATTCTGAATATTCTAAGCAGTCTAATTAGGTAAAGAAAAGGTATATAAGCACATGTAACCTGCTCAGGGCCTTACAGTGTGGTACTAGCATAAAGGTCTCACCCTATCTGGCTGAGCTGCCATAGGAGCGGGTTTAGGGATCTTAGAATCTCTTAATTAGCTTGCGTGTTTCTGAAACATATAAAACACGGTAAACTCACAGATGTTTGTATTATAGAAGAAGTAAGATTCAAGTAGCGCAGGGCGCCTTTACCCGTTATTCAAGTGTTTCCAACTGTGACAAGAGCCAGGAGCCGAGACCTCATCGATGTTCAAAGGAGGGATAAAATATATAAGGGACAGGAGTCAAAAATATGGAGCGGACCTCAACTACCACAATGCCTCAAGGCAGGATCACGGAACTGCCCTACCCAAGTCCGGCCGGCGAACGGAACAGAAAGTCCGGCCGGCGGGCGGAACCGGTAGAAAACAGTCCGGACAGGCCACCGGAACTGCGGAGAAGAAAGTCGGCACTTGGCAAGGCAGCAAGGAGCGATACTCCGAGTCCATCCAGGGGGGCCAATGCCGGGGAAGATAAAAAGGGAGTGTACGAGCTGCCAAAACGCTGCTTCAAGGGAAACAAAAAGCCAGAAGGGGAACCTTCCAGGCAGAGAAGGTAATGAGGATAGACGCTGGGTAATCTGGATCGCTGGAAGAACAGCGATAACAGAACAGAGGGTGACGTGGCGAGGCGGAAGTGACGCGACGCAGAGTCGAGCACTAGTACGCGAAGCGCCTCACCAAGGGGAAGTCAGGCTTTTAAGGTTGCCTGACCTCCTCGCACATGCGCTGGGCATGGCGGCCATCTTTAACGGGGAATCGGAACTGGCAATCGTGACAGTGAGATTCAAGCTTTGGCAGCCCAGCCATCCTTTGCCACCTGCTTTTCAGACAAATTTGTGCTGAGGACTTGAGCAGTCTTTCTGCTGAAAGGTGCGACTTCTTTTCATGTTGAGTCAAACACACAAAAGATAATGGCAGGTATGCTAGCAATTTGTCCAACCATTGGCAACCGCTTGGGGTAGTATCTCAACCCATATTTCATTTGCTCACCATGCCACCTCAGTTTGGTCCCAGCCATCTGCAAATCCACCTTGATCCTACTCCTCATGGGAACAGTCCATCCCAAACTACCGGTCCAGGTCCTCACTGAACCGGAACACAAGCAACCGAAAACCCGTTACCCCCTGATAACTGCACATTTAGCCAGGTATAGCTTGATTCCAGTGGCACGGTGCACACAGGACCCACGTCTCGGCATACCCTTGCCACTTAGGCCGATACATCAGATGTAAAAAAGGTAATAAGAGTAATGCTTACAATTTGTCTAACCACTGGCAGTCGCTCAGGGTAGCATCACAATCCATTGCTCTTTTGCTCACTACGCCCCCTCAGTTTGGACCCAGCCATATGCTAATCAGCCTTGAACCTGTTTCTCATGGGAACGGTCCAGTCCGAACTGCCAGGCATCCACACTGTTGGCAGTCCATCACTTTTCCAATAGTTATCAGTTTAGATGGGTGTTTGATAGAATTGAGGCATTCATATGACAGTCACATACAATTATTTATCCCAAAGGTTCTCACTCACATTGCTCTCAAAGAGGGAGGATACATCCCACACCCGGAATTTCAATTCTAGGATTGATCAAAAACAGTTAGCAGTATGTGGCTGTAGTATTTTGTAGTAAAAGATGATACTGGAACAGTTAAAATATAAGAATTTATTCCAATAATGCGGCACAGCAACAAACTGCTGCTTCTTAGCAGGCAGGAACAGTGCAACTGACCAGGGTGCCTAGCAGCAAACAGGGTTCTATATGGAACTATAACAAGCAAAGAAAAAGTGCACTAAACTTAAAGAGACAGGGAATAAAACCAAGGATGTGGAAGTTGTAACAAATCTCCTTTTTTTACAAAAGGAATAAGAACACTAGTAACAATGATACAATGAAGTTACATACAGTTAAGTTACATAGTCAGCAAGTCTTCTAGGAGGACACCTTGGACGGATAGAGGTCTTAACTCTAGAAGCAACCGCGTCCTTGGAAACAAGATGTACATCAGGTACATTGGCATTTTGAATTAATGGACATTTGGCAACCCGTTTGATGTTCCATAATTTGCCATCCTGAGTGATAACACTGTCATCAAAAACTTTTACAATTTTCATTGGTTTACCATACTTGTCAGAGCATTTAGTTATAAACCCTGGTTTCCCAATTCTTACCAAATCACCAACAGAGAAATTGGGCTTTTTAACACTCCATCTATTGTCATACCATTCTTTAGCTTTTGCCTGTTTACACACTACCTTTTGAGAAACATCCCTTACCAACTCCTTTGAAAAGGATTTGTTTAAGCATTTGTCTTTAAACCAAAAGGGGCAAAATCTGCGATAACATTTTTCTTACCTGGCACAAACTCAGGTGTGAAACAATATTCCTGCAATCTAGAAGTCAATCTGGCAATACGAGCAGTTGAGTTCCACCCACCACCTGGAGAAAGGATGTTGACTAAAGGTTTATGATCCGTTCTCAGAACAAACTCGCTACCCCAAATGTAGTTCCTGAAATGTTCAATGGTCCAAACACAGGCTAAAAGTTCTTTTTCGATTACAGTGTAACTTCGTTCAGTTTCATTTAGGGTGCGAGATGCGAAACAAACATTCCACTCTTCTTTTCCACACTTTTGTGACAAAACAGACCCAATACCATACATACTGGCATCTACAGTAATTATACACACTTTCTTGATACAGAAAGGCTTGAGTGTGGGTGCTTGTAGTATCTCTGATTTGATTAGCTCAAACGCTGATTGTTGTTCTTGTTTCCAATCAAAAAGAGTATTATGTCTAAGCAGTTTTCGGAGAGGTTCCATTTTGGACTCAGTTATTTACAAACTTACTATAATACTCGCACATACCTGCGAAAGAAAGCAACTGTTGTTTGTCCGTAGGAGCAGGAGCATTGGTAATGCCTGCAACATTGGACTTTTTCGGAACAACACTATCACCTGACAAGGTGTGACCCAAATACTCTACTGGGTTTCAAAACATTTTACATTTGCTAGACTTTAAGGTCTAACCACTTTTCCTCAACTTCTCACAAACCTCTCGCAAATGTTGTACATGCTCTTCATTGGTACTAGAAAAAATTAAAATATCATCCTGAAAACACTTAACAAATTTGTCAACATCTCTGAAAATATTGAACATAATTCTTTGAAAAACTGAGGCCGCAGAAGCTAAACCAAACGGCATTCTGGTGTACTGGTACAAGCCTTGCACAGTGATAAAGGCTGAGAGACATTTGGAATCTTTTGTAACAGGAATCTGATGATAGGCCGACCAAAGGTCGAGTGTGGAAAACACCTTAGCCCCTTACAACATGGAAACAACCTCATTAATATTGGGAAGAGGATGACCGTCTACAATAATTCCTGAATTAGGAGCCCTTAGATCAACACACATTCTTAAATTTGTATCCAGCTTCCTCACCAAAACAATGGGAGAAACCCATTTGGCATAATCAATAGGCTCAATAATCTTTTCAGCAACTAAATCATCTAACTTTTTTTAAGTTCTTCTCTCACATTGATGGGAACACCTCTTAAACGTTGCTTGACAGGAATAACACCACTTTTACGTTTTATCTTGTGTGAATAATCCTTAATCATGCCCAACTTATCAGAAAACTCATCTTTGAATTCAGTTTTAATGAGAATTTCCTTCTCTTCAGGTTTAACCAAAGCAATATTATCTAAATATATAGTTTCATCCAACATCACAGGTTCTACAGCACGAGGATTAAGGATAATCCCAAGCTTCCACTGGTCTCTCCAACCCAATACGTTCACAACCTTGACTGCTATGTACAACATGACTGCTATACACCTGGTTTTAAAGGTAAGGTCCACAAGAAAAAAACAGCATGTCAATTCTGGACCCATCAAAGCTTTCTGCAATAATGTCAGATGGTAATATATTAGAAAATTCCAAAGTAGAATTTAAAAACTTGTCAAAATAATCCATTGAAATAATCGTCCAGGGAGATCCCAAATCAGCCATAAGTTCAAGTTTAACATCCAAAACAACCCCTTCACATAAAGGTTTTCTTCTGTTTTGCTACCCAGTAGAGTCATTAACATTAGAAATTGCCTCAGTGAGGTAAACAACAAATCCTTTTTTTTCTTCACTGCACACACCACCACATTCACACTTGCACACATTAGGATTCTCCTCTGTAATAGATGGTGTTTTACCACGAGAATTTGGTATAAACTTCTTAACATCCCTACATACTGTAGAAAAATGTCCCAGCCTACCACACTTCCTGCATTCTTTTATTAATTGCAGGACATCCACCATATGAAGCCATATGTGTCCTGCTACCACATCTAAAACACACAAAGGATTTATCAAATTTTCTAACATTGCCATAATTATTGAACGTAATGGAACTGGAACCAGCATGTGAATTGTCATTTGCATGCGTGTCTGTACGTCTGACAAACCTCATCAGCAGATTCTGTTTAATGCTCGTTGTGTTTCTTTACCGTAAGCATCCATTTCTCAGATTGTTCCAAAGATTTAGCAATGGCAATTGCTTCGGACAATTTTGGATCTCCAAGTCCCCAAAGTCGTTCCTTCGTTTTCTTATTTTTAACATGCACAATAATTTGATCCCTCACATTCCAATCCACATATTTCCGAAATTGCAATGTAATGACAAGGATCTTAACGCAGTAATGAAATCATCAAACAACTCTGTGTCATGTTGTGCCCTCGTATAGAACTTATATCTGTTAAGAGCAATGTTTTTAACTGGTTTAAACCTCTTTTCCAGCCTAAGTAAAGCCTCTTTATAACAGTTACTGCCTTCACCTTCACCCTCGGAAGGCGGAATTTGTGGTAAGGCCCTAAAAACCATCTAACCCTCTGAGCATAGACAATCGAAAGGAATACTCTTCTTTCTTTCTGCTCCCATGCGCTCACTGCCGACTGCCTTCATGTAATTGATAAATTCTTCCTTCCATCGTGTCCATGGGATGGGGGGATGTCCCTTGTTTTGCAGAAATGTATCCGGCGGATCAAATTGCATGTTAATATATTGATGTGGACTTAAATAGAAGTATTGAGAACTAGACTGAAAACAATACTTCCTTTTTATCTTCCTTAACATTCACTATCTCATAAATGAAATTATTAAAAAAAAACAAAAAAAGAATTTAAAAAAAGTAAATAAATAAACTATAACTGCTTGACTAGAAAATTGAGGTCAGATGACAACCAGTACAAAATATTGATGTATGCTCTGTGTGAAGACTCGCAAGATGGTAGTATTATTCCATTGTCCGGCCGAAAATGCAAAAGTTGTTGTCTCTTTAAAATGATTATTTTGACTTACTTCATGAAATATATAGCAAGGGAGGGGTGAAGACGGATCAAGTGTTGATCCTAAGGCTCAGATTACCACTCCAGGAAGGAGGAGTGGAAGGTCCAGCCAGAGTCAGAGCCCCAGAGAACAATGACTAACAAAAACGGACTCGGTTGTTCCTGAGGAAGAAGAAGGGTACGGTCAGTAAGGGGAAGAAAAAGAGAGGGTAGTGCTCTGTGGAGGGCTACCCTGGGTATCCAATTTGTTGGAATTAATGGCCTCACACACTCTTGCGAGTGTCATGCTTCGTCATTGGCGGTTGCTCCTCATAGGGCAGGCGGTGCAATGCCCTACGGGCTCACCTCATAGAGGGGCTCTTTATCGGAGATCTTTTTTCCAACAGCCTGTGGGTGAAGTGCAAGTGAGGGGCCAGGGAGAGAATGGATAGTGTAGGGAGGTGATTTAAAATATAGCACGAGAGACCAGAGATCAATTTATTCTGGTGGTTCCCATGCTATATGTTAAAAACAGTGGGTAACCTATGATCGCCAGAAATTAGGATTCCGTATCACGATCTAGGACTACAATTCGTATCGTGAGGTCGACCTGTTTCTCGCTTATGCAATTATGCTGCGAAAATGCAAAAGTTGTTGTCTCTTTAAAATGATTATTTTGACTTACTTCGTGAAATGTCAGGAACAACAGCGGTAAAGCGTTTTCACCGTGAAGCTTGTTTGCTTTAAAACGCCGGAAGAAACGTTAAATAGCTTTCTTACGCTCGGTGAATTGGTTGCTATGGAAACCAAAGACAACAAACATGACCGTCACGTCGTGCGTGCTGTGTGCTTGATGACGGCTTTAACAACGTATGAATTTCCACACAGTGTCTGTCTTCTATGGTGCGTCACACATTCGGATGCCGGGTCTTGCAGGTCGCACTGCTTCCGACTCGCATGCCAGGTCTCGCTCCTCAGCTGGTCTCGCTCCTTGGCTGGATGTCGTTGCGTGAATTCACTGGTAAGAACTGCACTCTTTGGTTTGAAACACAACACTCACAATGATAAGTATTGGTTTAAAAAAAAAAACTTTCAAGATTCAGTCTCTACACTCTTGATTGAAACCTCTCCTCCAGACTACTTGTAAAATGAAGGTAGTGCTATCAATCCAAAAATAAACGCACTCACCAACAATGTCTTCAGCAATAAAAATACATTTTCTTAAATAAAACGAACACGCCACTTCCAAGTTGGTAGGGTGTCCTGAATTCGTATTTTTTCCTCGTCGCCAATTTTTGTAGTATTTTGTAGTAAAAGATGATACTGAAACAGTTAAAATATAAGAATTTATTCCAATAATGCGGCACAGCAACAAACTGCAGCTTCTTGGCAGGCAGGAACAGTGCAACTGACCTGGGTGCCTAGCAGCAAGCAGGTTTCTATATGGAACTATAACAAGCAAAGAAAAAGTGCACCAAACTTAAAGAGACAGGGAATAAAATGAAGGATGTGGAAGTTGTAACAGTGGCACACAGAATTTGTATCATAAATGAGTACAATATACAGTTTGAAAAGCAAAGAGAAAGTCTTTTCTTGAGATGTAGATATATTTGTCAGTACTTTAACCTTTTTTTATGAACTCCTGTGAACTTTAGCCAACACGTGTTTCATCTTTGTGGGGGGTATTCCCACGCATTCACCAAGGGTATTCGAGTCCGAAGTCCTTTCTAATCAGTCCTCAGTTCCGGTTATATTTTCCGACCTGATTATATGTAAATATCGTCTCTGTGTCCAATATGATAAGTGATGCTGGTCTCCAGAAAGTCGTCAGCAACCGTGTTCTGTTTTTGTGCATGTGCAGGAGAGTCCACCCAAACTGATATATCTCACTAAAGGAAATCTATCTTGATCATGTCCGAGCTAGTCCGCTGCAGAAATAAATGGAGCAGTGCTGTTGTTGGTACCTCGTAGATCACGAGTGAGATCTATCAGTTTGGGAGGACTCTCCTGTAATATGTCTGGCTTGCATTTGGAATCCTGGTTCAAATATTTTTAAAAAGCCTATTGCAGTGAAAACAGACATGGTGGCTTTTTGTGTATAGTGCATCTATAAGAAGAATTAAATGTATAATAAGTGAGTGTACTTTTGATACGTAAAATAGTCCCTAATGCATTTGATTGTGAGCACGTCTTAGAAGGGGGAATTATACACTAAATAATCTGATAGAGACATCCAGCCGCAGATTCCTTAACTTTGAACTCCCAGGCATCAGGCTGGATCTGGAACATTTTTCTTAACAGTACCCCTTCACGCCGGAAGGTAGCGTCGGTCGACTCCGCATGACGTCATCGCGTCCTGTTTGTCGTGACGTCCACGTCGTCAATATAACCACCACTCCGGTGCGCTGACGTCAGTTCTTTTCTTTCAACGCCAGCCAGCACAGATCGGTCGAAGAAAACTTACCCCCTGTCATGTTTTAGCAGACTTATTTCAACTTTTTCTTGACTCCTTTTGGTGTGCTAGGGATGTCTAGCAAGAAGACCTCGGAGTTCAAGCCGTGCAGCGCCTGTCACCCTGCCATGTCGGTCATGGACCCCTACTTAGTGTGTCTCTGGTGCCTGCAGCGCGACTGCGACACAAAGTCGTGCTCCGATTACCAGAACATGGCACCAAAGGCTTTTAGTGAGCGGTCCCTAAAGCTGATCGTGGATTGGCGTCTTGCACTATGGAGGTCACCTCGCCGATCTTGCTCCTGGTCCTGGTTGTGAGAAAGGTCGAAGCACCACTCCGGTAGATCGAAGTTTTTCTTCATCGAAGTCAGGTAGGACGCAGCACAAAAAGTCGAAGCGTGCTTTGACTATTCCCATTCATGACACAACAAAACAGAGGAATCTAGGTGTTTGAGGCACCGCTCCATGGAGCCGGAGCCTGAGTCAGCTCCGTGTTTCCTTACCTTTCCAGGGGGTATGGGGGGGGGGTGACGGTGGCCTGACCTCTTATGGGACCCATTCTCGGGTCCAGACTGGCGCTGGTCACCTCCATAGCGACATTCCTTGGCGACGCATCCACCACCAAGGTCTCCGGCATCCACCAGCGGCGCCTCCCCAATCCTCATTCCAGACGACACAGAGACGGTCCGGCGTCCTCCAAGACCGGGCAACCTGCAATTTTCTGAAGGGTTGGGAATGGATGAGGAGGATTGGGAGGGGTTGCAGGATCCCTTGGAAATCCCGCAACCAGTGATCTGGACACCTCCCCGGATTCTGGAATGCTGTATCCACCTACCCTGGCTACAGAGGAGGGGGCATCATTCGCTATGGTGGTGCATAAGGCTGCGGAGGTCTTGGGCCTGCAGCCCCCTATTGTGGCAGTCGAGGCTAACGTCTTGACAGAGGTCATGCAGCCTGGTGTCTCTAGCTCATAATCCTTGCTGCCTTTCAATGAGGCCATGAGGGACGTTCTTCTGGGCACCTGGTCCAAGCCCAGCACAGGGGCTCCTATGAATAGAACAATTGCCAGCCGGCATCGACCTGCACCAGGCGACCCAGTTTTCCTCACAAGGCTTGGTGGTTCAGGCTTCCACTTCCCGTGGCGCATTCCCTTCTGCTCCACCGGACAGGCAAGCCAAGAGACTGGAAAGCTTTGAGAAGAATTTATTTTCTTCTGTCAGTCTAGCATTGAATGGTGAATACCGCTTGCCTTTTGGATCTTTATTCCCATTTGATATGAAACACTGTTGTGCCGGTGCTGCCCAGAGTCTCGGAGGAGGACCAGATTCTAGTCTCCCAAGCCATTCGAGACGGGAGAGATGCAGTGAAGTTCGCCATCCGATTTGGCTTGGACACCACAGACTAGCTAGGCAGTGCGATTTCTACAACGGTGGCAGTACGTTGCAATCCCTTGCGGAGGACATCTGTTTTTTTGAGGATGTCCAAGCTAATCTTATAGACATGCTCTTTGATGGCTCCCATCTCTTCGGAGACAAAGCAGATGCCACCCTTGAATGTTTAAAGGACTCGTGGGCTACAGCCAAATACTTGGGACTCACCACAGCATCCCAGACTGTGTCTGCTTTTCACTTTCCTGGCTACGAAAGGGGCTATTAACTACGCCAACCATATTCCGGCCAGAGGGCCCGTTAATTCAACAACCTCTGCGGGGCCGTGGATGCTGTTCATCCCGACCCCTTGGGTCGGGAGGCCAGTAGTCGAGCCAAGCCATGATTCCCTCCTCCACTGCAAAAACCCTCCTAGTCCGATCCCCCAGGATCATTCACCACCAGTTGGTGGCAGGATACGCCATCATCTCCACCACTGGAGAAACATCACCTCAGACAGGTGGGTGTTGCAGATAGCCGAAGGGGCTTCTCCCTCCCCTTCAAGACTACCCCTCCATCTATGCTTCCAGTGTATGATCGCCTGACGGAGAATCCCCTTGCCTTACTCCTCGAGGAAGTCAAAACTCTCTTGGCCAAGGGAGCTATAGAGAGGGTTCCCGGGCCATAAATAGGCTGTGGTTGTTATCCCTGCTATTTTCTGGTCCCAAAGAAGGATGAAGGCCTGTGTCCTATTCTCAACTTCAGAGTCCTCAAATACTTCCTCAGAAAGGAGAAGTTCAAGATGCTCACCCTAGCTCAGGTCCTGTCTGTCCTGGACCTAGGAGACTGGATGGTAGTGCTGGACTTGCAGGATGCCTATTTTCATATCCCTGTCCTGCCTGCCCATTGTTGCTACCTGCGGTTAACGGTGGGCCACAAGCACATTCAGTTTGCCGTGCTCCCCTTTGGCCTCACCAGTGCCACTCGTCTGTTCACAAAAGTGATGGTGGTGGTCGCAGTCCATCTGCAGAGATCAGGAGTTCCAGTCTTCCCCTATCTCGACACCTGGTTATTGAAGGTGGGCTTGTCTCCCACATCAAGAGTACGGCAACGCTCCTGCATTCCCTGGGGTTCACTATCAACATGTCGAAGTCCCACCTGACACCCTCTCAAACACTCCTTTTTATTGGGGTGGTTCTGGGCATGGTGCAGCTTTGTGCCTATTCTATAGAACGGCGAGTCCAGGATATTCAGGCTATGATACTGATGTTTCAGCCTCCAATCTGGATTTCGGTGAGAATGACCCTGAGGCTGTGGGGCCTCATGGCCTCTTTCATCCTGTTGGTGGACCATGCACTGTGGCACATACGGGCTCTGCAGTGGTGTAGGAGAGTAGGGTCTGCAATCCTATGATCACCCCGATTTTTTGCTTTTGTTTCACTGGTTTACGACTTTCTCTGGCTGTGGGCCTGCTAATCAGACCCACAGCCTGGCTGTTCTCTTTCTAAATTACGATATGTACCCTAGGTGCATTTACCAATTGGTACTGGGCCACCTTATCAGACCCCGTAACGCAGGGCGTAGGTGTACCCAGGGCCGCCAGGGGCTGAAGCATGTATTATGCCACCCCTGGCTGGCCTCCTAAATTTGACACAACTGGCTGCACGACAGCTGGGGCGAAGCCGTGTAACCACCCTTCGCTGTAGGTATAGTAGCTCTATATCTAACCATACAATGGACACCCGAGTTCCTATCAGTCACTCCTATGGCAGGCCTTAACAATCCTGAAGGCAGAGTGCGTGGGCTCGTGTGAGCTAGGTTCAGGCCCGAGCCGAGCCCGGTTGCAGCTTGCGGAATCAAGACCCAATAGCTGTTCCATGATAACGCGTACCATATCGGTAACTCCGGTGTCGCGTTATCAAGGCATGTCGAGTAAGGTGTCATACGAATCGGGGTGCTGCCCTCTCACCAATTCTGGCGATGAGGTTAGCATCCCACCCTTCTAGAGGGACACGACATGTACGTAACTGTGAACCCCGGTTAAAGTTAACTGAAGCCTCAGCTCCACAAAATGGATGCTGCCACCACAGACACGAGTCTGACCTCCTGCTGCTGGGAGTCCTTCCAGCGAGGAGCACTTGGACAAAGGGTTTCCTGTCGAGGGCGCTGTTCGCACCGTCCCAGACAGGGTTTGTGTATTCTGGGTAGGTAGGGCTTTGGCGAGAAGGTGACTGCGGAGTGGCACCCCGGTGCTCACTACGCATCTGCCGGTTAGAACCAGTTCCAGGGGCGACAGCCCTGGCCTGGTGAAAGTCCGGCAGGGGAGAGGGGTGTAACTACCCCCCTTCCTGGTCCCACCCTTAGGGCAGGACCTAGTCATGTACCCACCCCTTTCTTTAGAATAAAGACCGGAGCGGGGACCCTTCCAAATTAGATCATCTTTGATTCAAGAACTACTTTCTACGAAAGGACATTCAAGACTCTTCTCAAGATTTCTCCCTTGTGACTAAGGAGTAGTCACCCTGCATCAGCGGGCACCAACTAAGAACTCTGCGGTTTGCTGTAAGTCCTTCCTCAAGGAATCCGACGGCCCAGCTCGACGAGAACCGGCTTCCCTGGCACCTCTGACCTCTACCCACGTCATCAGCTCAGCTGTGATCTGTGGGTGCGACGAGACCTCGAGGGACCGGCCATCATCAGAACCTGCACGCTCTTAAAAACCAGCACGACCATCGAGGTAACTCTCTGGTGAGTGCTCTGGGGTCCGAGAAGCCCCGACCCTGAGCCGCTCCAGCACCGAAGTGCAGTCTCCCAGCATCTCCACGATCTGCGTGGGGCCCTTCTGCTCGCTGCTCAGCACGTTGTCTGGTCACTAGCCGCTGGCTTGTGTCTTTCTGTGACGACATCCGAGAATCCGTACTGCTGGTCTGGTTGCTCCAGACTGGCCCTTGCTTCCATCTTTGCGAGAAGCACCCCGGACCCTCCTGGTCCACTCAAGACGCCCTCTTAGGCCCACCACGTGGCCCTGAGAACTGCCAAGGCTTGTTGCCCCATCCTGGGCCCAGCGACGCCGACAGCATCATCCTTCGTGGGACAGCTCGCACCTCCACCGTGGTCGCCGACAACGCCTCCTGGTCCGTGAGACTGCAGAGCCTAGCGTCGCCCACTCACCTGGTCGAGGTGACGGCCAACCGGTGCCTTCCTGGTACCCTCTGACTACTGGCTAGTAGTACGAACTTGGTCCCCTCTGCTTTCAGGTTTCTTCAATCTCCGATCCAGGCTTGGATCTCTACGAACTATTCAGCACTGGTCGCCGGCCAGCAACTTCTTTTCTTCCGGCTCCTGGCTCGTCAGCGAAGACCCCGACGCCTGTAAGACTTGTGCAGCCGCAGCCCTCGTGGCTAGGTAACTCGGCATTTCGGTGCCTGCATAGCCTCCTTACTCTAGGGTCCCGAGTCCCTCGCTTCCGACTTGCCTTATCGGGTCCGCCCGAGACCTTAATCTTTCCGTGTCCTCGGACACTTGTTCCTAATTGTGCACTTGAAGTATTTGCTAAAGAGATTTGGTTTGTGCTTAGTACCCTGTCCTCATAAAGAGTACAGGGCTGTTGTGATTCTTAATAAATATACTGTTTATTTTCATAACACTTGTGTGGTGTCCTTTCGCTGGGTGTTCAAGGGGTACATGTGTGGTAAACAGCTGGCTTAACACTCCCTCTCGAGTCTTTAGCCTTAGACTGCTCGTATCCACGCTACTAGGATAGCTGGTCTATAGGTTGACTTACAACCAAACACCATAAGGGTCGTTGGAACGATACATAGCGGTCGCTAGAATAGCGAACGCTGCATATCGGGCCAACTTCTCACATTGGTGAGCAGCGGGTGGGATTTGAGCTTGCTGTTGTTTTACCACACGTATCCTAAGAATATCTTGTTGAAAGATCGCACAAAGTACTGTTAGTACATATAACTAAAAGCTTAGAATACTCTGAGTTCTACTGAACCAGCTGTTGTAGCTCCTCAAGGCTTAGCACACCTTGGCTACAACTCTTAGCAAGGGTACAGTAGGTAAACACGTAGTGTAGGTAGGTGCATCACTTACACCACACTAGAACCAGTATGTCGGACAAAGGAGGAAACTCTGGGTCTCCCCTTGTGTCAGTTGACCCTCCACAGGTCATCCCTTCAGGATATACTGTGCTGAGCTTCAAGGAGTTAAGACGACTGTGTCACTCCAGGAAGATTCAGCAGGGGTCTAACCCCACAACGTCCTTTCTGATTGGTCTCTTGGAGACTTATGATGCCAGGAGAGCTGAGAAACTTCGTAGCTCTTCTAATCCAGAAGGAGACATGCCTCCCCTCGAGGGAACCCGAGACGATCCTGACCTCATTCACCTCGCAACTGAGAACGAGGATGTGGAGGAGGATGAGGATGAGGATCTCTCTGGGGATGAGGCAGATAAGGGACAGGTAGAAGTCGTCAGACTAAGCAGGTCCAACTTAAGCAAACATGATAGCGGTACTGGGGGACCCCTGGGGCCACTATCAGGTCAGCTTAACATTGGGAATGGACGAGCCCGATCTCTGTCAAGAGACTCTGGCGGATCCCTTCGAACCAATGGCTCTCACAACTCTTCTCAGAGAGGGATGACGTCCCCTCAGAGGAGAGTGTACGAAGCTAAGGAAAGGGCAGCTAATCTGAGGATCGAAAGGGAAGAACTTGCCCTGGCCAAAGAAAGGCTTGCCTTTGCTAGAGAGCAACAGTTAAGTGGGGTAGTCCCCACTGGTGGCAGCAATGTACCTAGTAATAGGGAAAAGAGTTTCGATACGAAACACCTTGGTAAGATAGTGCCCCCCTTTAAGCAAGGGGATGACATCCACAAATGGATTACTGCGTTGGAGAGGGCCTGCACTGTGCAGGGTGTTCCCCAGAGTCAGTGGGCAGCTATCTTGTGGCTCTCCTTTGAAGGAAAAGGAAGAGACAAGCTCCTCACCACAAGGGTGGAGGATGCTAACAATTACCAAATCTTGAAAAATACACTCGTTGAAGGGTTCGGCCTAACCACTGAGCAGTACAGGGTGCTGTTCAGGGATACCCAGAAAACGCAGTCTCAAGATTGGTCTGATTTCGTCGATTGTGCCACTAAGGCTTTTGAGGGCTGGTTGCTGGGCAGTAAGGTTACTGATTATCAAGGATTGTATAATTTGATGATGAGAGAACAAATTTTAAACAATTGTCAGAACCAGTTGTTGCATCAGCATCTTGTCGACTCGGATCTGACCTCTCCCCAAGAATTGGGAAAGAAGGCAGACAGATGGGTTCGTACAAGAGTTAAGCAGAACCAGGGCCAGAATCAAGGTGGTCAGAAGAAAGCAGACCAGAAGGGTAAAGATTCTAAAGGGGAACAAAATGACCAGAAGTCTTCGACAGGTCCCCAACAACCCAAAGAGGGTGGGGGTCAGGCTCCCCAAAAGAAGAAAGAAGGCCAATCCAAAAGATGGTGCCAGTACTGTAAAAGTAAGTCTCACTGGTTTAGTGAGTGCACCAAGAAAGGAGGAGGGCAGACTCCTGCCACTGCAGCCCCTAAGGCACCTTTGCCCCCTAGTACAGTCAGCAGTGGTAGTGCACCTCCCAAGGGTTTAGTAGGGTTAACCCTGGGTTCTGAGGGGCGTGACAACTTAGTTGGCACACTCACTCAGGCTGTCCTTGTCAGTACAGGGGACGCAGACGTATCCCCTGACGTAAGCCCCAATACTTTGGGCAAATACCGACAGACGCCTTTCATAAATGGAAAGATGGCTCAGGCCTATAGGGACACTTGTGCCAGTGTCACCATGGTGACGCCTAACTTTGTGGACCCTGGACAGATCATGCCAGGTACAGAATTCCTGGTGACCAATGCAAGCAATGTCACTACCAATCACAGTATGGCAATTGTAGCTTTCTCCTGGGGAGGGGTAACTGGCCACAAGAAGGTTGTAGTTAGTCCAGACCTCCCAGTGGATTGTTTGTTGGGCAATGATTTGGAGTCGTCACAATGGTCAGAAGTGGAGCACCGGACTCACATGGAAATGTTAGGGTTGCCAGCACATGTGTTCGCTGTGACTAGGTCACAGGTCAGGAAATGCCCCACTGAACAGGTGCTGGATCCTGGAACAACGGACCAGACACCTCCCAAGAAAAAGAGCAGTAGGGTTAAGGCTGCGCCTTCCCCCTTGCCCCAGGTCGAGGATCAAATCTCAGAGGAGGCTGACCTACAGGAATTGAGGGAAACTGAGCCAAGGGAATTCGAACTTGATCAAGTTGAATTCTTGGGTTCAGGGGGACCCTCAAGGGAAGACCTGGGGAGGGACCAGCTAGACTGCCCTTCTCTTGAACCCCTCAGACAGCAGGCTGCTGCTGAGGCTGCTGGGAACGCCACAGGTACCCACAAGGTATACTGGGAAGATGGACTCCTGTACACTGAGTCAAGAGACCCCAAGCCTGGCATGACCAGGAGGCTGGTTGTACCCTTGTCTCAGCGTGGTTTCCTACTTACCTTGGCCCACGAGATTCCCTTAGCAGGTCACTTAGGCCAGACGAAAACGTGGGACAGGCTTGTCTTACACTTTCACTGGCCTCACATGAACGAGGATACCAAGGAGTTTTGCCGCTCCTGTGTCACTTGCCAAGCCAGTGGTAAGTCAGGTGGCACGACAAAGGCCCCCCTTATACCAATGCCTGTGGTGGGGGTGCCCTTTGAACGGGTGGGGATCGACATCGTCGGTCCCATGGAACCACCTACAGCCTCAGGGCACAAGTTTATACTGGTGGTAGTGGATCATGCCACCAGGTATCCTGAAGCTATTCCCCTTAGGACCACTACAGCACCTGTTGTGGCAAGAGCCCTAGTTGGAGTATTCTCCAGAGTGGGCTTCCCTAAGGAGGTCGTCTCCGACAGAGGTGCAAACTTCATGTCGAGCTACTTAACTGCTATGTGGAAGGAATGTGGTGTTAACTACAAGTTCACTACACCCTATCATCCACAATGCAATGGGCTTGTTGAGAGATTCAACAGGACCCTAAAAGGGATGATTCATGGACTACCGGAAAAGCTTCGGCGTAGATGGGACGTCCTGATCCCCTGCCTCTTGTTCGCCTACAGAGAAGTCCCGCAGAAGGGGGTTGGCTACAGCCCTTTTGAACTTCTGTACGGGCATCCTGTAAGGGGACCCCTGTGTTTGGTGAAGGAAGGATGGGAGAGACCTCTCAAAAAGCCTGCAGCCAACATAGTGGACTATGTGCTTGGCCTCCGCTCACGGATGGCTGAGTACATGGAAAAGGCATCTGAAAACCTTAAGGCCAGCCAAGAACTCCAAAAAACTTGGCATGACCAAAAGGCTGTCTTGACTGTTTACCAGCCCGGACAGAAGGTGTGGGTGTTGGAGCCAGTGGCCCCAGCAGCACTCAAGGACAAATGGTCCGGGCCCTACACCATCCTGGAGAAAAAGGGAGAGGTCACCTACCTGGTCGACCTGGGAACTCCCCGGAGCCCCCACCGGGTGCTTCATGTCAACAGGCTAAAAGCATATGTCGACAGGAAGGACATGAGTTTGCTCATGGCCCTAGATGAGGGACAGGAAGAGGAGAGCGACCCTCTCCCCGACCTGCTCACTCAGAATCCTGACGATGGCTCGGTAGATGGTGTTGTCTTTTGTGGCAGCCTCTCCGAACATCAACAGAGCGACTGTAAACAGGTTCTTCAGTCGTTCAGGCATATGTTTTCTCTAACACCCAGTCAGACCGATTGGTGCACCCATGAGGTTGACACTGGTGACAGCTTGCCAGTCAAGAGTAAAATCTACAGGCAGCCTGATCCCGTTAGAGACTGCATCAAAAGTGAAGTGCAGAAAATGTTGGAGTTGGGAGTCATTGAACCCTCGGATAGCCCTTGGGCTAGTCCCGTAGTTCTAGTGCCGAAACCTCACACCCAGGGTGGTAAGAGAGAGATGAGGTTTTGCGTAGACTACAGGGGTCTCAATGCAGTCACTAAGACTGACGCCCACCCAATACCAAGGGCAGACGAGCTTATCGATAGATTGGCTTCGGCCAACTACCTAAGTACGTTTGACCTGACAGCTGGGTATTGGCAAATCAGGTTAGCTGAGGACGCCAAGCCTAAAACCGCATTTTCAACCCCTGGTGGGCATTACCAGTTCGTGGTGATGCCCTTTGGTCTGAAAAATGCACCTGCCACCTTCCAACGGTTGGTGAATCAAGTCCTTACTGGGCTGGATGACTTCTGTGCGGCGTATCTTGACGATATTGCTGTCTTTAGCTCCACCTGGGAGGATCACCTGGTCCACCTGCGGAAGACGTTAGAGGCACTGTAAGCAGCAGGTCTCACTATCAAGGCCACCAAGTGCCAGATAGGGCAGACACAGGTTGTAAACCTGGGCCACCTTGTAGGTGGAGGTCAGGTTCAGCCACTGGAGAGCAAGATACAGTCAATCAGGGACTGGGCTCCTCCAACCACCCAGACTCAGGTTCGAGCTTTCTTGGGCCTGACTGGTTACTATAGGAAGTTTGTCAGGAACTATGGTTCAATTGTGACACCATTAAACGAACTGACAAGTAAGAAAATGCCAAAAAAGGTTCAGTGGACAGCGAGCTGTCAAAAAGCATTCGATGACCTAAAGCAGGCCATGTGCACGGCGCCTATCCTCAAGAGTCCGGACTACTCCAAACCATTCATTGTCCAAACAGATGCTTCTGAGTTGGGTGTGGGAGCTGTTCTTTCTCAACTGAATTTTGATGGTCAAGACCAGCCCATTGCTTTTATAAGCAGAAGGCTGACCCCTAGAGAGAAGAATTGGTCAGCTATTGAGAGGGAGGCCTTTGCTGTGGTTTGGGCCCTGAAGAAGCTGAGGCCATACTTGTTTGGTACTCACTTCAAGATTCAGACCGACCATAAGCCCCTCTTGTGGCTAAATCAGATGAAGGGTGAAAACCCCAAACTACTTAGGTGGTCCATTTCCCTACAGGGGATGGACTTTACAGTGGAACATAGACCTGGTACTGATCATGGCAATGCCGATGGGCTCTCCAGATATTTCCACTTAGAACAAGAAGACTCACCTGGTCAAGGTTAGCTTATTGTTCCGACGTTTGGGGGGGGTCATGTAGGAGAGTAGGGTCTGCAATCCTATGATCACCCCGATTTTTTGCTTTTGTTTCACTGGTTTACGACTTTCTCTGGCTGTGGGCCTGCTAATCAGACCCACAGCCTGGCTGTTCTCTTTCTAAATTACGATATGTACCCTAGGTGCATTTACCAATTGGTACTGGGCCACCTTATCAGACCCCGTAACGCAGGGCGTAGGTGTACCCAGGGCCGCCAGGGGCTGAAGCATGTATTATGCCACCCCTGGCTGGCCTCCTAAATTTGACACAACTGGCTGCACGACAGCTGGGGCGAAGCCGTGTAACCACCCTTCGCTGTAGGTATAGTAGCTCTATATCTAACCATACAATGGACACCCGAGTTCCTATCAGTCACTCCTATGGCAGGCCTTAACAATCCTGAAGGCAGAGTGCGTGGGCTCGTGTGAGCTAGGTTCAGGCCCGAGCCGAGCCCGGTTGCAGCTTGCGGAATCAAGACCCAATAGCTGTTCCATGATAACGCGTACCATATCGGTAACTCCGGTGTCGCGTTATCAAGGCATGTCGAGTAAGGTGTCATACGAATCGGGGTGCTGCCCTCTCACCAATTCTGGCGATGAGGTTAGCATCCCACCCTTCTAGAGGGACACGACATGTACGTAACTGTGAACCCCGGTTAAAGTTAACTGAAGCCTCAGCTCCACAAAATGGATGCTGCCACCACAGACACGAGTCTGACCTCCTGCTGCTGGGAGTCCTTCCAGCGAGGAGCACTTGGACAAAGGGTTTCCTGTCGAGGGCGCTGTTCGCACCGTCCCAGACAGGGTTTGTGTAATCTGGGTAGGTAGGGCTTTGGCGAGAAGGTGACTGCGGAGTGGCACCCCGGTGCTCACTACGCATCTGCCGGTTAGAACCAGTTCCAGGGGCGACAGCCCTGGCCTGGGGAAAGTCCGGCAGGGGAGAGGGGTGTAACTACCCCCCTTCCTGGTCCCACCCTTAGGGCAGGACCTAGTCATGTACCCACCCCTTTCTTTAGAATAAAGACCGGAGCGGGGACCCTTCCAAATTAGATCATCTTTGATTCAAGAACTACTTTCTACGAAAGGACATTCAAGACTCTTCTCAAGATTTCTCCCTTGTGACTAAGGAGTAGTCACCCTGCATCAGCGGGCACCAACTAAGAACTCTGCGGTTTGCTGTAAGTCCTTCCTCAAGGAATCCGACGGCCCAGCTCGACGAGAACCGGCTTCCCTGGCACCTCTGACCTCTACCCACGTCATCAGCTCAGCTGTGATCTGTGGGTGCGACGAGACCTCGAGGGACCGGCCATCATCAGAACCTGCACGCTCTTAAAAACCAGCACGACCATCGAGGTAACTCTCTGGTGAGTGCTCTGGGGTCCGAGAAGCCCCGACCCTGAGCCGCTCCAGCACCGAAGTGCAGTCTCCCAGCATCTCCACGATCTGCGTGGGGCCCTTCTGCTCGCTGCTCAGCACGTTGTCTGGTCACTAGCCGCTGGCTTGTGTCTTTCTGTGACGACATCCGAGAATCCGTACTGCTGGTCTGGTTGCTCCAGACTGGCCCTTGCTTCCATCTTTGCGAGAAGCACCCCGGACCCTCCTGGTCCACTCAAGACGCCCTCTTAGGCCCACCACGTGGCCCTGAGAACTGCCAAGGCTTGTTGCCCCATCCTGGGCCCAGCGACGCCGACAGCATCATCCTTCGTGGGACAGCTCGCACCTCCACCGTGGTCGCCGACAACGCCTCCTGGTCCGTGAGACTGCAGAGCCTAGCGTCGCCCACTCACCTGGTCGAGGTGACGGCCAACCGGTGCCTTCCTGGTACCCTCTGACTACTGGCTAGTAGTACGAACTTGGTCCCCTCTGCTTTCAGGTTTCTTCAATCTCCGATCCAGGCTTGGATCTCTACGAACTATTCAGCACTGGTCGCCGGCCAGCAACTTCTTTTCTTCCGGCTCCTGGCTCGTCAGCGAAGACCCCGACGCCTGTAAGACTTGTGCAGCCGCAGCCCTCGTGGCTAGGTAACTCGGCATTTCGGTGCCTGCATAGCCTCCTTACTCTAGGGTCCCGAGTCCCTCGCTTCCGACTTGCCTTATCGGGTCCGCCCGAGACCTTAATCTTTCCGTGTCCTCGGACACTTGTTCCTAATTGTGCACTTGAAGTATTTGCTAAAGAGATTTGGTTTGTGCTTAGTACCCTGTCCTCATAAAGAGTACAGGGCTGTTGTGATTCTTAATAAATATACTGTTTATTTTCATAACACTTGTGTGGTGTCCTTTCACTGGGTGTTCAAGGGGTACATGTGTGGTAAACAGCTGGCTTAACACGCCCTCTCGAGTCTTTAGCCTTAGACTGCTCGTATCCACGCTACTAGGATAGCTGGTCTATAGGTTGACTTACAACCAAACACCATAAGGGTCGTTGGAACGATACATAGCGGTCGCTAGAATAGCGAACGCTGCATATCGGGCCAACTTCTCAAAAGTGGGACCTAAAGTTCCAGTGGGCACAGCATTGAGGAAATTTCATCAACCTGGTTCAGATATCAGAGTGCGCTGCGAAAGCAATGCAGTGGTGGCTGACAATCCACAATTGGGTTAGAGGCAGACCCCTTCTCCCTCCCGACCCAGATTTCATAGTAGTGACAGATGCGTTTCTTCTGGGATGGGGCGGCTATCTGGTGGAGGTGGAGATCAGAGGACTCTGGCCCCCAGTGGAAGAAAAGCTCCATATCAACCTGTTGGAGCTTTGTGCGATCCGACTGGCACTGAAAGCCTTTTTACCATCCATCAAGGGAAGGCTAGTTCAGGTGTTCAGGGACAACACTACCACCATGTGGTACTACAACAAACAAGGCGGGTGGGGTAGTGGACTCTCTGTCAAGATGCCCTGCGCCTCTGGACTTGGCTGGAACAACAGGGCATTTCCCTAGTGGTTCAACATCTGGCCAGTTCTCCAAACGCTAGAGCAGACGAACTCCGCCAAAGGTGCCTTGCGGATAACGAGAGTTCTCCAAACGGAGATGGAACACGGTTTCTTTAGGCAGTGGGGAGAGCCATGGTTAGATCTGTTCACCTCTGAAGAGAAGGCGCCATTTCAGCAGATTTCTGCATTGGAGTTTTCAAGGCGACTTTCGCTCGGCAGTGCTTTTTGTCGTGAGTGGAGCTCAGGCCTGCTGTACACCTTTCCACCTATAACACTCCTCTCCAGAGTGCACAAGAAAATCAGGAGCGGCTGGGCATAGGTCATTCTTGTGGTTCCGGACTGGGCATGGAGAGTTTGCACCCAAGCTTCTGATTGTGCCCATCGATCCTCCGATCAGGTTGTCCCTTTGGGAGGATCTTCTGTCGCAGCAGCAGGGCAGGGTCCCCCACCCAGACCTATCCACTCTCCGCCTCCTTGCGTGGAGATTGAGCAGCAATAGTTGACAGTTCTTGACCTTCCTTCCCGAAGCCTCCGAAGGTATTTTGGCAGCCAGGAATTCTTTTACAAAATCGGTATATGCCTGCAGACGGAACAAATTTAGTATATTTTGTACAGAATGGTCTAATGACCACTTGTCTGCTTCTCTGAGAGATATTCTCTTGTTTATCCTTTCCTTGCCCAGCAGGGCTCTGCTTTGGGCACTTTGATGGGCTACCTTTCATCCCTCTTGGCTTTTCTTTGGCTGCCAGATCCCCCTTCACTTTTTACGTCCCCTCTGGTGCATAGGTTATTGAAGGGGTTAACCCACTCGTTTTCCCCTTCTCCTTTTCTTATGCCACAATGGGACCTTAACTTAGTCTTCACTTTCTTGATGTGTGCACCGTTTGAGCTGCTGCACAACTGGCCTCTATGGTTGCTCACTATCAAAACAGCCTTTTTGGTGGCAATTACCTCTGCCAGGAGGGTGAGCGAACTGCAAGCACTGTCATCACAGCCACCTTACCTGACAGACTTCCAGTACAAAGTGGTGCTAAGACTAGGGCTTCTTTTTTGTCCAAGATTGTAACTTCCTTCCATCTGGGACAGTCCATTACTCTGCCCACTTTCTATGTACCTCGGCATCTTTCTGAAAAAGAGGAGCGTCTCCACCATCTGAACCCAAAAAGAGTGTTATAGTTCTATCTTGACCGCACTAAAGCGTTGCGGGTGATGACTAACTCTTTTTTTAAGGTACGCGGAATCGGGGCATGCTGTCAAACCGAGGACCATATCACTCTGTGTTATCCTCCGTATTAAAATATGTTATGCCTTAGCACAGAAACAGCCTCTTGAAGGCCTTCGGACCCGTTCAACCAGGGCGAAGGCAGCCACCAATAGGCCATGTGGGCGTCTCTGAACACAATCGCCAGACACTATTGTCTGGATTTTCAGGTTCGCAGGGAGGGTCTTTTTGGCTGCTCTGTCTTGCAGGATTTCCTGGTTTAAAGCTTTTCTGCAGTCCCACCTCTGGGGAAGGTATTGTTGGGTATCTGTTCAAAGGTAAGGAATCTGTGGCTAGATGTCTCTCTCAGATGGGCAAGTTACTTACCTTCGGTAACGCCGTATCTGGTAGAGACATGATCTAGTTGTAAATTCCTTAATGACCCACCCATCCTTCCCGCATGGTGGAATTGTTTTTAGTGTCAGGGCTGTTCCCCTTCTGGGCCCTAGCTTCTTTTTAACACACCATGGTCAGCCACTTAATGGCTCTGTGCTTCTGACTTAGAAAGTTGTTAAAAGTACTGACATCAGTGCCCGGGAGCGTCAGTTATATTGGGACGCGGACAACACGATGAACACAATGCCGAAGACATCAGGCGGAGTCGGCCAAAGCCATATACCGGCACGCAGGGGTACTGTTAAGAAAAATCTTCCTGATCCAGTCGGATGCCTGGGAGTTCAAAGGTAAGGAATCTGCAGCTAGATCATGTCTCTACCAGATAAGGTGTTACCGAAGGTAAGTAATTTGTCCGTCAGTAGCGTATTCTCAGAAAGTACTGCTTTCATGGGGGTGGAGCCAAATCCCAATATATGTATTTGTTAAAGAATTGGCAACAATAGATCTTGCCGAAACCTGTTCTACAAAGCCAAGCCTAAAAATGTCTACCATTTAGCCCTTTCTCAGCATTACACTTTTGAAAAATATCGAAACATCCAGGTTTGCATCTTAATTTACCAATATAGGTTTACAGTGACATTATTGTACATAACAAAATCTTTCTCTCTACTTATAAATGAACATCTAAGTGGACCTCAAAAACTTTTATACAGGACCTGTCCTCCTTCCATCGTATGAAAAGTTGTTTAATATAGGAGGTGTTCTTGAAAATTATGCACTGGCAGCTTCGTCTTTGTTAATGAAGTATACGCCTAAAATCAGTTTAAGTGTATTAAACTCCATAGCGCATTGGAAGTGGCGTTTGAAATTTGAGACTGTTGGTAGTGTTGTGATTATATGCACTGTGGTATATATTTGTGGGGAGTTTCTGTCTTGCTCGTTTTTCTCTTTTTACGTTTTTTGCTCTCACAATAGCAAAAATTAGGGTTATTCGGGTTATGATTAGATTATTTTCCAGTTATTCTTAATCTTATTCTAGTTACTTTGTGAGACGTTTCTGTGTTTATGAATCTTCTCCTAGAACAAAAGTTTTTTAATGTAATATTTCTGCTTAATCAAGCCATTATGCCACTCAGTCATTTCTTCGCTTGTAGCTGAGATAGATCGCTGGTTCAAATCTTAGTGGTGCTGACGCAGCTTTCCAAGGTCGATAGCACCAATAATGTCAATGCAAATTACCTGTAGGGCTTTGAAACAGCCTTGTATTAACAAGGGTGATTAATGTACATAGTTATTCACTTTTTTTTTAGCTGGATGTGAAGAACATTTGACACTGTGTCTAGGTCTTAATCGATTTTAAAAGCCTCTGTTCTTGTCATAGATACTGATACCAGTTCACGAGTTGCGGTTTGATGTTTTGGGTGTAGTTGCTGGACATTCCAAATGTGCCAGGATACCAGTTCACGAGTTGCAGTTTGATGTTTTGGGTGTAGTTGCTGGACATTCCAAATGCGCCAGGAGCAGCAGGAAACAGTAAGATGGCGGCGAGCATGCCACTGACCAGTGGTAACGCAGTAATTGTGCCTTTTTATCTAACTACGCAATGCAGTTCGAGTCTTTGAAAACAGTAATGTAAGAATACTCTAAATTAATCTGAAGAAAGCGTTACCATTTCTGTGCACCATGAGCCTTGACAGATGGAGGGACAGAGGCCCAGGAAGAGGAATGTTGCCCAGGATCACAGTGTGGTCTAGTAGGGAAGCCGGTCTCCTTGTTTGACAACAGAAAAGCTAGCCACTGCATTACATTTCACTTTTTAGGTCTCGCCTGAGCCAGCGCATGCTCTGATTTGGCGAGACATTTAGTGAGTGGGCTTTAAAAAGCCGACCACAGCTCGTTGTCTGGCCTCGAGCGTGCGGTTACGCACACAGTTACGAGCAGAGGAGCTGGCTTTTCTCTCTCGTCATGGATCATTAAGTGCTTCGCTCTCACTTTGACGGACGAGTGGCCGCGTCACTTTCACAGGCGAGCGTCCTTTTTTTAACTCCTTTCTCTCTCCCTTTTTGCTCCTTTTCTCCTTTTTTTACTCCTTCCTCTCTCCTTGTTTGCTCCTTCCTCTCTTCTTGTTTGCTCCTTCCTCTCACCTTGTTTCCCTTTTGTAGGAGCTATATTCACTCCTTACTCTTTGTGCCATTTTGCAGGTGCTGCACTCACTTTTTCACTCTCTGAGTCTGGCTGCCGTGAGAAGCTCTCACTCTGTTCCTTCTTGCGGGAACTGCACTCAGTGACTCTCTGATTCCGGCTGCAGAAGCTACACCGCTCACTTTATGCCTCTTTGCATACAGGTGCACTAACTCCACACACTTTATTACCTTTTTCAGGAGCTGCACTCACTTCTCACCCTCTTTGTCCTTTGGCAGGAGCTGGACTGACTCTTCAAACTCTGCCCTTTTAGGTTAGCTGAACTCTTTCCTTACTCTCTGATACCAGCTGCTCGACGTGCAGTGACTGCTCGCTCTCTATGCCTTTTTGCCAGAGCTGCACACACCCTTCAGTCTCTCCGCCCTTTGAGGGAGCTCCTCTCATTCTTCACTCTCTGAAGCCAGCTGCACGAGCTGCAGTGACTGAGCGCCTTCTGGGACCCTCACTCAAGCCTGGCCGTGGGACCTGCACTCACTCTCTGCCCTTGTGAGCAAGCTTCTCTCACTCTCCCCTTTTTGCAGGTGCTGCTCTCACTCCTCACTCCCTGATTGCAGCTGCAGCAGGGCAGTCAGTGACTGCCTCTCTCTGAGCCGCCTGAGCCGCCCCGCCCCCTCACTGGAGCCAGGCTGGGAAAGCAGCACTCACACCTTGATTTAAAGCCCAGCCCTGGCACCTGCACTGATTCCTTGCTCTCTGAGCCTTTTTCTGGGAGTCATGCTGAGAGTTAATGGCCCTGGTAATCTTTCATCTTTTTCTCCCCGTACCTAACTGCATCTCCACCCCTGCACTGTGTTTCTTTGTTCTTTCTCCTTCGCCTTCTTAATTCCCTTGTCCTTTTCCCTTCTTTCTCTTGGCCCATTATGTTATCATTCCTTTTTTTCCTTCCCTCTTTGCCTCCTTTCTTTGTCCCTCCCTAGGTTCTATCCCCGTCCGCCCAACTTCCTTCTTTCCCCCTTCCTCGGTCTGCTCCGCCCTACCTTCCCTCTACCGTCCATCCTTCCCACCTTTCATGTTTCCTTCTGCCCTACCTTTTTTACATCCCTCCCTTTCCTTCTTACGTTCCTTGTCGTTCCTACCTCATTCTATTTGTCCCTACATAGTATCCCCCGTCCGCTCCATCCTTTGCCCCAGGAGCCCGGACTTTCTATTCTTTCTCCTTTCACTGCACCCTTGCTTCCCACCTTTCTTTCCTGCCTCTCTTCCATTATTCTATTCTTCACTCTCTCCTTTCTTCTGTCTGTCCTTTCTCCTGTCTGTCTTTTCCATATTCCCTCTTCCTTCTTCCCTCACCTGCCTTCCTTCTTACCTCATCTGCAATCCTTTCCTTATTCCTTCTTCTTTTCCTCCTGTCACCTGCTCTTTCTTCCGTCCCATCTTTTTTCGTGCGCTTTCCTTAAACTTGTGAGATTTTGTCCTGCCTTCCGGTTTCACAGTTTTGTTTTGTTCGCACGAAGGGCCGTCCTTCACCTCAAAGGCCTCGAACCCCAGCGTCTGTTGTACTGGACACAGTATTTTAACTCTGTAGGTAGAGCGCTGACGCTGGGTGTGTTTGCTGACGTTCAGGCTGTAAGCACGGATTGGTTGTTTGTTTCCTCTCTAGGACTCAGCCTTGCTTGTTGTATGTATATGTGTACTTGAAGCAATGCTTAATTTTAAAAATAAACAAGCATTGGCATAGCCAATAGATCTTGCCTTTGGGACCTTATAAGTGTGTCGCCATGCAACAGTTGATGTTGTTGTACCAAGGATATTGTGCTGCATAACTAAATACTTATAAGGTCCCAAAAGCGAGACCTATTGGCTATGCCAATGCTTGTTTAACTTCCTTCCTCGTATAGAAATGTCCTACATTGAGAGCTCATAGTAAATTATGCAGCATAAGGGAATGTTGGCAGGCTTGAGAACCAGGGAATTTAGTAAGACTTTGGAAACATCTTTAAATGTTATTTGATTAAGAATTGGTGAATAGGGACCAGGTGAAAGTTTTTTTTTCTTAAAAGTTGTTGTCATTTTTGATCATTGGCTTCATTTTTAATATAAATTCTTAACTGTATGAAATATTTACTATCAGAAATCAGCGATTAGATAGAGCTTACTTAAACTTCTTCCTCAGGTGTGCTGCTCCACTTAACTTGTAGCCCCCACAGCTTGAGGGACCAAGTGCCTCTAGGCATTATTGACAGGGAGCTTCATTTTCCACTTAGTGTAAAATGGGTACCAGACCTGGCTTTTGGAGAGATATTTTCCATTTTTATTACTTAATATACCTTTTCTCATGTGACACATGCGACACTACATCAAACACCCTGCATATAGATCAGATGGATAGTGTGTACGCTAACAAGACCCAATAGTCTTAATTTATACACATAACTCAAGCCAGGAGATAAACTAGCCCATCCTTCAGAGGGGACATACATAAATGGGTACCAGTCTTGAATCGCACACACCTAACCACCCTACAGCCTAATATACAGGCATACAGGCATATAGGCAAGATCACGGAGAAGCACGTGAACACCTATCTCTCGCAACATCTTGAAGCGACGGAAGGCCTGGACCATTCTCAATCTGGGTTCAGGCCAAACCACAGCACAGAATCAGCACTTCAAACAGTGACCAATAACATCAAAATGGCACTGGATGATGGTTGCTCTACGATTCTGGTGCTGTTGGATCTTTCCGCCGCTTTTGATACGGTGTCTCACAAGGTGCTTCTCCATCGCCTGAAGGAGGTGGGAATAGAGGGAGAGGCTTTGGCATGGTTGGAGAGTTTCCTGTCCGGGCGTTGCCAAGAGGTTAGGCTAGGCTCCCACAAGTCCACCCATCGGGAGCTCAATAAGGGGGTGCCACAGGGCTCATGTCTGAGCCCCACACTTTTCAACATATACGTGGCCCCCCTTGCCAACCTAGCAAGATCTTTCGGGTTCACCCCTGTATCCTACGCTGACGACACCCAACTTCTCTTTCCCTTCAAAACTCTTACACCTGCAATAAAAAGATCTTTTGCAGAGGGTATGAGAGCCATTGCAGACTGGATGTCATCTAACTGTCTGCAGTGCAATGTCGGGAAAACCGAAGTTGTGTTGTTCGGTCAAGCGACGACACACTGGTCATCTGACTGGTGGCCTCTGGAACTTGGTCCTGTTCCTACCCCCAAAAGTAAGGTCAAGAACTTGGGAGTTTTATTTGACCAACAACTCATTTTCAAGGACCATGTCAATCAAGTAGCCGGCACCTGCTTCCGGGCTATAGGGATGCTAAGACGTGTCTTTCCCTATCTCCCGGATCACCATAGGAAAACCTTGGTGCAGGCCCTTGTTATTAGTAGGATCGACTATTGCAATGGATTGCTCCAAGGAGCCAATGAGGAGCAAATCAAGAAATTGCAGGTCATCCAAAATACTGCCGCAAGGATCGTCATGAATGCTCCTCCCAGGACACCATCCTGCCCCTTACTGTCTCAGCTTCACTGGCTTCCTGTGAAGAAACGAGTTCAGTTTAAGACTCTGTGCACAATACACAAGAGTCTAATGGGGATGGGCCCTAAGTATTTCATAGACATCTTTCAGCCCTACATTCCAGGACGCTCCTTACGTTCCAGTGACCAGCTACTACTCAAAATACCCAGAATCAAGAAAACCAGACAAGGTGGCCGTGCACTGGCCCATACCGGACCTACCTTATGGAACTCACTGCCGTTCGAACTGAGGTCAATCACCAATCACATGGTGTTCAGAAAAAACCTTAAAACCCATTTGTTTCCCAGCTATTAATTGTCCTCTCATCCCTGGACACTTTCTTTTACTCTCTTTCCATCTGCAGTTATAGCGCGGAGATACCCCTTCGGGGGTCTAGTCTGGCGCTTTACAAGCATATAAAATAAATAAATAAAAATAAATACACACAAATTATGAAACACACACACACGTGCGGGCAACTGATCCACACGGATAGGAAAGAGGCCCTGGTCAGTGACAGACCCATTGAGACCTGGGTGTGAAGGTTACCCAAACCTGACATCACTGTGAAGCCATGATAATGACAATATACCCAAACCTGACATCACTGTGAAGCCATGATAATGACAATACAAATATCTGGTACCACAACATAACATATAAAAAACAATATAAAGTGACAGTGTAAGCTGCAGCAGCTTCATTGATGACTTTGTGCCTGGCTAGGCGTAGGATGTTGGCGGCTGCCCACGAATCTCCAGCGACATAATAAGCCTGTGTGTAGGACAATGCGCGCTCTTGTGTCAAGCTGTTGTGCACTGATCATACCATGAATAGTTGGGCAGCTCAGAGCAGAGGCTCAGCTCCCAATAATGGCACGTTGCCAAGATTTGCGAGAACTTGATAATGCAGCAGAACCCAAGGTTCAGAGCTCGATTCTTCCATACATTGAAGAGAGAAGGAAAATTGGCTTAGCCAATAGGTCTGGCTTTAATGTGCCAACATTACTAAACACGTGCAAATGTGCACCGACTATTGCCATTTAGTTGGCAATGTCGCATATCGGCGCAGCTTGTCTCTTTCTGTGCCTCGTCTTTCTGTGCTGTACGTTCTGTTCTCTAAGCATTTGGTGCTGCATCACAGACTTAGGAATTAAAAAAGACTGCAGCACTGCAAGCTTGGAGGAATAAAAATAGGACACGTAGGAGGCACAGAAGGAGTTGGGTTGCAAAGAAACAAGGCACAAATTGTCCGTGTATGTGTGCCTGCCTGTGGTTGCATGAGTTAGCACATCAAAAGCCGGAAGTGTTAGTTTTGCCAGTGCTTGTTGTAAATATGTTTGCCTTCTCAGTTTAGCTTGGGGGGGAGTTTTAACTAAGTCAGAATTTTGAAAGAAATGAAGACGTGGTCTGACCAATCTGATTAGAGAGGAAGAGAGTTTTCAATGTGTATATGTAAAAACAGGCCCAGGGCAGCACTCGTTTCGTGGATTCGGGAACGTGCAACTTTGTAGTAGATTGTTGTTTGATGGGCAGAATACGTAGGCGCCTTCATCTTTTAACCAGTGGAGTGTGAAATAAACAACTGACATACATGCTAACATTTTACAAGGGGAAAGTGTGAGCTTTTGTAAAAAAAAAAATCGGGAATGTATTACCCCTATTGAGTTCTATTGTAACAGGCAATTTGAGATGGGAGACAACCAAAATAATGCAATTTTTGGCTTTAAAACTCGAGTCTCCCGCCTGACTCCAGTCTGTTGCCATGTATGATCTGATCACAAGAGGAGGTGAGTTAATCAATGATTTAATAAAGTAAGCTATCAATAAAAATGGTTTTCTATATGTAAGTAGTAAATGTTCTTCCTTAGTAGTTTGTGTTGTATTCATAATCTCAGTAATGCATTGGAGAGAGGGGTCGCTTATGAGGTTAATCAGTTTAAGGGAATTTTTACCAATATGGGAAAGCTTCCATATTTGTTGGTGTTTTTTTTATTTACTTTCCGTTGAGTGGGAGGATTCTGTATCTAGTGGTAAGGTGGCCGTGGGGAGGATGAGCAGGACCATATTTCTGTAAGTGCACTGGTGTCAAGGCCACAAGCTTGTGGCAGATATGAAAGTTATCCCTGGATATAGCTAGCGTGGCTAGCGTGGCTAGCGTGTGATCTCAGAGCGTCAGAAAATTGGGATGTTTTCTATTTTTACAGATCCATTGTTATGTGCACGTGTGAACGAGAAAACTGTGGCTGAGGCATTTTATTGACCGGATGAATCCCAGCAGGGAAGGACCATGGCAGGGAAGCAAAGCATGACCAGATATCTCAACTTGGTTGAAACTGACTGCACCTCCGATTATATTCGGTGTGCTCGTAGTCGCTCCCTGCTCTCTTGTTTCAGATCTGATACCATGAAATATATTCTTTGCTTCCCACTAGGCTTCGCTCGTAATATTGATGCTAAATTATGACCCTGCAACAATGTAGCTGCCCAATCCATGCTTCATTTTATGTTTTATTTGAAAATATTATGCTAGGTACACCAGGCACTATTTAATCCAGTACTGTAAGAAACTCTGCTGTGATATTGACCAATGCATGTACGCATTTAGATTTCTTTTGTTACTACATGATGAGGAAGCTGTCCTGCACATTGGGGCCTTTTTAAAATTTCAATTAGACAAAGGGGACCCCTGGGAAAACTAATACTAGGCAGGAGGGCAGGGGAATCAAAGACACATCCAAAGAACAGAGATTCTGCCTATATATGATAAATATATGGGCTCATATAGAGTCCCAAAGTAGTACAGTCAGTCAAAAACCCACAAGACTAGTCAATATCATAATATCAAGAGAACCACAGTTAGAAAAATAGTTTCATTTTTATTTGATTTTTTGCATTTGTCAATTCAGAAATCAGATTAGAACATTCTTACATTCACATAATAAATAATCAACTCCTTAAATTCACGTCCCACACATCCCTTCAATCACTCACACCCAAACACACATACGTCACCACAATTCATTCATCTTTCTCGCAACACAATCGATTTGCCAACTGATGTTGATGACTCCGGTCCCAAGGGGTCTCATACACAGTAGAGACCAGATGGAGCAGTTATGGGACAATCTTCAAGCGCCAACGTGCGTTTCGGTGTTCGGCCTACACTTGAGCCACACCTTCCTCCGGGCACAACAAAGAGGGGAGGGGGACAGCAGCATCACTCTGAAACAATTCATAAGAAAAAAACGTTTGCATAAATAATTATCCAAATTCATAATTTCACTTAGTTCAAATTCACATTTTGTAGGTTCTCCTAGTTTAATTAACCTGGTGATCTGTTAGGGGGCTTCAGACTTATAGATACCAATAATTCATTCAAATACAAAAAGTAAGGAACCGTGGAAACTTGACGCTTTACAGGGAAAATGAGCAAGTGCAAATACATAGCAACGTGTCAAAGACATACATAGTAACCAAATAATGAACAACAAAATGACATCACCACAAAGCACATGTAGGCCCAGCTCCCAGGATATAATTGTCTAGTCAAGTTCTTGTGGCCCAGATACTTAAAGGGCCATACAGTACGTGGTAGACCTGTTCAGCTAGGCATGTACATACAATAAAACTGCCCGATGTAATTACATACCTAGAATTCCAGGCTAGAAATTTCTAGATTGGCGATTAGAGGAAACTGTTGCAACGTTCCTAGCACTTCGGCGCAGGATTCAGTCAGAAGGCTTTATGTATGACGGGGGGTTCGCTGGGGGTGCACTCGAAAATGGTGTATCCGTATATATGGTATAGCGCGCCTAAAGAAACAATAGATACACTCAGACTTTGTAGTTTACTGGTGCGGTCCCTTCCATTAATAGAGGAGGTCAACAATGGCGGACAAACAACACTTACCTGATTTTAAGGGAAGTTCTATGACGGAGCGGCGGAGCCCCCAGACTATGATCTGGATATACCCCCGCAGAGTGGGCAAGTACCCAGGTAGCCTTAGATAAATCCCAGGACAAGTTAGGTTCTACTCTGTATTGTAAAAAAGCACATAAGCCTTCCCTTTGGGATTCCAAAACTACCTAAACACATGGGGCTTCTATTGTCCGCGTGAGGAAAATGGAGCATAGGGGGTCTATAATTTACAACAGCGAGATCATATGGGAGCCTATGGACTCCAAAATACAAAGTCCAAACAATGTCAGGGCCGGTGGATTATATCCTGAGTACGTCTCCCAAGCTCTCTGATGTAAGGTTTGGCGTCCGCTCTGTCTAGCGCAGACATGGCGGGATACAGTGGGCCCAGGTCGGCAAGATGGAAACGAGGGGCAGAGCATATATACCTGTTTATAGTTCTTAACCCAGGCGATCCCCAGTCTCTCTGAATACCTACTTCAAATGGAGCCTAACTGATAATTACCTTTAAAGTTACAATAAACATATATCCTGCTGCCACAATCAACACTAAATGGGCACACGCTCGAGGCTGTAAACAACAAAAAAGAAAACTATATGTCAAACAAATGTAAATGAATAGAATTTAAAAAATGACAGACCCTATGAAAAACAACACGCAATACACTGTAGGTACAGCGTGTCACTATCAAAGACTATATAAATATGCCCGCGTGCACTCACGTGAATAGATAGAGTGCACTCCTTTACAAAATGTGTGCTCGATAGTCAGCAAAGTATATAATTATAGAAAACCGACATCCCTTCACTAGACTAACTAAGTAAAAGAGACGCACTCTCTCAGATAGGTCATGTGGGAAGAGATATATCAATGCGAGGCCGCATACCTGTTAGGAATCGGCTTTGGAGAATGGGAGGAGGGCAGCTTCCCAAACGAGAGACGAAAGACCGAACGCGGAAGAATGGGTCCTATTTAACGGTCCCGCAAGATTAGAGCTGTAATCAATCTGCTCCGAATGGGACGGAGAAGGTAAATTCTGGCCGGCCAGGAGAGAGTCAAGCCCCGAAACAGATCAAACAACGCCGACAAACTAGAGGCATAGCATGTGGATCTAAGGATCTAACTCTGAGAGTGTTGCAATTGTAGCAATCTTAAACGACCGCACAAGGGCATGTATAATCCAGACCTAGGGCTAAGAAGTGTCCACAAACGTCAGGTCCGAGTCTTCAAAATACTGGCAGGTACGAGAAAAGCTGGATTTCAACACGATGACAACAATAATAAAGGGACTACCGTGGACTAATTGATCAAATAGGATCCCCTTCCCCTTGAAGATTGTCCCATAACTGCTCCATCTGGTCTCTACTGTGTATGAGACCCCTTGGGACCGGAGTCATCATCATCAGTTGGCAAATCGATTGTGTTGCGAGAAAGATGAATGAATTGTGGTGACGTATGTGTGTTTGGGTGTGAGTGATTGAACGGATGTGTGGGACATGAATTTAAGGAGTTTATTATTTATTATGTGAATGTAAGAATTTTCTAATCTGATTTCTGAATTGACAAATGCAAAAAATCAAATAAAAATGAAACTATTTTTCTAACTGTGTTTCTCTTGATATTATGATGTTGACTGGTCTTGTGGGTTTTGACTGACTGTACTAGTTTGGCACTCTATATGAGCCAATATATTTATCATATGTAGGCAGAAGCTCTATTCTTTGGATGTCCCTTTTTAAAATGTGTTGTGCGTGCACATAGATCTATGTTGTCATAAAAATTGCTGCTAATCACATTTTAATCTGTTTTATGTACATATCTTTTATCATTTTTTTATTAACCTATATTTTAGGCTTATTTTGTACTGTGTGATGCTTTTATGGATGCTCATTGCTTCCCAATAAAGTTTATTGAATGTCATTGAAAATTGCAATGGAGACTACACAACTAAAGGTCAGAAGGGCAGCTTCAATGTGACATATGTGAGATGTCACTGGATTGAGAGGAGGCGATTCTTCTGTGGTTGCTTGGACAGAAAGATCTTGAGTTGTCTGCCCCAGGATATTGTGGTGAGAGTTTATGTTGTTGCATCTGTGATTACAGAATATTCAGTAGTGTTAGAGGTAATGTTCATGGATGAATCCTTCGAAGAATTTGGATTGGTGTGCATGGTGGGCTCTTCAGGAGTTTGATTGTTGATTGAGATGAAACTGGTACTAAGAGATGTAATGTCCCTGGGAGGAGAGTCCATATGGTGAGGAGATTGGGTGGAATGGAAGAGAGTGGATTTAGGGGTGTGATAGTAAGTATAGAACTTAATCATGGTACGGGTATTAACATTCTTAGCCATGTTAGTAACTTTTAGGGCATATTACAATGTGACGAAGATAAGGAAGGTCATGTTCGAGGATTGAATCATGCTCATCTCATTTTCATTCAGGGTAATGTGTAGCTAAGCACATTAGGGAAGCTGAGGTATTCGTTTTTTTCTTTGCTTTTGCGTTGTGTTTTTTGTCACTACATTCCCTCCCCTCCACACCCTGTTAATGGCTTCCTTTCTTCTGTTCATGTTGCAGCAGACAGAGCACTGAAGTTTTCCAGGTCCATGCTTAAGTCATTCATCCAGTTCTGGTTTCTACTTTGTGTTGTGACATGTGTAGTCAGGGGTGTGACATTTTATAAAATATCTACTTGTCCATGGGGTAGTTTGCTTCATAAATCTATTTGTCCTGTAATAAAAATTACTCGTCCCTTTGGCGGCGTGCAGTGCGGCGACAAATTTTGGCAGCAGTCTCATTTTATGAGCTCTGATATAGCCTCTATGATTATGCCAGGACTCATACCATAGTAGTGTTTGAATACTTCCAAACTCCTTATGTTGTCACATTTCCGCAGATCTACATACTGGGGCTGAAGGTAGTGGTAAGCAATAGTCCCAGGGTTAGATGTCCTTTGGGTCTTTGGGAACTTACTAACTTGCATGTTTTAAAGGTTTTCAACAACTCTTCTCTAATCTTTTCCCATACTGAGAAATGTTGGAAATTTACTCCTGACAATGGCAAGTGTAAACCTTCTTCCAGAGTTGGGAAAAAAAGTGACTGGAGGGAAAGTGAACTTGCAAACACTCAGATTCTCCCATGAGCAAACCTACGCATGCATATTTGCTCATGCTAAAATGCAGTTCACAAATATTTTCTAGGACTACACTTTCTTGTTCTACTTCTGTATATTCTTTGGAATTCATGAAAGCCGCATAGCTGCACTCAATACAAGGACATATACCATGGGTGCATTTTGAGGACTTCTATAATAATTGGGCCCCTAATTTGGTCTGGCATTGACCATGACCTTTTGCGTTTATTTAAGTTCTCTCTCAGCTGCCTTCACTGTGACAGCATTCTGCTATTTCACAAGGAGCATATTGGCACACAAAGTTGTTTTGTTCAGTGCCAGTAACTACTGTGGCAGTGTGTGATTTTTGAGACCACAAACAGCTTTTGACAATGTTTGTTATAATGGTGAGGTCCCCGTCAGCTCCCACACCAATAAGGTTTTACAAAAACCATGCCAAAATAAGTCACACATTGACAAAACTAAAAAGCTGACCACCAATTTTAGCCCTACTGGCTTTGCCAATGCTTGTTTATTTGTGTTTTCCATAATTTTATTGAAACTAGTTACACCGGTTTTCCATTATGAATATTTTTGGGAAATACTAGCATGCAGCAACACTTGTTACTAAATTATGCTGCAAAGAAATGGTACCGGTAATTTTACAGTAGTTTAATTAAATATTTGTTTTCCTGCATACATTTTTTATCCTCATTTTCTTTTGAAAGCAAAGAATCATCATCAATCTTGCTTTCAAGCTTCTGCAAATATTTGCATCAAATCAGAGAGAATTCTGGGAGCATTATACATAGCCTCATATTGCTAACCTTTAAAAACCTGGGCACACATTTTTATCCTGGAACCACTGTCAGTAGTGCAGTCAGAGCTTACAACATTTATTTGAAGCGCTCACCCTAATAATAAAGAGTTTCAATTAATGAACCATAAATACAAGTTTGATCAGCATTAACATATAGACAGAAACATTACGTTAACTGCAGACAATGGCATTCCCTGATCCATAATGTGGGACTGCAAACTTGCAGCCAAAGTGTTTGTGCTGCAGGGGTTAGGCTTACTTGTCCCAAGGACAAAATACACATAACAACTTGTTGCCTTTGACCCCAAACAATCTGTCCTTGGCGTTGGGCTATAGGAATTCCACATTCCTGACTGTTGTTCTGATTTTGTAATGGGATAAACATGTCTTCAAGTCTGATAATTCAAATCTAAACTCTGGACTGGACGAGCTACTCGTGCATGGGCCTGGGAAACCTTAGAGTTTTGTCAACGCACAAAGTTCCATCTGTGGAATCAAATATGGCAATGTACACTCATAGTTCACTTTTTGGGCATCTCGGTTCACCTTTGATGCACAAGAAGTTTATGCACAAAGTCCTAATTGAATTTGTGCCACAGTCAGGAGTAGCCCTGGGCGGTGACCGCTGCTCCATTTGCATATTTTCCTGCGCTCCGCCAAGCACACAGAGTCCCGAAAAACTCTGTAACGCGTAGCGGAGTTTTTTCCTTTCTCGCCAACGTCAAGTTAGCTTGTGCGATTGAGGAAAATCCAACTCCAGGCGAGATTTCCCAACACCGACCATCATATTTCTCAACGCCGGCATTCGCGGATGGTAGCGACCGTTCAATTTGAGAAACCTTCTGTTCGCGTTGAGAAAGCTGCCACTCTGGTAGAAAATCTACTCGAGCGGCAAGAAAAGAAGCAGTGCTATCTTGCACTTCGCATGGTGCAGTTCGAGCTTATTTTACAGCGCCGGACAAACACCCAGCTCTAAAACTCAATGCTCACGGCATGACCAAATGTGCTTCAGCACTTGCAGAACTCCGCGAAACTCAGCTGAGTTTTTTGGGCACTCCTTGGAGTTCCACGTAGCAGAACTCAACAAACTCCTCCCAGGCCTAGTCAGGAGTACTGGATGGCTTTCTTGGAACAGCAGAGTTGAAGGTGGGAGCCCTAGGTGCCACTTAACTTTATTCACCTTTACCCTAGATCATGGTCTTCAAACTGTGGGGTGCAGTCCCCTGGGGCTGTGGATGTGTTCCAAGGGGGGGGCACGGATGGGTCTGTGATTACATTGAAATGAAGATAGCCACAAACGTACCTTTCGTACTTCCAGGCAATCTTCATTTGCGTGCAGCAGTTAAAGGGCATACAAAAATGAGTGTGGACGGTAGTACTGAGTGACATGGGTCAGGCTCAGTGAGTGTAAAGACGGGGTTAAAGACACGGCTAAAAACAAAAAAAAGTCTGCGTTTTTTGTTTTATTTTCATCTTCTCGTAACTGCATAATGAAACACGCACACCCCTCAAAGGAAAAATAAATGTGAGTTAAACTAATCAAAGGGAAATGCACTCTTTTACCTTATGAAACCTCAGTTGGCTAATATGACCACTGCAGATGTTTTTGTGTGTGACCAGAGGCTCACAGAGTTAAATCCTGATTGTTGCAATGAGGAATAGTTGCTTGTTTATAGTGCTACAACGTTCCAGTCTGTGGCAGAAAGCACTGTGAATGTAATTCTTTTAAAATTGATTACACTTTATAAAACAGGCTGTTGCAAAATACTATTTAAGATTAAAACAGGCTGTTGCAAAATACTATTTAGGATTAAATACGTGCTTTAAAAATATACATTAGAATGATAAGCATTCAGACTATATCTAGTGTAAATATGTTTATATGTGTCCATTAAATGGGTGCACTAATTTTAATAGATGCATATATTACCTTTCAAAAAGAATAAATACTTGTCACCATAAAACCGAGTGCCTCCATTAATTAAAACCTTCCCTGGCTCCAAAGCAGCCTTTATATTTGGTGATTAACCATTGCACACATTTACATTTGTTTCAGTTAGCAGGCACCTTGGTGAGGAGACATGTTTCTTTTTTAGTTATTTACTACCTGTTTCACAACACAGCCCTCCACCCCCACTGGACCCCAGTTATGGCTGTCTTACTATAAAAAGAGAATATGGGATGCATTTTCCTTGCTAGCATTAGGCTCCAGTTCACCATTGTTGCGCACAGAACATGGTTCAAGCTACAGGAGAAGAGGGGTCTAGGTATGCTTTTTTAAATTTTTTACACAAAGCGGCAGAAAGCTTGCTTTGGACATCTGTTCTAGAAGTAATGGCCCTGCTGAGTGGGCAGAGTTGACACCCTGCTTTGCAGAGCTGTAGGTATCATTGGTGCTGCATGTGCCACAGTTTCTTTGAGCCTTGGAGAAGTAGCCAGAGGGAGGAGTAAAATAAGCAGAGGAGACACATTGATTTGGCATCAAAGAGTTGAGAGGGAGCGGTATGATGGGAGGGTGAGGGACGGTGTGAAATGGGAGCCCATGTTGTTAACAAAGGTCTGAGGCGGCCGTAGCTATCATTAGTGAAACAAGTGCAGTGACACTTTTGCCCAGTGGCCCCCTACATCATGATTATGCATGGTTTACAATGAAAAGTGGGCATGGGGCTCAATTTCCTTGCTAGCATTAGGGCAGGTGGCACCCTTGTCACACAAAAGAGGGACAGCCTGCAGTAGCTCATTTTCTTTCGGAAATAGACTAGACTTGTTCTGATAGTAAAGTGATGGTCAGACATGGTGGGGAAGGAGTAAAAGAAGAGGAGACAGCCTGCTCCTCAGTGGTACAGCCATCATTAGTGCAGCAGGTGGGGTGCATTGGGGCCCACATCACCCCAATTATTGGTCACTTCTGTTCTTGTTTGATGTTGTTTCTTTTTGTTATAAGTCCCACATTTAGGGGCTCATTACAATGGCGGAGGGGGCGCCACCGCCAGCGGTGCAGTGGCGGGCCCTAGTGGCGGTAACCGAGGTACAAGAAATCAGTAGATAAAAATGTGACAAACAAGAAAAGGGGGCATGGTAGAAACACCCCCAGGCCTGCTCAGGGGTCCCACAAGAACATCAAGGGCCAAAAAAAGCATTTCTTTTTTAAAATCGTCCGAATTTGCGCTCGGTGCGCAAATCCGGCCTAAAAAAACAAAGAGCGGACTCCCACGCTTTCGTTGTAATTAAGCCCCCAGGTGGGCCAGGTCCTGGGGCAATGCCCAATTATATAGCAGAGGCCCCCACAGCCCCGGGGACCGCAAGCTTCCCGGGGTGTATGTACATAAAATAAAATGCGTGAGAGGCTCCTGCCACCCCATGCTGACCCGCAGACCGCCACCTCCCCGGGCTATGACAATTAAACGCGGGGGCACGTGGCACCCTCCGCACCACCAGGGACCGCCACCTCCCTGTGGCTCTGATTTAAAAAAAAAAGTGTGGGGGGGCTTGAGCCCCCCCCACGCGCCCCAGGGACCACCACCTCCCTGGGGTACTAATTGTTTACATACAGAGTCTATTGCGGACCCCCTGGCTATGGGGGCCACCACCTCCCCAGGGCTGTTGAAATGTAGTGAGCGGGACCACGTGGCCTACCTCCTGGAGCTCACCGTCCCCAACGCTAAGGACTGGACCCGGGGGATGTGGTCCTCAGGGCCAGAAGTGGCCCGGAGGAGGTTCTATGCGGCCCCCTCCCTTTCTTTAAGAAAAAAGAATAGCCAGGTTGGGGTTCATAGGGCTGAAATTGTCCTGGGGAGGTGGGGAGCGTGGCCCCCCTCCCCAATATAAAAATATTTTTTTTAAATGGCCAAGCCCAGGGGTATTGGGTCCCTGGGGATAATAGTGACCCAGGGAACTGGGGCCACGCGGCCCCCCTTTCCTATCAATATGTTTTTTTTAAAGAGGTCATGCCCCAGGGGATGGTGTTCCCTGGGAAAAAAGGGGCCCAGGGAAGGGGGGGGCCACGCAGTCCCCCCTTCCCTATAATTATATATACAAAAAAGACCGGGGCATGGGGTCCTCGAGGCCGAAATCGGCCTCGGGAGAGGGGGTGCACGGCCCTGTTCCCGTTTAAAACAAAAAAATTAAAAAAGGTCAGTCCCTGGGAGATGTGGTCCCCAGGGCCCCACAAATACTGAAAGAAGGGGGTCCACACAGCCCCCCTTCTAAAAATGTTAAAAAACTAAAGCCGCATCTCGCCGGAGGCCCACCCCCTCCTTGCAGCACTCTGCAACCGCGCCCCCTAGCGCGTTATAACTTGGGGAATTAAGTTCCCTTGAATACTAAGGGTCCCTGGGCGCCACACAGTTGGATTGCAGGGAGGTGGTCCGAGGCTGCTCCCCATTCTACACCACTCTGCAAACACGCCTCTTGGTGCACTGCTGGTGGGGCGATAAGATCCTCTTGTGTCCTGAGGACTTTCCTGACGGTTTCTGTACCTTTCCTACCTGTTTCTGTACCTCTGTTGCATCTTTCTGTACCTCTATTGCCTCTTTCGGCACTTCTCTTGCTCTTTCTGCACCCTTCATGCCTCTTTCAGCACCTCTGTTGGTTCTTTCTGCAGCTCTCTTGCCTCTTTCTGCATCTCAGTTTCCTCTTGCAGCACCTCTGCTGCTTTTTTTACAGATCTCTTGCCTCTTTCTGCACCCCTGGTGATACTTCTGACCCAGCCGGGCCTGTGACCTTGGCAGAAAATTAACAGGGAAGTGACTTTCACACCCTGTATTCCGTAGCGGAAGATCACAATAATGTGTAGCGGTAAAAATTATAGTTGACGAGTGGAGCAATCTTCCAAAGTGTAGGTGACGTGATGAACAATCTTAGTATAATCTAGTTCAGTTCTAAGATGGCATCAAGCAGAATCAAAACCTGGAATCGGGTCCGTACTCAATAAGTTGGAAGCCAAAATGCTGAAAATCTGGCGAGTGCGAGTGCAGTAAAGAAGCGTACTCCCGGGTCGCCGTGTTCCTGTATACAGTTAATTTTCTGCCAAGGTCACGGGCCCGGCTGGGTCGGAAGTATCACCAGCTGAGCGACCTGCTGGATCTGATACAGCCACATATAGCCCTGAGGATTCGCTTATGCGATGAAACACGTGTCAGCTGGCTGTCTAACACAATAAAGTACTCCATCGGGCTACACTCCCACTGGAGATTCCTACAATTTTCTGTGGCTCTGTTTTTTTGTACATTGTTTCATAATTGTTACATAACGTGTTATTTACTGTTTGTGAGTGCATAGGGTACCCCCGCATTTTCCTATGGTTGGTAGTTCTCTCTACTAGCTGTTGAGTGGTTCCAAGGGTTTTTCACTCACCCAGTTGCACCACCTCCACACAGTGCGCGAAATACCGGTGCGTTCCACATTTGGCAGTGCACCCTTTGCGTTCTGACATCAAAAGCCTTTCCGGATTTTTCCTCTTTCTGCACCCCTGTTACCTGTTTCTGCACCTTTCATGCCTGTGTCTGGAACTCTCATGCCTGTTACTGCATCTCTCTTGCCTCTTTCTGTACCTCTGTTGCCTCTTTCTGCACTTCTCTTGCTCTTACTGCGCCCTTCACACCTCTTTCAGCACCTCTGCTGATTCTTTCTGCACTGCTCTTCCTTCTTTCTGCACCACTCTTGCCGCCTTCTGCACCCCTGTTCCGTTTCTGCAACTTTCCTGCCTGTTTCTGTACCTTTCCTGCCTGTTTATGTACCTCTCTTGCCTCTGTCTGTAACTTTGTTGCCTCTTTCTGCACTTCTCTTGCTCTTTTTGCACCTTTCACGCCTCTTTCAGCACCTCTGTTGGTTCTTTCTGCAGCTCTCTAGCCTCTTTATGCACCTCACTTGCCTCTTTCAGCACCTCTGCTGCTTTTTTCTACAGATCTCTTGCCTCTTTCTGTACCCCTCTTTTCTCTTTTTGTACTTCTCTTGCCTCTTTCTGCACCCCTGTTCCCTTTTCTGCACCTTACATGCTGGTGTTTGCACCTCTCATGCCTGCTTCTGCATCTCTGTTGCCTCTTTCTATACCTCTGTTGCCTCTTTCTGCACTTCTCTTGCTCTTTCAGCACGTCTGCTGATTCTTTCTGCACTGCTCTTGCTCTTTTTTGCACCACTTGGCCTCCTTCTGCACCTCTGTCGCTTCTTTCTGCACTTCTCTTGGTTCTTTCTGCACTTCCCTTGCCTCTTTATGTACCCTTTGTGCCTCCTTGAGCACCTCTGTTGCTTCTTTCTACACTTTTATTCCTTCTTTCTGCACCACTCTTGCCTCTCTCTGCACCCTGGTTCACTTTCTGCAACTTTCCTGCCTATTTCTGTACCTTACCTGCCTGTTTCTGTACCTCTCTTGCCTCTTTCTGTACCTCTGTTGCCTCTTCCGACACTTCTCTTGCTCTTTCTGCACCATTCATGCCTCTTTAAGCGCATCTGTTAGTTCTTTCTGCACTGCTCTTTCTTCTTTCTGCACCTCACTTGCCTCTTTCTGCACTTCTCTTGCTTCTTTCTACCCCTTTCTTGCTTCTGACAGCAATTCTCTTGCCTCTTTCTGCCCTTTTCTTTCTTTTTTCTGCACCCCTCCTGCCTCTTTCTGTACCTCTCTTGCCTCTTTCGAAGGAAGCCAAAACCTACCTTATGGGTAAATTCACCACTGAGACCCTGTTTAACGTCTGGCTTTGACCTCCCCACTGACTACCTAGTTTTCCCCCCAAGATACCTAGGGCCCTGTTTTTGTGTAATTGTAAATATAATTTGTACATACGTGTCCTCTACCCATCATATTTCCAGCACTGTGTGAATATTATGTGATGCTTAACCTTTGTATAACTCTATGACCCTTGCAAAGCGCTCTGATACCCTAAAGGGCCAAGTTTTGCTCTATAAAACACGAAATAAATAAAAAAAAAATATAGATATAAAAAAATTCTTTAACCGCGTGTGTCCATGTTTTAAAGGTAGCCAGAGCGTGTCCCTGCCTCCTCTCCGCTGCAGAAGCTATTCTTTCTCTGTTTATTTATTTGCTTAACTAGTTTCGGATTCAGGTCAAAGGTCAGCACATCAACAGTTTTAGGTGTGTTGAAGTAGAGCAGTGCTTTCACTTGTTGCTGAGCTGTTTAGTGTGCCTTAGGTTCTGATGATCAGGTCAGTTTAGTGTACACTGTGCGGCCACATCATGGTCCGTGGGGGTTGGAAGTAAAAGCTGCACCTGCTTTTGCGTGCACTGACGCGCACTCTGCATATCTGATCGTAAATGCACACAAAGTCGTTTCTAGGTGTCCTGCGTCTCTCCTTTGAATATATGATGTTTACCTTCTAGAGCTGCAACACACGATCCAGCAAGTAGTGCTGGAAATGGGTGAGGTATGCGGACTGACAATCAGTTTATGCATCTTGTTTTTTAAAAAAAAAAACATTGTCCCTATGCACAAGTGTAACACCAAAGCTGTCCTGGCTTATTTAGTGACTCATAGCATTTTTAAAATATCTTATGAGGATAATGCTCCTGCTGCAGAGAACATTGATTACCCTAAAAGTTCCAGCATATAATAAAAGTAAATTGGGTTTTATTCATGGACTTGATTTGGTGATTTGTGTGCACTGCGCTGTGTGGTCACAGGCTTGACTCGTCAAGCATAGAGGGTCAATGTGCCTATGCAAAGCACAGCACATAGCGTGCAGGTCACAGATTTGCCCCACACGACGAATGTGACAGCAAGTCTGTTCTTGCTTCCTTGTTTATAGCCTGCATTTTAAAACGACTTAGGAGGATAATGCACCTGCTGGAGAGATCATTGCATACCGCAAAAATTTCAGGGTACAATCATGGTACATATTGCGCACAAATCACTCTAACAAGTGCATTAACCAAAAGGAGCTATTGTACAATCGTGGTACAATAGCTCCTTTTGGTAACAGCACTTGTTAGAGGGATTTGTGCGCAGTATAATAACAGGTTTGACTCATCAAGCTTAGAGACGTAATGTGCCTACTATAACGCACTGAGCATAACTAACAGGTCACAAATGTGTATTTTATGAAGATAGCTCAGTGGGTTACAGCTCAGGTTTCAGAAATCCTTGTGTTTGTTCAGGGTTTGAAACACTGATTGGTGTATGCCACAGCCAGTAATTGCCAGATGCAATGAAGTTTGTAAAATGTGAGCAAGTCAAACCTTCAGAAATGTAATTCAGGAAAAAAGTACGGGATATAGTGTTATATGCAGATTTCGGTGAGCAATAGCGCTATCTTGCAGCTTAAGAGGGATGAGTTGAATCCCCCCGAGGTTCTAGCCATCCTCAAAATATTGAAGAATAATTTGAAGGCCTGAGCGGAAAACCGATTCTTTGTTTTTGTCTATAATAAAGAATTACCTCACATGCCTGAGTCTTATATTAAGCACACGTATGCAGAGTCATTGTGTAAAGTTTGTGGAGTGTTGTAGAAAATAGCTGGAAAGCGTGGCTTGACTTATTTTGCCTCAGGTACCATCATAAGTGGCATGTGGGCAGAGTCTAGTTGCAACTGTCCCTAATGCCAGATGTCAAATGTTGCTTTATGTGTATACGTCTGCCAGTTTTTAAATCTTTAAATACGCCCAGCTACATGTGAATGTTTGCTCGGTACTGTTATTTAACATACAAACCACCAACCCTTGTTTAAACTGTACACTTGTTGGTTATCTATTTACTTGCCTTTGTATAATTGCTAGAGCACCTCGTATGTGTCCTTAAAACAGAGCCTTTATCCTAAATTTCGACCAGTGGTCCTGAATTTTTGCAGTCACTGCCCAGATTGTGCCTCCATGCCAGGTAGTCACCCGAGTTGGTACCGCTGGCTACTTCTATTTGACCTCTTGTGTCCCACCCTCGTGTCCTCATTTCTTTTCTGTGTGCAGGAGGGCCCACTTTGAGAGCAGACAGACGCTCCTCTGGTGAAGCCTGAGCCTGCCTGATGGTGAGACACTGCAGGTCAGAATGGCACCATTGTGTCCGGCAGAGCCGGGCTGTGTTTGCAGATCAGTGAGTGGGTCGCCTGTGCCCGGCACACCCAGTCAAGCTTGTCGCGCGAGCTTGATATATTCCGATGATACACCACTTAAGGCCGGCCAACAAAAGGCCACTGGCCTCCCACTCTAGCTTGTTAGTCGCGTGCGGGTGGACGGGGTTGGGGATTTGCAGCCATCACTCTGCGAAATGCAGCCATAGATTCTTGCTAAGATTGCTGCCGTCTCCTAAAACAGTGATTACTTCTTTTTTCATGAAGATGCGCGCCCTTCTTGTCTCCGCCGTGAATGCGCCTCTTTCTAACATGTAACCTCTCCTACCCATGTGCAGCTGAACAAGGAGAACAAGACCCTGAAGCGCATTAGCATGCTCTACATGGCCAAGCTGGGACCAGACATCATCACCGAGATCAAGATCGACGACGACTACCCCTCCGCCGACGCCCCCGACGCTCCGTGCACCGCCATTGGCTGCCAGCGGCAGATGAAAGGTGGGTGTTTACGGCCAACCTGTGGCACCATCTTTAAATACGGGAACCGCAAAGTGAGGGTGGCCCCCTCCTGTCTTAGTGTAATCAAAAACGAACATGTAAATATGTTAAAGAAGAGATTTAATACCAGCATGCTCACATGTGCTACTTTTTGGTTTGTATAGACATACCTTAATGTTTAGAAAGCAAGAAACTGAAATGCCCTAACGCTGAATGTTATGAATTCGAAGCGACAGCGATGGGGCCTGCAGAGGATGCGGCTCAGCTGCAGGACGGACAGGTGGAGGGGTTCTTATGTTCAGATAAGGCGCCTGAGGGGAGGTGGGAGGCGAGGGGGCCTGGGAGTAACACTGGAGACATTTACAAACATGCAGCTAAATACACAGACCCACCTGTCCCAGTTTAATCAGCAAAAGTATAATGTGAGACACGCCCACGTATATATGACTCTGACCTTCGTGTGAAAACAAATAGAGAGCTGAAGGGCACACAGTCTGTGCTATTACACATGGCACTGAAGTGGACAGACTACACTGGCAATATGCCCCGTGACCTATAATGTAGGCGGTGTGAGGTTCAGTGGTGCCCGCTGTCCAAGCTGGGCCTTGCGTATCACACCTTGCCTTTGCGGGCACCTGGAGTCCGTGATTTTGTGGCCCTGGGCGAGAGTCATGATCTGAGTAGGGCGGGGGAGGACAGGGCCTCTTGACGCTTACTTCTGTGTCAATGAGGACATTTTAGTTACAGTGTTATTCCTCATATCGTTTTACTTTTTGTATGTATGTTCGATTTCCATTTGACGAGGGCCAAGATAAGTAGCTCGTACATCATGTATACATGTTTACGCATGAGAGCATCTCGTTTTCGTAACATTTATGATGTGATCCGAATCCAGTCGGTCAACACTGTGGTTTGACACTAATGGAAAATACCTTCCTCACATAGTTCTCCGTTTAACTCTGCCCATGCAGCCAGAGGCCACACAAGGACTGTCCTCCGAGTCTGGGCAGTGGTCGGGCCGCTTTCCTGCTAGGTGGGATCCATACCTAGTTTTAAAATTGACACACGCGTGGCTTTTGTTTCAAGGCACATCAAAACTCCTTCTTTCGGGAGCGCTAGTACAATATAAAGAAACATAGCTTCTTCCCGCTCTCGTTTTATTGAAAAAGATTATGCAAATTAAATTGATTTTTTCGAGATCCTCGGTATGTTGGCGGCAACCAACTGCATCCCAGAGCGATGTTGAAGCTGGTAGCACTCTTTCTACTTGCTGTAGCAATATCACCATAGCCATAGGCAGTCAAAACCATATGGTGTCCAGGCCACAAGTCCTAAAAAAAGAAGTGTGGGACTAACCAAGTTAGGCAGTATAGAAGTGACATCATGGCGCGTGACATCTCAGTGTGTGATATTCCTGCGCATGACATCACACATGGCTTCGCAGGTTGCGGCATCACAGGAAGTGGCATCACAACTCATGATCTCACAGGAAGTGGCATCAGATCTTAGGAACAAGAACAAAAGATTCTCCTGGATACCTGTATTCATAAATCCAAGCTTCTCACACTCATCAATCTCATTCAATCAACCACCATTGATAGTCTGACCAAATTACATTTGTCTATCACACAAGTTTAGAAACATACACAGGTTTTTAATATTATATACTCTATTGATCACTTTCAAACAAATGTTTTCACATAAAATCATCACCCTCGGCTTGCAGGAGCAAACGTTTGCTCCTGAATGCAGTGGGTGCGAATTTCGTCCTTGTGTTTCTCAAAACCCAAGTGATTGTTGATGGGGTAGAATCGCTACCTTGCAAGATGGTGAAGGTTGCAAGAATTAAAAATAAGGGGCTACCACGTAGGGATCTATATTTGTGAGAGACCTCTTAACTCCATGACACTGGGTGGACTTCGCTTTGGTCAGACCTCTATGATTGTGAGCAGATGGTTTGAGACCCAGCTGACTTATATGAAGCACCGCATTCCCAACATTAGAAAAGGGGAAGCCCTTTTTATATGACCTTTGTGAATATCTTCATGAACAATGGGGTGCTTCATGTATGTATTCACCACACCTTCTGATCATGTAATGAATTGATCATTGGGGAAGTGATGTCATTTTGGTCCTGAGGAAGTTGGTTGAAATTTTGAGCTGCCGAAATGCGTCTAGAATTGATTGAAGCCACAATTTACAAAGCACTGGCTGTTTTATACATTTGAAATGGATGCATAGCTAACCAGTGATGTATTAAGTAGATTTGCCTGCTCACAAAGTCCAATTGTTTTATCTACAAATATTTCCCCCATATATCTTGTGTGAACAGAGTCATTTTAATGTTTTTAATGTGTGATGATTTTGGTGAAACATTTCTTTGAAAGTGATCAATAGAGTATGATATATTAAAAATCCATGTATGTACCTAAACCGGTGTGGTAGATTAATGTAATTTGGCCAGAAATCAATGGTGGTTGATTGAATGAGATTGAGGAGTGTGAGAAGCATTTTTAATGTAGGTATCCAGGGAAAATCTTATTTTCCTGTTCTTCTGAATCGTGTCTCCTTGTTGTTAGAGGGGTTACTCTCTTTTTTATTAATGTTATCTTTTTTTATTAAAATGATCAGATCACATGTTTAGTAGGTCTATCATGAGTAGATTTGAGCCATTACAAGATTCAGCATATGAGATTTTGTGTCAGGAGTATGTAAAAAAAGTAATGCAACCCTGTCGTAAAATCTGGAACTCAACATTCACATTTTTTTTAACTCTGCCACAAAGAATTTAGCAACAAGGAGAAATGTGGCATTAAATCTATTCTGCTCAATTGTTCGCAAAGTCTGCATTGTAAAATATTAATCAACCAATAAGGTATTTGTAAAGTGTGGCTTATCACCCGGGGAGTATCCAGGCATTGGGAACTGACGCTGGGTACTGACGGGTTAAGGCACCTGCTGTAGAGTTCTTTGTGTGCCCAGGACATCTCAGGAAATAATAATAATGGAAAGATAACACTGTATAATGTATAATACATTTGCTGGCGAGATCTCTGTTTTATCTAGTCCCAGTTTTGAATCAAAAAAGCATAGAGGGCTAATATGTCAGATTTTTATTTTTTTAGCTAGGTAAGTGGGTCAATGCTTTTAACACCAAGATCCTTTTGTTACTTGCAGTTCATAAATTCTAATCCTGTTAAAATAGCACAGTGAGCTATAGCTATGAAGGACACGTGACTTCACCTTGTAACTCTCAATGTCTTATGCAACCCATCCTGTGTATTGATTTACACACGCATGATTTATTGGCAATATATAACGTTTACAAGTGGTTTAAAGCACTCTGACACCCTACATCTGGATGAGTAGCACTATAAAAGAATGAAAACAAAATAGTGGTATTTAAATTGTCATTTGATTATCAACTGTGACAAACCAGCACATCTGACATTCTTATAGTGCGTGCATATCTCTTATATACAGGCACTGAACTAAATCAAAAGCATTCCTTTCTTGAGTACTTTTCGAAGTAATAACAAGCTGTGTGCCTTTGCTTCCCCTCCATTGTGTGAATCACATCCATGTCACTGCAAAACCTTCATCTTCATCATGCCTTTGAGCAGCAGTTATTCACTGCCCTCCAGGATCTAAGAAATTTGTTTTAAATGTCCCAGCAAGGTCGGGACGGGAGAGATTTTCACTAAAATCCCACTTTTAGTGACCACATAATGTGCACCAGTATTTGGAAAGAACAATGTGTTTCATATGTGGCAAGATTTTGGCTGTTGGACAGAAAGCATATTTGTGCAAGGAGGCTCTGCTTATCATCCTCTCTGGGGATGGCTGACGTACCTAGCAAGGTAAGTGTGATCGGTGCTGGATAGTTGGGTCTGATAAGGGTAACGATTAGTGCCTCTGAGGGATGTTGAATATGGGTCCCCACCATGGTGGTCATATATTTGTGTGTGTGAGGTGAGTATGTATCATCCTAGGTTTCCTAATGTTAGGGGCAGCCCTAGGATGTCAAATGGACCAAATAGGGTGTACCTCTTTGTAGGAGAAAAGGAACAATCCCAACAGTACGCAATACCATAAACTATAATATTTCATCACGCCGATAACCATGAAAGATCTGTTTTTAAACTTTATTTATCCTTCTTCCAGAACATTAAACACAACAAAATCTGTAACTTTGGATCGCCAAAGAACATTTTTACCTTTCAGTATGAGTGACACAATTTGGAGAACTGTAGATTAGTGACGACATATCACACTCAGATTCAAAAGTATCAGGCAGTCGCTCCCGTGAAGGATATGACAATGCTCATTAACACACAATATATTTGTTTCTACCAGAATAAGCTAATTTCGTCTTGCATCTGAGTCCACCATCCTTTGTCCTTCTAAAGCTCAATATCGCAGATTGTGTCTTCTTGTGTCAACAAATATTGTTGCAACGGATCCAAATATTTTAAGAATGAGCAGCAGGATGAAGCATAGTCGAGTAATCATCTATCATATCTTCTCAATATATGAAATGCATGCATAATCATTTGTGTCTGCAAGATGACCTTTCATCCAGTGTGTGGCTACCCTTTTGCCCAAACGCTATATCCACAGACTCTGTATGTTTTTTTTAGAGCATCTTGTGCGTAACTGAGTACTACTGTAAGTTAGGTCAAGCTAATCTCAGCTCATCCATCTGTAACAGAACCAACAAGGAGACCGACGTCTTGAGCCTAGCCCTTTTGGTTCCGAAAGGACAAACCTGTCCTATTTGCATTTACCCGTTACGTATGTGATGTTCACCCCATATCACCTGGCGTAAACCGTAAACGCAACCTTCCCGCCCAGTTTCATTACTGAAACTCTGGTCCCCTTACATCCTACAGCCCTGAAGAGTCACAATTGTACACGTTGTGACGAATCACGTGTCGGCTGGTAGAATGTATGTTGTACTGATCAGGATTGACTTATAAATCCATTTGCTGAAACTTTCAAGGTCTCATCTTGCATTATTCGAACACTCTCAAGTATTGAATAACCGGTTTCACTGCAAACCCTTCACATCACACGTGTGCACAGGACTTTTGTTTCATTTGTACGTGTGGACTAACAGCCACACAAACGCAGGGGTTGTTTTGTCTTGGGTTTGTTCTCCCCTGACCTGTTTGCACCGTATGCCTTACTTTCAACTCCCACATCCTTTACACGTATCTGCAAGAGCACCATTACTTCCTGTGTATTAATCTAAACCCATCACTGACACATTATCTGGATAAGCAAAGCTGTCTGCAAGGGAATGACCCAGCAAATTCTGTTTGTGTAAACACCACAGTTCAGCAGGGGGAGGGGAACCTTTACAGGGTGAATGTCCTGTCGTCCATAGTAAGAACGTAATGGGCTCCTCTAGGCGTTTCCTTGCAAAACAGAAGCTAATTCTATAGTGCTTAACCCCTTTGCTGTGGCGGCAATTCCGCCGCAGCGCTGGGGGGGGGGGGGGGGGGCAGAGCGGCGGCCGCATGCTCGTGACAGAGCCGCTCCATCACGAGCCGCGGTTGCGCTGTGCTCATGACGGAGCGGTTCCGTCATGGCCTCGCCCGCATAATAGAACGCGCCGCAAAGACTCCATCGCAATTCCAAGTGGAGCGGCAACAGACTCCGGACTCCCTCTCTGCATTCCTAGTCTTGTCTCTGGACCGTTCAGAACTTTGTTCATGCATATGACGAGTGGGCCCCCTTGTAACAGGCACACCTGTACACATGCAAACACAACCACATATTTGATGTAGAGCTTTGTTGTTAAGCAGGGTTAGAGACTTTCTGGATGATAGATATAAAGTGTGCTGGTAAATTGAGTTAGACTGGGAAGTGGGATGAACGTTCCTCATAGTCAGTGTGTGAGTGATGAATTAAAAAGGTTTGTTAGGCCCAATAAGTCCCAAATGTCTTCTCTTTTCCTCCCCTTATTGCCTTGGACCCTTTTCTTCATACATTCTCATTGTATGTTTTTCCTCTCTCATCTTAGCCAGGTTCTCCTATTTATTTGCAGGCTTAAATACTGTAGTTTTCTCTTAACCCCATCTACTCTTCATCCTACCTCTGACTTCTCGGCCTCCTTCCCCATTCTTACCATATTGGTAAGCCAGCTAAGGCGCGAGCCATAGAAATAGCAGAAGTGCTATTCGGATGTGATCACCCTGGCAGCACTCTGCTGTATGAACGGAACACCCACCTTTATCTAGCTTGTGGATTTACAGCCATGTCAAATGGGACATGTATGCAGGTATTCAGTAATCCCCGAGCACATGAATATAGATGAAGGAACACACAAACCTCCCAAAAGCACCTAGTAAGGCAAAGAAGGTCTGGAAAGTGAAGCTTTTCTTAGGGGCTACCAAATACCAACATAGACATGCCACAGAGGAAGGGCTTGCATGGCACACTAGCACATACTTTCTAATTAGCTCTAATGATTACAAGCTAAACAACATTGTTTGAGGGCTCATTTCCAAGATTTTTGTGAGTGATCATGACGTTCCTATTGTAGCAGACGAGCCCAGGAAGAGACCATGTAGTCTGCTGTATAACCAGCACAAAGATCAGAGAGACGGATAAACCAGTGTGTGGCGAGTACACACGATAAGCAGCCACAGAAGATAAAGTTATCACATTTGGTAAAAAAATTTATGAAATCAGTGTTAGAACAAATGATACAAGGGGTGAATGTAGGAGGCAATCTTTGGTATATGTTGCTCACTTATGAAAGTGAAGCACCCTGCACTAATCCAGACAACCCTTATGGTGATTTAATTGTTTTAGACAACCTTAAAAAGCTCTCTAAGTGGTAGCTGTGGAGAGAGCCTTCAGAGTCTAAAGCAGCTTGCTTTACCAGTACTTATCAGATAGTGTAGGTTAAGTGAAAAAGAACCACACAGTGCAGTTATAAAAATATGTATTTATTATAAGCACTTACTAACACATTGCAATATCTCCTACCCGGTGATATACTCACAATACACAGAATACTTTGGTAATAGAACACGTAAGTGGGACAAATACACAGTGTTCTCCAGGTGGAGACCAAACCATATACTCCGAAAGTGGAATGCAACCCACGACCTAAGTCCAGACTGGACCCAGAAGACATAGACGAACCAGGGACCCAAGGAACCATCCAAGGTTAGTACCCAGGAATCTCACGGAGGCAGTGTGCAGAGTGCAGAGTGCGAACACAACTGCGTTTTCAATACAATTCAATGGGAAAGTCGCTTTTGCAGTTTTAAAGAAGGACCCTTCCTTGAGGATCCTGAAGAAACCCCTTTGAAGATGGAAGGTTGGATAGTCACCCCACCCATGGATACCCCAGGAACCAGGGTACATACACCAGGGAAGCAGGGTGCATAGGTGCTAAGTGACTTCGGAAACTGCCGGAGACCACAATGGAGGACTTCAGTGAAGATGCCGCTGGCTAAGAAGGTGAAAGAGTCCGGTGGAACCCAAAGGTGGATTCAAGATGAGGGGTACCTGCAAGCAGAGGGGACATAGTCTATGCCACTCAGGAGTGACCAGGAGGCATGGAAGACGAATGCCCACCGATGTCAGAGATGCAGTAGAGTTGACGGTGACCTTGGAGCTGTAGCTGTGGGGACCAGGCGACACTGTGGAAGACCAGGAGCCGTTCACGAGCTGTTTCACGTCGGATGTCAAGAGCCAGGGAGTTGGAGTCCGTCGGGAGCGCCAACAAGCCTTGGCAATTGCAACAAATGTAGTAGAGGAAAAATGTGCAGTGTCGGAACCAGCAAGGTCCAAGTGACTCACCACAAGCCGGTAAGTCAGATCAGGCCAGAACAAGCAGGGGAGCCCACTGGAGCCTAATAAGACACCCAGACCTTGAGCAGCTCACCAATGATGAAGGCCCATGGTGCAGTGGATGCAGTGAGGACGAAGATCTTGGTAGCAAGAGGTGCTTGAGGCTGGAACTTCTTGGAGCCCGAAGATCTGTGGTGAAATCAATAAGCCTTGGCAACGATAAGTTGACGCTGTGCACAGGAGTACTGCTCCAGCGGTTCCGACGAGGGATACTGGCTTCAAACTTGCGGTCTAGACAGTGCAGTTCTCTAGGGAGTTGTGGAACCATCACCTGTGTTGCTGAGCCTTTTGGAGTCCGTAGGAGCTCAAGGAACAGACCGGTCAACTTTGTTGCGGTGCCTGCAGGTGCCGGGAAGTGATTCCTTCACTTCAAGGGAGACTACTTCGGGTGTCTTGGATGTCCACAGGCCTGCAGAAGACCTTGTATGAAGTACAGGCACAGACGACGCAGAAGACAGGCAAGACCAGGAGCCGCAGGAGTCTTTCCAGTTGCAGTCCCAGTTCCCAAAGTGTAGTGCAGCGAAGTCCAAAGTGCCCAGACGGTTGAAGATGAAGTGGTTTCGGATCTGAATCTTGTCCTATGATGAATTAAGGAACCGCCCACAGGTAAGCCCTTAAGTACCCTGAGGAAAGGGTTGGGATGGTGCAGGGGTCCCTCCCACAGGAGGGGCTGAACAGTGGGGAGGATATTTCCATGTCCTATGTCCAGTTTCGCGCCAGAGCGGGAGCCCACGGTTCCCTGAACTGGTTCCAACCGTAGTATGCAAGGAGGGCACCAAATCTGCCCTTCAAAGCAGTATAGTGGTGCTGGTAAGCTCCCCCACCCAGGCCCAATACACTAAGGCCTGTCTGGGACGTAGTCACACCTCCCTGTGACAGGAGACCTATTGCCCTGCCTTCCCCTGCTGGAGCTTAGCTCAGCAGCAGGAAGGCAGAATTGTGTCTCTGGTCGGCAGCAACCATTGTTAGCTGTCCAGGTCTGGAAGACTGGTACCGGGAGCACTGAGGGCTTCCCGAAAGGGCCCTATGGTGCATGGAATCATACCTCCATCATAGTTTATGGTGTTGGGGTATGATTTTAACATGTTTGATACCAAACAGGCCAGGGTTAGTTACAGCCAGTTTCGAGTTATCCATCGCGTAATGATGCAAGTCCACTCTATGTATCGTAATGGCTGATGCACTTACAACCCGAGAGAATAGACTCTGTGGATTGTAGGGGTGTCCTGCTCATGCAGGGGCACCCTCACACTTATAACTGGGCCCCCTGTCTTCAGGATTGAAAGGCCTGCCTTAGGGGTGACTTATAGGTTTTAAGTGCAGTGACCTCAGATATAAGCAAACATATCGGTCATAAGTGTTGCTAACACCAGCTTACAAAGGTGGCAATGGCAGGCTTTTAGTTACAATTAGAGTGGTCTCCCATGGGTGGCATAATACATGCTTCAGCCCATGAGGGGGAACCCCTGGTGTACCGATGCCCTGGTTACCTTCATACCATATACTAGGGGATTACCAGGGTACTCCTGTAGCCAATTTGGGGTGTACCGAAGTACTTACTATGATCCAAATTATGGAAAAAGCACATAGACTGGGTTCCTGATTAGCAGTATCCCAGTCAGACTAGTCAGAAAAACACAATAGCACTGGCACAAAGTGGGGGTAAACATGAAAGCAGTTCCTACTTTCCTACAGTGAACTTGTCACACTTTAGGTCCTGCACACTTTAAACGCTTGAATTTGAGTATTCTGCAAATTAAAGGATGTCCAGAAACAAATAGTGTACCTTTACAAGTGAGTTTGACTAACACTGAAGATCGTTTTAGAGCAAGTGACTGTGATTTGGTCCCAGTACAGGATGTTCATAGGTTGTTGACTGGTGTAGTGTGGGCATTGTCATAAAAAGCACTGGCACACTCATACCTTTGCATTAAGAATGTCCCCCATTGTCTCTTGTTGAACGAGAAAAATAAAGATGTTCTTTAGCATGTGTTGTGCCGTGGTTTGGCATGCAAGGTAGGTATTTCTTATTCTAGAGAAATCAGAATTTTTTTCTCAACTACATGGAAAATGTTCAGTATTCTAGGCATCAAACTGAGAAATCTCAGGCAGATGGAGCACATAAGGAAATATTAATTGAGGAAAATGGCTTGCTCTCAGCCTCTGTTGTGCTGTGAAATGTCCCTATCACACGCTGCAGTGTGGTGTGTAGGTAATAGGAGTGATTCTGGTCTTCAGCACACTATAGTGAATGAGCACCACTTTAAAATCCCTTCACCTTTTTTTATCACAGAGTTGAGAGACCAATGCTTTTCTGTTCAAGAAGAGAAGAAGAATCTAGCCATCGAACTGGAGACCCTGAGGACCAAGCTCATTGATGTGATCGGAGAAGTAGGTATCCAGTTTGATTACTTTCCCCCTTTGTGTGTCAACCTCTTTCAACATTCATTGAATCACAGGCATCCTTTGTCGGTTGGCTAATTTGTGACTTTGGAGACCTACCTTTAAACTGTACTTTACCAGATTTTGTGTAACCCATTCCTGGTGCAAATCGCATCCTCTACCCTTTTCTTGCTTCTCTTGTATGAGGGACATCTTGCAACAGGCCTTGCTGGCTTTTAAAAAACATTTACTTTCACCGTTGATGTTTGTGTCTCTGTTTCGCCAACTTTAGGTGAATAAAACAAAGCAAGAAAACATTATTCTTTCCAAAGAAGCCCGTGACCAGAGAAAGCTCCTGAACAAATGCAATCGAGGTATTGTTGGATTTTCACTGTATCCTGTTCGGTAGCCAGACTTGCTGTATTTGATATTCTGCAGTAGTATCTTGTCAGGACTCTTATGCTGTTGTCTTCCAATGCATGTCACCACTTCATATGTATTTCTCTTGTTCTCACCTTGCCTTATGCTGCAGCATGGGGTTGAGTGTGTGTTAGCGGGGAAGGGGAGGAGAGATGATGAGAGGGAAATTGCTACTCCATGACCAGGCTATGAAAGACTTTGCATAAGTGAATCGTTGTGATCTTTTGCTGAAAACCTTTTATCTAGGTCCAACACCATCCTTGAAAGATTGTGCTTTCTGTTCAAGGTCTAGAGGACAAAAAATGAACATAAGTAAATTGTCAGGGAAGAGAAGCGGTCAGTTCCCAATATAGAAATCTTTTGCAGTTTCTCAACATAAATAGTAAAACATATGTGCAATTTTAAGTGCCTAATTAATGTTGGCGAGATTCGTGCATTATTCTTTACTCAGCCGAGAAACTCATCTTCAAGCTGAGGAAAGTGGTGTAGTCAAGTCCTTTTCAATTCTAGGCCGCTGCATAGAGAAATTATTTTCCCTGTAAATCCTGGTGCATAAAGTTCCAGGTGTTGGTTATGGTCAGGTGGGCGTGGTAGCATTTTGTTCGGGTTTTTTTCTTACATAGAAAGTCTTTTGTAGATGCATAATACTGTCTCGCAGCCGAAAACCAACTTTTTAAGTGCAGTATGTTCCACTACAAGAGGAAGGCAGAGGGTCTCAATCTTGGTGCCGTATGGAAAGCCGCTCGTGGCTGTGTGATCCGAATTGTGGAAGGAGGGTTGATCGAAATAGAGAGTCCAAGTGAGGAAACAATGGGAGGAATTGAAGATCAGCTTGAGAAAATTGTACACCTCTTTTAACATAAGTATTTCTCCATTTGGGGTATGATTGTTTAACCTGTACGTTTCCAGCCTGGGGTTAGTCAGTCTACAGCACACAGCATGATGTTGAGACTAAATACTTCTTAAAGTCACCCACAGCCCTAAATTGAGAGTTTTCACCCCAGTATCAGGGCATGGCGTAGCAAATTGTAAGTGCAAACATTCACTTGCAAAAATCTGTCTTTTACAGTTTTTACTGCTGATGGATATGTGTAGCCTTTTAAGGAACAAAAAAAGAAAAATTCTACCTAAGTTGAGGACGCTAAAATAGGGTGCCCGCTGTCTCACTCACTTAGTCGTACTTCTTCCTGGACACCTTCACACACTGCCAAAGAACACACCCTCCACAGTTTGGAGACTATTTTTCTAGGGTAAATGTGTGGGTAGTATTTAATTTATTTAGAAGTTTTATACAGCACTAGCTAGACCCAAGGATATCCGAGGGCTTTACATAAAAGAAAAATAGCATAGTGTAGCATATCATTGGATGCATAAAATAAGCATTACTTTTAAGACAGCATAAATGAAAGGGGTGAATGACATGTTAGATAGTTGAAACAATCAAATAACCAACTGTCACTGACGGTCGAGTTATGAGGAGAGTGGGCTATTGAAGCCTAGTTCAGTTGGCTTGAGTGGTAAAGTATTTGTTGAGGAGAAGGAGTTTCAGGTCCCTTTTAAAGTAGGAGAAGGAAGGGCTGCATCGGAGGTCTCTGGGGAGTGCGTTCCAAATCCTGGGTATATTTCCAGAAAAAGAGCGAGTCTGGGTGGTTTTCCTTTTCAGTTTCGTAGGAACGAGAAGAAGTTAGTTGGATCTTCTCAGAGTTCTGGCTCTTCTGTTTTTATAATTGCGCTATTTAGATAGTTGGGGGAATGTTTGAAGGGCTTTCTGTGTGAAGTAGGCAGTCTTGTAAATACACAATCCTTCAATGGGAAGCCAGTTGAGGGACTTCAGGGCTGGTGTTATGTGTACAAAAAATTTAACACCTGTTATGAGCTGGGCTGCCATGTTTAGGACTGACTTTAGGGGGGCTAAGTGAGTTTTCGACGTCCCTGCTAAGATGGCATTCCCTTAGTCCAATTTAGAGAGGTCTAGGGATTGTACTTTTGTCTTGAAATCATCAGGGGGAATGAAAGGTTTAATTTTCTTGAGGTGTTTTAGCGAGTAAAGCGCTCCTTTGGCAGAGTTTTTGATGTGATCATTCATTGACAAGTTCTTGTGCAGGGTGATGTCTTAGGACTTTTCTGAGTCGGACAGGGCAGGGAGCAATTTAGGGCATGCAGGTTCTTGAGCCCGTCTTAGTTTGGTAGGTGGTTACTTTTACGGGAGAACAGTATTAACTCTGTTTTGTTCGGGTTCAACTCTGAGTGGTTCGAATTAAACTAAGTTTGTATCTTGGTTAGTGTCATTGAGGTGTAGGATGTCACTGGGTGATATGATTTTGTAGTAGAGTGGTGTGTCATTTGCAGGTAATATTTGACTCCTGCTTGCTTCAGAATGATTGTAAGGGGTTCAATGAAGAGATTGAAGCGGGAAGGGGAGAGAATGAAGCCTTGGGGTACACAAAGAGTGACTGGTAAGGGCTTGGAGAGACAACTTCGAGAGACGAGTTGATTTTAATTTGTTGTGATCAGTGTTGAAGGTCCGATGCGAACCATTTTAGTACTGTGCCATTAATACCAGAGCACATCTTAAGTGTCTCAAGTAAAGCTGAGTGATTTACAGTGTCGAAATCCGCTGATAGGTCAAGAAGGATGAGAAGACATTCTTCACCTCCGTCTAAGGCTCTGCGGATATCATCGGAAATATTGAGCATGGCATTTTAGTGCTACAGCCTTTTCTGAATCCTGATTGGAAGGTGGTATGGAGGATGAAATCACCTATATGTACGTTAAGTTGTTGGAGAACACACTTCTCTATAGTTTTGGCTAGGATCGGGAGATTGGAAATAGGTCTGAGGTTGTTGAGATTGTTAGGGTCTGCCCCTGGTTTTTTGAGTATGGGTGTGAATTACCCTAGTTGGAGGGAGTCCGGTAGACAGTCTGAGGTGAGAGGTGATTAAATAATTTTGTTCAGAAAGGGGCAATAATGTGTTTGAGATTGTGTACTGTTGTGGGTAGGTGGGAATCCGTAGTTTGAGAAGTAGGTTTTAAATTTGCAATGATGTTGAAGACTTCTGTTTCATTCATGAGTTTGAAATCAGACCAATTGGCATCGTTTTTCAGTTGGGTGAAGTCATGGTTGTGCTTAGTATAATTTAGGTCCATTTGGCAATTAGTGAGCATGGTGGGGCAGGTTAGGAGGGAAGGCAGATTTGTAACTTGGTTGAAGAATTTTTGCGACTTTATCTGGGAAGCTGTCAATTTTTTATTTGCAGCATTCATTGGTGGCAATTATTTTGTGTAGGAATGCGCGGGTGGTTTGTCTTTTAACAATGTTGAAGAGCTCTGTGAGTCTATTCTTAGCACTGTCTAGTTGGTGCGAAAAAAGAGGCCTTTTCTCTAAAAATTAGGTTTTTTTTATATGACAACCATGCGGTTCTAAGTAAAGCTAGGTGCATTGGGTAGGGGATGTTGTCTCCATGTCCTCTCTGCATGTCTGAGTTGTTGAGTCTCGTTATTAAGATCTGCATTGAACAAGATTTTGATTTGAGAGATCTCGATTGTTTTAGTTTGAGTGGCACCACTTGATATAACACCTCCGTCATTGATGTATTAAAGTGTACCGTGAGGTCATCAACCATGTGAGTGGGAGGATGAAGCTGTAGTTGGGCACGAATCCTGGATCCTAGTTCAGTGATTGGGACTTGTTTGATGTTCCTGGTCCAGTACTTAAGTTTGTAAGATTGTTCTGGTTGGGATCTGGCAATATTAAACTATACGCAGTGGTGGTCGGACCAGTTAATGGTAGAGATCGAGCTAAGTGACATCAGCTCTTTTTTAGTGATACTCTCATCTGGAATGACTTCTTTAAAGTGTGAAGGTTCATTGCAGAGTTGTTTAAGGTCATTTATTTCAAGAAGATTGGAGAGGTTCTGGACTTTGGTGTCTTCTGGGTTGTTCCAGTGGATACTGAAGTCGCTCAGGAACACGTCCGTCGTATACGTCAGGGAGAATTGTGTGACTAGGTCTGTTAGCTCTTCTGTTACGAGGGCACGTTCACCAGGAGGGTGGTAGATGGTGTGAAGTTTGTTGGGAGTGGAGCCTTTGACTGTAAGTTTAACACCAAGGTACTCAAAGGTCAAGTATTCTGCGATTTGTAACATGGAAAGCTGTATTTCTTCTTTGTGAATAATAGCTAGTCCAACACCCATTCTTATTGGTCTGTCATGTCTGATGATGTTGTATGGTGGAGGGTAAGCAGGTCTAGAATGGGGGTAGAGTGGTCATCAAGCCAGGATTCAGTCAGGAAGGCGAAATCTATTTCCTCACAAAGTATACCCTCAGCGATATCTGTAGCGTGTTGCCCAGCTGATGTACAGTTGAGGAGCATGCATTTTAGAGGACAGGGATTATCATTGCTGAAATGTAATGTATAAATAGTAGTGAACTGAGTGGGTGGTCTGGGCGAGCGGAAAGTTCTAGGGATTCTATTTGTGCCGACTATTACTGGGATTGTGGAGGGTGGCTTATGAATCGTATTCTGGCTCATTGAGAGGTCAGAATCGTTAATATCATAAGCTTCCAGTCCTGAAATGGTTCGGAGAGCTCGGAGAGGTCTGTGAGCCTGACCAATCAAGGGAGCGGAGGACCATGGTGTGCATTGTAAGGCAGTGGGAGGGACTGTGTGGGAAGACGGGTTGTAACTACCCAGAGTGTGCGAGCAGGGTGGCTTGACCCAACTAAAAATGTCTTATCGTAGATGCAAGATGTCGACAGCTAGAGAGTTGAGTTTCTGCTCCATTTGGATCAGGAGCTGGGTAAGTGAGTCATTTATGCTTCCAAACTTGAGATTAGGAGGAGACGTTGCACGTCTAGGGTCTGAGGAAGGAGTGCGCGCTAGGCTGTGGGGGTGGCCATTGTCATTGGACTAGAAGAGGAGGTGGTTTGAGCGTGCAGAGTAGGGTCAGCAACGGAATTGGAGATTGAACGAGCAGAGTCGGGTCATGATGCTTCCAGCCTTGAGATTAGGAGGGAGCGTTGCGGTTCTTGGGACTGAGGAAGGAAAGTGCACTATGCTTTGGGGGATGTCGGTGCCATTCGGTCTGGAAGTTGAACTGGGTTGGCCATGTGGAATATAGTCAGCATTGGAATTGGAGATTGTTTGAACGAGTAGAGTTGGGTCTGCCGTGGTTAAGAGGGGAGTGCCTATAGTGAGTTCAATAGCGGACTGACTGTAACTTATTTTCGGCCTGCTTAGTTCGGGTCAGCCTCAAAGAGTTTTGTAACCGTGGGTTTGCTGGTCAGGGTGGAAGCTGTTCAGGTCATTCTAGTGGATGTTTATCGGCGGATTTTGAAAATGGGGCAGTGTGATTGAAATGAGCGATGAAGGATGTTACTGAGTTGCAGAGTGAATTGGTGGGGGGGGAGATCGGACTGCTTCCGGGTTTTTGGTCAGGGGGAGGGGGGTAGAGGAGTTTGGGTCACAAGGCTCTGTTGAGTTAATGAGGTGAATAGTGACAGGAAGTGACGATCACAGATGATGAGGCGAGAGTCAGTAGCTTGTATGAGAATGTTCCCTGTTCTGAAGATCGAATTGGTAATTTCCCCTCTAAAGGTAGGGGAGGCAGATTTGGAAAGTTTAGATCCACAGGATCTTTTTACTGACTTAGTGACTTGAATGTGGAGAAGGAAGATGATTTTCCACTTTGTAGGCGGTTTTGTGTAAAAGACGAAGTCCGTTTTCTTATTGCCGTTGGTCATGCTGTGGGACATGTAAACTATAAGTGTTTTCGAGTGCTGTTTCAGAATTCTGTGTTTGAAATTCTTTTAAGCATTATTGGAGAGATTTTTAGCATAATTTATGCTCCATGAGTTGGGGTGGGTCCATAATGCATGAGTGCTGTCTTGAGGGGTTTTTGTTGGACCATTGTTAAAGACTGTGAAGTCTGGTTACGAATGGATTACACCCTACAGGGAAGAGGAGATAACCGCAACTTGTAGTCTTACAGCCTTATTCATGAAGCCGAAATCAGCTCGCAAAGGGCCAGATTCTGAGAATCTGGCCCTTTGCGAGTGCGATTTTTGCATTTGGGATTCAGCTTCCCAAATGCAAAAATCGCTAATTGCGATCTCGCAATTTTGTGAGGAATTACATTTAAGGAATCTCTATTTGAGATTCCTTAAATGCAATTCATCATCCAATTTTATTTTGCGAATTCGCAATTTCTGGCCGCAATTTACCGCGAGGTCAGACCTCGTGGTAAATTGCGAAAACTCAGAAAAATGCTTTTATATGCATTTTTCTGAGTTGCATGTTACACACACACATGTCCTTTGGACATGTGTGTGTGCAACACCTGTGTAAAATTTCATTTGAGGGGTGCTACAAGGTGTCCTTTGGACACCCCTGGCACCCTTCAAATCGCTATCTTATTTGCGATTAGCAAATTGCTAATCGCAAATAAGGAATACTCCCCATTCATTCCTATGGGCCTTTTGGCCCATAGGAATGAATGGCGAGTTATTCCTTATTTGCGATTAGCAATTTGCTAATCGCAAATAAGGAATATGTAGGAATCGCATTTCTTTATGCAATTTCTACATGAATCCCGTTTTGCGAGTCCTTAATAGCGATTCGCTATGAATCGCTATTAGGGGCTTGCAAAACGGGAGAATGATGAATCAGGCTGTTAGACTCCTAGACATGGCGTTGCAGTCTTTGTCTATTTATTTAATTTATGTTTAGGGGCAAACCATTCCAAGATGGCTACCGCATTCGATGAGCAGGAGGAGCTTAAGCTACAGTAGTCTTTCGTTAGTTTCTATTGTTAGGTGGGAGGGGCAAATACAGGGGCACTCAGGCTTCATTAGTCCTTTGTTAATGTTGATACCTGGAGGAGGGGAGGCAAAGTTCAAAATGGTGGTCACTGGTGAGTGAAGTGTGTTTGGTGGGAGTGATACATTCACTGCAGTAGGTGATGGATTGAGTACTCACAGGTTTTTTATGACACTTATTGACTCTTAAGTCCAAAAAAACTGGAATACAATTAGGAGAAATGGTAATAACTCATACTTATAACTTTTAACTAGAATCTTGAATAATTCATTGTCAGAACGTTTTCTATGGAATACTTTAAAATTCAGGTTTCCTCTCTATAATGCAACAAGTTGAATGAAGACTCTAATACCCTAATTCAGAAAGTCTCGATAAAATGAAAATCTGGTGCAAAACAGTCCTTTCAACCGATTTACAAATTCAAATTCTAAAAATGACTTTATTCCACTGCTTTTTCCGTACAGGAATTCCTCCAGGTTGATTCCACAGGAATTCTGTGCGGGTAAAAGAGGTTGGTGATGGGGAAAAGATGTGGAAATCGCAGGACACAAAACTGCTTTAGATTGTTATTCCCAATTCTGTCCTCAGAAACTCAGAATGGGAAAGTAGTTTCACCTTGGGGTTGGGTTTTTAAGCATTTTGTATTGCTCACTTCAGTGTGTTCTCTAAAAAAGAATTGCTCGCTCTCTATTTAATGTTAATTTCTTGTGCATTCTTTCCAAATGCAGTGTCGGTGCTCGCTGTAGAGGAGTATGAAGAACTGCAGATGAACTTGGAACTGGAGAAAGATCTGCGGAAGACTGCAGAGTCAGTGGCGCATCAGGTATGTTCATTGTGCTGCAGCCGGTAGAAGGCCGCTATAATCCTGCCTCCCGAGCTCTTTGTGTGTGGAACAGGCTGTGGTCTCTCGTTGTCACACCGGGATTCCTGAAATGTGTTTTGAGTGTCGAGCACAGTTGTTTTATTTTGCGACAGAACAAGCAGGTGCGCTTCAGTGTTTAATGTGTGTTTAGGATGGGGCAAGGTTAAGAGAATCTATTTGGTTTCTGAAATAGCCATTGTAAGAGCGTAGGCTAATCTGGAAGAACTCGTTCCCTGTCTGTACTTATTTTGTAAAATAGCTCTTTTTAAGGTTTTTCAGATAATGCAGTACAAAGCACTTGGGACTCCGGCCCTAGTTGAGTTCAACAACATCAGGAGAATAACACTATACATTCTTTAGAATTATACCTATAAACAGTGTCTTTTGTCTTACTTTGCTGCTATGGTTACCAGTCAGTCCTATCCTCATTTCTGCGCCATTGTGCTTTTGTACAATATTCAATTTTTCCACATGTTTGCTTTTTCCATCATTTTTCCACATCCTTAAGCCACTCTTTAAAATTTGGTGGCCTTCCACCCATGTCGACATTCCTTTTGGTTATCGCCAGGGCCAGATCTATGAATCTGCACAATTGTCTCAAACCTTTAGTTCTGTGCAGACATCCCAACAACACGTCTCAAGGTCACGAATGCGCCTCCCATCGGTCACCTGCAGCAGTGTGATTATTTATTTTCAAAAACGGTGAATCTGTGTGCTTTCTCATACCATGTGAATTAAGTCTCCCTGCGGAGAACCACACTTATCAGAGGCACCTTGGTACATATGCGATATTCTAGCAAGTACAGCTATATCTGGCGCCTGTAATTAAGCCGGGTGATCTTAAAGATGGGATTCCTCAGCACGCTTTTAGTCTATTCCAGTACTTGCTCCCATTCTCCTTCAGTGAGTTCTTCGCCACGTTTGCCCTCCCATCTCGTCCTCAGTGCAGACATAGCGGGTAGAATATAGGGGCAATTTCACAGGGCAACAGTCACTGCATATCTAGAGGGTCCTCCTGAGAAGAGTCTCGTAGGTAAATCAGACCTTGTCCGTTTGGTGTCGTTTTAGCTGATGTCCAACTAGTTGCTCATTTCAGAGCGTTGTAGGTCAAAAACCTGTCAATGTGTGTACCTAGGAGAGTGTCTGTGGGTGTTGTGGCTCAAATCTTGGAACTTTGCATTTCAGCTGTGTCGGGTTTGCCATGCGTCAGCGTTGCAGTGCAGCTTTGCGATAGAGACTTGTCTTATGACTTGATATAGCAGCTTCGTGGCAGCAGCCCATGTCGTGTGACTTTGCATTGCAGCTATGCTTGGTCAGTGTCTTATGACTTAGGATTGTATTAGTTTGTCTGTGGCCCACAAAGTGTGAATTAGAGCTGCAGTTATGTGGCATAGGCCTAAGCTATATGAGCTGGCATTGCTCCCATTTGGCCTTGGTTGTCTCATTGAAACTTGGCAGTTCATGCATGGTTGCTCATTGTGATTTGATATTGCCACTATGCCCTTGGTACCCACTGTAGCTTAGAATTGAAGCCATCTGCCCGGGGCCCAAATGTTGTGATCTAGCATTACAGTCCTGCAACATTATACCTGGAGCAGAGTGGCTTTCGCTCTTTCGTGCCTGTGCCTTTTTTCTTTACAGTGTAGCAGTTTAGATATGGCTCCATTCCTTGTAATTTAATCTTGTAACTATATGGCTTTTCCCGTGTTTTGTGACTTAGGACAGCAGCTTCATGGCTCGTGCCTTAGAATGTCATCCTTATGCATAGGTCAGTGCCCTCACATTTAGCATTACAGTCCGGGCTGCCTCATGAGAGAGGGTTGAGACCACACTCAGGCAGATCGGGGGTGGGGGGGACCCTGGAATGCCTGACTATTGGGTGCTAATTGTGCTCCACTTAATAGGCGTTTCCCAAAAACCTATTTGCCTCTGCGTTGGTAATAGGACTTGAGTACAAGGGCAACCGCCTCTCGGGTACGTAGATGAGGGTACAGGAAATGTGCGCCCATGTGATGAGTATTAAGGAAGGGACAACTCAAGGTTCTGTGGCCATCTGTTCTCAAGGCACAAAAAAACCAAGCACGTTTGCCGTCTGGGCCCTTAGGCACGTGCGTAATCCAGCCCAGGAATAGGACTTTGGCCCATCCTTTGTGATTCAACTTTAGAACTATGTGACTATGGTCTTTTCTTTCAAACCTAGCATTGCAGACATATGAACATTAAAAGTGTGTGACTTTAACTAACATATTATGACTAAATGGGCTATTTCAGTTTGGTGAGTTCATTGTCTTTCTGGTCTTGGTTTATTAAGCTGCCCACTCACTGGCCAACTAATGTTTCTGTTACTGTGGCTAGTGCTACACTCTTTGTTTCTCGTGTAGTAAGGTACTTAGAAAAATGCCTGTGTTTTAAATATATACATTGGGTTGTGCATCTGACTGTTTCAAAAATTAATGTCTTTAAAAAAGTAGAGAAAAAAAGAAATTCACTGTGTATACAAATACAGCGGCATATCTGCGGGAATCATTTAAAACCATTTAACTAAACAAAATGCATTATCATAGGAGGTGGTGTGATTATTCAAGTACATAATAAACATACACAGACACGCAGAATATTTATTATGTGTTGTAAAATATGATATAATGATATTGGTGTAGAGACTATAGGAAGTAAAAAAAAGTGTTGTATGTATCATGGGAGTAGGTGGGAGGAGGGTTAGAAGGTGTGAGGTCGTAGCTCTAGGGATAAAACTACTGCATGGTGGAGATACTATCATTGTTCAAGAAGGTTTTGATTTTTCTAGAAAAAAGGTCTGTTTTTCCACTGGGAGCTGCAATCCCAGTGGATGATTCATGGAGAATGATGTTGTCTGCTCCTCAGATGAAGCGTTGGCAGGCTCACCAGGTGTGGACACTACATCAGTCTGCTCTCTTCCAGTCTCACAAAATTGTCTTTCTAATCACTTGTAAGAGTATATTAACTAGTAATACATCTGATAATGTTAACTGTGGTGTGGGATCCATAGCGACAACCTGGCATTGCTGAGAAAAATGCCAGTTTTATTTGCCAGTGAGATATACTGTTAAGATGTTAGTCCATTAAGAATAGACACATTTAAAGCCATATATCTTATGATATAGGTCTTCTTATAATTCGTGAGTTTTATCTTTCACCCGATCGTAGTAAGGTTTATTTGACTAAGTCTATCTGGCTTGCAGAATGCTGTACGTGTTTCCTAGTATTTATATTTTGATACATGGTCGTCTTTTTACCAAAATGTCTGGGGTAGCGGAAGTGACTTCACATGCTCCTTGACCTTCACTTACACATACATATGCTTAAACACACACACACACTCTCACACACACATACACGCACACCCACTTACATAAACACACTCTAAACTGCAAGCACGCACACAATATGCATACATTTAAAAGCATTTTTTGTTACTTCAGTTGCCAGGGAAAGTCGTATTCCAGCTATTTGTACTCCATTTTTCTATAAACTGATAGCGAATAATGAAATATTATTCACAATTGGCCTAATAAAAAATTGACCAAAAACAGAAACAGGCCGTCCATAAGGGCCACCTGCTTCTGTTCCTGCCACTGCTAACGCTAGGGGTCTCAAAGGCAATGCCAGGGGTCGCAATAGCGACTCCTGGTGACTCCTAAATTGCGTCCATGCTGTTATGGTAAGGTAGATATTTTGACTTTCCTCGAGTATTTCAATGTATTGAGTCATTGGTTATCTGATAACAATTGTAGTCCCTTTTCAAGTTTGGGATTCTACCATCTCTTCCAACGTTATGTCGAGATGGGACTGGTTAAGTGAAAGAAGTTCATAGGTTGAGCCAGGAATGTTAGTTAAAAGAAATGTTTCAGCCCAGTAACCTGTCATAGTGCGTTTCTGCAGTGTTGTTGGTATTATACATATTACTAACAACTATTTTCTATCCTCCGAACTTGAATAGTTGTGGTGCCATCTGTTGCCAGTGAAATTCAAGGGAGGTGCTGGAAAGGTTAGGTATCAGGAGGCTTCTATTTGTTGCTGGTTTTGGTTTGACACACACAGGAGCATGCATCCACAGGTGCACTGTCGTTTGAAGATTTTGAGAAGGAGGTATTTGAGTGGCAGTCAGGAACTGTGTTGTTGGTTAACATCAAATCGAAAACAGTTGACTGCTTGCTTGAATTTTAGGCAGTCTTGGAGGACAGTAGGAGATAAGTAATGTTGGAAATTGCACTGGCCTAAAAGGTCTACATATAAAAGTAAGTATAAAGGATGTAGAATGTCCTAATTGTGTACTCATTTTCCAAACTGCGTCCTGTTTGGTGACAGTGGTTCCTAGGTTTTGAAATCCCTGTGGATAGACCTTTCCATTAGGAAGGGTTTGGTTGAAATCCAAACAAAGCGTTGAAAAAAGTTTCAAACGGCGAGTGTAACTATGGCCTAATTTGAAAAGACTCATGGTGCTTGGGCCTACCCTAGCAGAGATGAAATGGGTAGAGCGAGAGAACACCAGGTTAGACTGTGCCATATCACTGCTGTACTCACGGTAAAAGCTGGATAGGAGGAACAGATGGGCTGCAAGAACAAGACTGCGCATTCAACACTGCGGCTGATGGTTACCTGGAAGTCTGAGGCTGCTATGGCTGCCCTCACACCTAGTGGTGGTGCAGCAGAGTATTGTCTCTGTTGGAGCACAAAGGGTAAGGTCCCCGAGGCACATCGGCTGGGTTTGGTGGCCACCAGCAGGGTCCAATGGTAAAGGGTTGTGTTGCTCCCACTTGCTTCCCTTCAAAGCTCCTGGATTGCGCAGCGCCTGGGGTCATGGACTAGACTACAGTAACCTGCTCTGGATTCAAATGGGCGCCTGGGGCAGAGCACGGATGAATGCTGTGGGGCGTGTGCAGAAGTCCACCCATTGACAGTTTGAATTCTGAGCACAATAACTCTGAGAATGCTGACTCTCTAAATTATGAGATAAAATCTTAGATGCTGACAGGGGCGCTTGTCCTACAGCCATGCTAGAATGACAGCTGCCAAGTCAGCTGATGTTCTAATACAGTAGTATTTACTGTGCACCTAAGTATGCTATGAGTATTCCACCATTGCAGTAATATTCACAGCATGTGAATGACGTCCTGCTAAGTTCTATGCAACAACATGCGCTCTATTCCAGGCTCCCTCACTTTGCTTTGCCACACTTTGGTCTGGTGGGCACTTATGGGAGTGGATGCACTGAAAGGACTTGCCCATTACACCCTACCTGACCTACGTCCGGCACCCCACCACACAGTTGCACACACATGATGTTGAGGCACTAACTAAAGCAGACCTGGGCAGCCTGCTGCTCTTCAAAGTGGAATTGAAAGAGGAAATGAAGAGTAATCTTACCACGGGCCTCATAGACCTCAATGAGGATTTGGGAGCGAAAATTGCCACAATCTGCCCAGATGTTGATTTGGTGGGCACTAAACTACTAAAAACAGAAGCAAAGGTGGAGCATCTCAAATTCACATAAAAGTACCTCAAAACAACTACAGTCACAGTACAAACTGAAAATTGTACTCTAAAGTGCAAAAATGTTGAAAACTGTTTGCACAAGAATGTCAAGATTCAGGGACTGGATTAGGGTGCTGAGGGAGCATACTTGGAACCATTTCTGGTAGGGCTTGTTCTCTGAACTCCCTGTGGTTTACTATCTCAAGGTCCGCTTGGAGAGAGGCCCACGATAACTGCAGACACTATAGTAAGGAGAGACATTCTTGCTAAATTCCAGTGCTTAAAAGGGAAAGTGTTCTGAGCCTTGACTAACATGGAATCGTTTTTGATTCAGAACTTTGAGTATTCACAATATGGAAACATTGTCTCAGCCACCCTGTTCAGAAGACCAATCATTGACAAATTCGGGAACGCCTTACATCTTTGACATCTGCTTTGATTACCAAATCAAGAGCCACCATGTCACAGACAAGATACAAACAGCACAGATGTTGGTCATCCAATTCAGTGAGGATCACCGAGAAGCATATCACCCAGTGGAACCACTGTCTTGGGCACAGCGAAGACCATCCTAGTAGGGAAATGGGTCACCTCAAGAGGCGTGTGTTGAGATGATTGACCAGAGCAAATAGCGAAAGTAGCTAGAGCCCAGCACTGAAATTAAAACCGCTGATCTGGAGGCACAGATCAACCTTTGTCATCTTAGTAGCAAGGACCTCTGATGAAGAGCCATGCGGGCATGTCAGGTCGTGTCTTCCCGCGGGCTTGACCGTAGCCTCCATCTCTACTTTGCCAGTGGAAGGCATTTAAGATTGCCATCTATTTTACTTTTCTCCCTCCTTTAATTGGTACTGTGGTGTTGACCTTTGGACCCGAGGGGGAAGCCTTCTGGGCTCTCAAGATAGCCAGATATTCCCAGCGCAATGTGGCTGGCTACAGTCCGACCCACCTTGGTCCTCCCAGAGAGGAGCAAACCAACCCTAAGTACTGGATTCAGCCTGTGGATAAATCTGTTTCTTCATGATTTAATAGTTGTTTGTTCAAAGATTACCATGTTTAGGAGTCATGTTCTGAGGAAGCGAAGGCATAATAGGTCATGAGTGGTGGTTCAGTGGATCTGCAGTGGTAGAAGTCCATAGTGGGAGAAGGCACAAGGGTTTGTCACCAAGAGAAGCCGGTAAAAATATACATTCTGTCCTACATTAATGGTTAGAATTGTCTCATAGGAAACAGAGGAGCTAAACTGGGCAACAAGAGAGTCAAACTTTTGCTTCTTCCGTGAAAGGAAAGGTATGATGCTTCAGCACTTCAAGACGCATCTGAGGAGACTCAATGAGTTTCACCTTAAAACAATAGCATACCTGTCCTTATCCCGAACTATGTACAACAGTGTGGTTCTTTTCTTTCATAAATTACTGGGCTTTGACTCCATTACCAGTAAAAGCAAAACAGATGCAAGAAACATGTTAGGTCGAATTGTATTGTAATTGCATTTATATAGCGCTTGCTATCCCTGATGAGGCATCAAAATGCTTTTTGGGTGAGTGACACGCTACACCGGAACCCATAGAGGATTAGTGGTGAATTAGTATAGTGAAAAATGAAAGTAATTTGAGTGGTAAATATGTTAGTTATTTGGATTGAAAAGGATAGTGGAGGGATAGAAGAGGGAAAAATGTTTGCATGTACATAGCGCTTGCTACCCTTGATAAGGTGTAGAAGTGCTTTTTCTGCGAGAAGCAGGCTACTCTGGAACCCATAAAAAGATTAGTGGTGAAGTAGTGTACTGAAATATGAACTTAATTTGTGTGGTAGAAATGTTAGTCTGTTCTTTGGATTGAAAAGTACAGTGGAAGGATAGAAGAGAAGGATTTAGAATTGTCTTTTGTTTTGGAGCTCATAGCAGTAGGAGGAGGCTTGGGATGAGTAAAAGGGAGGTGGAGGGGGAAGAGTCAGAGGTTAGGGTTTAGAAAGGCTTGTTTTGGGAGATCGGTATAGTAAGAGGTAGGAGATGATGCAAGGAGGGGTAGAGTAGGGAAGAGTCTAGAAAGGGTTATTTGGGGATCATTGTAGTGGTGTGGGTTTAGGGTGAAAGAGAGTGGAGGTAGAGGATATATTTATAGCAGAATAGGGTGACAAATTGGGTACTGCATTGGATATGCTGAATTAGAAAAAAAGTAATAAATATATAGATCCAGAAGTACATGGAAGGTATATAGCTGCATAGAGGAAGGTAGTCTATGTTGATTAAACATATTTTTGTAATTCAGTAGTGAAGCAATTGTAGATAGTTATGATAAAAGATGTACTTATTTATGCAGTCTCTTAAAAACATAGAATAATCTAACTAGCAGTCATATGTACAGTTGTTAAGCAGAACAAATTAATATCTATTTTTTTAAACAATTATTCGACATGTTTATACAAATCAATATACATATATAGGTACATATCTATAGTACAAATATATGCTTTTATACAGAGAGATATGCTGTATATTTTGGTTTGTGCATGGTGGTTATGTGGGGGAAGAGCCAATTCTTGGTAAGGTGGTTATCCTTATGTTGGGGGTAAGGAGTTCCAGGGTTTGGATGCTTGAACAGAGAAGGATGTGCCACCCATGTTTTTTTTCTTGTACACTGATATTTTGAGGCTAGGTGCCACCCAGGGCAAAGGTTCCTTTGTTCAATGTGTTTGGTGATTTTATTCCTGATGAAGAGCGGTCCTGTTCCATGTATCAATTTGTAGGTAATACAAAGCAGTTTGAATGTGAATCTTATGGCAACCGATAACCAATGCAGGGCTTTCAAGGCAGGCGAGATGTGATCTTGCAGTTTTATATGTAAAAGTAGTCTGGTAGCAGAGTTCTGAATCCATTGTAATCTTTTCATTGTCTTAAAGGTGATCCTTGGAAGAGGATATTGGCGTAATCGAGTTTGGACAGAACAAGGATGAAGGTAGTCAGGACCATGTGTGGAAATCCCAAATGGGGAAGAATCGTCGCAGAGTTTTTATAGTAGCAAAACTTGAGAAATGCTAGTTTGTCCACCTGGGCATTCATTGATAGCTTGGAGTCCATAGTCATTCCTAGGTTTCTTACTTCCTTTGATACTTAAGGCGGTGTTCCCAGATCATCAGGCCATGCGCTGAGTGGGTCATAATGTTTCAGTCGCCACCTGTGAGTATTTCTGATTTGGAAGCATTCAATTTGAGATGGCTCCAGTTCATCCATTGATCCACGGCTTTGAGACAACTGAAAATTGGTGAGTTTCCAATGTCTTTGAAGCATTTCAGTTGAAGGAGTATTTGCCTGTTTGCTGCATAGTTATAGCACATGAGGTAAAAATGATCCATCAGTGCTGGTATTGACTTCTTGTAGAATTTCAAAAGCATGGATGAGATGAGAGCCTTGAGGGACCCCTGCTTTTGTGAAGTACGGTTTGGACGAGAAAGGGGGGATATGGATGACAGTTCTGTTACGAAGGTAGAATGTGATCCAGTCTAGAGCAGTCCCCTCCATGCAGGCTTTGTAGAGTCTTTGTATCAGTGTCATGGTCAACCGTGTCAAAGACAGCTGAGAGGTCCAAGAGAAGTAGCGCAGTAACTCTGTTGCGGTCAGCTGTGTTCTTCAGGTCATCCAGATGGCAACGAGGGCAGATTCTGAGCCTCTTCCTCGATGGAATCCCATTTGGAAGTCTCAAAGTATGGCATTATCTTAAATAAATGGTGACATCTGGGTGAATTCTGCTCTTTCTATCAGTTTGCCAAGGAAAGGTCCATTTGTAATTGGTCTGTAGTTGTCAGGGTTCTGTAGGTCCAATTTTTGTTTTTTTTCAGTAATGGGCATATGTATAACTTTGAGTTCTTCTGGAAATATTCTGGTAGTTAAGGAATTATTGTTGATTCTTTTTACTGGAGTGTCATCCGAGGTTGTTAGAATAATTGTCATGAAGGTTTGCGGTGAACACGGGTCAGAAGGGCTGCCGGCAGGCCTCCTTGCTTTGATCAGGTACATAATTTTATAGTGTAAAATATGTTGGAAGGAACGGAAAGGCTGGGTTAGAGTATTCTTGGATTGTTTTGGAAAAGGGTCAGTGCTGGTGCTTTCTTTGTTTTAAGTATGAGTCCAACGTGTGTGCTTTGGCTGTGTAATGATTTAACAGTTGTTCATCTGTGAAATCTTGAGTAAAGGGATGAGCTCATTCTAGGCAATTTGGTTTTCAAAATTCATTGAGAATTTTATAGAATTCTTTATTTGCACATTTAGCTTTTTGAAATTCTGTCTGAATAGTATCTTTTCTGAGCTTTTTTGATAGCCGACTTGTATAATCTGTTAATTTTCTGTAGGCAAACCTTGTCTTGATTGTTTGGTTTGAACCAGGCATGTTGCAGCTTTCTAATTCGATGTTTAATAGCTTTTATCTCTGTATTTCTCCAAAGTACTTGTTTCTTGTGTTCTGTTGTGTGATTTTTAGTGACATCTGGATATCGAAAGCTTCCTGTAGCCACTCATATAATTTGTAAACAGAATTTATTGTGTCTAGATCTGTACTGGGTGTATGTTGTGTTTCTAAGTGTTCCGAATTGAGTTTCTTCCACAGTCGATATGTGGATGCACGTATGGTGGTTATAGGTACGTCGCTGAGTGTTTTATGTTGGGAAGCAAGCAAATGGTGGGTGGTGTGACCATGTGACCGGAGTCATTGTTTGAAAAGTAACTAGTTTTGTATTTGCAGAAATTACATCCATGATTTGTCCAACTATATGTGTTGGTTTGTGGAGAATCTAATGCAGGTTCAGTGCGTCTAGGCCAGCGATGATTGTTTTCAGGTGGGGCTTGTTAAACGAAATGTTGAGGTCACCCAGAAATCATAGGCTGGAGTGTAGTGTTATCAGATTTGAAACTGTGTCTAGAAGTGTGTCTGGGAATGTTGCATTGCTAGGTGGTCTTTAAAAGAGCAGGAAGTTACAGGAGGAAAACTGTGTAGTATTGCATCTGATGAAAAGGGCCTCACAATCTTTTATGGAGATGTCTTCAGCTTTAGTAATGTCATGTTTGTCAGAACACAACAGCTTGGCCACCTCCGTTTTTGCCTATATTATTTTGGATGATAGTTTGATAGCCTAGAGGAACGGCTTCATGCAGGACTGAAGTAGTGTTATCTCCCAACCATGATTCAGTTATAAATAGTATGTCCGGTTTTGCGTCCCTAAGACGGTCGTAGATGTGATGTTTGTTTTTAGAGAGTGATCGAGCATTTATTAGTAGACAGTTTAGAGAATGTGCTTTGGCGATAGTGTGATTTTGTTTTGAAGAAGTGAGAAGTATTTTGTGGGCTTGCAGCAGATGTGCTCCTAGTGTTGGTATTAGCTGTGTGAGGATAGCAATTTTGATGGGTCTGTGTGTGTAGGTGGTGATGGTGGTTGAGTGAGTTGGTGCGCTGTGTTGTTTTTTGTAGTGTAACCTTGTTGTGCAGTAGACATGGAGTAGCAAAGTTGTGAGGTCTAGCACTTTGCTTATTTCTTTTTAATTTTTTTTGTTCTCAGACGCCATTAGATGTACCCAGGGTCTAGTTTGTTTTCTCTGCGGCCCCACTCATTAACTTGATTGGCACCGGCAGAAGAAAACTCTGATCCGAATGGATGCACTTTACACAAAGCCTCTCGTATTTGCTTATTTTGTTTGCGTCTTTTTAGGGCGGAGTCTAAGGAAGTCAAAATATTGACCGTGCATGCACCTAATATCGAACAGAATCATTTCCTTATAACTTTCCCAGATACCCTGGCACCTGAATCCATGGAGAGATCACCCAGATCAGATAAACGTCATGCTCTTCTTACATGCTCACCAGATGTATTCAATAATTGAGTATTTATTAGTGAGCATTGCATTAATGCCTCTTCTCCGCAAGACCAAATTGGTACGGTCGTGTTCAGTTCATGCACTGATGGAGTTGGCCCTGACTGGGAATTCGCAGTCACCTGACCAAAACAACCGATAATGCATTAAGCTTTGCTTTGAGTTCCAGCCCTAAGAACCGATATCCAATCCCATAGAGGAGAATGCTTTCAGTTAAATACTACCCCAGATGAAGTGACCCCATTTGTCATTGGAACTCTTCCAGAGAATTCCTGCTAGGTAAATGCATTGGACCATGGCTTGGCAGTTTGGGCTGGACTGTTCCCATGAGGCACAGGGTCAGACTGATTTGCATATGGCCGTGTCTGAACTGGGGTGGTGGAGTGAGCCAAAGAATGATGATGGATTAAACCTAGATCAGTTGACTGGGGGTGAGTGTTTGATTTGCTCAAGCGCTCTGTCCATCATCCCCTTTGGTATCATATAATCAAAAAGCAATTAACATTGATGCAAGGCCATATACAAAAATACTTGCAATTAAATTGTAACTGGGGTGTGACCTAACACAAAACACACACAGCATCCTTGGACAGGAGACTCGCTCAGGGCTGGACTGGGAACACATACCAGCCCTGGCAGTTCAGTTCGAATGGCCCCTGAAGAGGTGGGGGGTGGGGGAGAGGAGAGGTACTACTGAGAAGCACTGATGCCACATTTGTTACAGGGGGCCGATATTTCAGCACTGCTCCAAAATCATCCCTCCGTAACAAGTTTCAAGTTTAAGTTTATTATGTTTTGGCTCTCAAATGAGGGCCACATAAAATACACATACAATTATACAATAATGATTACAAAGGAAAACACAGGTTACAGAACATAAGGAAACACAACTTATTCTCTGAGCAAGAATCATCTAGCACTTCTCCATGTAACATTAATAAATATCTAAAAACCCTTTAAAAAAGTTAAAAATTCTAAAACAGAACATTTCATTTGGCGGACAGTAAAGTGCATGGAAGAAAGTTTTGACATTTAGGATTCCCAATTGTAAACAAATAGGTTTTAACCAATTAAAACGCAATGGGCGTAATGCGGGACAGATAAACAAGACGTGATTACGATCCTGTATAGCACTATTACAAAAGTTACATATAGGAGATACACCATACCATTTTGCAAAGAGGCAATTAAGTGGGAGCAAATCTTGTCTTAAAAGGTACCATAATCTACGGACTCTATGGGGAATATTCCAAGTAAGGTATTGTTGGGCCAGTTTTGGTGTATAAGTAATTAACAGTGATTGCCTTTCTCTATTCCCTTGTTTGGCAATCCTATCCATTTTGAAACTGAGTTCCCACGATGCACATTTCAATTTAGACTTTAGTTCAGTAGGAGTAAGTAAAACAGTGTGCTTACTTCCAACTCTAACAGAGTTACAGCTTTTCTAAAGTTCTTAACCAGCGTGGAAAACTCGTTAAAATTGCCCAGGAGTTCATTTTTAATGGCTTCCCGTAAGGTACCCGGTTTACCTCTCGCTAAACGGGCAACCCACCTTACGAGGGCAATCAACCCCTGTACCCAACAACTTCGGAGTCCGAATTCCAGCCTGCATGATGATACGGAGCAAGCTGTATTTAGAGATGAAATTCTTCTTATCACCTTTCCTTCTATTTTTTGCAAGAATCTTCAGTGATTTAACTCCACTAATTCTAATCCATACAGTAGTGTAGCAGGGATCTTTACTCTAAATACCTCCAGAAATAGTGTAAAGTGTCTTTTCCCAGTTGCGTTATACAGGGAACTTAACCCCATACCATGAGCCGAAGCTTTACGTGCATTGTGCTCAATGTGGGGTTTCTCACTTAGGTTTGCAGAAATGATTTTGCCTAAGAAGGTATAGGTTTTAACCACCTCCAGTTTCTGCCTTCCTATGGCCCAACTATAATTTTCAGATCTACATTTTTTCTTTCCAAAAATGCACATTATTTTACTTTTCGAAACATTAATCTTCATGTAATGTGCTTCTGCAAATTGATTTAAAGCCTGTAACCGGTTAGACAAGCCCTTTGGGGTAAGATATAAAATGAGGATATCATCTGCGTACATTAATACCGATATGGATGATCCTCCAATTTTCGGGGCTTGCCCATCACAAGCAGAAATGGAAGTAGGAAGATCTGCCGTATATAAAGAAAACAATATAGGGGCCAATATACACCCTTGTTTCAAACCTCCGTAACAAAACCGTCCCCCACCACTCCGGCCTACCGAGAACACGCCCGGTGCCCGCTACAGCCGGTCCGGCCCTGGACTCGCTATAAGTTGTTATACGATTGGTATCTCTCCCTAATGAAGGTAAATAGATTTTATTCCCACACAACCACATGCTGTTGGAGAGGGTGGGGCTTACTGGGAGACTTTAGATTTATCTGGTGGGACTGGTTGACCTAGGTGAAACAATGTTTGGGGTAGGGGAAGAGTGGGAGGGAGAGGAGGGGGAATTACAAACTAGTTAAACCTGTAAGAACCTGTACTGTTCTTAAGAAAGCCACTGTCATTGCAGTGATTTACTGGCATTCTTTTATGTAATACAGAAATGAAAATGCAGTAAAGATGACATTTTTACAAAGGAAATTCTAACCTTCCCGAACTACCGGAGGCCAAGACTTGAATGGGGTCGTGGGGCTTTCAGGGTTGGGTCTTGCTGAGCAATGTACCTCGAAAGGTGCCTCTAGCGTGTAACCTGCCAGGGGAATGCCAGAGTGAAAGAATGTCCGAACTGGCCCGGATATTGGGAGATGAGCAAAGGCGTCAAGGTAGCATGGCATTCCGTGGGATCAGACAAGCCGCGTTCTTAGAAAAATGACCAACACATTCAACATGCGCAGTACTTGGATATCAGTTACATTGTTTTAATACAGACTAACTCTATTGGGCCCCAACAGTGTTCGCTGTCTCCATGTTTGTAGAACTGTGAAAATCTTACTTGATAACCGAGCATGCATTTAATTTTACAGATGTACATTGAACAGAATAAAATGAAACGGCAAAGCCAGCTTCTGCTTCAGAGCGCTGCACCCAATGAACAGCTTTTAAAGGCATTAGATGAAAATGCCAAATTAACCCAGAAATTGGAAGAAGAAAAAATTGCCCATCAACAAAAGGTAACATAGACAATTGCCTTCGTTTCCAGCATTGTCCTCGTTTTATTTTTGAACTGTCAAGTGATTTGAATCCCATCCTTTATTTTCTTGTGTTTCGGAAAGGTGTAAACCTGTGCAACTGTATGTTGCACTGCTGTAGTGCGAGCCTAGCTAAAAGGCAGCGGAGGGCTGTACAGGGTCTAAGACCAACAGTAAGTCAATGAGCAGTAGTAGAGGTGGATGGTTGGTGGATGCGTTTGTTTTTTAAAAGCCTTTTTAGTGGCATTTGGCCTGAGGATCAGTTCGACCAATAGTCGCAGCATTCCGCACGTCACCCTTTCAACCACAACACAATATGCAGATAATAGACATTTTCTAGCATCTTGTTTACAACCATTCCCACCTACACCTGTTGTCAAGGATCTGCAGCAAACACAATGTACAGAGCAACAGTGGAGCCCATTATCTGTAGTTTGACCGCTGGGGAATGTGTCAATGCAATGTTCTATCCAGTCTTTGTGTATCTACGGTTTTAAGAGGAAGGAAGGAGCTAGAAAGTTAACTTTCAACAAACTAGTGCAGGGTGGCCCACATATTTTGATCTAGGAGTGATCTGAGTGAACTCGGTGGTTGGTTAACCCATTGTGATCAGTGGAGGCGCGCAGTGGGAGTTCTGCGGGAGGGGCGGGGGGGGGCAGGGTGGGGGTGTAGTGAAGTCAGACGTGTGACGTCCACGAGTAAATTAAGTAAATAAATAAATCAAACCATTTACCTTGCGCTCGTTGCATCGCCGAGGCAGGTACTCGGCAGTCTGTGTTTTTAGGCATTGCGTTCTGTACGAGTGAAGTTGGTGTCCAGGGTGAGTCCAATTGACCTTGTATTTATTGAAAGTTAGGGTTTGAAGTTGTCAAGGGTCAAATTGTTGAGCCTCATTTGTACATATTCGTGTCTGTTATTCTAGGCAAACGATAGGAATTCTTTCTTGTTGAGTTGAGCTTCATGTAGATGCTTGACATTCAGGCCTGGATCACGTGAAGACAGTGTTTGAAGCATTGGGTGTCTGCAGTAAAGGAGATTTTTAAATTGCGTTGTGTATGTAACATAGGTATATTGGGGAATCTTGAAGCTGTTACCTGTCCCTTTTTAGAGGTTTTGATAATCCTGATTACCATTATTATGAGTTTGGAGTTGAACATAGCCTGCATTTTCAATGAACTTCACAAATGGTAACATTTTCTTGATCGAAACGGTGGTGCCACTGACAACAAATCTGCATCACATATGAGGCATCACAAATATCAAGAAGTTTGGTCTTTTGAACTACTTAAAAAGTAAAGCAGTGGCTTACAAGCTCCTACCACATTGGTGATTTTGATTATTGTGATTACATTGGTTTGCTAGCGTGCCATGTTTCTACACAGCCTTACGAAGTATACCCTCATTACTTCTTCTTTGAATGGTGTCTTGTCAGTTAATGGAGATGCGAGATTAACACCGCATTGGTGTCAGTTCTACCAGCCCTGACATCGAATACACTGTAGCATGCGCTTCCAAGTCGAGTGCTAGGCTTCAACTCAAGCCTCAATTAGTGAACATAAACAGGGCTGCATGTGGTCCGCTGTTCGCTTAGTAAGGAGGCCTGAAGCATAGCACTAAACTTGGCAGCAGGAGCTATTAACAGCAGACTTACATGATATAACTGTGGGCCTTACATATTTTAGAAGTATATAACCATTTTCCTCTCCTTTCTTACTCTCAATTGGCAGAGTGATGATCCATGTGTGTGTATATTATATTATATATATATATATATATATATATATATATATATATATATATATATATATATATATATATCTATATCTCCAAACGTGTATACACACGCATATTAGACTAATTTGTTATAGGTAATAGGAAAGTATACTGTAAAATGTTTTTTAATGTTCTTTTTATTCTATATTGTGATGGCTGAACTTACTTGAACTTACTAAAAAAAAAAAAAATCCACCATTCTGATACACACGTTTCTTGTGTTGGGTGTACATTAAAAAACACCCCTTTATTCTGAAAAAAACGCCATCAACTGTGTGTGCTTACTGTTTTCAGGGGGCGTGGCGAGGGTTCATGCATCTACATAAAACCACTGCAGATAAGTGCTTCTCTGGCAGGGTTGTCTGACTTATAACCGGAATAAGACTGGCCCAAATGGCAATCGGGCAATACACGATAGGCTGCTGTGACAGATCAGTTTGTGGGCAGTTTTATGGCCAGGTGGGCCATATTTTACTATTGATTTCCTTGATATTACCTCAAAGATTACCTGCAGCAAACATAAATGCATGGCATCTCCCATGCCTGGCAAAATACAGATACAAAGTGTCAGTACAAATTAAAAATTGGTCTGATTTGCAAACAAAGGCCTCTTTCATCCCTGCTCATAATCGTAACAATCTGGATCTAGATTGCCCACCCGAGAGAGCCTTGGACTGCTCGGACAGCGCTAACACTGAGCGTCAAGTGCGGAAGAGATACGTGCAGTTGCTCAGGGGCCACTGTTGGGCCCTGTGGCCCTCTGGAATAGCGTCTGACAGAAGCCTTCAAGAAAAACATGCTGCAAATCTTTGGTGCACTTCAGGCATCCTCCAATGCGCCTTTGGGCCACTTTGGCGCAGACAGTTGATGACTGGCAACAAATGACCAACAATGTGATTTGTACTGACATAGACACTATGGATTGCCTGGGATTGGTGGTTGGCACCAGTCTTGTGCTCCACTGAGACGCATGGATGCTTTCCACACAATTCTCTGGAGATTGGCAAAGCCTCTGTCATGGATATGCCCTTTGATGGCTCTCTCCTTGATGGTGAATAAAAGCCGATTTTTCCATGTAGCATTTTAAAGAAAGTAGAGCAAAAGTGTAGCCACTCGTTTATTGTCTCCTACTAAGCAGCTCCCACATCTGTTCAGAAAATTTGGAGGCTACTTCAGGGGTGCAGTCAATAGAAAACGACATTCTCCCCACCACTGCAGCAGTTGCCCCAATCCTTTTAAGGCCAGAACGTTGGTGTGCCAAGCAGCATGCAGGTCAGCAGAAGTGCCAGCCATCCCAGTCACCATGCCCTCTGGCAACAGCCACGTAGCTACCTTAGTTTGCTCTTAGTGCCTTATACCCATCCTTTGTGTGTGAGGGAAAGGGAGATTCAGCATTTCCTCTTAAGATGACAGGCCACCACTTCCAACAGATGGGTCCTACAAATTTTTCAGCATGACTGTGCCCAAGCCTTTCTTTTGCTCCAGCAAACTTTACCCCCACATCAGCACTCCTCTCAGAGGAGCACCGTTCCGTTCTGTACAAGAGGCATGCATGTTGGCTACTGCAGTGCTATCAAGAGGCTTCCAGTTTCTGATAGAGGAGATGGTTGTTACACTCGCTATTTCCTTGTGCCGAAGAAGGATGGTGACCTCCAGCATATTTGGGACCTTCTACCTCTGAATGCCTTCCTGTTGAAGGACAAATTGAAAATGCTCACGCTGGCATAGATATTGTCTGCTCTTGACCAGGGGACTGGATGGTTTCTTTGGACCTATAGAATGCAGTCTCACAGACGTTACCTGCTGTTCAAGGTAGGGGAGGAGCACTTTCAGTTTATCCTGCTTCCTGTCGGCCACACAAGCGCTCCTAAGGTCTTCAAGAAAGTTGTGGCAGTGGTCGCCTCCCATCTTTGAAGTTTGGGGATACCAGTTTTTCCTTACCCCGACGACTGACTGTTGAAGGTGGGCTCGCCACAGTCAGTTGTAGCCCGCCTTCAGATGGCTTCAATCCTCCTTAAATCATTTGGATTCATATTCAATGAGCAGAATAAGCAAAAGACTCCTTCGCTGAGACTTATAGTAATTTGGCGCTATCCTGGATACAGTGCAGTACATGCCCTTCCTTCTGCTGCAACAGGCCCTGGGCAATTGGGCTATGATCCTGATGTTAGTCTCAGTCCCTGATCTCAGTGAAAGCAGCTCTCGGGCTTCTTGAACACATAGCCTGCTTCATCCTCCTTGTCAGTTACCACCAGGTGGCACATGCAGGTTGAACAATGTAATTTGAAGTTCCAGTTGGTTCAGCATCAAATAAATCTATTTGGTGTCATTCAGATTTTAATTGAGATGGCTTACAAACTGAAGTTGGTCTCTTTGCCAGCCTCTCTCCCTTCCCCACCCAGAACTGACGGTGGTGGCAGATGCTTTGCTGCTGGATTGAGGAGGTAATTTGGGGGAGGTAGAGATCAGAGCACTCTGGTCTCTGACAGAAGCCCAGCTCCATATCAATCTGTTGTAGTTGCTGGTCGTTCATCTTGCTCTGAAGCTTACTGTTGTCCATCAAGGGAAGGCTGGTCCAGGTTCTTATGCCAGGTTCTCACGCCATGTTCTTACGCCATGTGGAGTGGAGTGGAGTCTCACAAATAGTCTACATCCTGAGGTGGCTCAGGGCATCTTCTGGCAGTTTAGAGGCCTCTACAATATCTTTTTACCACAGTCAAGAAAGAGCAGTGTTAAACGTTTTGTGCATTAGAGTTCCATGAAAACACTTATTAGGAGACGCCTTACGGCTGGAATGGAACACAGGACTCCTGTATGCATTCCTACCTCTGCACATTCTTCCCTGAGTTCTGAAAAAAGATCAAGAGCAACCCGGCCCACGTTATCCTAGTGGCTCCAGATTGGGCCACTAGAGTGTGGTATCTGGAAATAACAGTCAGTGTGCATCTGTGCTTCGATCAGGCTGCCATTTAGTTGCAGCAGCAAGGCAGGCCCCTTCACCTAAACCTGCACAACCTACACCTCCATGCATGGAAACTGAGCAACGGCAGCTGAATGCATTTGATATGCTGCTGGAAGTAGTGGATGTCATTCTTGCTCCCAGATGCTATTCCACAGATTCCCTTTATGCCAGGCGCTAAGACAGATTTTTGCCCTAGGGAGGTATCTGCAAAATTGACCCTTTACATTCCAAGCTGTAGGATGTTTTTCATCCTTGTCCCAGCAAGACCTTTCAGTGGGAACTATTAAGTTATTTTTCAGCCCTTTCTGCCTTTCTACATTTCTGGACTAACTTTTTTTATATCGCGCACACGTTTTCTCCTGGGCGGTTAGTCGTGCCATTGTGGGTCTTTAATTTGATCTTGATGTTTTTCATGTGTACGCCATTCGAGATAATACATAGCTGCTCACTGTGTCTAATGACTTAAAAGACTGTCTTTATAATTGTAATGACTTCAGCTTATAACATGAGTGAATTCCATGTACTTTTGGTGCAAGTGCCCTACACCACCTTTTCACAGACAAACGGGTACTGAGGACTTGGGTGGCCTTCTATCCTAAAGTCGTGACTTTTCTGTGTGGAACAATCCATCACCCTGCCAGTGTTCTTTGCCCCCACGCATCCCTCAAAAGAGGACGAGAGGTTTCATAAGTTGGATCCAAAAGGGATTTAAGTTTTTATGTTACTCTTACCAAAGACCCGTGTTGCTAATCAGCTTTGTGTATGGTTCTCTTGGGCGAAAAAGAGAAGGCAGTGCAGAAGAGGATCCTGTCAAGGTGAATCGTACCTGGCTTAAGATCTGCTGTGCTCTAGCGATAAAGCAGCAGGCAGAAGGTTTGCCAGCTCATTCCATCAGGATAAAATCTGCTACCACTGCATTGGCATGCCTGTCCTTAACATCTGCCAGGCTGTGACATAGGCAGCGGTGCATACTTTCAGGAAGCACTACTTCGTTGAAAGTCTGGTCCGGCGGGAAGGATATTTCACATCTTGGTCCTGCAGGACCTTTGATGAGTCCACTCTACAGACCCTTCAACTTGGGAGGTACTTCTTTGCTACCTTTTCTACATTGAGGAATTTGGGGTTAGAAGTATCCATCAGAACAAGTTTCGTACTGTTGGTAATGCTCTTTCTGGTGTATATTCTCTTCCCGCAGATTCCTCACTGCCCCCCCCCCCCCCTCACTGTTTTGTGGAGTGGCCTATTTTAGCACCAAAGATGGTCACAAATTAGTAATCAACACTCTGGGCCCAACAATTTTTTACCCTCAGCAAAATCAGATAAATACATCACCATGCAAAGGTGGCACTTTTATGTGGCTTCTCTGTCATTTCTGGGGAATTATGAAGCAAACACAGAGCTGCTTAGCTCCACAGCGGCAGGTGGCAGCATTGCTAGAGAAAAACTTTTGGATGCATGGTGACACCCAGGTAGTATTAGAAGGTGAGGTGGGTGGTGGGTGTTCTCCTACAAAGAGTCACAGAAGGTATTTTTGTTAATGCTCCAAGGATATTGGAATGTTGACCCCCCTCAGGCGGGTGTCCTGGAAGTATGATGCCATGAAACATACTGATGAAACTGTGTATATCATTATGCCCTCAGAAGCCTTACATCGAACACAGGCATGGTTCTAGTCTGGGAAACGACTGTAAAACCCAACCTTTACAAAAAAAAAAACACTGGTAGATCGTTGTACATAGAATGAGGCGTTTGATTTAGTTAATGACTATTCTTACACTGGTGTAGTTTTATAGAGTAGTGCAAATTTAGGAAAACATAGCAGAGTACACTGCCAACCCTTGATTTTGAATTATTAGATAACACATTCTTAAGATCCTTGATGGATATGCTGACAATAACCCATCTCAGATTTAAAGCTGAGAAGGGGGTATTGTCCACTAGGTTTATTCCACTGAGTGCCAGAGTCCAAGTAGCCGTGTTTGTTTTGGTGAAATATCTTCAGTTAGCATTTAAAAAGCCCACTATGCAAAAGATACTAAATGAGATGGCTGGTTGTGTGGGCCTGCATTTTTATTGCTTTGACTAGTTTTTAAGAAGTTGAAAGGAAATGTAGTATTGATGCTATGATTCCCCCCCAAGTTGGACTGCATTGAAAGAGTTGAACCAAGTAAATAGCTGGCTCTATTTATAAGACTTTTCTCTTTGACATTTTATAGTCTACATTAGCTCCACGTTAAAGGGGAAAGATAGAGTACCCAGATTCCTTTGTGTAACTTAATATCTTTTGTGGGTAGATTTAGGCTAAAAGTGTTGCCTCTGGGGCAAGAACAGTGAATTTGGAAGAGGCAGGAGCTGCCTTAGTCTTGTATAATGACTGTGGTAAGGCAGTTGACGATTGTAAACACTTTCTATGGCTTTCCGTCCCTTTACAGATATCAATTATTTAGCTCAATCCTGTTAAATTTCCTTATCAATAGATTAGAAGTGTTCCTATTTGCATGAATAGGGGAAAGTTTAGCAACTAGTGATGTTGTGGGAAATGTGGTCAAATACGCTTTAACAAAACCTGAGCAGTGTAGATCACTTAGTATTATTAACAACATACTTGTAGTCCCTGGGCACAGATGAATAAAACGACTATGTTGTTTCTAGCATAATCCGTAGTGTGACTTAAACCATAGGCAGGTTTATTACATGAGAATAAACCAAGGCGACTGTATATTTCTTGTTTTAAATAGTGTTGTCAAGGAAGATCTAGTGTTGGAGATATCCACATTATGTAGTGATAATGAAATTGACAAGCTGTAAACTGTCAACTTTATAAAAAACTGTCTTGATAACTTTTATTGAGGTAACAAAGGATTGTATGGTATGATTGCACAATGCAAAATGTTTTCAAAGACTCCTTCAGCCTGGTTTCTTTATTGCCCCATGATGAATATGTATTCAAAGATTATGTATAGCACAATCTTAGCATACATTTCATAGCTAATCCAGTGACCGGTATCAAATCCAGCACTCATGGGATTTTTAGACTGTTCTATCATGGTGTTTAAATCCCTTTTTCTCAAGTGTCGGAGAGAGTAGTTAAAGATAGAGTAGTTACATCTCAGTGTTCACTCGCCACTTAACACTTGGTTTGATTTAAGGAGGGGGAAGTAGAACCTAGTGCTGAATAATATAGGTTTTATTTGTTGGAACTCAAACAAGTTATAACCACAAGGCATTCATCACAAATGCACAGATGGTGCATAGCTGTACAAAGTTGCTGCAAATACCGTGTAGTACAAGATTGTGTACGGACATGTCTGTTGATGCTGAGTCTGTTTTGAAATAGTGCAACAGGCAGAAAGTTGGACAGACTGAATGGTTGACAAGAGATAGAGAAGATTATGGATTGTGTATGTTTATGTATGGATGGTAAACGTGTGATGGGCGGTGCACTATTGTACTATTGTGTAGAGGAATTGAGAAATGGAAATTCATGGATGGTGCATGTCTGTATAAGGAATGGAAAAGATAGGTAATGTATTCATGTGTGGAAATTTGAGAAATGACAACTAGATGCCTGGTTGTTTAGATTTGGGGTACTTAAAAGTTAACTGCTTATGTTCATCTGGCTCTTTCATTTGATTAGTACTTTTGACATAGCTGCACACATTTCTGTTATTGTGCAAAGAGGAATTCTAACTTCTTCAGCGCAGCATTGTGACATATTTCACATCTCCAGGTAAAACAATTGGAAGAACAACTGCAGCATGCAATGCTGAACAAAGAACTGCATAGTCTCAAACAACAACTGGAGATCATGGAGGAGGACAAAAAAGAACTAGAAGCAAAGTGTCGAAGTGCAGAGGAACAGGTCAAAAACCTTAAACATTCAGGTAGGAATTACCAGAGGCTCCTACTTTACGCCAATATTGTATGTAGGTGCATGTCAAAAAAGTAAGGTACACATAAGATGCATGCAGTGACAAGTATTCAGGTATATTGTATACATATGAGAACATAGGAATTATACACATACAATATGTGCAGTGACAGCTATGCAGGTACATTTAGAAGTAAAGAATCTTGGTTCTAAAACAACGATGTTGAGTAGATGTTTTACCAGGTAAACATGGGTTTTTGTGGATTAACTTTCTTGTGACTCGTGGATAATTCTTTATGAAAACGCTTCCAGTATTGTCTGTATGATCCAGATTTGTACTTGATATTGTTGTTGCAGCCCGTGTTACGTCCAGTTAGTTGCATTCCTGTTATACAGTGGTCACTTAATGGCTGTTAGTGACATTACGCTGTAAAGTAGTGTATGAGGAGCCTTACCGGAATGCATATAGTTAATCTATTGTTACATGATTGTTTTTCAAGATGGTACACCAACAATACAAACACATTTTTCTATTATGTCTTTCAAAGAACAGTTGAAACCAAGTTACTATGGATTATTGGGTTTTAGTTTATCATGCTGTTTCCTTTCTTCATTAATTTCTTAATATCCACCTTACTGAGAACTCGTTGGCTAGCCTGTGGATACCAATCTCTCCTCTTTTCTAACTACTTTCTGGCGCAAATGCACCTGGTTTCTTCCAGCCTTCCATAACCTGTTCTTTCACAACACATACATCAGGATATGAAAGTTGCTGCCCACAGCCTGAATTATCCTCTATAATTTGCCAGGATGTAGTTAATGTTTTTCCATCGCTCGCGTCTGATACTGAATATCTACCTTAATATTAAAGACCAATGGTATTGTATAGTTGTACTCATTTGTTCCTTTTTTCTTTAAACACTTACACGTGTTCTTTTGCAAATTCTGAACAAAATAATCAAATTTTTGATTGAAAAGGTTTCAGAAAATAAAATATTAACTAGCATTCACATCATCTAGAACTTCAGTCTGTTGCCATCAGGCTGTCATTTTTGATATTTTTGGATCAATGTAACATGCCTATGCAGAATAATTACGTAGATGAGTTAAGCACCCAGGTTACCCCTCATATCCAGCTTAGAAAACCTCAGTAGGCTTTGAACAACATACTTTATCATATTTTAACAATTCTGAATTTAACTTTCCTTTTAATAGACCTAATGTGAGGCATATACAATAAGAGTATACCAGAAACCCCCTTTTCATTGGGGATCCCCTTATCCAGCTTGACGTCTATTTGTGCATATCTAATAGAATCAGGCCTCACACTGACATCTCAAAGGATCGCCTTTAGATATCTTCCTGAATGTAGCAACACTGTTCAAAGGAAACTGCTGTGTCTCTCATTTCATAGGTTGTAGTTGATCCCAGTAAACACAATTGTGCTTTAATAGGTAATGATTGCATCCCACCTTTTCATTAACAGATTAACCCTCAGGACTCCTCTACAGTAGGTCAGTTTTTAAGCACATTAGACGTTGTAGAAACATCTTGGTTATCCCTCACTGGCAAATTATTTTTTTGCAGCCTGTATTGAATGAGATTGGCTCTATATGCATGATTATAATTCTGCTGAATGGCCAGATTTGCTAACAGATTTTTTGTTATTGATTAATAATTTATTTCCTGGGATCGCTCTTCTCATTTTGGGCTAGGATACCGCTCAATAATAGAGAAACTACTTACAAAGATTAGTGATTGACTTGTCTTCTCTCCTTCCTCAAGGCATATTTTGTTTGAAGTTGATATGACTTGTTTGCCTATGGCACGATTGGACCATAAATTATGGCTGGTTTAGTGGTTCTTGCATGTTTTTGAAATTACTCGTTTGGTACGTTAAATTTTAAATTGAGCTCAACAAAAATTCATTATTTATTACTAATAAAGAACATTGGCTCAATGTTTGAATATTTCTCTCCCAATACGGACTTATGTAATTTTTAATGCTTTGTCGAATTTCTTTCCTACAGAGAGATGAGGTATTGAGCAAAATTAGAATCCTATTCTTATTTTTAAAAATATTTGTATGTTAAATAGTTGTGACTCATCAATACTTGACCTTTATTGAGCTATAAAGCATTTGTTTGCAAAGTAGATAAGAAATTTTAATGTCAGATCTCTTTGTATTGAATTGAGCAATCTCATCCATTAAATGTAAAGCCTCCTTACCAGTCCAAAATAACTTTAAGACCCCTGCCCCACCTAACACTGCCATGTCATTGTTCAGAGTCAAGCTTGCTTTTGCTACAGTGAAAAATCGAATATATATATATATATATCACAGCATAGTCTATCATATATTTAGTAGAGAGAAATATCTTGATCTACTGTCATATCAATCCTTGTTGGTGGTGTAGTCAAGGAACGGTAACCTAATGGTTGTGTATTTATCTGGCACACCTCTGACGCTTTTTTTTATTCCATTGTTATCCGACAGACCCTGTTCCACCACAAATCTAGGAAAGATTTATCTGAGGATACTATTTGTTTGCTAGTTTTTGCCGTCTGTGGGACTCTTCAGTAGGGTAAACTAGAGTTCAGTGGGCAATTAATTGAGTGTTAGTTGCATCTCTAATGTACTACAGAAGCTCCTTCCACAGGATTTGTGATTGCAATATGTGTAACATATCACATAAGCAGAGACAACCTCCCTACCATGAGTGTCCCTGGGTATAAAGCCTAATTTGGCCTATTCCTTTTACCACCATCAATGTATTCTGTGTACGACCACATCATTTACCTTGACACAAGGTATTTTCCTGACTAAGTCCTGATACCATATTAAGAAGCAATGACATTTTCTGCCTCCATCTGCAGGCAAAGAGGGTTTTCAGTTCTAGAGAGTGGTCTGTGAATGGAGAACTGATTAAAGAAGGTTCACACTAAGGTCGGATTTTGGAAATCCATAGATCTGCTTATAATGGGAATTGTACCTTTTCATTAAGTCTTGAAGGCCCATTTGTATTCTAGGATTCTGTGGGCGCCTTGTGTGTGCTGCCTCTTGCTGCCCATTTGTGGAATCCCAAACCTCAGTGTGCTGAGTGGAAGCCTAGGGATTAGAGTTCAAGATGGTGGTTACATCGTATTGTAGGTCTGTATGGGGAAGATGTTGCACGTTTTCATCTTGGGTATTTTTCTTCTTTGTTACATGTGAAAAATTAAAACTCTTTCTTATATCTGTGATTATTTCCATTAACTCTGATGAGGCTTAAGTGTTTCATTTCTGATTTTAAATCCTGCAACTTTATGAATGTTTTCCATATTCAACAGTATGTGTGCTAGACTCACTGTTGTGATGGAGCACAGCACAAGTTTATGTTGTGGATGACAGATTTAAAGTATTTTGTATTCTTTGAGCTAAGTGCTCCATTGTGAAAGTGGTTGGTTGCATGTTTCTACATCTCATGTAAATAAAATCTACATTGCTGCCTCTATATCTACTTTCACTACATCAACCACATGACTACTCAAAAATCAACTTTTTATAATAGGAATTTTTCTTAATTTGTATTCTTTTTTTATAATTTAAATGTTTGTAAATATTTTACATTAATTTTTAATTATTGTAATGCCCCAAATATCATTACCCTAAAGATTATTCACATTCTTAATAGTTAATTAATTTGTTTTGAAATCTAATAGTTTATTTCTATTCCTAATACTAATGCATCGGTTTCTCGTGTTTAGTTCTTTTAATTTATTGGCTATCTTTGTATTTTCCCTTTTACTACATTAATTTTAATTATTGCAATTTGATTTAAGTTAAAATAAAAATAAAATGTCAATGATATAACTCAGCAGAAAAGGCTGAAGGGAACCCCCAATCTTCCACTTTTATTACATATTTAAATGTATCACATTTTTCTTTATTTAAGTCAATTTTTTTTTGATTGAACTTTATTCTTGCTAGCCCGATTTCCTAGTACGTTTTAATTCAATTTAAATTAAGGGTGAAATAAAATATGTAATTAAAATATCTCTCATTGGAACCCTTCAGCTCTCCCAACTTCCTTCTTTTTAAAAAAAAAAAAAAAATGTAGTTTAATTTAATCGGTTTAGTTTTTAATGACCCCAAATTTATTAATGGTTCTTACTTTTGCTCATATAACTGTTAGAGATGCAGTTAATATGTTGATATGATGGAGTTAACATAGTTGCTGGTAGATATAGTCATACCAACTCTAATATCAGAGGCAGCACCTGACAATCCTCTCTTCTCTCATGTTGCTATTAGAGCATGTTTTTATTTACTCTGATTGTTGTTGATGGTAGTTGTTTTTGTGACTTGTCAATGGTTTCTATGCATCCTCTCCATAATTTCAAGTCCCTGCTGCTCAGCCAGTGTGTGTGTGTGAGGTCACGGAATGTTGATGAGTGCCTGGGTGGTGTGAATGTCAGTTAGTAAGTGTGGGCTGAGCATCAATGATGCTGCTCCTGGTGGGGCGTTACCTTACACCTCTAACCTATGCATTTTTCAAAAAGAAAGAGGAATTTGCTATATTTGATATGCACATCAACATTAGTCTCTTTGTAACTCTAGAACCTGTCGTAATGAGTATATATTTGTTTTTCTAGTGCAACCTTGATGAACAGTGCCTTTCCTCTTCAAGCACTACCCATGTACAAACTGCCCCACAGCCGTGTTGCAGGTTGTTACATTCATATACAATACAAACTCATCAATTGCACAACGCAAAAAGTCCTCTTTTAGTCATTTGCTGTAAGCACATATAGAACCGATTTTCTTTGTCCAAAGGAATCGCGTAGTATTTATCCAAAATCCAAGCTATATTTCTTTTTTAAGACACAGTTCTTGACAGCCGACGCGCGTTTCGCCCCCTATGGGCTTTCTCAAGGCAAATCTTTAATTTATACAGAACTTTGTCTTCCAGTGCTAGAGTATGATCTGTTCCCTTTGAAGGGCGTCCGCCCAATCAACAATCTCCAATGCTCGTGGTGCTCTAATAAAGGTTGAAGTAGTCCTTGTTTTCACTGTGAAGCCTTGATAAGTTCCAACTTGAATTTCAAACAACTTCTTCCACCGAAATCACTTTTCAAACCTCTAACCTCTAAATAAGCTGAATAAACCTACAACCTATAACCTCCACAGAAGTTGGGTGTTTGCCGGACTAAATATCGTGTAGGGTTGACCACAGCAGAATTTGCTGCTAAATTAACTTTCAGTCAACCCAGTTGAATGTATTCTCTTTAAGGAACAAACCTGGGAAAGGTGTTTTTGCAATACATGCTATGTAAATGGCATTCACCACCATTCTGATATTAATGGAGGGATATCTCTTGTTGGTAGAATCAGATTGATCCTCATGTTGATACATCAGAGCGGGCAGACTGTTTATGAGACAGGGTGACAGGATTTTTGAGACCATTTTCACAACGTAATTCAAAAGAACAAGTTGTTATAGTTTTCATTAGGTGCACGGTATAGAGTGGCTAGTTACCTAGAAGGTTTATCCGCCAAGTATTCTGCAGTTGAATTAAAGTCTTCCTTCCCTTTAATGGTGATATATTGTCATGAAGTCGTAAATGCTTGGATCTATTTTGGTGAAAAAATGTTTTGTCCTTCACTGTGCAAGTACGCTTGTATAATTTACATTGTTTTTACCACGTTGTGCCTTCAATCCCCAACAATCATTGCTTCTTTTAGTTTTTCCAGGATGACTTTTCTCATTCCTTGTCCTGTAACACTTCCCCGCGCTTTGTATTAGAATCCTTTACACGTAAGTGGCGTAATAGGAAACACCAATGTCGCGCTTCCCCTGGTGTAGCAATAACTAAAGGAGGACATACTCTCAATCCCCATGGGAGTAAGGCAAAGATGTGATGTGGGCCTGAACAATTTGATCTTTTAATGGATGTTGCACTATTTAGGTTGCATGAGTCGATACAATTAGGTTCAGTACTAATACAACAGGTTGTAATATTTCGTGGGCATAAGCGACAAGGAGTTAAATTTCAAATTTCAAATGGTATGTTCTCTAAGGGGTCTCTGTTCAGCTCTCTTGGTCAGGCATGACTTGGGAAACATGAACAATACTGCGAATATGTAACAGAATCACTAGTCACGTTAGATCTCACTTCAAGTACAGTAGTAGTCAAGAGCACTCTTAAGGCAAGATTCTGTGCTAGCACGTACACACCTGATGCTGTGGTTCAAGGATATTGGCCTCAATTTGTGGTTGATCTTATGGTCTAAATCGCATAGTTCAAGCGCCTGACCCTGATCATACAGTTCCTTTACAGTTGTTAGGGTGATGCAACTGTCCATCCCTAATTACGCTGAACCTTTGCTGCAGTCTGAGGCACATTGGTGGTCCAAGTTTATTGTGCGTTAGGCACGCTGGTAGTACAAGCTTTCTCACACCTGTCCCTTACAGCATCTAAGGCGCATTTGTGGTCCAAGCCACCGTGAGCTGTACCTTCACAGCAGCGTTTGTGCACGCTATATTAGCATCAATCAGTCTACAGTTGAGTGGGGATCTTCCCCATACTGAGTAAGGTCTACTGTGCAGTCTCTGACGCGTGGCACCTACTGAACATGTCAGGAAAATCTAGAATTCAGCTCCTGTCCTGTCATTTCCGATACCCTACACATATCAACTTAGGAGAAATTATTTCTCTTCAGATTCCTTGTTCATGTACGATGGTTCCTAGGCATGGCCCCCTTTTACTTTTTCATGCCTGAGATTGCAGGCATAATCTCACGACCACTTTCTGCCGCAGAACTTGCACAGCAAACGGTAACATTTTGCATGACTTGCAAAATCTCCGGCAAGATCTGAGGTTCTGATTTTGCGATGGTGCCCTGAATAGTGGGGACCGAGGCATAGCCAAGGAGAATAAAAGCAACATTTTACCTTACCACACACTGTCCATGAGCAAAAATTGGCACACTGAGCAGACAAGGTGGCAAGTAATTGCTGTGGTCCTGACATATTTGTGGTTGTATTTAATCTGTGGAGGGTGAATAGAGGACTGATTCTAAGATACCTGCTGTATGTCTATAGCATTCATAACTTTAAGCTACACCTGTGTCTAGCTAACTCAGTGCATGATTGAAACTAACAACTATTATTTCAGTAACTTATTGATGTTTAGTGACATTTACTTGTCTGGAACAGCAATAAAACATTTGTAGTAGAAATGTTTGCAGTTAAAAAGAGGTTAATGACACTGACTTTGCATTGAATTGGCATTTGCATAGCACTGTCTTCCACCTTATGAGAAACAACGGGATTAACTTGACTGCTTGTATATAAAAATGTGATAAGACATTTACACATCGATTTTGGAACTGAACTAAAATTTCTATGAAGCAACAGAAGAGGGACCTGAAAGTGGCAGAGGAGTCTTGTGTATTATGTCTTTACCACAATACATCTACAACTCGACATAGATATTGTATGCACAGATCCTGGATGAGAGCACTGATTAACAATTCAGCGGATTTGCTATTCAGAAGATAGTCGTTGTGAGATCAGTTAATAAGTGGCATGTATTTTGTGGCTCTGTGGTTCTTGGAATGTGAGTGCTAATGAAGTGGGATTAATAGGTTTAAGGACGAGAATGCTAAAGTGACTTTGGGGGGCGGGGTAGGAGGTAGTGAGAAGCGTATGTCCACCTGTGCAGGGATTGCAGATCGGTTTTTATTGTGCGAGTCCCTTGGAGAGGTAGAGAGAAATGGTGCTATGAATGGACTTGGTAATTAGAAGCACTGTTTCCTAGAACACCTTATTCTAGTTGAGTCTGCCCTCTTGGTGACCGAATCTTGTGGGATGGCTTGTTTAAGAAGATTCAAAATTGTGCAAGTAGCGAAGTTAATAACTTTGCACAGAAACATAAGAGCATATTGGTATGAGACAACCAATATACTATTAAACTAGTGAATCTCCCTGGGAGACCCCTGATTATACCGAAACCCTGGGAAGCTTAACGCCGGCTTCTATCCGGAGGTGACGGAGCGAGCGGGCGAGCAGCAGAGCAGGCAAGATGGCAGTGTGCGAGGAACTATAGCGCCCCTATAGTGCCCACCCCCGGGATCAGAGCTGACCAGCCCCATCGGATGGCGGTCCTCCCAAATAGACATTCGGAGGGGCTCGGCTGGAGCCTACAAACCACAGGGACACCAGCCCGATGCTGTCAACCTGAATGCAGGGGAGAGCCCTGCTACCTTCCCCACGAGGCTGAGGCATTCCATGAGGAGTGAGGCAGGCCCACCGGAGAAGAGGGGAGGGGTTGGACTTGTTTTGAACCTAGATCGGGGAGAGAGAACGCCAACAGGGCTGGCAAAATGTGGGGGCGCTGAGGTCAAATTGAGCAAAGCATGGACTCTGCTGCCTCCCCCATGAGACAGCGACGCAGCACGATTGGTCCTGAAAAAACAAGGGCCTGGGAGTGACAGCGGCCTTATCAGAGAAGAGGAGCAGGGTTGGACTTTGCCAAGAACTTCAACGGTGCAAGGAGAAGCTGTCCGGGCATAAAGTTATTAATGGTGAGGGGCACCCCAGGGACTCCACTGTGACTGAGGGGAGATTAGAATCTTGGGCACCCCGCCATTGATTGGCCTTGACTGCAGCAGTAGGGAGTTGTAGAGAGGCAAAGCCCTCTCCATCAGACACCCCACAAACAGAAGTCCTACAGAAGGGATAGACCAGAGAGCGAGTGAGGCGGAAGGCCCTTTGACAAACTTCTGCCCCCGCGCTCTCTGCCCTGATGTGTCATGTTCCCCGTGCCTGCTGCTCTTCTGGAGAATAGATCATGGGTAAACTCCGACAGAAGGCCTTTCGTAGTTAGCATGGATCCTCGAGGGAGGCAGGACAGCACCTGGACCTCCTTTAATTGGGGAAGTTGCTTCAGGCTGCGTAGCAGCCACCAAATTCAACACCATATCCTCTGCAGGTCACAAAAGAGAATCGTCCATATGACGATGACTGATCCTCTGTCAGCGGGGGACTCTTCCCCCCCCCCCCCCAATACTGACACGGTGGGTAGGTGGGTGGGTGGGTGGGTTTTATGGATGGATGGATGGATGGATGGATGGTGGGTGGGGCGATTGATGGGAGAGCATTCCCCTGGATGGCACCCTGACTCCTGAAACAAGGATTTCAATGGAGGGTGGGAATGTATACTGGGCGACAAGAGACAATCGGGAGAGCGACATGTCTGAGGGGAGGGGGGGAGCAAGGGACAGAGGGGGGGGCTAGGGAAGGGAGGGAGGTAGGGACGGGGGGGGGAAGAGTTATTGTTTCTAAGTGACCTTACAAGGGGAGAGGTGGAGTTTGTGTATCCACAACCCTGGGGTAGCGTGATACTGTCCTTTAGGATAGTCAACGGTTGGAACGGATACAATTAAATTAATGTACTTAGTGGACAATGATACTGATGAAACTGGGGATGAAGATGAGGACGACAGTCCGGAGGGTGAATATGACATACTATATCCTAAAGATGGCATGATGCTGTGTACCTGAAAGCATTGTATACATGAAATAAAGAATGTCATGTCTGTTTTCCTTTTGTCTATGTTAAAAGGAAAATTGAATAAAGTTTGTTTACAAAAAAAAGAGAGAGCAGTCCATAAAGGACCTATTTTCAAGTACCCCATCAAAAAAAGTGACACTGCCACTATACCCTCAGTGCAACTGGGGAAAACCCTGGAGCAGGACGCCCGTGGCAATATGGGACGATCCGGAGCCCCCCACCAAAGGCTTTCTGGTCCAGCTTTTCACAGAACTGAAGACCGAGCTAAGCGCGTAACAGACAAAACTCAAACATAATTTATCGGAACTTCGGGGGATCTTCACGACCTGGGGACCAGAGTCGACCATCTGGAGGCGAATCAAGATGAACGCACACTGGATCTTGAGGAATACCATTCCGCTTGACGGCCATGAATGGTCAATTGATAGCGCTCCAAGAAAGACAGGAAGACCTGAAAACTGGTCCTGCTGGTGCAAGCTCCGCATCAGGTGTGTGACCCTTGGCAAAGAAGGCAAGGGCATAGAAAGCTTCATTCAGAACCTGGCAGAGACCATCCTCAATGAACATGGACCGGATTCTCTACGCTTCAACAGGGCCCATAGTGGGCCCCAGAATCCCTAACTCAAAACATCCTCTTGACATCCTAGTTTGCTTCCACCACTATGAAGACAGAGGAGATATTAGATTCTGCTAGGCGTGGGGGCCCTATACGCTATAATGGTGACTACCTTCAAAATGTATCCCAGCCCACGTTGATCAAGAGCGCGTCCTTCTACCCAGTCACCTAGTTCCTGCAGGAAAACAAGATTCAGTACAGATGAGGGCATCTTTTCCACCTTATGTTTGAGTGGCAGGGCGGATGCTAGTTCCTATAATCCCTTCAGGAGGCCTGCTTAGCGCTGAGCAGTCCACTTCCAGAGACCGAAACAGACAGACCACATTGGCAGGCTGACAATCTGGACAGAGTGGAGAGGTGGGATTACCCTTGGGATACCATGGCATCAGGATCACATAGCTTCTAATGGGGGCGCTGCCACCCTGGGTAGACGTCTTCCAGGACCTGTGTTAACAGAGGTCATTTCCCCCTACAGGACTTAGATCCTTTCCTTCATTCAATTGTTGTTGCTGATTGAAGATCCTGAACAGTTGCTTACTAGGTAGGGCAATGCATTTTAACTGAAACATCGCTTTTCTTCTGTTTGTTGTTTTTTCTTTTTGTTCTCGTTGGGGATCGTTTGGGTTTTTGCCCCCGTTCATGCCCTCGCTGACTACTGTAGCCACAAAAGCCACTGAGTTGTGTCTCCTAGAAATATTAGTACAAAAACAAGCAGAGAGCAAGGGAGAAGAAGGGGGTGCGTCCTTGTCTCCAATACGATACTAGACTCAACAATGTGGCTGGACCCACTGGGTAAATGTGTGATAATCACTGTTGTGGTAAGCACTTGGAACCATTAGGTTTGCTTAAAAGACCACCAACCTAGTTAGTGTCATGCTTCATCATCGGGGTCCCAACCGGGTGGCCGAATGCCCCCAGTTGTGCTACAACGCCTGGTTACAGCGGAGCTTGTGTGGTGTGGTGTGATTTGTGTGAAGTGTTGTGAATTAAAATCCTTTCCTATGGTATTTATAAGTGGCGGCCCAGGATATGGTAAAAACTATGTGATGCAACTAATAGGGAGGTATTATTGCTCCTAGTTGACTAATGTGATCCGCTCAGGCTAGCCCTAACCAAGGACAAAGGCCACTCTTAACGGAGGTGATCAACACCCGCAAGGCCTTTCAAATACACTCAAAATTATCTGAGGAGATCGGAACCTGGTTCTCGACACCGCAGTTGATATTAACCATGTGAGGAGGGGAGGCTGTGTCACAGTTTATGGTGTGAAATACATTATTGGAAGGATTTGGGCTTACAGACGCTTGTAGAACTTGCCACCTGCTCACCCGGGACTACTGGACTCGAAGCCCACAAGACACATGCTAGACTCGATTATATTCTTCTTGATAAGTGCTTGCTCCTGAATTTGATAGACTCCACCCAAAACACTTTCACACACTTCGATCATAGCCCAGTCTCTTGCAAGATGGCTGACATAGCCACCCGGAGCCCTAGAACCATTACCAAATTGAGGCTCCCGGGCTATCTCCTGAGAGACCCAGTAACTGGTAATAATGTCAAGAAAGAGATCAAGAAGTGTCTTCTCCATAACCATACTGGGGAAATGAGTGTGGTCACCCTCTGGGATGCACTGAAGGCGGTCCTGCTGGGTGCTTTAAAAGTGGATGCTACACGTTTTCGAAAACTACGGGAAGAACTGCTCCTTCAATTTGGTGCAGAACTTGAGAGGTTCGAGACAGAGCACAAAAGGACCCTACTCCACAAAATTGTAGGAAAAGGTACTGGCGGTTCGGGGTCAAATCCAGATGCTAGAGACTGATGGACACTCATACCTCCTAGCACAGCTAGATAATAAATATTATGACCTCTGTAGCAAATAGGGCAAAATGAGTGTCCTGTGGGCCCACCGCACTACGGTCGCCGTACCAGAAGTCAAACTCCCACAAGGGCGCATGTGCATGAGAGAGGAGGAAAAGATGGTGTGTTTTCATGTCTTTATACCTAGCTGTATGGTGCCCAGTGCACGGACCCGCAAGCACAATCAAATTACCTGTCCGATTACCTAAAATAAGCCTCGCATACAGGATGACTCTGAATAGGCCTCTAGAGAAAGAAGAAATCCTCTGACCCAAATTTAAGTTACGATCCTCATGGCACCATTTTACAAATGCTTTGGTGCCACAATCTCACCTGTACTGCAGAAAGTGTTTGGGGAGATAATCAAGAGGGGCAGGTTACTCCCACCATGACTGAATCTACTGTAGCCCTAAATCTCAATCCTAACAAAAACCTTAGCGATTGTGGATCCTATCGACCCATCTCTCTCCTTAATACCAATGCTAAGATTCTCACCAAGATAGCCACCCAGCAACTTCAACCATTGTTGTAGAATTTGGTGCATTCGATCAATTGGGATTCATTCCTATGTGCCAGGCTAGTGACAATACTAATAAGGCACTTCATCCTCAAAATTGGCTCCACAGGATCCAAGCAATCATTCTGGTCACCCTGGATGCTGAGAGCATTTGACAGGGTCTTCCTATCTGGTGTACTGAAAAAGTTGGAGGTGGGTAATACATTTAGGTCTTGGCTTTTCGCAGGGCACCACACCCCATGGGCTCTCTTTTCTGCCTGGGTGGGCATACATTGTGGCACACAACAGATGTCCCCTCTCTCCTGTTTGCCCGTACACTTGAACACTGGCTCAACACATCAAGAATAACTCCCATATTGGATTGCTTAGTGACTACTAGTGGAATAGGACAGCTGCTGCGGTAAATCTATTACTGTCCTTCTCAATGAGAGTGCGACACTGGGCATGTAAAGTGGATTTGTTATGGCATTTGTCCTCTACTTTTCATTGGGGCATGTAATTTATTTATGGGTCCATGTCCCGAAGTCAGAATGGCAAAATAATTATTCCTGCAAATGCATTGAAGTGGGTGAAGTAATAGAACCTTCACATCTCTCATCAGTTGGCACCCCTATAAACAATGTTCTAGTGGTTTGTTGTGCTTCTCAGGGGATTTCACCTGTGCTGTGTCTGTTCTTTGACTTAGTCTCACCTTTTCAAGATGGGCACAGGCTTGTCAGTCTTATCCCGCTTCTCCCAGGAGTCCAGATCACAAACCATGATCACTGCTCACCTGCCCTTGAAAGCAAGATATTTGTACTTCTACACCCACCCGCCCCCTTCGCGTCAACCGCATGGATGCCCCTTCTTCCAGTCAAGTTGACTGGCTGCTTCTTTCCATTTCCAAGTGCACAGACGGTAGTGGTTTGCTATCAGCAGTTCACCTAAGACATTGGGCTGTTGTGCCTAATCAAGCATTTGGGCCTTGCTGTCTCAAATGGATGAAAGACTTTGAACCTGCTGTAGATCTCCATTGGTTTCTGGATGCTGTACTTAATTACCAGAGCATAGAAAAATCGTGCATGCTAATGTTTACTGCACAGTTACTTTGGTCTAAATTACGAGTCTGGCGGTCACACAGTGATGGCGGCGGTGTAGAGGCCGCAATATGGTTGGCAGGACCACCGTGGCTCCTCCAAGCACATTACAAGTTTCCTCTCCGCCACGGTTTTCATGGCGTTTCCTCCTCCATGAAGACCGCAGTGGAGAGGAAACAGTGCCTCTGGGTGATGGGGTGCTCTCAGGGGGGCACGAAATGTGCCTCTATGTGTACATGCACCCCAGTTCCTGCATGGCATGGCCTTTCCAGTCCATGTCGTGCAGGAACTGGTTTTGGCATTCCCATTTCGGTGCCCATTTTCAGGGCACTGCCGTGGGAACGTGAAGAAAATCTGAGCAACACCTAATCTGGTGGGCGGCCCGACCACAGGTTTGGCAATGGGGCAGACCAAGTGCCACACCGCCAAACTCGTATTTAAGCCCATAGTAGATGCATAAAGCCCTGGCTGTCCATACTTATACGTGCTCTGAGCTCTCCTTCCACACTTTCCCTACAGTATATAGTTGGAAGGCAAGAGGACAAGGGATAATTATCGCAAGTAACTCTACTACAGATGCATCCACCCTTTTGGGTCGCACTTGTTACCACATTTGCCTGCAAAATAGAAAACACTTCAACAGCACTTCACCCTTCATACAGTCAGGGTTTCTTTGGTTTGAGGATGCTCTTCTCACACTTTACTCCATTAGTTTCTAGGTTGCAATCTTTGTTCCATACTTAAGCTATTTTCACATCCCTGTCATTTGAATGAACTCGCAGCCTAACAGTCTAAGGCATTTAGTGTCCCAGTATGACCTATCCAAATTACTCTTTATCCATCTCTTAAAAGTTAGTATATTTGCAACACTTCTTCTGATTAGTGTACCATGACAAAATCCCGCTATTTGCTAATGGGGTGTGTTTCTAAATATGTGCACCATGCTTAATTTGGAAGTTTTTATAGTGGATGCTGCCACTGCCTTACTCATGTATCTTTACACTATCATTTTTTTTTAACAGTGGAAGAACTTCAGAAGCGTGTTCAAAAAGCAGAAAATCCTGTTGCTCCACCACCGCCCCCACCACCCCCTCCTCCACCACCTCCTCCACCCAATCCAATTTGGTAAGTAGAGCCATATACAGGGTTTGAGAGATAATACTGTTGAGTTAGCTAAATCAGGTGTACAGAAGGTGCAATACCACAATAGTTCACCAGTTGTACCGCTTTTTTGGTTGCAATACAATTTGGTAATTCCAAAGACGTTTTGTAGCCCCCCTTTTGTATTACCAGAAATCAGCGGTCTGTGTTCTCCTGAATTCTGACCCTCTCTGCACTGGCTCCCAGTAACAAAAAGACTAATGTCAATAGTGTGTGTTTGGTCCTTAATCATGTTTGCAGCCAGAAGTTTTCTCCCTAACATCACTTTTAGGTCGCGCTTTAGCGGCAGTGCGCGTGCACTACTTGCTATGCGAGGCATGCAGTAGTAGAGTATGGGAGACAAGCTGCCTTCACTCTCCGCCCATATTTTTTATTGGCTTGTGTTTGTCCTTCGTAAATTCTTATTATTGATTATGAGGCTTGTTAGTCCAGCCTTATTATGCCATGTCGTCATTTGTACCCTCCCATGGCTATTGACCCCTTTACTACGAGTGTAACACTGTACGGACATGTTATTTAGAGCACTATTTTTTCCGTGCCTTCTTCCCCCTCCCCCACACTCCCGTTTTACCTGCCTTCTCGCACCCCCTGCCCGCACTCCCGCTGCCCGTGCCTTCCAGCGCCCGCCCGTTTGCAATGCAATAGGTCTCGCGTAAATGCAAGTCCTATTGCTTTGCAAATGCTTGTTCAAATGGTATCTCTTCATCTCCAAACTTGATAGTCCTCATAACTGTTCCATACATCTCAACTAAGACGCTGTTCTTTCTCACTGCCCCTGCTGTTACACTGTGGAAAGCTCCTCTTCCTCAAATCTATTTGGGACTTAACCTTGTAACATTCAGGTGAAGTGAAGTCCTGGTTAAATCCATATTCGTTAAGGTAGAGCAACAGTACCTTCGGTCATTTAGTGCCAAGATCCCCCTTGCAAATGAGGCTCTTTGTAAAACCGCAAAGCATAACCCATGTTCTTCTGAACATTCCAGCACGGTTTGTCAACCTGGGGGTTGTCTGTTAATTCTTTTGTTTCTTGATGTTGACTGTCCTCGAGTAGGTTCCCTTGGTCATGCTCCGCAATGGTAGAAAGACTACAATGCAGTTTTCCCTCTCTCATGGAAGGATTTCAGCCCTGAGAATGAGGCCTATTTTGGTAACAGTGTAGCCACTACTATGGATGATTTGAGCAGTTTTAACAGCAGTTAGCACTGATTATCATTGCACACAAGAAAAGATGGAACAGTGCTTCCTCAGCAATAGATATTTTATAGATTTACATGATATTTGAATAGGCACGGTAGGAAACTTGCACTAAAAAATATGGAGCATGGTTTAGTAAAGCCGAACAAAGAAGCTGTTATGGATAGTCTGTTTGTGCTCACTTTTAACCATACCTCTTTGACCCGCAGTGATCCCTTCCTCTAGCACCTCCCTTATTCGGATACTAACAACCTGTGCAAGTTGTATGGAAATCCACCTAGAGCTATATTCTTTTCTTCTACGTTTCTTGGACTAATTGTTTTTCTTGATTGCTGGGAATTCTCCAGTAAATCCTGTACCAGGTTCGTAAGAAAAGGAAAAAGGCTTTTCTAATGTTTATGCCTAGTGTGGTCACAGGAACATCTCTGACAACCCACACCTGAAGCATACATGCTACTTGTATCTAGTCCATTGTATTACAAAACTTGTGCTCTGCAAGAACTTTTCTTCCAAATCATGGCAAGACCGAGCAATGACGGTTATGTGCTTTGAATCTTTGCCAGAATCTGAAAAGTTTTCATAATGTTTATTTTTGATTAACATAGGCCTTAAAATATAACTGTGGCCTCTTGTATTAAGCCCAGATATCAAGCCCCACAAGAAAAGGAATACTTAGAATTCAGTGTTAGAGAAGCCCTCTGGGCCAGAAAATTCCTCCCGACAGATTACTGGCAGGTCCCCCGACCCGGCCCCCCCACCCCAAAATTTTTCAAAACCGAAGGGACGGGGAGGGGGGGTTGAATGTATTCTCCCTTTCTGGATGATGATATATTGCTAATGATATGCCCCCCCTCGATATTAGCCTTAGCATTTTGCACCATCAAGCCATCAAATAAGCCTAGAGCATGTCGACCTCACCAGTGCTGCGTTTCTTCCTGCCAATCTTGATGACTGAACCTCCAGCCTCTATGCTGACGCCATCATCAAGATTGACTCCTGAGTAACATCAGCCACATAGCAGTGTCTAACAGTCACACCTTGAGTAGAGAAGAATACTGAAAGGCGCAAGAGAAATATTTAGGCTTGAAAGATTTGGAGGGAAAAGCTGTTCATCCAGGAAGCAGTGATAAAAGCCTCCAAGGAGAGGCTGACACCACAGGAGGACTAGTTATGCCTTTCACAGGAACCTAGGATGTCTGAAAAGTGCTTAAGGTCACTGAAGTAGTTTCTCAGGGAAAGTAAGGGGAGGCCTTTTTGCTTTTAGAAGTTTAAGACCAAACCAAGACACTCAGTAACGGAGGGTGACCACTCAAAGGACTGCCCAAATAGCCCCTCTCCTTTCAGGGGGCTACGAGAATACCCTTTCTCCCGCTAGAGCTTGACATAGGTGTGGGCCTGGTCTAATTGGTAAGAATGTCTACTGCAAAGATTTCTCCATCTCCCCATTCAGGGCTCATCACTATCTAAAGATACACTATCGTACATAGCCCTGATCAGCAGTGTGTCAAACAAGATTGGCCTACCAGTGTTAATTTAGTCTGAAGATGCTTTGTGCGCTTCAACAGGAATCAGAGAAGGTGTTTATGGACCACCTTTGTAAGAATGTAAACACAATCTTTTTGTTTTCAATCCCCTTGAGACAATGTACTAAATATGAGCCGACCTCTGTCTTCCCCTTACCTGAGAGGCTCACTAATCTGGAGTCAGTGATGGTTGAAGCCACATGCCAACGTCTTTGTACCCTGTACCCCTTGAAAAAGACAGAAATAATGTGGAACGCACTGGCAGGAAGATAATTTAGGACAGCATCCGTCATCAGAAGTTTAGAAAATGTTGCTGTGCTGTTCACCTCTCATAACACGGAGCTGTGGGAGAACATGGAAAAACTGCTCCCATTCCTGCCAGGTGATAAAAAAAGAGGAAACTGAATGTTAATCTGCCCGCAGTCAAGATCTTCTCAAACGGGCTGATAAAGTTTGAAAGATATGGGATTCATTATGTATTTCGCGACAGGTCTTCTGGCACCGGCTGTGACTGACGTTTATCGGTTTCCAGCTGCAGATACTTGCTATTGTGCTAGACACGCCCTTCAGTGTCACAAACCTCTTTTGTCAAGGTAGATGATGAGGTGCCTCTGATCCCTCAAGTCTGAAACCAACACAGCGGAGGGTATAGTAGCCATGTCAGGGGACAACCATCTGTCTTCTGTGGACGGAGTGTCAGCCAACCAGTACATGCCCTTATGCAACTCATGTTGTCCTACATCATGTTTGTATGACTGTGCAGGCATAAAATATGGCCCTGCATGACGAGTTTAATCAGAAAGAGAGAGATAGGTGACTGTGTATTGGCAGACAAGGTTCAGATGATTGGCATAACAACGGCAGACTGTCATTGTTTTTCATCCAAAACCATCGCAGTAATGGATGCCTCCTTTGAAGGTTTACATGGGCTCATTTGTGACCCGGGGACTATGGTCTGAGCCTGAAAGGAAGCTGCACATCCATGTATTGAAGCTACAAGTCAATCCAGGATGCATAGAGTGTAGAAGGCACAACTCATTGGAAGGACACTACTAATTATAACCACCTGTACAAGAACTATGTTCAGCATACTGAAGCAAGTTGAAACCCACTGGCTAAGCCTGTTTAGAGAAGCGTGTGTAGCAGGAACAGTGGTTCCCTCGGATCTCAGAGACTAAAGCAGCATCTGGATACGGGGTTCTCAGACTTAACATCTCCATGATGGCACAAAATCCATGCTGGGCATAAAAAAAGGGATAGGACGAATGCCTATGCAGGTCTGGCTGGAGCTGGATCTCAGACGTTGGTAGATGACCTATTTGCCTTTGGTGGTTTAGTGAGGTTAGACCTTTTCATAACAAAGAGAAACAGCAAATGTTTTGCCATCACCTCCTTCTTTTAAATAAGATATAGGGCGAATATGAGTAGGGACAACACCTATAAAAAATGAAGGGTTGTCGTTGAGGATGAAAATTAATTCCCACTACCCTCTCATGAAGTGAATTTGATCTTTGCCTGAGCTGATCAGGTCTAGTTGTTGTTTATGACTATATATGAGACACCAATGCCTGAGAACAGCAGTTCCAGCAAAGTAACTTTAACTGTGTTTGTCGAACTACAGAACTTAACATGCACGCATATGTGCACTATCGTCCTTTAGCTAAAATTGGCACTGTACGTGCACACATTAGCACATTTGAGTGGTTTCCCTCAATCGATTAATCATCCATCTATCAACCGGATGATTTTACATTGTGACAGGATAGTGAGCTTTCCACAAGATTCAGCTTTGAGTTGGAGTTAACTGAGTGGTCACAGAACATTGCAGAGTTTACCAATAATAATCTGTTTTCTATAATTCGTTATACCACACTTCCTCGGACTCTAAGCCCTGTAATTAAGATGTGTTACTATTGCCCAGTTTACTGATTTTTTTTAATGATCAAAGGCTGAGTTGGCCTAACCAACGTTACCTGCAAGCGTTGAGTCACTGAACCATCCTTCAATTTAGGCAACACTTTTCTGGAAGAATAATACCTAGGCCTGCTCCAAATTGTTCGGGCTAGTATAAAGGAATAAACGTCAACGTGTACCAAGAGTTTAAAGTTAGTGGAGCGGTACTCCTGCAATATGTGGTTTTCATGTTAAATGTACATCCACCATAAATATTTAACACTTGACAATGATTGGACCCAGTGCCATCACAATGTAGCAAGTAGATGATGTACCAAAAGGTTTGGAACCTAAATAGTTTTTAGACAGGCACATGATGTGTTACTGGAGATGTAGATTTTTTTCTCACTAATAGTGGGTGCTAGCTTACAAAATAGGGTTGGAACAAGGAATTGGAACTAGAAAAAACCTGTTGTTTTCAGTCAGTCGGATTAAGGAGCGCTCTGCTTATTGCATTGAGTTATAAGCATGCGGGGCTGCAACCGCAGCATAACGTGTACCAGGTGTGAAATATGTGGACATGCATTAGGCACATAATGAGATTTGGCATGGTGTGGTGGGGCTGTTTTGAGTTCAGCCACAACCAATGAATAATTGGCTGCAGGAACAGATGAGTCTAAGGCTTCGACTGACCAGAAATGCTTTGTGTCCTATCCGCGCCTGTGCTTGTCTGGTCGAATGCTGTTCCTTTATTACATATTAGTTATCCCTCCTCCAATATTTGCCAGTCTATTCATGGGCCTTGGGGATGACCAATGACACTTGTCCTGTTGATAAGTGATACATGCTCTTAGGCTTGTGCATTGTTCTCTGTTGGAGGTTTTAGCTTGGGCCTCCATCAAATAGTGACAGACTTGGCTGGATGCATTTGCAGAAATACCTTACTGATACTGTTGCATGCCAACTTATCACCATTGTGATTTATTCCAACCTATTGAAACCATTGTGTATCTTATTCTGCCTCTGTTGTGATCTTCATGCTTTTAGGTTTATTCCTGTGTGAATTATAGTTGTTTTGATGATGAGCCTTGGATATAATTAGGAATATGGATCCATCTGAAAGGAGTGGTTTTATTTCCTAAATATATCAACAATTGTTCCCACCCCAGTATTTGTTCAAATTATTTTTATTTTTGTTTCCGTATATATGAAATTCTAATCTGCTAGATTGGTTTACTTTTTAGTATATTATATATATGCTCACTGAGGAGGCCTAAATAATGGATTTAATATATATGCCTCCCAGACCCTTGGTGGGTCATTGTAATGTTTATTTACTCAATGGCTATTGTCCAAGTCGCATGCACTATGGCTTTTTCCCAAAACTATTATGGCTTTTTCCCAAAACTATTATGAATGCTAAAGTAATAGTAGGTTATTAAAATATTGTTTTCTTTAGTAATTTAGTGTTGTTGGTGCAATATGTTTGTGTCTCTATTCTTTATTAAATATTGTTTTACTATCCTGAACCTATTAGTACTGAATTGGACAGTTGCCAATATACAGAAATTGAAATTATGATTTCAACCATGAATTACATGGAAAATAATGTAAGAATGTACTATTTATTAGACTTGTGTTCTCCATATTAAACATTCTGGAATCTCGGTGTCTGTGTTTTTAATTACATTGTATGTTGATATGGTATGTATGAGCTGGTATGAAAAATGGCAATCTTCGTGCTATTTTGATCCAAACCCAGACTTTATCTTTTGGCTCCAAATCTAGATTAATGAACACCAAATCTCAATATTATCATTGGAATATTTCGCCTCCGTTTAAAGTAGAATTTTATGTGTGAATTTTGAAACTTGATGCGGAGTTTATTCTTTTGAACTATTTTAGGTTTACAAAATTTGTTTTAATTACATTCAGCATAAAGCAGGGTATAACCATTCTTTTATGTGATACTCAGACCAGAGAACTAATACACGGACTTCCCTTCGTACTTTTGTTTGTTTAGACAGATTTGATAATAGACAATACATACCTGTGTATGACAGCCTTCAAACACTGGACCTTAGCTAAGCAGGCCTACCAGGCCAAATGGCAAAGAGGAAGTGGAGAGACCAAACAGAACATCTATGACTGTTGTAGAGCAAAGCTATCTCCCAGCTATGACATCCTTTCTGGAGGAGGCCCAGCTGCACATCCGTTAATAACTTCTTATGTGTGTCAAAACAGCAGGCCCAGACCAGAAACAGTGAGTTCCTACACAATGTCAACCAGAGGCCTCCACGGGTAGATTCACAAACTGGCTGCATCCAGCAGGTTGCTTTACATCACAGTCTACCCTCTGGCTAATTGGGAAGCATACTGATGCAGCTCTTCGCTGCCAGCCTGTTGTTGACATCCATGAGGGTGCATTTCTGGATGTCGTTCTGGGTTAGCCAGGAAACAGAGGAGCCAATTATTAGCCAATCATCACTTTCTCGTTTTTTTATTTCACTCTGACACCTTTTCCCTCTTCTCTGCTCTTATATGCAACACATTGCTACAAACCGAAGCTGATCGTGCGGAGTTACCGGATTTTTGAACTAAATAAAACCAGTACACTAGCTGATCTGGACTACCGGAATCACCTTAACTTTACCTACCCAGTGATAAGATTTTTCATCAGACCGCCGGACTAACTCATTGCGGCCCCTACTTATTATCCCTCTGGGAGTTGTTTACAGCATAGAAACAAAACTTCGTCCTGATGATGGTCTTTTTGATGAAAACAACCAAGACCGAAACGTCGACATCTGATTATCATCTCCTCTAAGGCAGTTGTTTGACGCCACCTCACAACCATGTTTGATTGTTGAATCTGGGTTGTTTTGTTTGACTCATTTGGAGTTGATATTTCGGGTTCAGAATTATAGAGAAATTGATTGTCTTTCTTAGTTCTTGATCCCTTTTGCTTGAATTTATTTATGTTTGCATCCCTTGTCATTTTTACCAAGTAAAATTTATTTCTGAACAAATTTCACCTTCTCTAGCTCTCTTTTTAAACCTGCCCTTCTTGCATATATGTTGCTTTGTAACTAATTTGATATCTTGTTGATACAATAGGGTGGATTTTGATAAACCACTCATTAACTAAGAGCCAACGCAATCTAAACAAGTCCCTTGTAGCACTTCATGTTGTGAAACATTAATCGCCCAAGCCTACAAGGGTTTATTGGGTCTCCCCTGTGAGAAAACTTATATGCAACACAGCCGTCCTATTCCAACATTGTTTCCCCGAGAATTTAGTGGCAGTCTGGTTCACCTTCTCCAAAATTAGTTGAATAGCCTCCATATCCATCTCCCAAGTCCAATAGCTGATCATGAACTGAACACAATGTATCCTATAGGGACGCCTTTCGAATCCTCGTTTGGACCTTCACCGCCCCAGTTGGCTGCCCCCAGCTTAGATTGTCCAAGCCCTCTGTTTTTGAGTCCCACGACTTGGCACTATCTGACACATTGGATTTAAAAGTGCCAGTGTTTTCATTCTGCATTGAAGTGCATTTTACTCGTTCTCAACATCTGACACTCTACTGTTAAACCCATGAACATTGTCTCCACTTATTTTACTCCTCTCTTGGCTGGCTTTTCATCTTTGTGCCCCTCGATGGGGGCAAAAGAAATCCTAATTTCTGGGCATTTGTTGGCCATAGTCACATAGCGGCCCAGGAACTAATACCGCAACCCAAATAAGCATGAGCGAATTTTGCGGATCTCGCGTTCGCGAATTTTGCGGATTTGCGGATTCGCAATCCGCAAAATCCGCGAATTCCCGCGAATTTGCTGATTTTTTTTTTTTTTGTGTTCGCCCGTGTTTCTGCCAGTTCGCGAGGGTTTTGTACACTTTCGCAAATTGCGAACTTACCTGTCGGGTCGCAAGTTTCGCGAACTTGTTGTTTCTACGTGTCCAGCCTGTTTGGGACACTCTTCTTCATCACTGCCACTCTCTGTCACCACTGCCACTCTCTGACTACTCATGCCACCCTCTGGCCCACCCATGCCACCCTCTGTTTCATCACCACACCCTCTGGTTGTCCAGTGTACATTATTTTCGGCAAAGCAAAGCACACCTTCCCTGCCTCAAGTGACCTGAATTAATTTGGGGCTGATTCATGTGTCACAGAATATTTTTTTAGCTGGCACCTGCTTCCTTAGTGCGCCCTGATTAGTGATCTTTTGCACTTGCTAAGTGCTTTCATTGTTGCAAAATTAGTTACAACACCTGCCCTGCCCCAACTGACAATAATGAATTAGGGGCTGATTAATGGATTTTAACTTCCAGCCTGGCTCCTGCTTGTCTCCCTTAGCTGTAATTCAGGACCTTTGTGGCATATGTGTAACTATTCTGAGGTTCAGAGCAGGGTCACATACTAGTTTCAACTGGCAACTGAACTCTGGAGGGGCCCCTCAGGAAGCACTCCAGGAAATGGCTACTAATGATGAGCCTGAACTTTTGAACCTGGTAAGTAGTTACTTTCAGTTTTGCTAAAATCGTATTTCTGCAATTTTGCACTTATTCGCGGGGCGCGAACTCACGCGAACAGTGCGAGCAGTGCGAGCAAAATACGCTGCTCGCGGATTTGCGGATTTTGCGGGAAATTCGCAAATCTCGCGGATTGCGGATTTCCCGAAAATCCGCAAAATCCGCGAGCGGAACGGATTTTCCGCCCACGCCTAAACCCAAACCCGAATTCAGTGTGTTCACACTGCTGTGCTCGCTGCTTCTGTGGACACCGTCATGCAGGAGACGAAATGTTACTACACCTAGACGGTCATATTCTCCAGTTTATCAGTTGTGTTATGGCCAATGCTCAATGCCCAGCGGTCAGTCCTTTCTCTCTGGCTCGATCCACCAGCCATTGCTCTCCCCAGTTGTAAGCTTCCGGTTATGGGTCTCGCCCATCTGAGGATGCGAGGCATCGCTTCTCCACTGTGCTTGCAGCGTTCCATTGTAGTCCGGCTGTGTTGAGTGAAGAGTGCCCAGCATATCTCTCCTTGCTGGCACTTCCACACTAGTGGCCCCAGCGTAGTCTGTAAGCCTCCTGGCTCAGTTCTCGTGCTTCGGCCACTCCGGTACCACGCTCCCCTTTTCAGTTTGCGTTTCATTCTCAGGCGATTCGTTCATAGGGTTCGATTTTCTTCACTGTTCGGTGGTGCTGGATTTTATTTGAGTCTAGTAGACATAACCTGGTGGTCTGATGTTGGCATTAGTGCCACCTTATACATATGTTTGGTATTCATTACCTTTATTCTTTATCAAGTGTAGATTAACATGAATCTTAGTAGTGAACTGATAGACAAAATGTTTATACGTTACGATGAATTATAATTGCATTTATATACTGCTTACTACCTCTGATGATGTGTCGAAGCTGAAAAGGATAGTGGAGGAATAGAAGAGGGAAGGGTTCGCATTTTTATCGCGATTGCTGCCACCCGTTAAGGTGTTGAAGGGCTTTTTGGCGGATAGCACGCTACTCCGGGAACCCAAACAGGATTAGTGGGGGATTGGTATCAGGGGAATATAAAATTAGAGTGTTGGACATGTGAGTTTGTTATTTGTATTGAAAAAGGATAGTGGAGGGATAGAAGACGGAAGGGTTTGCGTATATATAGCGCTTGCTACCCTTAATGAGGTGTTGCATGTTTTTCAGGGGGTAGCACGCTACTCCGGATCCCAAACAGGATTAGTTGGGAATTAGTGCAGGGTAATATGAAATTAATTAAAGTGGTGGACATGTTAGTCTGTTATTTGAATTGAAAAGGATAGAAGAGGGTAGGGTTTAGAAAGTAGTTTTTTTTGGAGCTCGTAGTAGTAGGACGATGTTTGGGATGAGTAAAGGGGGAGGTGGGCGGGTTTAGGAAGGCTTGTTTGGGAGATCTGAATAGTAAAAGAGGTGTGAGATGATGCAAGGAGGGGTAGAGGAGGGAAGAGAAGATAGGGTTATTTTGGGGATCATAGTAGAATGGGGTTAGGGATGAGTCGGAGTGGAGGCAGAGGATATATTGAGAGAGGTATAGGGTAGTGCATTGGAGATGCTGAATTTGAAGCAAAGTTATAAATATAAAGATAGATAGGTACATCGAAGGAATATATGTATAAGGAAGGTAATATATGTTTTAAGTTGTATTTAATAAACTTAGACTATCAAGTGTTGCTGTACTTGGAGTTAATTTTTTATTTATTTTTTCAATAGTGAAGCAATTGTACATAAACAGTTAAAAGATTTACTTATTTATGCAGTCACCTATATACATGTTAAACATTGAATAATATAACCATCAGTAATATGTACATTTGTTAAGCTGAACTAACGAATATCTATATATTGAAAAACATGTTTATACACGTTTATACAAAGCAATACACACATGTAGGTATAGTCCAAATAAATGCTTATGTACCTTGATAGACTAGCCCATGACCACCATCAGCTGGTGCTCGTATCGTTTTCCGGTCATATTAGTAAGGAAGAGGGGAAATAAATGGGCACCTGTGTAGAAGCATGACTGGCGCACTGTTGAGTAAAGAATGCCATGTGTACTCTAATGGCACACTGACATTTCTTTGTCCTGCTCCGCTGCCTAATGAACAGCCTACAGAATTAGGTGTGTAGTCAAGCAGGTCCTGTCCGAGTCTAGGGTGGCCTCAAAATGGATGCAGACACCGGACTGAATCGCCCCTGATGGTTATTACCCCAATTTAAGAGGTCATTCCTGTACGTTTGCGAGTTTCATTCCCTTTGCATCTCATGCAGTCGTTACCGTTTGACGGGTGAACGAGGCTACATGTTTTCTACTGCACAATATACATTTTCTTTTGCCATACACAGAAGTGTGGCTTGAATACGCCTCACCACAGCCGCCCTTTCTCCCTCTTTATTGTGTTTCATTTTATAGAATGCTGAAGGACTTCATTATTCCTGCCCCAATTGTGAATCGTGCATTTTATTTTCAAGGACACTAACGCAGAGTGCGTCCTGTTATCCTGCGTTCCTTGCGGACCTCGTTATATCAGATACAGTACTTGCTCACAAATGTCATATGCTTTTTTATTTCTCTATGTAGTTTTTTAAGTCGCTTAGGCACTCAACAGTTTTTTTTAACCATGCTTGTTCAAGTCCCCAAGGTTTTTACATACTTTTCTATTTTTTATTTGAAATGGAAAACACTTCGTACAGTGCAAGGTTATTTCATATCACTTATGGGTCACCCGGTTTAATAGCTTTTACTGTTTAAAGTGCAGCTTTAAAGTAGTTGCGGTTTGCAAATTTAGAAGTCATCTTTGGTAAATTGTTTCAAAGAATGGAAAGGCGGTGACTAATAATATTCTCAATAATAAATTCACTTGGAAGAAGCTGCCTGAAAGGCTGGTTCGACTTGTGCAACTCTGCCTACTTACCTCTTTGTAGCAAGGTTACCTGGATCACAAGGCGTAAGGGGATACTTTATGGCTCTGCTTTATCAATGTAATGTCTTCCCACAAGTTGAGCATTTGTTGCAGTGGTGGCTCCTCCGCTAAGGCGAAGAAGCGTCGCTCCACTGCTCTCAGAACATTGCTAGAAGGAAAAATAAAATTATAACACATTATTATTGTCGTTTTGTTTTTCTGCACGGACCAGGTTGGGATGGTGCTGGGCTGGGTCACAGAAGGAGGTGTGGTATGGGCACTACTAAGTGCTCATGACGGTTTGGCCCGGCAGTCTTGGGCCGGCCAAACCGTTATCTACACTCAGCATTTTGTAAGTCCCTTACACTGCCATATGAGGTCCCTCCGGGCTCATCTCTGAGCCCTAAACTGTTTAATATTTATGTGGCCCCCACATTCAAAACTAATCCGATCATTTGATTTTGCTACAGTGGCTTATGCCGCTGGTACATAAATTGTTTTGTCCATTTCGAATGATGTTGATGAGATAGCACACAGTTTCAATGGATGTATGGAGCCAATGAATGATGGATGGACCATAACAGTCTCATGCTTAATTCGGGTAAGCTGAGGTTCTCCTCTTTGGTAAAGAGTTGGTATCTTGGCCCCAGACGCTTGGCTCTCCTCCCACTCTGGAATCTTCTGTCAAGAATCTGGGAGTAATATTAGATTCCGATTTTTTCTTCAATATACAGATTAACAAACTCACCACCTTTTTCTTTTTTCTCTGTTCCTTCCATTCATCCCTTTTCAATTCCAAAAAGCAGTGGTCACAGCCTTGGTGCTATAGAGGCTGGACTATTGTAATACCTTATATTTAGGCATTCAGCAGCTCTCTCTGAAAAACACTTCAAGGCCTACAGATTGCAGCGGTGAAACTTTTAAGGAGATTTCCAAAGTTCAAGTCAGTGTCTGGAACCTTACGAGAGCTTCACGGACTTCCTGTGAAGGAAGGAATCGAGTCCAAGTTCTTATATTTGACTCATAAAACCCTGTATGGGGATGGCCCAGCTTACTTGAACAAATAATTCTTAGTATAGTCCTAGTAGGACGTTACGTTCGACTAATCCTAGTACAGTCAATGTCAGTATAATAAGAAAGAATTGTAGCGGTAGGAGTTTTATTCACAACACAACTGTGGAATAACATACCTGAACACCTAAGACACCAGTCAAACTTCTTTAGCTTCAGGAAACTGCTTAAAACCGGTTTATTTTCTTGTTCAATGTGACTAGATGTAAGCAGTAAGTCTGAGATATACGATGGTTCTTTATTCAGTCAGTAGACATTAGCGCCAAGACTTCAGTGGCATTTTCACGCTTTATAAAACAAATCCATATCACTGATATTTCTTTTGGTTCTGATGTAAAACGAAGAGCAATTGAGAGTTTTTCAGTGTTGTTGTTTTTAGCTTCTATGAGAATATTTTAACCCATAGGATATCCCCTCCCTGCATGTCCTATTTACCAAGATGGTGCAGTAATTCTGTGGAAACACTGGTAGTGAACGTTTATGTTTTAGTCGGTTTTAAATTCACATCGCAATCACAAGCCCAAATGTCCATGTGAACATGGGTATACAGTTTACAGCTTAAGACAAGTGTTCACTGGAGCACTTTTTCCAAGGAGTGCAAAAGCCCATGCTTCTGCATTGCAGAGGAGAAGAGGGCCAGAAACATTTCTGACTTTTGCATGTGTCAGAGAAGGACAATATGGAGACTAATGCGGCAAGTGTGTTTTATAATGCATTGAGAGTGGAAACATTTTTGGTCCTAAAACAAGACACCCAGAACGCTTTATAACCATGGCTGTGTTAGTGGCCCGACTGTATTGTCACTTCTGTAATTGTGCTGGAGAAACAACATGAATGAGTTGATGTGGTGCACAAACAATACCAAGGCCTATTCAAGGGTGTGCTTGGCTGAATCCCAGGTTGCTGGAGTTGGACACAATTGCTTGGAGTTCCGAGCTCTCTTTAGAGTGCATTTCAACGTTTAAAATAAGAGACACTTCAGAAGTGACTGCAAGTGGCAGATGTGTATCTGGGATTTAAAGAGTGAGTTGAGCCAAGGCAAATAACAAGCAAGAGAATGACCATTGCAATTTCTTTCAGGTGTGTGCCAATGAGATTGGCCGCTAATCCTAACCTGTGTCATGCAGGTAAGGGCATGCACAGAAGATGTGAGCGTGACAAGTTGTTTCTTGTGTGAGGACAGTAACATACTGGTAATGGATGGTTAACCAAGTAAGAGGTGGTAAATTCAGCCTCAGCAGGGGGGGTATTTAGACCCTGGTGGACAGCCTGCCTGGGAGATGAAGGCCATGGCTTCTGTATCTCTGCAGGCAGACCATCTGCCGTATTTCAAGATACCACCTGCTGGCCAGAATCTCTGTGCTGTTCCAGAGCAGCTGTTGCAGCGGCTCCCATCACAGCAGGTTTGGTTATAAAAAAACAAACTTGTCAAGCTGGAGTTTGTTTTCTCTAACAAAAAACAATTGGCCTTGATGTGCAAGGGGATATGTTCCTCTGTCCGGAGGTTATTCGCTCAGGGAAAATCAGTGACAATCGCTCCACCCTAGATAGGGAAGGGAGAGGTGCGCCACTATGACCCAGTGGTCCCGTGGTTAACGGATTGAGGAGTTATAGTCGGCACAGCCAACTGAGGCTCCACCCAGAAAGTTTTTAAGGAATAGGAAAGTATTCGTTGTCCAGAACCCCATCCTTTCATGGTGTATGGTTGCTACAGTCACAAAAGCGTCTTAAACAAGAGGCATTGCTGAGAGCACCTTTCTCTAGAAGGAAAGACAAACTGATTCAGTTGTGTGTAAAGTTCTCATTCCGCTTCCAAGCACAGTGCACAGATGTTCCGCTTCATCTTCTGACCCTTTGTCAACTTTTGTGAGGGAAGCTTGCTTGGTGTCTGTCACTATTCGGAACCAGCTGTGTTTGTAGACTGTGAGAAATATTATTTTACACCAGGGCTGTGTTCGGAGAACAACTTGGAAAGAATACTTGAAAGGAGAATCACCCTAAACCGATTTTACAATGTCATACTGTGGATACACATCTCTTGTCTGCCAGTTGTGTATAAAAGTGTGGCGCCACTACCCCACTTGTTGTTCAAGCCCTCTGTGGCCAAGGGAAGTAATGCGCTGTAGAGTACTCAGAAGACTGCTCTACAACCAGTGCTGGCATCGACCTGACAGCCAGACTCACCAGAGGTGAGGGGCCGTACCTGTGGTTTGGATCTTTTGCTGAAGGAACTTTATACGTATCCAGGAGAACATAGATGCCGACCTCCCTGTTGACAGAGTAAACAAGCCTGCCAACCCTGCAGGAGGAGAGACCATTGAGGAAGGAGCAATGTGCGGTGAGACCCTGGTGTCTATAGGGTGCCCAGAAAAAGTAATGCTAGAGAGAGGTCTATTGGACTAAAGCATTAGAGGCGCCTCAGAATCTCCATGGCGCTTCCTTGTGGGAACTGCAACAGCAATTGCCATGGTTTGATTAGGGCTGTATTTGCGTTTTATGATCAGCCTGTGCATGGCCGCAACTACCCAATCTGCAGTCACCCCTGCATGGCCTGCAACTGCTCCATGGTCGCTGGCCTGTGCACGACTACATGTGCCAAGCTTGTGCGAGAGCTGCAACTGCCGAAGTTGTACCTGGCCTCCGCATGGCCGCAGCAACTTAATTTGTGATCAGATCATGGAGGGCTGCTTTTGCCCACTGGCACCAAACCCCGTTGGGGCTTCGTTGCAGTCCTACTGACCCCAGTGTATCCCGGTCGGAGAGTGCTACACAAGGACTGACGCTTTCTGTCCACAAGGGCCCCAGAGTGGGCGTACTCCCATACGCGGGCCCGCACTGTAGGGAAGAGACACGAAGGACTGCTGTCTTGCGTGCCTCTACCCAATTGGACTGTGGAGTGTGTCTGAGGGCCCTAGCAGGTTAGGCTGACATTTGAGGACTGATTCCACTCAAGAGTGATAAGAGACTAACCGAGACAGAGCGCACTAAATTATTTCCTTTGTTAGTAGTGACTAGTATTGCATACTATTGTGTATTAAAGTACTTACTTTCTTGAAAAGATAGGCAGTTGGGTGGGTGGACATTTGTTTATTGAATTGTGTCGATTTGTTAAGGTCTTAGCTCAGTCATCTCCACAATGACTCTCTGAGAAGCCTTAGCCTGAGACTATCACTGAAACTCAAGTGCAGCCTCTGTAACGTCCATTTCTCCTATGGCCCCGTGAACGGGATCTGACCGAAGGTCCTTTGGATATCTGCGGTGTAGTTCTAGACTGCCTGGTAGGCATGTTAGGAGGACATTAGTCTGTGCACTTCAAATATAGATTGCATAGTCTTCAGTCGTTATAATTGATGGGGCTCAGTTACAGGAAGGATGATCTCGAAGCTGACTTTGTATCTTGAATATGTTTATTTAAAGTGGTATTTCCTCAGGCCATTCTTAAAATCTAGTAGGGTGGATGCTTCCTCAGGTGTCAGCACAAGTCATTGCAGAGTTGTGGGACCTGAAAACAAAGATTATTCTTCGCCCTTTCTCCCTTCTTGAATATGGCTTGGTTGATCAGTTTGGAATTTCCAAATCTTAAATTATGACCCAAGTTGTAATGGTGTACTAGTCTCTAGTTAGGCTGGGTCTTTTTCCTTACAGGTTTTATAGATGGTACATAGTAGTCTGAATTTATTCTTTTGAGCCAGTGCAGCTCTTTTATGGCAATGGTGATAGGAGTTAGTTTGGTTAGGTATAGCCAGTTTCTCATTGATTGAGTTTGTGTCCCTTGAAGCTTCTAGAATGCTAGTTTTGACTGGTTTACAGGAATCCAATGAAGGTATGACTGAGGAGTTTGTAAGTTTCATTTGTTTGCTCACGTGGAACGAAGAGAGTATCATTATTAGAGTCAAAACCTTGAACTGTATTTGGAATTTTCAATGGTGCTGGGTAATTACCCATGTCATGCAAACAAAGTGTTAGGGAAGAGTGATAGCCTAATTTGTAGGGAGATGGAACTATCTATGAACGTCTTAGCCTGTCTGTCCATTTACAGTAGTGTAGAAGAGTTAATAAAGAATGGCCAAGGGCAGGTCGGTAATTAAGTCTGAAACTACCCAGGGTCTCTTTACTTTTTTATTTGCAGTTCAAGAAAAAGATGCAGTTCAAAGCATCCTACTAGTCTTTTCTGCCTTTCTATTGCTTGTGAAAGGTGATAATCTGAAACAAATAATGCTCCTTCGAGATTTGTCTGGATTGGTAAAGCAGTGATTGGGTGCCTTCCTCCAATGCTGCATCTGTACTCTGGAGTGTGACTGTTCATTTTACAAATTCAGACAATTGGTGATATTTTTATATGGTCGCATATAGTTCCACCTTCTACCGTATGGTAAGGGTGGTATGTACCTCGGGAGGGCTTGGAGAATTCGAAGGAAAATAACTTACTAGCTGCCACCAAAAATTGAAACTGCCAACAAGTGGCAACAGTCTTTCTAACTGTGTGGCGCATGTGGGAACATTCTAACGTTTCTATCCTTGTCTTAATGAAGCAGTAATACGTTTCACACATTGTTCTATTTTTTCTACAGGTCCCTTATGTCGATTATTCGAAAGAAGCCATCGGCCAGCAATACCATAGCATTGAAAGGAATGCCAGCTCTAACAGAATCAGGTGAGGACATGGCACCAAATGGTTCATTCACCAAGAGTGTTCATCTGTTCTGTTAACTAAAATATGATGCCAAAATATAAATCACAACCCCAGAAAGATTGCAATAATCTCTAAAAAAAAAATATTACATGAGTTCCATAGATACTCTCAAAGTAGTCTTTTCCCAGTCTCTCCTGCCTCTCACAGCGCAGATGGAACACAAGCACATTGGTATCATTTAGCTCTTTATCAGACAAAAGATAGATCGGACATGGTAGTCCGGGCCTTAGCAGAGTAAGCAAGTGATACCTGCAGATGATTGGTGCTGTATACAGTTTAAACAAGCATTTGCAATCCAATGAGTTACATTTAGAAGTATTGGCATTGCAAATGAGTGATTTCGAATTTGTTTTTCTTATAAAATATCCTAGCTGTAGCACAACTAAGAAAAAAGAAATCCATGAAGGAAGCAAATGGTGCAGTACCTTCGCCTGTTACTAGTTGTCCCTAGGGACCTCTATCACCCTGCAATAATGAAGAACGCCACTCATCCCCAGGACCGGGTCCAGGCTTGCCTTATTTATTCCCAAGCAACAGGGCTCGCTGACTCACTGGAAGCAGGGTAGAGCTTAGTCCACTGCTGCGGCTGTTGTCATGCTCAAACTCGCTGAAATCCATGATTCACACACTGAAATTCTAGCAGACCTTTACGGAGGAAGATGTATCACTTGACAGGCACAAGAGAAGACTGCAGAAAACCATTTGCCTAAAGGCGCGCTTCAGATGTTTAAAACAAACTCGCATCATGCCGCAGTTGGTGCAAAAGTAAATGAATGGAAAAGAAATGTTGTGGCCGCCACAATCTATTTACTTTTGTAGCAATCGCGGCTTTCTGCGTTTTAGATTAAGATGTTGCAAACTAAAGCATGGTGTGCTGCCATTGCTACAAAAGTAAATAAATGGAAAACAAATGCATCATTCCGCCCTCCTTTTTTTTCTATTTATTGACTTTTGTAGCAATGGCGGCATGCCACGCTTCAGCTTCAGATGTTTAAATCTAAAGCACTGCGTGCCGTGATTGGTACAAAAGTAAATAAATGGAGAAAAAAAATGCGGTGGTCGCCCGCCTTGTTTGTGTGCATTTATTTACCTTTGTAGCAATTTTGGCACACCACACTTTACCTTCAGATGTTTCAATCTAAAGTGTGGCGTACCATGATTGCTACAAACATAAATAAATAGACAATCGTACAACCTCTACAATTGTTTTCTATTTATTCACTTTTTATAGCATTCGTGGCACGCTGCACTTTAGCTTTAAACATGTGAAAAATGCCACTATTGCTATAAAAGTAAATACATGGAAAACAAATGTGTTGTCTGCCTGCCTTTTTTTCTATTTATTGACTTTTGTAGCACTAGCAGCATGCCACTCTTTAGCTTCAGATGTTTAAAGCTAAAGTGCGGTGTGCCTTGATTGGTACAAAAGTAAATAAATGGAAAAGAAATGCGGTGGCCGCCCGTGCAGCATATCTTGCCTGTTTCAGCAAGATATTAACTAAATAGTGCTCACTAACTGTTAATGAAACCTAGAGAGTAAGAACACATGTAAAAGAGGCTGTCCTCATGGGAGATCGGAAGAGAGGACCGTACTAAGGAGGGACTTCTAAGCCTATTTATGAACCAAAACCATTCTGTACAAAGAACAGTAAGAGGAGCTGATTGAAAAGATGGGCAAAAAATGGGCAGAGCTTAAATTCCATACCTGAAGACAGCATGTCTCGAAGAGACAACACAGACGCTGCTGAGGCGAGACCTAAGAATACAGGCAGAAGTGACTGCTAAGATCCACATTATAAAGGTATTAGAGGTTTGTGTTCATGTCTGCGTAGTCTTCATATTCTTGATTTAGTCGCTCTGTTACTGGTCTTTGGATTTATTGATGATCATATTGCATTAATTATTGTACTTATTGCTTGTCTCATTGTTAATTTAGTTGTGCTGACTTTTGGTTTCTCTGATTAAATTGTTAATCTTGTTGTTGGTCTAAGTTTATGTCTTTATAGTGTCTTTGGATTGACAGAGTAACTTGCTATTTCTTTCATGAAATGTGTTGTTGGTTATATTATGTTAATTTCTGTTCCTAGTTGATTAGTCGTTGATTTTGTTATTCGTTGTCTTGGATTTTCTTGTTAGTCATATCATTGGCCTCATTCATGTGACTGCTGGTGCCATTTGGTTGGGTGGTTCTCATTAGATTTCCTGTCTGCGTGTGTGTGTGTGTGTGTGCACGCACGTGCCTGTGACTAATATATTTTCCAAATTACTTGAATTCCTTCCAAGAAAATACAGTGTCAGGTGCTTTATTTGGGTGGTAACAGCTGTAATATGTATCAGAGTAACTGTATTGGCAAAAGATGTTCTGTACATTGCCTCATATCGTTCAGAATGTGTTTGTGTTTTCACAATCTCTCTCTAGAAATGTTATCAGCTGGCTGTATTTCAGGTAGTTTGGCAACAATGTGTGCATTGGCTCAGAGGCTGGAAATATTGCGAATTATTATAAGCCTGTATTTCAATAATTTGTTTAAATGCCATGCATTGTGAAAACCACAGAAAGATATTAACAAAGTGTACAACAAGTCTGTATCAATCACAGGGCCCTTAAGAACAAAAAACAACGCAACAAAACAGGTGAGCAACCTAACACGAATACCAGACTAAATCGAACCTGTTACTTTTATCCCAGAATACGTAACAAAAGGAAGGCAGGACATCCTCAATAGAGGAAACATCCTAAAACTACTTAAGGAAATTCCGGATCTCAAAGGAATAGCTTCGCAAGACATGGAAGCAGTAGAGTTCCAGCAAAATAGAGCAAGGCCAGGAATAGAAAATTCAGTCATTACCTGGAAATCAAGAGCTTGCAGCAAAAATCTACTCTCACAAAGCAATATTCGAGAGTTGGGGAATCAACTTACAGCAACATAAGCAACTGAGATACCCCTACCCCCTCCACAACAGCCTAGATTACCGTAAGGCCATGGAGTCCCAAAGGCCCAAGACAAAATCATGCTTACACGCAGCCCGAGCAACATCTCCGGGGAAAGGAATAGAAACAAAAACCATTTAAAAAAATCAGACAATCACATATTGGCTTCACTGCAGTAATCAAGACTGGTCATGGATCCCGACAGCACTAAGCGAAAAGGGTTCCTAGAACTGATATATCGTCCATAGCCAGAGAACGACCAAATCTCTGGCAGAAGGAAGAAACAACCGCAGAATTAATCAACTTATGCTCTTGGAACGTGCATGGTTTTAGCACCATGGAGCAGGACCATGAAACACAATTTTTTTTTGATGAACTGGACATAATACTCTTACAAGAAACCTGGAACTTGACTCAACTAGGTATTCCAGGCTTCACGGATCATCACATACTCACAGAGAAGCACACAAAATATGGGCACCCACGAGGAGGTCTAACAATCCTCGTTACTCAAAAATACAACTGGAATCAAGAAATATTGGATGTTGGTCTAAACTGGGTTCAAGCAGTAAAAATTATAATACAGCCCTTGAACCAATTGTTACTTCTAAACATTTACATACACCCAGATCGCAAAGCAAAAAAGGAAAAATTGGAAACACTGCTCAAACTGATTAAAACCTTAGAAAAAAAACCAATAAACAAAGCTCCATGATAATTTCGGGAGACTTTAATTTTAATCTACTTAGCACTGATAGGGGTGGATCAAACAGAGAATAAAGGGCAGCATTCGGGGCCAATCAACCCGAACGGGGCATGGTAACCTCAATGGGCCCAACAATATTAAACAGTAAAAAAAAAGGCCAGTCTCAGCCGTGCCCTACCTAAGTTAGCGGTAACGTTAAATCAACTCTAGATTTCACACTGGTAAGTGCGAGCCTGATAAACTCAATTGCGGATTATTTAATAGTTCAGCGCCTGGAAAGCGATCATTTCCCTCAAATCATCAGGATGGACATTGAAGCTCCAAGAGCAGAGAAAATAAGCTCATTACACCAACAAACAGAAAAATTTAACCTGCGGAAAATAAAATGGAGGGGCGGAGAAACACAAATAATTTTGACCACGGCCACCAACTTTGTTAAAACTTAGGAGCCTAGAAAATGGAGACCCTATAAACTGGGAAAATTTACTGGAGGATCTAAAGAAAAAACACTCAGTTCAGCCGAGAGCAATCAGAGATCCAATAGGAAAACCTGCGCCCTGGTTTAACGCGGAACTAAAACAAGAAAAAAGAAAATTGGCCAGGGCACAAAGATCAGTCGCAAAGGGACAATGCACAAACACCACAGAGCTCAGAAGCATGAGAAAGGCATACCGGAAAAAATTATGGGTAGCAAAAGCCCAACACAAAGAACAGGTATGGGCAAAGCTACTGATTTCCAGCATCATCCAGAGAGTTCTGGGCACTCATTAATGAACTAAACTTGGGAGCGGCACTGCAACAGGATCCCGGTATCAGCAATAAGGAATGGGGGACACACGTGAAGAACCTTTACTTAACAAAGGAACCCCCAAAGAACTGAAAAAAACAACAAGGGACATCAATGGAGATCAATGCCGACAGTTCAAGACCGCACAACCGTGTAATCCCGGAAACAAATCCCAAATTTGAAGAACTATCGATCACACGGGCTCAAATAAAAAGGCTAATCCAAAAATTAAAACCAGAGGGGGAACCAGGACCGATAAGTCTCCCAACAGCAGTCTACAAAACAAACATAGACTTCTGGGCCGAACTTTTAGCTACATTGTTCAATCACATCTTGAAAAAAGGAACTCTTCCGGAAACATGGAGAGGAAACATCATCTATCCAATCCATAAGAAAGGATACCGGAAAGAGCCAGGAAATTACCGATTAATTTCCTTAATAAATGTTGAAGCCACGCTGTACGCCTCATGCCTGTTAAAAGAGCTGCAGGACTGGGAAACATCGACCAATATAATCCCTAGGTTTCAAATTGGTTTCAGACTGGGGATGGGGACAACCACTAACCTGGTCACCCTGGGCCTGCACCGGAAAACGCTAAAAAAAGAAAACATCAACTATACGGTTGTTTCGTCGATATAAAATCAGCTTTCGACCACGTAATCAGGCCATGGCTCTGGAGCAAACTAAGAAAGTGGGGGGTGCCGGATTACTTAATAAATGCAATAACCAGCCTATATATACAGTGAAACATGGGCAACGGTTAAACAAGGGAACGGCAGTAGCCTCACTCACAAAATTGAGACACAGGACGGTTTAAAACAAGGTTGCATCCTTGCCCCCAGTCTTTTTAATTTAGATCTTGCTGACACTGGACGTAATTTAGTATTAAATGTTTTTATTGAATGTCACAAAAAGACAGAAAACAGTAGAACTGCCATAGGGTCACGAGTCAGCCCAAGGACCGACCCACAAATCAGTGTAAAGGGAAGGTACCATGCATGAGCCATGTCATAAGGGAACAATGTTATACACAGCAAGCCGCCTACAACCCAGGTCGGGCCGGCCGCGATGTAATGAGGCAAGAAAGCATCCCCCACACACATCGCCCCATCTGCCATGTGAGGAGGCGTAGATCCTTTATCCATACTACGTAGTCTGAGTCCAGCCAGCCTCCGTTCCAGCACTTTCCCAGTGCCATGGCACCCCCAGGCAGCCCTGGGCATATCGCACTTCAGTCACCTGAAATAATCAAAAAGAGGAAAGACCCCTCCCCAACATCCCCTCCCACCCTGTGTACCATCTATTCCCCACCACCCCTACCCTCCCCCCTATGGTCCAAGGTCCTCAACTAGGCTCGCTGTTAGTCTCCTCCTTTCTTCGGAGCTAAGTCAGACTGTCTCGCCTCCGGATCGATCTCCGTCAGCCTCAGCAGTCGGAGATATTTCGGACAGGTCACCTCTGTGAACTCCGAAGCCAGTAAGGATAGGAATGGCTTCCACAGCTCGGCATAACAAGCCCCCTCCACTGCCCTTGTCAGAGATAACCTTTCCATGCCCAGAACCATCCAAAGGCGGTGGAGTCCACCCTGGTGTGTTTGAATTTGCTTTGATCGCCAGTGCGCCACAATATTCTGTATTGCTGACCCCAATGCAATGGCTTTCAGGCGACCCCTCAGTGATCTTAAAGGATAGGTCAATGTATTGGGCAGCCCTAGAAGGACGTAGGAGGGAAAGCGAGGAATGTCTGTGCTGAAATGAGTGTCTATGTCCGTTAAGATCTGGCCCCAGTATTCCTGTAAGAATTGACACTCCCAGAGCATGTGGACTAGCGTGCCTACCTGGCCACATCCACGCCAGCAAAGGGGATCTTTGCCACTGTCCATCTCATACAGGCGCTCGGGGTGTAGTACCAATAGGTCGCTACCTTCGTGAGTGTATCCGGAAGCCCCATGTGGTAGGCTGAGTGGCGCGCCCTGTAGTATATCCCTTCCCATTCCTTGTGAGTAAGGGAGCTCCCGTTCCCAACGCACCCTACCTGAGTTGTATGTGTAACTGTATTTGTGCATGAGCATTTTATAGAGGTCCGAGATCAGTTGTTTGTCTGTGGACCGTGTGATCAGCCAGCGCTTGAATGCCGTCAAGCGCCTATCCGCCAAGGACCTCACTGCAGTGTTGAGCGCCCAGTGTCTGACTTGTAAGTATTGGAGTCTCTCAGATTCCGGCATGCCGAACTCCTGACGGAACTGCTGCAGGAATCTCACCTTCTGGGCCATAGATATGATGGAGAGCACGGCAACCGGCAGGCTTCCAGCATGCAAAGGCCTGTTCGTCCAGTCCCAGGTGAAAGTCCGGGTTCCCGATGAGGGGGGTGAGGGGCGATGGGGGGGGTGGTAAGTTCCTGGCTGAACCCCACTCGGTCCCAAATTTCTAGCGGTCCACGCGTGATAAAGGACGCATATAGATTAGGGGGCCTGTGTTCGTGACGCATGAAGGGAATCTCCTGAAAGGTCCGTCCAGCGACAGCCTGGTCTTTAAACAGCCAATGTTTCCCGGACTCCCATCTAACCCATTCCGCCAGGTAGCGCAAATGAGTCGCTTGAAAATACGTTGCCAGGTCCGGGATCCCAATCCCGCCTTGTTCCGGTGCTAGCGTTGCTATCCGCAACTTCAGGCGGGGCTTCCTTCCGTTCCATATAAACTGCGAAAGTTCCGACTGCATCAATTTGATCCAACCTCGCGGGGGAGCAAGGGGGATCGTGCGGAAGAGGTATAATATCTGGGGAAGGACCGTCATCTTTACAGCCGCTACCCTACCCAGCCATGATGGCGGGTAGTATCTCCACTGTCCCAACTCTCGCTTAATTTTCTGCCTCAGATGGGAGTAATTAATCTCCACAGAAGTCTGTAGGGAAGGCGCCAATTGTATTCCCAGGTACGAAACTGATTCTGAAGCCCACTGTATGGGGAACTCAGCCTGTAAGCGGGCGCTTGTGTCTGTCTCCAGCGACAAGTCGAGGGCCACCGACTTAGTCATGTTGACTTTGAAGCACGATACCCAGCCAAACTGCTCGAGGTCAGCAATGCACGCTGGAAGGGAACTCCGGGGGCAGGCGAGTGATATCAGCACATCATCCGCATACAGGCTTATGGTGTGGACGTCTTTCCCCGAACTTGATTCCCTGCACTTTCGGGTCTGCCCGATTTAGTTGCGCGAGAGGCTCCATATAGAGGGCAAACAATAGGGGGGATAACGGGCAGCCCTGTCTGGTGCCTCTCTATAACCTGAATCTGGGAGATATTCTACCGTTGACCCGGACCGTGGCAGAAGGGAATTTGTAGCAGTTCAGTACCCTGGTTCGGAATTAGGGTCCCATGCCAGCCTTCACTAACACCCTCTCTAAGTAGGGCCAGTGCACCCTATCAAATGCCTTTTCGGGATCGATGGCCAACCTCATGTATTCACCTTCCGTGCGGGCGGCCTTCTCTAGGAGATGGAAGGCCCTTTTGGTGTTGTCAGATGTCTGTCGTTCCGGGATGAATCTAGACTGATCTGTATCGATCAGTCCCTCCATGTAAGGCCCCAGGCGGGAGGCGAGTATCCCGGTGTAAAGCTTAAGGTCTACGTTCAGGAGAGAGATAGGCCTGTACGCACCGCACTCCGCAAGGTCTTTACCCGGCTTGGGTATCACAGCGATAGACTCCTCCAGTAGGTCTCTCGGGATTGCCCCTTCCTCCGCGAAAGAGGTAAAGAGCCGAGCAAGTAGTGGGGCCACCTGACTACAGAATGTTTTATAGAAGCTGGCCGGGTAGCCGTCCGGACCAGGAGCTTTGCCTGGTTTGAGGCGAGAGATGGCCGCAATTACCTCCTCCGTGCTAATGTCCCTCTCAAGGCTTTCAGTCTCATCTTGAGTCAGAGCTGGTAATGGAATGGCCTCCAGGAAGTCTACCTCCGCCTCCGGATCCAGAGGGTCAGCTGCGTATAATTCCGCGTAGAATGCGCTGAAGGCACCCGCAATAGCATGGTCTCCCATCACTGTTGAGCCATCCAGACCTCTTAGCTCCAGGACTTCCCGTCTCCGCATGACCTCGCGCAGCTTATGTGCCAAGAGGCCCCCGCACCTATCTCCACCCGTGTAATACGTGTGGCGCAGTTGCAGGGCTGCTTATTCCGCCCTGTCCAGATCTAAGGGCGCAAGCTGCTGGCGGGCGATTCTCAACTGCCGCCATATTCTTGGGGCCCCCGTTCTCCTGTGTATCTGTTCCAGTTCCCTGGTCTGACGCGTGAGCTCCTTCCTTTTGGCCTGACGTTCCCTGTTCTCTGCTGTTGAGACAGAAATAAACTTCCCTCTAAGGACAGCTTTCAGCGTGGCCCACTGTGTACCCAACGTGGTGTCAGTGTTACTGTAATGCGTAAGGTAGTCCGTTATTACGCTCTGGATTTTGGAGGTGACCCCCTTCCTATGCAGCAATGATTCTCTGAGACGCCAAACTCTACGGGAGGGTTGCGCCGGAGGCACGGACAGGACAACTGTAACCGGTGCGTGATAGGAACGGCTTCCCTATCCGATGTCGACGCTGGAGACAAGCGCTTGGGTAGCAGTGGAGGCAAGCAGGTAGTCCAAGCGCGCATATGTTTTATGGGCCGCTGAAAAATATGTGTAATCTCTCTCTCCGGGATGGTGCATGCGCCAAAGATCCACCAGCCCCAGGTCCCTCACTCGGGCTAGGCCCGCGGCTGTGAGCACCCCCACTTGTGTAGTGCGGTGACAGGATCTGGCCAGTATGTTGTCAAAGACCAAATTCAAGTCCCCGCCCAGCAAGAGTTATCGGTCTGTCGTGTCGGTTGTGTCAGTGAGTGCTCTGTGAAGGAACTTTTCTTGGCCTTCATTAGGCCCATGTATCGTGCCAATCGTGTAGTTCATGTCCCCCACTGCAAACCTGTACAACAACAGTCTTCCCTTAATTTAAGCAGTCTAATCCAGCACTTTGCCCCTAAACTTTTGTGCCACCAGGATCGCCACCCCCGCCCTTTAATCGGGGCACGAGGAGAAAAATTGGAGGGGGAATCTACAGGACCGCAGCCGATGACAATCCCTGGCTAGGAGGTGTCTCTCCTGTAGGAGGCAAATGTCGGCTTGAGACTGTTCTAACTGGAGCAGGATCACCCTGCGCTTGACTGGGTTCCGCCAACATCCGCCAACATCTAAGGGAGTGTGACCATGACCCCGCTGTATGAGCTGTTCTGTGTGTTCCCTAGTCAGGAGTCCAAGACCTGTCTCAGTCCACTGCACCCAAGACCCCGGGGTAAGGACCAACCCTGCCAACAAGTAAACCAAGGACCAATCACCCCCCCAACCCCCCCCCCCCCCCCCCCCCCCCCACAACTGCGAATGTTTGTAGTCCATCATCCAAAGATGAAAAGGCAAAAAAAAACCATCACGGGGTAGTCTTACTAGTGTATCCGGGAGCACTCTCCCGCCAGCGCGGCCGCGTTGAGTGAACGGGTAGTCATACCACCAGGTCTAAATAGGCCGCTCACCCCGTTGGGTCAGCCCCTCCATCCACGGCCACTGCCTCCACTACCGCACGCTGACCCGCTGCAATCTCCGTCGCTGGAGGTTTCTTCACTCGCCGCCGGCGCTGTTGCTGGCGCCATTGGGGCCTGTTCTCCTCCGCCTCCGATGCAGCTCTCTGGGTCTCGTCCTCTTCCTCGGGCTGTTCAATTCCCAGCAGAAGGCCGGCCTCTGAGACCGACCGGATCTGGTATTGTTTGTTCTCCAGTCTGAAGACCAAACGAAGGGGTGCCAGCTATATGGAATGTTCTGCTGTTGCAGATGGGCCGTGACCGGTTTGAAAAGACGGCGTTTGTGTAGCGTGAGGGCTGCCAAATCCCGGAACAGCAACGGCGACATACCCTGAAATGAAATCGGGCGACGCTGTCACGCCTTCTGCAGTATCTCCTTCTTAGTGCGATAGTCCTGGACGCACACCAATATGTCCGGGGGAGGCGCCGTCGACGCCCGGGGTGGTCCTGTCCTATGCGCGCTCGGTTGAGTTGGAGGGTTGAGTGCAATGGCCGCCCCAGCACATGATTGAACAGCTCTCTAGCATAGCGGAACATGTCCTGAGTGGCTTCGGACATGGCAACATTGCGAATACGGATGTTGTGGCATCTCGAGTGGTTCTCCAGGTCCTCCATATGAAGTTGAAGATCCACCTGTTGATCATGCAAGCGGATGATTACTTGCTGCAGACTCGCCCGTTCAGTATCTATTGTCGCTTTTGGTCTCAAGGTCTGCCACCCGTTCCCCTATGCCGTCCATCTCACGCCGGACCTCCTTAATTTCGCTGGCAAATTCTGTTTTGAAGGTTTGAATGTCGTCTCGTAGGGATGTAAAAAGGGATTCCAGAAAAGCCTTTGTAATGGGCTCCGATCCGCTGTCCGTGCTCTGCTCCATTTTCTTCGGGCCTGGAACCACTGCGTCTTTCGCAAAGAGTTCTTTCACTGTTTTTGCCCCGGGCGCCCCTGCCAGCCGACATCCTTTAACTCCGGTAGACGTGTTGATCAGTGTCCCTGCGCCCTTAAGCTGTAGGCCAAGATTTCCCCTCAGCTGCACCTGCAGTGCGAATCTGGTCCGCTGCAGAGTTGGAGCCCCTAGGCCGCCTAGTTCGGGGCGTTCGCTTCCCTTCGTCCTGCCACCACTCGGGTTGCGGTCCCCCGCGCCGGCCTGTGCGAACTCCGGGGTAGCCGGCCGCTTCCACACACCCCCAAGATCACTCTCTCCCCCGGGCAGTCTGGTCACCGTCGCAGTCGGCCCCCGAGATGGCTGTCTCTCTGCGCCACAGCTCTGAGACCGGCGGGCCCCTGGCTCTGGTCTCCCCGAAGCAGTGACCGTAGACCTCAGCCACTAAGTGTCTTCTCGCCCCACCGGGCCGGGTGACTCCAGCACCGCTCAGACACCCTCAAATGGCACCGCAATCCTTGCTGGGCAAGCGGGACACGGGCCTCATGTGTCTCCGTCAAATCGCCACTTACACCCCTGGCCAGGCCTGCCCGAGGACGGTGTTCACTCTCTCGCTGACGCACTCCACCACCTCGTGATCACAAATCCCTCCTGTCCTCAGTGCCCCCGGCCAAACTCTGGGCGGCCTCCGCTGGCCGTTTCTTCCGGTCCCCGGGTCTCGCGGTGCAGCTCGGCGACTCTGCCGCTCCCCCGGGCCCCCGAGGCTGCAGTGTTTCCCTCTCTTCTTTCTGGACCGTTGCTGCGGATAATGCTGCGGCTCACCTGTGATCGCCTCGGGGGTGGGGTATCGTCGGCCTTGTGCTCCTCCTGCGTTCGCCGAACCTGGGGCCCTGGAAACTTTAGCCCGACTGCAACGCTTCCACTCAGGGCCGGGCCTCTCTCTCGGCCCAGAGGGGGATGGGCACCTCGTGATCTTCACGCCTTAGGCTGCCTGGTGTGCGCGATGCTCTTCTTCCGGTGGGTTCGCCGAGCCATTTCCGCTGTGTCCACAGTTCCGACCGTCCACGGGCCCAGTTTCGCGGGCCCCGTGCGCCAGAACCGGTGCTAATAAACGGCCGTCGGCGGGAGCAGTGGACTTGCACGTCTGCTCTCGCCGCCATCTTGGCCATGCCCCATTTGGACGTTATTTAGACACAACGGAAAGTCATGCACCGAAACTTGGCGATGTTCCTGTGCCCATAATGCAGTACGCCGATGACATAGTTTTACTAAGCAAAACCCCAGTCGGACTGCAACGCTTAGTAAACATGTTAGCCTCTTATTTAGCACAAGAAAACCTAGAGTTGAACAAAGACCTACAAAAGTGCTCCGAATCATGGAGGGGAAGAAATTAAAATATAGATGGTCAATCAACAACTCTGTTCTTGAAGAGCAGGCCTCATACAAATACTTGGGGATGACCATTGAGCGGGGCAATACAAAAAAAAAGTCACATACAGGTATTGAGGGAAGGCGCAATCATTAATTTATGCATATAGGCAACTGCAAAAGACAGTGTGAGGTCCAAACTATATGCACTTATTCAAAGTAATGGCTGCACAAATCATACCAACTTTGTCTTATGGACTAATAGCATGGCTCGGAGGCGAATCAACAATACTAAACTACTTACGAAATAAAATATATAAAGTTGTGTTTGGGTTGCCATACGCAGCTGCGCCAGCCCAAGTTCGTTTAGAATTCGACTTGCAAAACCAAGAAATCAGGTCGAAGTCCACATTTGCAAAATTCTGCCATAAGCTTCAATCCGCCCCTAGTGAGTCACTGGACAATCTATGCTGGGAGGAAATAAACTTTCAGGTAGCCAAGCCCAACACCACCCAATGGGGTAAATTTCTCAGCCAGTGTTTGACAACATTGGGCCTACACGAAGTGTGAAAAAAAAATATCGACCACAAGCAGTTCTGCAAAATAGCAAACGGATCAGCAAAAAGGATTTCCTTGCTTAAAGACAAAAGAACATTAACTAAATGGCGACACGCTTGGACTGTAGTCAATTCATACACCACCCAAAAACCGCAAGTCTACCTAGCCTTACACTACTGCCAACACCTAAAAAAAATCTGATAGCGCATCGTCTGGGCACGCACTATTCAAAAGATCGAATGCCTTCTTGGAAACAACAACTTGAAAGCACTAACTGCAGATTATGCGGATACAAGAATGAAACAGTTACACACTTACTATGTATATGCCCAGCGCTGCAGGTCTTAAGAAGATATCTCCGGGCAATTTTCAACATACTGAAGATCTGTACCTGCAGGCAGGCGGTGATATCCTGGCTAAGTGGTGTTTCACCTATCCTTTCATGTCGGGGAATCAAATTTGTGGCGAAGGTAACAAAGCTGTTACAAGATAAGGAACAGATACAAGGCATTTGCCGACCCGAACAAAAAGTAGATCAGGGATTGATCACTAGGTGATAAAGTTCATCTAGTGAAAGAACTGATACGGACAGACTTAGTATGTTTTATTCCAAGATATATGACCACAGAGAGAACACTTTCTGAGACCGATTATTCTGCTTTTACTTCATTTATATTAGCCTTTTGTATTTGCTGTTGCACTATTTTTATTTCTTGTAAATATTGTAATGATTTTAATTAATCACAAAATAAAATGATAATAATGATGAAAGTCTGTGTTGCTGTCCTTGCCAAAATCCGTGGACTTCAGCTCTGGAGACTACAGTCCTGTATTCTCTTTGAAAACCGTTTCAGTGAATATTAGTTTATTCGGATCTGCTAATGGATGCGTGTAACAGTCTTTCTGACGTCAGTACTGACATTGCAGTGTTCGTTGTCGCCAGAGTTTCTGCAGACAGATGAGTCAGGATCCAAAGCATGCAGCCTCTTTGGTAGAAACAACGGAAAAAGGCATAGTAAGCACACCCTAATACAAAAGTAAGTTAACTTGCTTTTTGTTGTATCAGATGGTCGTAGCTCCTCTTTACTTATCACATAACCAAGAAAACAGCCTGCCATTGTCTTCTAATATCCATATAATTCAAGTATCAAACCATAATCCAGTCTAAACCTGCTACCTCATGCTCCTTTCCTAACCCCTGAAGACCCAGGCCAACGCCCACTTTGCGAGAGCAAAGCAAAGAAAAGGTGGGGAAAGTCGATCTCCAGATGGCAGAGGGTATATGCTGTGCTGCATCCTCTCCTTCTATTGTAGCCTACCCACAGTATTTGGCTTTTTTCTGGGTGAATTAGTGATATGAGGCTATCGCTGTCTTCACACAGCAGCGCAGTGTCCAGACACTTCGCAGTGTGTTTTATGAGCGCGTACCAAGAGGATGCAATGTGGGTGTGGATGATCGCATAACGTGTACCACCACTGAAACCGGCTTTCAAAGTGTCAAAACTGGCCTCCTGTGGCTCCAGCCTTCCGGGGCTCTGCTTGCTTGCCCGGCTTGCCAGTCCTGCCATGTTAGTGAGTAGGGGCAGAGGACGGGCGCTTTCCGTGTTTAACTTTATGCATGTGTGCAGGGAGTGTGGATACTGATCAGTACATGGTATATGCTTGTCTAGGAGAGGGCCCAGAGTGTGTGTGGTGAGGACACAGAGACTGGCCTAGGATTGTAACAAGTGGATGTAGGCATGGTGCACAATGTGTGAGCTGCATGGGATGAAAGAATGGTCACAGAGTGGAGGCAATGGGTGAATATAGTGTGAAACAAAAAAACACTGAGGGATGCTTAAAGGACATCACCTTCTTCCTATGTACTAATCATTCGACGAGCACAAAATCTCCAACCACTGGAGGACATAATCTTTCTGACTTTGATTTTAACATAGTGTGCCCTTTTGATAGTTAGACAGTGGTTCTTAACCCCTGGTCCAGGGCCGCTGCGGTCCATGACGACTGCTTAGCAGCAGCGGCTCCTCCGCTAATGTAGAGGAGTGTCGCCCGCTGAGTTCAAAAGAAAAAAACAATGATTATAACGCAATGTTAATAATGTTCCGTTATTATCATTTTATTTTTTGGACAGAGCTTGAGCCAGGTGCGGGCGGGGCTTGTCTGTCCTCAAAGGCTGGAGGAGTGGTTGCTGCACCATAAGTGCTCATGACTGTTTGGCCGGCCATCTTGGGCTGGCCAAACCATCATGTGCACTTAGCACGTTCTCCACTCTGTTGTTTTGCAAGGCTGGGTGGAAAACATGCTCGGGCTTCCACTCCCTGCCAGAGCGGCGAACCAGGATGCTGAGACCAATCGCAATGCTACCATCATGCTGGTGACCGCAAAATCGTGATAGGCTAGGCTAGGCTAGGCTAGGCTAGGCTAGGCTAGGCTAGGCGCTTCCTGGAGACTACAGAAGAGGTTGGAGGAGAGGCGGCAACTGGCAGGTAAGTGAGCTTTTCTTTTTGGTTTTTTGTAATACCACCCCACCTCCTTTAAGGTAACTATAACTCGCTTCCCCACCATTCAGTTTTCTCAATTTCACTGCAGATATAGCAGTGATATTATCATTGATGTCATAGAAGATTTCACGAGTGATGTAATATGTGGGGTAATCAGCAGTGCATGGCAAGGGTGTGAGTTATAGTTACTAGAGCGAACTATAACTGCTGAATTTCTATGGTTTTATATGTGTAAAATCTAAACCTAACTAAAACGCCACCTTTGTTTTTCTTCAATGAATTTCTAAGTTTTTAAAAACTCTATTTTCAAACTATAACGTTTCTGTAACCTTTGTTTTTTCCAGTGAATTTCTACTTTTTTTTTAAATTCTGTGTCCTAACTAGAACGTCCCTGTAACCTTTGTTTTTCTACTGAATTTCAGTTTTTTTCCCAATATAAATTGTACTTTGATATGAACTTTAAGTTCAGTTTACAAATATATATTTTCACAAGTTTATAAATACATTTTATTTACACATTCATTCTTATAAATTTTAAAACTGAAAAATGTAAAAATTAAAGTAAGTTAACTTATGTAGTCTTTCTTCAAATGCTTTGTTTTTCAAATTCATTTAATGGATAAGCGGATCCGTCTTAGATTCTTTGGAGAAAAGTGTATCAGTGGTTGTGTGAGTGGGTGTGGGAGGGACTGTGTAAGTGAGTGAGTCGTTTTGTGGGTGTGCGAGTGAGTGGTTTTGTGGGTGTGTGATTGACTGTTTTGGTGTGTGAGTTGTGTGTGGGTCACTGAGGGTTTTTGTGGCCCTGTGAGTGGGTGTATGGGTCTGAGGCAGGGTGTGTGAGTCAATTTGTGAGTAGGAATGTAGGTCTGTGAGTGATTTAAAATATATATATATATATATATATATATATATATATATATATATATATATATATATATATATATATATATATATATTTAATTGGGTCTGGATCCACGTATGCATCCACATTCGTCTGTATCCGGACCCTCAATCCCTCACAGACCCCTCCATCAGTCCCATGGGGATCAGGGTACCTCTACCCTAACCATCTGTAACACTTTTACACATTATTTCCCCCGCTGGGAACTGAGCCCAATGGAAAAATAGTGACCGCAGCTTTCTGTTTAGCTTGCAGCCAGCTAATCATGGCATTGCTGTTGGTGCGATGATCGCTGATCCACCGCGGTGGATCTGTGGCGGATCTCCTTCTCTTGATATAAATAAATCTTTTTACTTTATTAACTCAAACTACCAAACATATTTGAACAAAATTACAAAAAGCACTATTTCTGGACCACCCCTCTTTGTCCCCATTGGCGGATCACTGCGAAAATTTCCAGACAGCAGGTGAAGTGACTGGCAAACTAGTTTTGAAAATTTTGTGATGATTCGTCAGATGGCGCCAAAGCGAGTAGCACAACTCCAAAACACTTTTTCAATCTAAACTAGGTCCTAACTAATAACTACCTACTGGTGGCAGCCAGTAGATTGTGTGTGTGTGTGTATGTGTGTGTATGTATATATATATATATATATATATATGTGTGTAGGAGCAAGGGGCATGGCCAATGGGTGCGGCAATTGCCGGGGCTTAGGCGGGGGCAGACTCGACTGATCGTGCCTGCGGGGACAATAACTGCACAATATCCTGCATGCTGTCACACACTCAACTCTCTGCATAAACAAATTGACACCAGGCGCACATCAACCAAGGCTAGAGCCGGGCTCAAGCGGCAGATGACGCGAGTAGATGAATTTTCCCTTGCCTATTACACACATTGCACACATTCTATTTCATACCCGGACAACGTCGGACGGGCTGCTAGTGTTTAATAATTAGCAATGTGCATCACATTTAGAAGCCCCCTATTTCAAGAGACACAAGTTGAAGGTCGTATGGCAATGGAGTATCTAGAATCGACATACAATTCCATGTCCCATTAAGAGGTTTTCAGTACTGACTATATGGTACAGTGGGAATCTAATACCTGTTTCAGTCCCATAGTACCTTATAACCATACCTCTACAGGCATACATAGTGTAATAGTACAGCAAGTATGTGGGGGATGAAATTAAAACATTTGGAAGTTGGAATGACAGTTGGATGTGTGTGAAGAATACAAAAGAAATTGCCTTCTAGAGGTAAAGTAACAACTCTCGCTAATACTTGTGCAATAAAAACTAAACTAGAGACTCTGTGCAGACGAGCAGTCCTGCAGTTCACCCGGGGCACACGCAAGCATCCACTTCTGTCAGGGCAGCTGATCGCAGCAAAAGTGGATGCCTGCTTGTGCCCCGGGGAACTGACAACCCGACCGCAGTGGAGAACAAGCCCGCACCTCAGCAGCAGGGGAGCGGACATGCGCAATGTCCTTGCGGGAGCGTGCAACCATATGGTGCCACCAGATGGCGCTGCACGCTCCTGCAAGGAAATCTCCAGACGTGCACGCGTTTGCATTGCAAGCAATGCAGCGCGTGCACTTCTTTGCTGAAAAAGGGGTGCCGATGGCATTAGGTCTCTCCTATGCAGCGCATGCATGCTGCGTAGGCGAGACCTAAAAACGGGATGTCTGCAGAGATCCATGATTGACAGTACTCACTGCTTTTACACAGAATAACCATGTACACAAATGATACATGTGGATACATGCCCTCTGTGCTGTTCTTGTTATTACTTGTACACATAAAATATGTCTGGACGTGTGGTCAGGAATGTTTCAATGACTTAATGTAAAGTGCTCGGACACCCCTGCAGAATTTGGTGAGGGACTGATATTGCCTCAGAAGTGTAAGCCCTCTCCTGTACCACAGGGCCATGCAAAATAAGGTTTTGTAGATGTGTGGCTGGGCATATGCATACCACATAGCTTTTGCTTGGTCTGTCACCCTGCCTCACTCCTTGTCCTGCAGTGACAGCATATACAAGCTTTTTCTGTGCTCAGTACTTTGATAGATAGTACATACATGACATGAAGCCATGCCCAGTGAATGGGACTCTGGGCCACAGAACATACAAGGCACGCCCTGAAGTTATCATAAGATGGAAATGTTGCTGTTTATTTAAAATGCCTGAATAAATAATGAATTATTAAACTGTTGTCTTTTGTACTTTCATTTTCAAAATTCTGGTACAGAAACTTGAATGGGAAAATCAACTTTTGGGACCACGCCCCCTCCTTAACTTTCATCCCACTTAAACAGTCGGCATCCCACTCTCCCTTGTCGACCTTTGATAGATATTTGTTAACTTGGTGAAAGATCCAACTTGATGACCACCCCAAAAATGTCTTTCAATGGGAAATCAGACTGAACCAAATCGGCAGAATCGCTGTAATATATATTATCGAGTGGCGACGCCAATTGGGTAGTTTTAGTTAGATCTGCGTTTCCAAAGGAAAAGCAATTTTTGGAGAACTGGACACAGATCCAGAGGGCAGATTCTTCATCTGTAGGTGTTATAGTGAATATATATGAGCTAAACTGTGATAATCCAAAGTTTTATTCAGGCCTGCTGGAGAAGATGAGTACGTATGAGGCTCTTCCTAAGCTTTGGGAAGGAGATTTTAACTGTGTGATGGACCAGACACTTGACCGATCAGGAGGCCCGGCTCCAAGTCCCTCAGCAGCTGCCAGGGTTATACTAGTGTGACATAGCAGTTAGATTTATGTGATGTGTAGAGAGCGCGCTCCCCCGGACATGGGGGTTACACCCACTACTCAGCATATCATGATCTACACACTAGAATTGATTATTGCAGCCTAAAATCCACTTTGAGCAGAGAAAACCGAGGTTGAGAGACTCGGAACCAGAACAAGCGACTGCCGCGCGGACAGCAATGGAGGAGCCAGCAGAAGAAGATATACGTCAAATCCAAGCAGCCGTGCAGACGAGCCTGGCCATCATCGATAGTAAAATAGGCTCCTTAGCATATCCAATGGATCGTTTGACTGAGCATTTAGATAAACAGGCTGAGCGGCTTGACATGACGGACAGGTGAGTGACGGCAGTAGAAGAAGCTAAGACGGAGATGGACACCGAACAAAGGCAGATGGGGAAGCTGGTAAGCACACTACAGGATAAGGCAGAGGACTTGGAGGCCCGCTCCCAGAGGAGCAGCATCCGAATTACAGGCCTTCCAGAATCCACCAGTATGGGAAACATGGACATTTATGTGGAAGAGCTACTGGTATCACTACTAGGCGGGGAGACTTTCTCCCCTATGTTTACGGTGGAGCGCACCCATCGATCACTAGGCCTTAGACCCCTGGCAGATGCTGTACCACAACCCATAATAGCTAAACTGTTGAACTATAGGGACCGAGACTCTGCACTGAGGGTTGCCAGAGAGAAACGAAGTCTACAGCACGAAGGTTCTACAATCTCACTTTTCCCGATTTCCCCGCTAGGAGTGCATGAAGCGAGGAAGAAATTTGCCCCCATGAAGAGACAGTTGCAGGAACAGAACTTTGGGTACGCAGTGTAGTACCCAGCGTGTTGAAGAGTGAATAGGCAAGGAAAGTCCAGGATCTTTAGACCCCAAGCTTTTGCAGAAAGCCCTCAAGGAATGGTCCAAGAATGCTGAGAGATGAAAGGAATCGGACGCTTGCGAAGGTGCGCACGGAGGAAGCCTTGACGAACAAGTCTAAGCGTGACACCGCGCATATTTGCAGCTAAGGCTCTGACTTTTTGTAAGGAGAATGAGCACATGACTCCCAAGCTGCAGAACTAGATGGAGTCCGAGATATGCCATAGTAGAGCGTGCAGGTCCTCAATGTGCATAAGGAAAGTACACTAGACGATACTGAAATCAGACTAGAGGCTCAATAAGCCAGTTCGCCACAGGGCGATGGTATTTCAGGCATGAACCTTAGAGATGTCAGCCAGATGTATACTATTAGCTAGATGGCCCACAGCAGTCGACTAATCTCCAGGGGATTAGTAAAGGGTGAGCTGGCAACATCCGCCCACGAGTGTGAAACACAACATGGCGGTATGCCAGAATAGTTTGTGGTTGAAAAAAGTTACATGGTATCCAGATAATATAGAAGCTGGGGGAGGGGGGGTCGACTGTGCAACGTTGGTGAGAGCACTGCGTGAGAGGGAGGGAGGGCTCAGTTTTCAGTTATTGGCTAATTTTAATGTAAGATAGCTTGAAACCTACATGCAAAGCACATCGGACACCAATGGAGAGCATAGGGTCAATATGTTTATAGTGCACTCTGCTAGATTGATGACACTTACTGATTATAGAGCAGTCTTAGGGCTGTAGAGTTAAAATGTTAACATGAAATGTCCGCGGCCTCAACGATCATAGGAAACTGCAGAAAGTATTTGCTTATTTCAATCGACATGGGATAGATATTGCGCTCCTACAGGAGTCACATCTGCCCACTAATAGCAAAATGTTGACAAATAGGTGCTTACACGATAGTATACATACAGCAGGATTCACTACACATGCAAGAGGAGTGATAACCTGGGTGGGACCGAAATCGGGGATTACATTGGAAGCACTGGAGACAGATCCAAAGGGCAGATTCTTCATCTGTAGGTGCTATAGTGAATATATATGAGCCAAACTATGATAATCCAAGGTTTTATTCAGGCCTGCTGGAGAAGAGGAGTACGTATGAGGCTCTTCCTAAGCTTTGGGAAGGAGATATTAACTGTGTGATGGACCAGACACTTGACCGATCAGGGGGCCCGGCTCCGCGTCCCTCGGCAGCTGCCAGGGTTATACTAGATGTGACATAGCAGCTAGATTTATGTGATGTGTAGAGAGCGCGTTCCCCCGGACATGGGGGTTACACCCAGTACTCAGCATATCATGATCTACACGCTAGAATGGATTATTGGCTTTCCTCAAGGGAATTATACACTAAGATTTGTGCATTTGAGACCCACCCGAACGTATTCAGACCACTCCCGGATAATGATGGTTTTGGAGTGCCTACTAAAGAGAATTTCCCCATTCACCTGGAGGTTTCCACCATTCTCGCTGCTGGACACAGTCTTTAAAACAGAGACACCTAAAGCTATTGACAATTTCTTTGATAAAAACATTGGCTCGGTAGACAAACTTTCAACAGTATGGGACACATTCAAGGTATACATAAGAGGGATTGCTATGGCCAAGCATTATGGGGTCTTTTGAGGGCTTAGAAAGCGACTAGCTGACTTGGAAGACGGATTGAGAGGGCTAGAGCGAGATCTCGCTGCAGGAGCAGACAGCAGCTCTAAGGAGGAACTCAAACTAACATTGCAGGAATATCATGACACAGCAGATGCAGAAGTTAAACATTTGTGAGGAAATATGCTACGGCCCGCATTTATGGTGAGGGAGAAAGACCAGGTACAATACTTGCCTCGATATTAAAGAATAGACGAGAGAGGACGGGAGTGGCAGAAATTTATTTAGAGGAGCGAGAGACACTTACAGATCCGACTGAGATATCCAACAGATTTAGACAATACAACTCAAAGCTATACAGTGCTAAGGTAATAGCAGGCGACTCAGAAATCCTAGACTACCTGGAGTATATTAAGTTACCATGGTTGACGGGTGAGTACAGAGAATACTTAATGAGGCCACTAGATGCGGAGGAAAGAAAAGCAGTGTTAGCAAGCATGAGAGCAGGTACTGCGCCAGGTATAGATGGACTATCTCCTTTTATAACGAATGTAAAGATCAACTTATACCACATTTAATAACTTTATTTGAAGAGATGAGTGCAGACGGACAGATCCCTCCCCCCCCCTCGACGAGGGAAGCCCTAATAGTGACGATATTAAAACCCAAAAAATCCCCAGCTGAGTGCTCATCGTACCATCTGCTCTCACTTTTAAATGTAGATACTAAAATATATGCCAGTGTCCTAGCAAACCGATTGCCTCCTTTGATCCCGCAGCTGGTGGCTCCAGAACAAGCTGGCTTCGTCCCAGGACGAAACCTGAGTTAATCAGAGAACAGTATTCGGGGCCATACAGCACACTAGGCAGGAAACAAAAGCGGTAACTTTTTTTTAGACATGGGAAAAGCCTTCAATTCAGTGGAATGGACGTTTATGAAACAAGTGCGGATACGGACGGGATTAGGCAATATGTTTTTACAGATGACAGGACTCTTGTAAAACTCACCGACTGCCAGAATCAGACTTGGCGACATGGTCACCTCACCATTAAGATATCTAGAGGCACATGCCAGGGATGCCCTCTATCGCTGTTATTGTATACCTTGGTTGCAGACCCACATGCTTGTGCCCTTCGCGAGTACGATCGTCAGAGGGGAATATGCTTCCTGGGTTTAACTTAATCATATCCACATATGCAGACGACACACTGCTATGTATGAGACCCAGAGGAAAACCTGTCGCCAGGACTCAGATAGGTAGTCAAATATGGAGAGTTGTCAGAGCTCAAGGTTAATTGGCCCAAATCTATAATATTCCCGCTCACCCCAGCAGCGCTACCCTTTGAACCCGAATACCCCCTGCAATGGACAACCGAACCAGTGTGATTCTTTGGGAGTGAAGATACATACGGACTTGGACTTGGAAGTAGTTTTTAAAGAACTTTGGGAGGGCAGTCAGTAAGCTAGAAGAGGATATTGCACGATGGAATCAACTGCCCTTATTGCTTGCGGGGCGGGTGTCCCTCATGAAGATGATCATTCTTCCTAAATGTTTATTTTCATTCCTAAATATCCCAATGGTTCTTCCGAAATCCTTTTTTAAAACAATCACATTGCTATTATTTAATTTAGCTTGGGCTGGAAAGCACTAAAGGGTTCCCTGGAACGTACTTACACTCCCGTAGAATATGGGTGGCCTAGGTGCTCCAGACTTGGGCCTGTATTATTGGGTGGCACAAAGCTTGCACGCCAACTACTGGATGCACGAGATTCCTGGACTCTCCCATATACAGATCGAGAAGATGGTGGCGGCTCCCCTCCCAATGCCAGCCCTACTATTCAAACCTCCTACCCGTAGAACTGGTATATTGGACTCCGTAAATGCACTCGCACACGCCTGGCAGCACTTAAACTGCAGGCGGGAGTCATACTATATTCCCCAGTGAAGCCCATAGAAGGGTGCCACCGGCGTCCATTATGCAGCGAAAGGGGAGTTACTCGTGCTTTAGTTTCTGTACACATTAGAACATTAAGGGTTATGTTCCTGGAGGTTAACGTTAGAGAGTAGACTGACATCGAAGCTGAAGAAAACAGGGCACACTGCTCACAAGATTATCATAGGATGAGACAGGCACTGAAAGACATATTAGGAAACGACTTAGCAGAACCGCCAGACGTGACTGCCCTTACATACATAATAAAGTCAGACACAACAGTTTAGATAGTTTCTAGTATATACGAAATAATGCAGGACTACCGGAAAAATCAGTACACTAAAGCCAGACTGGAATGGCAGACTGATGTGGGGAGATCCTCGATGATGATATGTGGAGATACTGCTGTGAGAACACGAAGCGTATCTCCTTAAATGGGCACCACCGATTAATTAACTTTAAATTCTTTAACAGGGTCTATTACACCCCAGAAAGACTGCATAGGTATGGACTGGTAGAAACTGCTGAGTGTAAACGTTGTAGAGAGAACTCAGCAGGTTGTTTTCATTTAGCCTGGTTGTACCCAGGGATTACTCAATACTGGAAACTGATATTCAAAGCCCTAGGAGATATTACAGATATGACATTGACCCCTGACCCTCTGTTAGTGCTGTTGGGGTACTCCAAAAACTTGCCAAAAACAGTGAGACGCTTAGTTTATATGAGGCTGTTGTTAACTAGGTGCAGAGTGGCGATCTACTGGGCCCGCGGTCCGACTCCCAAAGTGGCGTGTTGATCCAAAGACATGGTATACTGCAATACGCAGACCGAACTCTACAGTAAATTACTTCCACCTCGGAACCGTCCCAAAAACGTTTGGGGGCTCTACCAAAGTTATATGTCCACAAAAGAAACAGCTACACCAAGTGCAGACAGTCCTAGTAAGTGTACAAGTATGACACCAAACATGATTCATAGCAGCAGATCTATTGCAGAAGACTTCTGTTAAAACTATTACTTTCAGTGTAGACCGTAGGAGCCTACTGATGTGACTAGTAGACAGGTAGTCTATGTTGAGAGGTATGCCTCTTTGTCCAATAAGGTTGAAAGTCTATTTACGCAATGTTACGGATGGGTTGTTTTGCTTCCACATTGTTAATAATGTAATGGTTCACTATCTGAGACTGTCTAAGAAGATGTATTGTAAGATGCTCTGTCCAGAGAAATGCATGTACTTTTTGAATGCCAATAAAAGTAAAAAACAATAATAATTAATTCATTGACCCCAGGAGAACTTACCATATATTTTTAAAGTAGACTGAGCTGGAGGTCTATGCTCATCAGCTGGAGGTCAGTGTTCTCTTATGGTTGGTTGTATGATTGCATGTTGTGGGCAAAACATGTTAAAAGAGAGACTCAGAGACTTGTTGGTTATATTAAAAAAGAAGGAAAAAAAATATTTTTAAAATTATTTTTCAGCCCACCAAATGCAATCATAAAAAACATTGTTAAAAGATGACTCCCAAACATGATTATTTTTTTATTGAAACATTATTAAACATTTTTATATTAACTATTAAACATTGCATTTTGTGAAATATAGATTTTAATATAAATATTGATAACTTTTTGAGAAAGATGATACATCTGCTTTATATATATATATATATATATATATATATATATATATATATATATATATATATATATATATGTTCCCCTGTTGATAAAGCCAGTAGGCTTTTGTGTTAAAGCCCATGCATGGCTTGTGGTTGACTGCCTGCGAGATGTTGGCTGCAGGTCCTGCAGCCAACTCCACACCTTGCATGTCCTTGGCTTGGCTGCCTATGGTGAGTCGGCCCTATGGCTAACTCCACGCCAGGCACGGTGGAGGTGGGGCTTGAATGCCTTTTGGGGGTGGGGGGGTTGGTTGCAGTGCCTGGGCACCTTGTGGGGTTTGCATTGCATTTGGTAATATATTACTTTGTTAAAAAAAAAACTAAAATGTACGGAAAAAACAAAACTTAAAATCACGTTAGTGTGGTAGAGTAATATATTTTGCTTAAAAAAAACTTAGACATTTACTGAAAAAAACCAAAGATTAAAGGAACGTTATAGGAAACTGTTTAAAACTACCCAAACCACTGACTGACTTGTGCCCTAAGGTAACTATAACTCACACCCTCACCATGCACTGCTAATTGTCCCACATATTACACCACTTAAAACATGTTCTCTGACATCATTGATAATATCACTTCAACATTTGCAATGACATCATTGATGGCAAAACTGTGCTTGGTGGGGGCATACACACACGTGTGTCAACATACGTGCGCAGATTTATGAACTTTTAATGCTGCCTCTGATATGCTGCTCTTGGCCCCCCCTACACACACATTAACCACTTAGGCTTTTACAGTTAAACAGACTGCATTAGAAATGAAAACCTGTATTAAATAGACACACAGAGCAGAAAATGTGCTGTAATGAATGGCCAATATGATCGAGGCGCAGCCATTGTCAAGGAGCTCCACTTAGCATTCTTGTTTTATTAGATGTTGTAGCCGGCTTCAATGGGGTTGGCCGCTGCTTCTACATCATCTGTTGCTGTAATGAGTCCCTGTATGGTCCTCTTAAGTGGCTTCACTCATGCCTTTTTCGGCATCCGTGTAAGAGCCTGAAGTGCCTTACCTTCTCGCCACTTAGTCTGCCCCAGTGCCCTCGGCTCAGTGTGCTGCGAGATTCCGCCCATTATCTCCGCGTCCCCGTTGCCTCCGCGTGCAGGGGCTTCTAGCACCTTCCACGCTGAAGGGGCTCCCTCTAGCCATGGTTTCAGATGTTGCCAGTCCTCAGGTGATGCGTTCTGGGTGGTTTGACAGCTTGTACGCAGACAGTATGCGTAGATAATTCTCCACTGCCTCCTCATTGGACTCGTGGCCTCTATGGCCCATGGCCTCACAGGTACAGGAGTGAAAGTGGCTGTTTTCTTTCTTAAAGGGGTTCTTTTTAGCCACGTGCAAAGGGAGGTTTCCTGACTTTGGCTTGCTCATATATAACTGGATAACTATACTATATTCCGCCTGTTTGTATTAAGTCAGAAATGCTCTTCAAACCCCCAAGTACCTTATATGACATAGCATTAAAAAAAATCAACTTTTCTCCTTATCCCTTTCACTAGCTAGTTATGTATCTCTATTTTGGTTTTATTAAAAATACAGTTATTTTAGATCTCATACCATTTGACCGGTTCGGGTCACCCGCTCCTTCCAGTAATCACGTATTCACTGAACTTGCATTTACATGTTTCTTCTGCTTACCTGTTATTGGTGCATGGTCAGTATTAATACCCTGTTTTGGAGTTAAAAGGAAAAAGTAATGAGATTTAAACAGTCTTCCCATTCACTTTGCTTAACAGCTGTAGTACAGAAAAATAACTAAAAACTCCGCTTTTTCTTGGTTATGTTTTCTCTGTCCATGAGCAATCATTAGGTCTTCAGGACTTCTATATATGTGACTTTATTTAAATATCGATACCCAGTAGAGATTTGAGTGGGTAAATTTGACAACTGTAAAAAAATGCTGTTTTTTCTATAAGTAGTCAGATACCTAATGTATGCGCTAGTTGCTTGCCACTTTTTATAGTTCATTTTCTATCATTCATCCCACAATAACCCTCTTTACTTCATATCTAAAGGGTGGTTGGTGAACTGTCTGCTCTAAACCAGCAGTCTACGCGGACATCAAACACCTACTCGCCTACTCATGATCCACATATTTTATTTGTATTGATGCATCATTCTCATATTCAGTAAAGTAGCCGCCATTTCATGTGGTGGCTAATACAAACTGTGCATGGTGCCACATCAGTGGCATCAAAGGCCTGTGATAGTGTGGGAGAGAGAGAGACCATGTTTTTGGTAAGTCAACCATACAGATTTAGACCCAAATTGCAGATGCTGCTTTTGATATCCAACTCCTTTTGACCGTTTGTACACTTGAAATAAAATAGCTCAAATATGTATGCATAGTTAGCTTAAAACGTTGGATTAGATTTTACTTTCTATTAAGAGTGGGGGCTGCCACTCCTGGGGAATCTTTGGACCACTTGTTTCTCTATTGTAGATCTTTTGACCACTTGTTTGTTTTCATATTGAAGTAAAATGACATCCTTCTGTATCTTCCTCGGTTAGGGGCAAATACTCCCTTGGTATGGAAGGTGCATCCTAAAATGTACTGATAAAGACTCCATTTAAATTAATTCTTGTGCTCTAAACGTGCACGCTTTCCTGGTTTGAACTGCTAAAATATTGTTGTCGAACAAGGACAAATATATGTATTGAGCCTTTCATCATACGTTTATCATTCTGTTATTGTCTGGCAAGCCTTCCTTAGTTCAGAGTTGTATTTTATTTCTGTTGCTTGGTCACTATTCACATGCGCCGCCTCTCGTTTTACACGTGGAGCACCTTAGATATGTGTTGTGCTGCTTGGATGGATTCCACCTGAGCAGCGCTGGCAAGGTTCTCAAAGTGTTCTAAGTATAATATGAACAAGGCCGCAAGAAGCACTGTTTGTTACTATAAAACGATATCTGATCAGTCTCCAGTAATGTGCCAGCACACATTTAGGCCCCATCAAGAACCTATGTAACTCCTGATTTTTCGGCTGGGTTGGAAATTACAAGGAATGCAAGAATCCCACATTTGTTGTAATCTTCATGGACATTTCACCAAGTAAAAGCCTCCAAGGTCTGTCTCCATGCGTCACCTGAAGTGCTGCATTCTTGCATGTCAGCCTCAACAGGCCTCAATAAAGGGGACCACGCCTCAGTATGAGCCGCCATCTCGTACCCACCATCTCCCTGGGTCAGGAGGGCAAGCATTACATGGTTTTCCGTGTTAGCACTTTTTGGCCTAGTTTCAGACAACTACTAGATTACCATCTGTACAAACAATGTCCTACGAATCTGTCACTGACTCCTCGAATTAAGTATGTTTTTGTCCTAAAGTGAATATGCTCCCCTACAGGGGTGTGACTTGTGTCTGGGGTCCATGCACTTACGATAATCACCTGAATTCTCAAGGCAAGAGAAGGCTTCCTACATTCCTCAATACCCACACTTAAAGTACCCAGTTCTGACCTGCTGTGAAAGCAGGCCAGCTACTGGACTGTGGAAAATAGTGAGACACACCTATTCACCCACTACAGTACAGGAGTTGGAGTCCTACCCTTAAACCCAAAGTGCTTTCGTTGTCTGGTGAAATATGTTTTCAAATGTCCAATAAAGGGCAAACAATCTTGCCTACAATCTAACCGTATTTTCCTTACTTTCTTGTAGTAGTTCATAGGAGAAACTAACATAAGTTGCTGGTACTAAAGCCTCCCTGCTACCATTTACTCATGCCCAGTCTTGTTGTCCACACTGATGGTTGGCTGTTGAAAAAGGCCCCTGTTGAAGTAAGTGGCCTGCAAGAACCTCCATTACGCCTGAAGCAATTTCACTTACAGAGATGGGCTCTCCTCCCCTGTAAATATGTCTACTGGAAATCTGTGCTCCCTCCTCTCCTAGGCTCAGAAAGTGAAACAAAATAGTACTCATTAAGCAAATGGCCAGTCCATATGACACACCAGGACATCTGTCTACCAGTGGCCAGTTTAAACTGGTCATTACACAAAGTCTGACAGTGATGAGTAGAAGCTCCCGCAAGCAGAATTATCCCACTGGGATGAGTCCCTCTTTGTATTGGTGCGTGGGAGAGACCTGCTTGCACGGGGATATACCCAGTGCAGATATATTCTGTCTCCGGCCCCCTCTGCTTTGAATGAAGAATTGGCATTACAAAGCTAGTGTAGTGAGGAATGCCACCTCGTCAAGTATACCAGCCTTTTCCGGACCTATTGTGAGGACACACCTGAATGTAGGAAAAGTAGCACAGAGGGTAACCTCCCCTGGGTCTTGAGGAACACAACACAATCCTCTCCTGCCAACCACAGTCATTCCATCCAGCGCGCCTGTGGAGCACTGGGAGAAATAGCTGGTTAGCTAGAAACTAGATGTATCAGTTCTCCTTTGCCTTGCTTGCACATAGAGGGCTTTTTATGTAATCCGTTACTGTCCAACTAAAACATTTACCACCTGCCAATGTCAGTGTGATCTAATGAAGGTCAGGATCCCAGCACGTTGTGGTGGAGAGATCCAATGGAACAAAGAATCTAGGACCGAGCCACTTCACATGTACCTATACTAATGGGATTCCATTCTTTTTTTGTCTCCTGTGGCCACCTTTCTCCGTCTTATTGATTACCTGTCATGGAAATGTATGCATTGTTTCGCTATGAATTCTGCAATTAAAAAGCTAGTACTTGAAGAGTAGCCAGATGTCCTATCTTCAGTAATTATCATCATGAATTATACCTTCTTCCTTTTCTTCTTTTGTGCCTTGCTTTCCTAATCCCAGCTTCGCTTATTCATCTATCCCCTTATACATTCTTTATAGTGCATCCAAGCTTATGCATGGGACTGCACTTATAAGCTAATTTGCTCATTGCAAGTTATTGAGGATTCGTTATTCCTTTTCTGCACCTAAGATTCAGTACCAGTAGATATTTAGATCGCCAGAAAAACCCCAAATTGTTGGATTTGCTGAAAGGTCTGGTGTGACAAATGGTGGGGAAATACTAGTTTCCGGGGAAGGTGCCAGGTATTGGGATTATTGAGAGCACCCATGAAAGCAGAAACTTGCAGGTATTCACAAATATTCATAATGCATTTTCCATCTTTCAATGCACACTTTAAATTTAATCGAAAAAGGTTAAGAGTGAGAATATGGCGAGACAGTTGGCCATTCTTATATGCAGTGAAAGAAATTAAATGTGTTTGATTGGATCTGCACACCATGGCCGAATTGGCCATTTATTCTATTGAGCGGCATTTAATGGTCTGGAACCATTGGAGGTCTGTTTTGAAATCAGACACCCAAGGTGGTCCTGCTGTCTCTTTCCCCAGTGCCCTAAAGTTAATTGCAGAGGCTGCTTAAGAGAGAGAGAGATCAGAGGGAGAACAGAAACCAAGTGGGGAGATCCGGGGATTCATTGCAGATCCACACAGAGGGGCCACGCTGAGCGCCGCAGTGGACCCGCAGATGTTCGCGCAAAAAAACACATTTTTGATCAATTTCTTGCCCATAAGGGTCCCTCTGAGACCTCTCCATCACTCTCATGGTGTCAAGATACCTCTTTCTGGACCCCTGATATACTATTTTATTTTTATTCCCCCACCTCCCCTTGGGAACCGGGTCTAACATTACAAAATGTCAACCGCAACTTTACTTTCAGTTTGCGGCCAGCCAATTACTGCATTGCTTGTGGATCTGCGTCTCTAGATTTACATACATCTTTTTTCTTTAACTCCAATACTACTGTACAGATTTCCACTAAATTATCCAAAATCTTTCTAGATGGAGATATAGCTTTCTGACAAATTTGGTGTCATTCTGTTCAGTGGTTCGGGCTGTTGTTGTGTCTAAAACCCCAATAGAAAATTGCATGGGGAAAATGTTTCGGTACTCCCCTGTTTCTTGAACCTCCCCCTCCCCCGCTTGATGAGTCACACTGAAACTTTCCAGACTGCAGCTGAAATGAGGGGCAAACTAGTTTAAAAAATGTTGTGAAGATTTGTCAAATGGCAGCAAAGATATTAGCAAAACAAAAACACTTTTCCTATGAAAAATAGGATATATATCAGGGGTCTCCAACCAGTAGCTCGGGAGCTACTGGTAGCTCACCAGCACCCTCAAAGTAGCTCTCAGAGGTGAAGTCAAACCAAGCCAATCTCAGAGATTCTGTGTATATTAAAGAAGCCAGCACTGCTCATTTCACTACCCATAAGAGTGACAGACAGCCAAACCAATGGCAGGGCCTGTTGATAACACTCAAACACACACTGTGGTGGTCTATCAATCAATCAATCAGGGATTTATAGAGCACACTAATCACCTGTGAGGTCTCTGAGGGAGTTTGTGGGGGATTTGGGCAACTCAGGTCATTCGAAAAGCCATGTCTTGAGGCTCTTCCTCAATGCTTTCAGTGTGGGGCTTCATCTGATGCTGAGGGGGAGTTCGTTCCAGCTCTTGGCCATGATGTAGGAGAAGGGTGTTCCTCCTGTTCTACTTCTGTTGATGCCAGGGATTCCAGCCGAGGCCTGGTCAGCGGAGCGGAGGTTTCTTTTGGGGGCGTAGAAGGAGATTCTTTCATTGAGGTATTGGGGTCCGGTGTTGTGGAGGGTTTTATAGGTGTGTGTGAGCAGCTTGAAGGTCATTCTTTTTTTGACGGGGAGCCAGTGGAGTGCTCGTATATGCTGAGTAATATGGGCTGCAGTGTTCTGGACAGTCTGAAGTTTGTGGAGTAGAGATTTGTTGATTCCGGCATAGAGGGCGTTCCCGTAGTCCAGCCTGCTGGTGATGAGTGTATGGGTGACGGTCTTCCTGGATTTGGGGGGTGGGTCCATTTGAAGGTCTTGCTGAGTATTAGGAGGGTGTTGAAGCATGTGGAAGCTGCAGCGTTGGCCTATCGGTCTGCCACATGAACCATCTTTATCCACTTTAAAACTGACTAAGAAGGAGATGGGCCACGTTATCCACCCTGCTCGATCAGTCGCACTGTGTGTGACATCAAAGAATAGTAGAAGCAGTAACCAGGGCTGACCCACCAAAGGGTGCGACTGCAGGAAATAGAGTGAAAAAATGTGTTAGTTGGGAGCATGATCAACCAAAGAGCTGAGGAGAAGAGAGTATGCAACCGGGGCATAGACATTTAAAAGCATCACATTCATTTTTGTGTGGGTGTGTGACATTGTGTCCTTCCTAAATAAACAGTGTTGATTCCTTAAAACTACTCCTTTGATAGTGTCAAGGACTGCCAAATATGTATGCTGGTCTCCATCATATGAGTATTTATCTCTGAAGCAATTGCGCCCATTCATGGTATAATTGTGCAATAGCCATAATATTTTCGTCCTTGACTATTTTGGGCACACAAGTCTAGTAATTACATACTTGCTGCCATCACTGACATATTAAGAGCATGACTGGCCTGCTTTTAGCCATTCATGACAGAGTGTCAACCGCTTCTCCCATAACAATGGCCATTACTGATATATGTTGGGCACCCAGCTGTGGCACAGTGGTAGCCCTGGTTTAATGGTGGGCATTATTGGCCTAACAGAGGCATTCTTAGTGTTATGGTGAGGAAGCATGGTCTATAATTCCAATACCTGGGTATTTGAAGCATAATTTGTCCATGAGAGGCATTTTTACATGGCAGTACTCAATGAAAACAAAAAGCTAATGTTTAGGGACTGTGTATTTTCTAACGATGAAAACTGATTTAATTTTTAAAAGAACAAATTATGATTTTTCAGAAAAAAATTTCTTCTGGAAAATTGAGTTTGATTGCTCAAAGTGGAAAGGGATTTTGATAGAAAAATATGTGTATTTTCAAAAACGAATATGCTAATGTCGACCAAATATTGCATTTCTAAAACACATTTAAAGTTGTTAGCTGAATGATAATTCAATTTGAGTTGGGGAGACTTACTACTGTGGTAGTACCCTTTGTGGCACACAGCATGTGATGATTTGAATTTTACTTGAATTACAACCATTTCATGTTGATAAATGTTTTCCTAGCATTCTGCTGATAACTTCACCTGGAATTTTTGGGTGGTTACTACTGATAATTGTGCTTAGGATGGTCATAATGTAATGTTAATACACATCATCAGCATTTTACAGTGATAAAATATGCTAGTAGCTCAGCAGGACTTTCCTTGAGCAGAATTAGCTCTCACCACAGAAAAGGTTGGTGACCACTGATATATATATTTGCACACATATACACACATACCCACCCACCCCTGGGCATACCGGATTCACCAGGCGGGCAGGATCAATTTTGATCTCCTTCCATGCAAGTGCAAACGCAAAGCCTGCTCCACACAAGTTCTGCTCCCAGCGGGCTGGAGCTTTAAAAATGGTAGCAGACTTTTGAACTGTTTCCCTGCCTGCGCAATCAAAATATTTCATAATTTTCCCAGGGGGCAGGAGCAATGCCCGCCCCCATTGCATGCGGGGAACCAGCTGGGCCCTGGGGCTTCCCCTTGGTTTCCAACATTTTGTATGTTGGGTGCCCTGGGTTGGGCACTTGTCTTAAATAATGTGGGCCTCGGGGCATGGGGTCCCCAGAGCGATAAGGGCTAAGGGACTGGGGCCACATGGCCCCCTCCCCGTTAATTAAAAAAACGGCCCTGGGTAATGGGGTCCCCTTGACCTAATAAGGCTCTGGAAAGGGGGTGGGTATGTATCTCCACTCCCCTTTAATTAAGAAAGGTCCTGGGGTATGGGGTCCCAGAGCCTGACCTTTTTTTTAGCGTGCAAGTGTTCGCAGATCCACTCCGGTATTCTGCACGACCCCCTCTGAGCTCCACGGCAGATCCAGACCGCAATTAAAGAAACACACCTGCACACAGACAACACATCCACTTACCCATACAACCACTCACACACACTCATACAGCCACTCAGTCCTGCAAAACCACTCATAGACCAACACAGCCACTCTCACACCGATACAGCCACTCACTCAGACCCACAAAACCACTCACACAGCCACTCACATACCTCCTCAAACAGCCACTTCCACACCCACATAGCCACACTCACAACCATATAGCTTCACCCATATAGCCACTCCCGCATCCACTCACACATAGTGATACACTTCTAAATATTTAAGTAGCATATGTTTGTATAAAATGTGCTGTTTATTATTGTATGTGTGCTTTTGGTTGGGAATGGATCTGCAGATCCATAAAATGGATTAAAAAAATTAAAATAACGAATTGATGCATTACCTTTATAGAAAAACTGCAGAATTGATGCATTACCTTTATAGAAAAACTTACCTCACATTAAGTTTTTAAATTTTGAGTTTTAAAATATGTAATAAGAAAGAATGTGTGAATAAAATGTATTTACAAACTTGTGAAAATGTATATTTGTAAAGTAAACTTATGGGTCAAATTGTAGTACAATTTATATTAAATTAAATTAATTTTACTTAAAAAAACAAAGGTTTCAGGGATGTTATTGCAAGGAAATAGCATTACAAAAACATAGAAATTCACTGAAAAAAACAAAGGTTACAATGACATTATACTTAGGAAATAGAATTTAAAAAAACCTTTGTTTTTTCCAGTGAATGAATATATATATATATATATATATATATATATATATATATATATATATATATATATATATATATATCCGCACACTCCTGGCAGTCAAAAGCTAATAAATCAGCAGTACACCAGAGCCGGGGCCCAAATGTTCGTTCAAGTGCTAAATATTTATTGGCACACGGACAAAACCCTACGCGTTTCGAGGCTTGCGCCTCTTGCTCACGGGTAAAATGTTTTGGCGGCCATTCCTTATTTAAAGTGATACAAACTTAGTTTTGTCGTGCACGTGATCACAGATAAACATAAAGTTACTTTGTTACATACATGGTTTTCAATAACGTGTTAAAGGGTTGCTGGTAATACTTTAAACAATTCTTGGAACTAAAGTAAAAACAACAGCTATTGCAATAAACAATAAAGCAACATTAAACAAGCATGATATTTCATAAAACAAATATCAAAGAAACCCGCATTTTCAGTTATATAAATGCGCGCTGTTCAAACATGGAGGCTTTCCAGAATGAAACACCATGCAGCCCGGTGGGCATAATATGGGGGAAGAACTATCAGTGCACTTACAATCTTAATTGATATATTATGTCTGCTTTCGTATATTTTCCATTCTGACTGTTTTTAACAGGCATATTTTTTATACCTGACACAGTATTTACAGATAGCAAATTTCTGATACATGGTTTCTGAATTTTGAACTTTTCAGGTACGCTGAATATAAACGCTACAATTGGAACTAACTAGCCCACTGGGGCAAGACACCTACAAGCATGATTCATGGATTATTTTCCCCACTTAAGGAAATTGAGGATTGTGCCCACTTGGGCGAAACGCCTTGGTTGTGTGAACTAATGAACTGTCACATTGTTTCATTCTGGAAAGCCTCCATGTTTGAACAGCGCGCATTTATATAACTAAAAATGCGGGTTTCTTTGATATTTGTTTTATGAAATATCGTGCTTGTTTAATGTTGCTTTATTGTTTATTGCACTGGCACGACAAAACTAAGTTTGTATCACTTTAAATAAGGAATGGCCGCCAAAACATTTTACCCGTGAGCAAGAGGCGCAAGCCTCGAAACGCGTAGGGTTTTGTCCGTGTGCCAATAAATATTTAGCACTTGAACGGACATTTGGGCCCCGGCTCTGGTGTACTGCTGATTTATTAGCTTTTGACTGCCAGAAGTGTGCGGATAATAAGGGGAGTGGCGATCCCGCCGGGAAGCCCGCTGCGGAGAGAGGCTTGGGCAAACGCTAAACGAGTGTTTGTTATATATCCTTTTTTTGCAGTGAATATAAGTATTTATGCACACGTGTATTTGTATCACAAAAAAAGGGCCCGTCATAGCCTAAAAGGTTTAATCATGCGTTTGTCTTGCCTGTCCCGGTTTTTGCTTTTCAAAATCTGGCCACCCTAGGACCTGGAGAATTTGCATCAGCCTCCAGAAATGTCACCGCGTGTCGCTTGCCTGGAGAGAACTGCCAGGGGTGGCTCTGCAGCAAAGGATGAACTTTAGGTGCTTTTCAATGAGAGTTAATTTGTCCTTGAAAAATCCTAGCTTTCGACCTTTTGGTATGTATAGACGCTAGCTCAGTTCCTGCCTTGGGAAATTAAGTCCTTGCTGTATTTATAGTTCTTTTCACATTGTATGTTTGGCTGACCTCCAACTTGCAAGAAGAACAATTGATGGACAGAATGCAGAACAATGTCATGCATTCACCCCAGTACAGAGATCTGCACCTAAATTAGTCGTTTATTTGCTCCCCATGCCATTCCAGTTTGGACCTAGCCATAGGCAAATCAGTCTAGACCCTGCACCCAATGGGAACAGTCCCACCCAAACTGCCTGGCCAAGTCCTCCCTGGACTGGAAACTAGCATCCTAGGACCGGTTTCGGGGTTTCACCCCTCTTCAGCCAGGATAGCTTGACTCCAGTGGAACGGAGAGCACCGGACCCACGTCTGGGCATACCTGTCCCACTCGGGGTGACAAATGGGGTGACAAATGCAAAAAAAAGCAATTGATGGACAGAATGCAGAACATTGTCATACATTCACTCCAGTACAGAAATCTGGGCCTAACTCCGTTTTTTTTTGCCCACCATGCCATTCCAACTTGCCCTTCAACTGTGAAACATAAATAATTTCCAGTCTGGTGAGGAAAAGGTTACTCTAAAGGTTTTTAGAGTAGGTTTAGGTCCATTGTCCCTAAAATGTTATGTTTTTGAGATGGGATACAGGCGGGGTACTTTACTCATGGTATGCCACTGTGAGCATGGAAATGTTGCTCACAGGGGATATCAGAAGGTCACGTGCCCCCTGAGTACTGAGTGCATGTATACTGCGAATCGGAACAAACTTGCCTTGCATTTTTTGTGGGCAAGGGAATTGCACAAAGTACATGCGAAAAGAGCGTGCCTTGTGTGCAGTCACCCTAGGATGTGGTACAAGCCACACCCTACCTTTTATACAGTCATGGCTACTACACACAGGAAAGATCTGTAGATCACGCCCTCTGCACCGTTCGGAATATGCCCTGTAGATACTACAGGCAGTGGAAACCTGTGTCAGTACAAAATACTACAAATGTATAATGCATATGCAAGTATAATTATAATTAAGGCTCACTGTTTTCCGTTTTTACAGATTTTTACAGATAAATACAGACCGAAAACAATGTGTTTCCTGTCTGCATTGGTTTTTAAAAGTGGATAAATACAGACAATTGTGCTTCTTTTAAGTGACTCTCCGTGCTGTCTTTTATGAACAGCTGAGCAGATGGACAGCATGGGAAATTAAAAAACAGGATGAATTTTCTTTAACCCCTTGCATGCTCGTGACGGAACCATTCCGTCACGAGCCACGGTGGTGCTGGGCTGGTGACTGAATGGTTCCGTCAGGGCCCGATCGCCGCTCCTGCGCGGCGCTGATTTCGCACCTGCGCTAAGCGTTCTATTAGGCGGGCAGGGCTGTGACGGAACCATTCAGTCACAAGGCCAGCGCCACCGCGGCTTGTGATGGGAGTGGTTCCGTCACGTGCATGGCGGCGCCACGCGGCCCCCCTACCGCCGCGGCCAAGGGTGTAAATAATTGCATATGTCAACATACATTTGTGGTATAATGCAAATATTTAGTGAGTGTATTGTTACGTAAGATTTGTCAGCTTAAATGCCTGAATCACAACGGACCTCAAAGTATGAGTGCGTGTCCTGTCAGTTACATAAATATGGAAATTTACAGTTTTACAACTTTGTTTATGCACAAAACACAAATATGGATAAAAACAGATAAAATGGGCAAAAATAAATATGGATAAATATAGACTAAAAGATAAAAAAAAAATACCACAAAACCCGAAGCCTTAATTGTAATATATTGTTTGACTAAAATTTTGAGTCAAAGGTGTTCGGAGACCCAATTGCTTGTAAATTAAAGCACGTACTTTCAAGAGAAAGTAATCAATGCGAATCACCTACATTTGACATTAATTCTAGCTGTAGTTCATAACACTCACATATTGACCCCTAATTGAGTTTCTGGCAATTAAGATTTTCGTCATGTATTTTGATTTTCCATATGAATCGTGATACCACAATATTTAACTTGCATATGTGAAAAAACATGTGGTTTTGTGCTGAGCCCTTCACTGCTTTAATACCCTTAATTTGGCCGATACTGTTTTTCAGGGAATTCTAGAATCTGTACAAGGACTTGATTGAATTGGCGTGGGCTCATTTACTTAAAAGTAGCTATCAGGTTGTGTTCCTCAACTTAGGTTACACGTTTACCTTGTGTCCCTCCTCATTACAAGAGAACAAGTGCTCAAATCATGTCCATTTATTTCTGCAAATGTTTTATTTTTTCAATAAATTGTTGTCTTCCTTTTATGCCATTAACATAATTGCATCAATAATATCTGGCCTGTTGATTTCCCTGATAAATCTTCACTTATTTGCATATACTTGTTTCCAGATATTTTCGTTGTCCTGTCCCTTGTACGTTTTGCATTTCATGTGACAACACATGTTTTTCTGTAAGATCCAAGCTTTCTCAAGGCTTCTTTGTGTACAAGGAGAATGAGAACGGCGCTCTGTCCCAGGATATGTTATTGTGTGGACAGTGGAGGCAATCCCCAGTCAAACAAATACCAAAGCCTTAATCGCAACGTTCTTAGTACAATAGGAACTGTGTGTAAAGGTTTATGAAAGGAAGTTACTAAGCAAATCCTGTAAATAATGCATGTGAATCACCTCAGAGACCTTGAGAAGCCCCATGTCTGACTGAAGCTCCTGTTGGCACAGGAAGCACAAAACATATGAGGAACATAAAGGCGTGGACATTTGAGGATCTAGGCCATCAAATCAGTCTCACACTGGCACAACTGCAACAAATCTTAATTGGTAGATACTAAGGTCCTGATTCTGGGTGAAGTTCAAAGCTACAATTGTAATGCAGCAATCGCTTGTTTATCTTTTTATCATGCTTAGAATGTATTTTTAATGGGTGCAGAAGTCACCTGTGCTACAAATACATTGCCTGTGCGGTCTTCCAACCCAGCAATTGGCATCTCCTATTTGCGATCTGCGGGAGAGGGCAACAGCGCTCTGGGGAGAGGGCTACAGCGATGTGGGGGTGAGGGCTACAAGGGAGCAGCGGTTATTGTGCCACAGAGCTGTAGCGCACCTTTATTTCTAATTTCTTAAGACACCTTGACTGACATATTCCATGTGTCAAAAAAACAGGATCCAGGAAAAATCTCTGGAAACCATTCGAAAATATTTGTGGCAAATCACTGATGAGAACAATGTATGGGAGTTTACTTCTGGGTCCATGGAAACCCACTAATATTAGGCATTTTCTTGTTAACGTGTCTCCCATTTTTGGACAGGGACTGTGGAAGTCCCTATGCTTGTACAATCATGAAGGCCAACAGGGTTCTGCGTAAAGGGCCAAGAGTATTCATTCCCAAGTCGCCAAATTGCATCGGTGGACCAACGCAGTGGATCTGTGAAGCCTCAATCAGGCCTGCCCTCACCACTACACCTGTTTGCTTAGTGAGCACTGGGGCCAGACTCCTTCCATTTTTCTTCTTAACACAATGCAAAGGTAAAGAAATGATGAAAGTACTCATGTGGCAACATCTTTCAGATACTAGATTTTACAAGGCACATTTAGTGAAACGGACACAGCATATATAATTAGGGTCTAAGTTAGTTTCTCTACAAATCCAGACTAATCTGGTTTATTTTTCATTTCACGGTGCCTGATCTCTAAGATACTCTGCTGCACTCCACAAATATAGGAGGCCCTGCATCTGTGTGTTGTCAGTACTCTGCCGGTGTCCCTCGTTCTGCTCTTGCCATTGTAAAATCATTATACCTGTGTTTTTTGAATTACCAGGAGAAGGATCAACTGACCTGAAGAGACAAGCGGTGGAAGAAATGATGGACAGAATCAAAAAGGGAATCTCCCTCCGACCTGTGGGGCAAGGCGGCCGGCCGAAAGTAGTTAAGGTGCGAAACATGTCAGTGTCTTGTGTGAATTTACTGCATGTGTTATTGGTGATGCACCGTTACTGCCAAAGCGAGGCACCCGGGCATGCTGCAAGTCTGAACAATATAACGTGCATGAGATATGAATGAGCTTTCGGGTGCTGTTGCATCAGTTATGGAACACTGGAACCTAGCCTACCTGGCATTGCCTACAGCGCACTGCGGGGACTCACAATGAGCACGATAAACTAACTTTAAGCACAGAACATTTGACCATTTGCAATACTTTAACTCTCTATCTCAAACTCTCTTCCGTTATGAACAAGATTGACTGAATAATATTAAAATTTTGATAGCAAAGTGCCAAACCCTGTGACTGCAGAAATTAACTTCAAGTGTGGTAAATGCATCGAGCTGTTGCTTACAATGTTGTGCATTTTAAGGATATTGCAAGTTACCTCATAATTCATCACCTTATAAAGGAACTTTGCCTTTGACGTTGTTCCGCTGCATGGTCATAGAACTCCTCAGTGACTTGTAATATCTTTATAATATCTGGCAGGAGGTACTTTATCCCAATCCTAATGCATTCATATCTGTGTCTCATTCTTGTCATATCTTGCAATATGGTCCTATCCGTGTCACAATACAGCCGGATAGTTCTGTCATATCGGTTTCACACTGTAGTTGTATCTGTCTCACAGTATAACTGTCTCAGAAAAAATATTGAATTATTTTAGCATAGGAATAGAATGTTTGTCTCACATTCAGTCACTTTGATCTTAAAATTCAGCAGTTTTCATCTTCCTGTGAAGTAATGTGTATCTACCAATATGGTGATAACAGACAAAAAACCTATAGTTTAGTCTAATATGATATTTTAATGCGTAATTACTTTAGTTCCTAGGCTACAATGTGGATTACGAATTCTTAGTTTCTCATTAATAATGTTACTGCAATTATTTATTTTATGTAAGTTTTTGCAATGCGCTTCATGCCGTAAGTCAGAGGGTAGGAGCAAAACCAAGCATAAGTAAGAGCACATACCTTATAACATTTCTTTACTTCTTTCCTAATAGCCAGACACACCAAAGCCTACAGAGAGTGCTGTGCAAGAGCTGAAGGGAATAATGGTAAGAGCGAATACTATAGTATTTAAGTTTTCATGGCAAGAACAAAGTCTGTAAGATTATAGTCTCGTTAATGATTGGTATATTCAGAACAAGAACAGTTTCCCAGTCGATTCTTGGCATGAAATTCAGGCCCAGAAACATGAAAATCGAGTCTCTCCAGAGATGGACCTGACATCCCCAGCTAGCATTTCCTTTTCTAGGTCAGAGACATTTGCCCACTTTAACTCAACGAAACGTCTGCTGTCCCATCATTCTTAGCTGTATCAACACAAATGTTTCCTTTTATCCTTCATGGTGAGATTGTGATGCAGGTTGCTCACCATATGCAGGAAATGGAGGGTCTGTGGCTCTCGACCACATGCATTTGGAATTTAGGATGGGTGAGACTTAGTTTCGATGCTCTCCATAGGTCGCCTGTCAGTGTTTCTTAACCTGTGTTCCGGGGACCCATAGGGGTCTGCAAAGCCTGCTCAGGGGTCCGGGGCTGATCAGACCGTTAACTAATATTAACCGATTAATAAAGTTTATGTAAATAAAGAAGCAAAATTGAACATTGAACATTTTTAAACATTGTGTAAATGTGGAGGAATTTGAAATTGGATGCTAAAAATTTACTTGGTATCCTGAGATTTATAGGAGCATTAAAGTGCATCAAACAGAACATAATATGTACGAAGAGTGGCCTATCTTGAATTTAGAAAAGCTCCAACCATCCCATTGAAATAAAAATGTTCATTGTTTGTGAATTAAATGTCCTAACTGCAGAACGCATACCGTTTATTTATTTCGTGTACTCGAGAAAAATTGCCTTATAATTCACTTTCAAAAACTCCTCTTTGCTACAAATGGATCTTTTTCATACACATCAATAAAGCTGTTCCACATATTATCAACATTACATTTCGCTCTGGTTTGAGATTTCCAGAATCCCCACATCCTTTTCTGAACTGGGTTTCCCTGCATAAAATACTGATTCAAGGCTTGCATGGTTCCGAGAAAACAATGGATGTACAGAATAGTTTAGTGTTGGTCAGGATTTGATGTGATGGGAAAAGTGCTGTGTAGGACTTCTGCATTCACAGTCATTCAGATTGGTGTTTCTGGTGCCATTGCATGTTAGAACCCTGAAAGCATCTAAGTAAAAAGTTTCTAAATTCCTTCCTGTCCTTTAACCTTGAATACAAAGTGACAGAAACCAACCTACTCGTAGAGAGGCCTTCGCTCTTCTACCTACAACTGCCAGTGCACAAGCCACTGTTACCTACTTATGTTACGGGAATTCTGAACGACGGACGTTAGCAAGTACCTCCCAGGCCAGCATGCATATTATAACCCCTTCAGGTTAAATATATACATTGTCTTAATCACACCATGAAAGTTTGATTCAAATCTAGTAGCATATGTGTCCCAATGTTCAACCGATTTAAACGTTAATGCACTCTCTGCATGGCCCACCCAAATATATATCTTCTAGGGATATAAACCTTAAGAAACTTGTGGAAATGCAGAATGGCGCCTAGATGTTTCACCCAGCATGTAAGGGTCTCATCATATTTGACCATCTTTACCGTGCTTGTGTTTGTATCACAGATAACTCGCTCCTTGCTATAGTTTTTTGTGTACCAGCGATGACACTCTACAGAGACTTTTAAATATTAGGACTTAAATCTACTCACAGGGGTATTGCCTAAAATATGAATGTCACCCTCCTTACAAGTGTTGTATCCAAAGAATTGTGCATCTCTTTACTGCCACGATCTCAGCATGCACGTCCCCTACAAATCCCTAACAGTTCATTATGTTCTTTTGCGGCTACTCTTGGTTTTCTCAAGGTCTTTCTTTGCTTTTCACAGTGTGTTTAGCTCCCGATAGGCTACTGTGTGGTAAAAATAATCTCATTTGATTCTTTTTGTACATCAATTTCCATGGGAATCCTAGGTGTCCCAGTGCCTTAGGTCTATTTCTCATGGGACATCTCGCCATGCGGCTAGTCTTGCAATCAAGTTTCCTTAATAAGTCAATGCATCCCCAAGTATTCTGAGTTCACCACTCCACTACGACATACCTGAAAGCCCAAACAAGGCTTTGCAATACCTGCATCTGTGTAGGTTTTCCACATCAGGCGTTCTCAGTGATGACATAGAAATGGCATGATCACTCTTTAATATTTGTAGTCCGCTTTATTCCGGTACAGAACTTGCATTAACCACGAATAATAACACACCCTCTTTCAGTTGACAAATTTCCTGTCGTCATGGTGTTATTCTGCAGGTGGCCTCTCAACTCCCGGTTTTAAACAAAAACTCAAGCTACACGGAGACATCATGAATGGAGGCTTACTGCACAACCAGTTGATTAATTCCATTTCATTACTAAAGTATGCCAGTTTCTGTCCTTGGGTTGGTGCCTGCAATAGGAAATTGCATCATTGTTTTTTTCCAGCAGAGAAAGCGCACATGAAAGGTCCTCTTTGCTGCGGCGCCGTTTGGGTCCCAGCCCTTATCTTTAGTCGGACCAAACCCCCATCCCCCCACTCCCAGCACCTATGATCAGAACTGGAGTGGCTGTGAGCCAGCAGTGATGAAGGTAGTGATGAAGCCTGTCAAGACTCCAGATAGCTCCCTTTGAATTAAGCAATAACATTGCGCTATATAAAACGTTATAAATAAATAAGTAGTGTTCACTCCTTTTCAAGTCAATGCTTACAACTTCAAAGCAGCAGCAGTAAAGGTAGTTTTACCTCTTAACCCGCAAAAACTAGGGACGCTACTGATAATTTAGTGCCACTGATTTGGCTTGTAGCCAGAATCCCTTTAGCAGTTTGGGGTATATGCAAATGTTTGTAGGGCACCACTAAAATTGCCCCAATAGTGATGGGTCTTCATAGTATTCACCACTTTAGATATCGTTGGGCATTCTGGCACCACATCGGGTTTCTGCCACAAAAATTGTCTCATGACTCAGTATTTTCCTACCAGAAATCTTGGGAGAAATTAACGCAATATGGCTGCCAAGTCGAGAGCTTCACCTGTAGTGCTTAGAGGTACTGAGCAGTGTATTTTTTTTAGGTAAATAGTTATCTCAACTCTTACGGTTAACCATTTTAAGTTAATGCTGATAATGTAGATACTATGTTTTTTCAGGTGAATTATGGTATGATTTGCAACCAAAACTGATGTTTCTATTTCATTGACCTCTATGCTTGCAAGTTACCAATTGATTATTTTATCTAGACGCTTAGGGCAGGGCCTCATTTAATCGGCACTAAATTGAGAATTTTACAGTTTCCATTCTGAGCTTTCCTTCTGAACTAAATTTTCCCTACGAATGTACTCATCGTATGCTGGCAGGGACCAGTCCTATCTTCAGATGGTGTTGGACTTTCTGCATAGGCTCCAGCTCATTACAGTGCATCACATCTTATGGTGTCCCCAATGTTTTAGGTGCCAGCACGCTACAGCAGTTAAAGTCTGTAGGCGTGCACCAGATAGGACTTCTCCCTCTGCTTTGGGATACGTGCAAAAGGCCAGTCAGGGTGTACCTTCACGAAATCCATTTTCACTTAACTCAATGGTGCAGCCAATGCACACTGTCGTGCATACATTATACCACATCATTTTCCTGTGGCACCTGCTGGTGCCAGAGTTGTGCTAGCTCGGTAGTAAAAAGCCGCCATGCAAGCACGTACGTGCAGAGCCTTCTGACTCGGTCAACAAATCAGGTCGCACTTACTAATGGCGAAGTTGATATTAACCAAGTACATTCAACGAGAGAGGAGTTAATTGATAACGCAGCGCCTATGCGCCTCAATTCAGCGGAGTAAAGACCGACCCCTTCCATCTTGGTCTGGTTTCAGATGTCCTTCCTTCCGGTTCCAGCGCTCTTAGTGATTTTCCCATTGAACCAGGCTTTTTTCTGAACCTTGACAATCGCACGTGCCAGTTCTGTTATCTGGGAAATTACTCGACACCTTTTCTGGCCTAGGTCACCTGTCAATGTTTCTTAACCTTCTTATGAGGCAGCATCTGCATTTCATCAATACGAGGCAACTCCATTATCCATTCTTTAAAGAAGGCTGGGGCTTAGCAGTTGGGCATCTCGCTGCCTGTGTCCTTATAAGAAATGAGGTGATCCTGTCGTTTGCAGGCAGGTGCCCTTTTACCTGTCGTGTCTGACCTGTCCACCCTCCGCAAAACTTCCGTCATTTTGCCCCAGAAGACTCCTAGGTTCAGGTAATCACCAATCATGTTTTACCTTGTGCCTGATGAAGTCTGGAATATTTAACCATAAGAACTGGCCCCCGGGAACCAGCTTCTCTTCATTGCCATCGTATAACTTCATCTGAATGCTGAGACTCAGGAAACATTATTAACTTTCCTAAGCATATCACACACAACGTAGTAAAAGACCTATGTGATGTCTTATGAACTCTATCTCTCCGTCTGTTTATGCCTTGAGGGCATGACCCTGTCAGTGCAACCACAAACCCTTGTCCCTAGCAGGCAGCTCTTGAAGCCCCTAGAAGCATTTGTGTGTAGCATGCGCTTTACAAAACCTGTATGAATCTGAAAACCTATCAGAAATTCTTGCTATGCATAAAGTCTGACCCTTAAATTATACTTGCATCCTGACTTTTGAGTGAGTACCTGAACTTTACTCTGCCAATCCTTTTTTTTTTTTTTTTTTTTTTTTTTATGCTATTCCCTGGTGGAAATGTTTTCCGCTTGGTTATATTATTGGCTTATGAACCTGTAGGCAAGTACTGAACTGTTGACTCTGGTTGTTTCTTGGAACTGCTGTTATAGGTTGTTATGTTTTTGAATTTTATAACGCACACAGCTACTCCTAGGAGTGTCCCGGCGTGAGCTTGGGAGGTGCTGGTGGAGGGTGTGATTAAAACAGAAAAGTTTTGAGCTGTTTCTTAAACTGCTCCAGATCCTGGATGCTACGCAGAGAAAAGGGCAAAGAATTCCAGGCTGTAGCTGCCCTAACGGCCAGGGACCTGCCCCCCATTCTTTATAGGTGCACACGAGGTATCTGTGCAAGCAGCTGAGATGCCGACCTGCAGTGTCTGGCAGGTGTGTAAAAAGCAAGGCACTTCCTGAGATATGCAGAGCACGATGCGCTATGACCAGGGCCTTGAACTTAACACGCTTCGTGACAGGTAGCGAGTGCAGCATTCGAAAATGTTGCTGGACGCTCTTTCTAATGGGAATGTTGAACACAAGCCTAGCTGCAGTATTCTGGACCACCTGCAGTTTTCTGAGCGTGTAATAAGGAAGGCTCATATATGATTCGTTGGCATAGTCAACGCTAGAAAGGATCAGTGCACGGGTCACTGTTTCTGTCGCTGTCCTTGGAAGCAGTGGAAGGAATTTATTAAGGGACTTTAATACCCCGAAGCAGCTCCCAGGCAATTTTTTGATTTGGGTCGAGAAGGATAACCGCTCTTCGAACCAAACACCGTTTTTTTGCAACCAGTAGAACCGTTTTTTTGCAACCAGTAGTGAAGAAAATTCCATCCTACCTCCAGGACACCAGAGATGTCCTTCCCTTGATCAACGATGTGGACGGCAGCGAGGATGTCGACATCCTGCTGACATTGGATGTGGAAGCCTTATATACGAACATCCCTCAACAGGCAACCTTAGAGGCAGTTCAGTCCACTTTGAGGTCGGAAGAATGGTCATCTCCTACCCCGATCTCTTTCGTTATGGCATTGGCCAACATAGCCCTAACGGAGAATTTCTTCAAATGAGTCACAGCTATACCACCAGATCCGTGGAACATCAATGGGATCAACCTTCGCACCGAGCTTGGCATGCATATACATGGCCACTTTCGAGAAATACTTCATCTATTCATCTGATCACAACCCATTCCTCGAAAACCTCACCTTATGGCGACGTTATATTGACGATAGTTTGATCTTTTGGAAAGGTGACCGGACTAGTTGTGATGCCTTCTGTACATGGATTAATCTCCAGGACCCATTCCTAAAATTCACGGGTACCATTTCTGAACACTCTTTACCCTTCTTGGATCTGACAATCCTGTTGGGACCTACAGAAATCACTACAACCCTCTACAAAAAAGAGACCCACAGAAACAGCCTCCTGCTCTATAATAGCCACTGGGGGATTTTGAACTCGGCGGGTTTGGACATCCCCGCCCTCGTTTTGCCTTCAAAAGAACAACTAATCTTAAAGACACACTGATTCACACCCGACCAAAGAAGACAAGTACCCGTCCTCAGAACACTCTTTGGGAGCTGCCCCCAGTTGTGGGGCATTTCTGGTGTGGCAACTGTGTCGTCTGTCCCCAGTCTACCCAAGGAAAATCTGTCATTCTATCTAAATAAACACACGAATTGTAATAGTAGCAAGTGCATTTATATACTGACCTGCCCTTGCGGGTTAAAGTACATTGGAATGACGATGCGTACTGTCAAAGTGCGCATTATGGAACACAACAGCAACATCCGCTGTACCAAGACACATACACGCTTGTATGAACATTTCAAACAACAAGGCCACACTGCTGAAAGCATACAATGGGTTGTTTTGGAATGGCACCCTTCAATCAGTCAACAAGCTCTATACAGAATCGAACAGAGATGGGTGCATCGTTTACAAACAGACACCCAGGGACTGAATGACTCTGTCCCCTGGAATATGCTAGCCAGATAACTCAAGCTATTGTGGCCTAACTAAGTTTAATGCAGATCATAGCACTACCCTATGAACCTAGTTTACATGACAAGGTCTTTCTTCTTTGGCAGTCCCCTATAACACCACCCCGTTCCAAGATGGCGCCCTTGTGGTACACGAATATACGTAGTCCCACCCTCTGTCTTGCCGTTTCTAGACACATTGGGCCTCTATTTGGTTTTGTCGCTTAGCAACACGACCGGGGGCACACTTAACCCCAATACATTTCTTTTGTTAACAAGCCCCTTTTTACTAACATAATGGCCGATGCGGTCTATATATCCATGACATCCATAATAAATGGGTATAAGGATGGACCGACTGTATAACCATAGCACAATGTGTCCACGATCCGAGTAGATGGTACAATCTCCTTACTAAATCCTTCTCCATAGCACTTATCCCTTTCCAACATGGCGCGCCATTACGGCGCGAGGGCATACAGACGTCATTACTCTTGTCCCTCCCATACGTATCACCGAGCCTGGTTGGCCGCGTCGCCCAGCAACGACCCCTGGGAGACGCCCACAAACAACGGCCTCGAGGGTCCGTATTTAACAGCGGCAAACATCGCAGAGCGCTGCCAGCTGTTCTGCGTGCCCAGTCACGCCAAAGTGTGGGGGTAGGTGCCTAGAGGCAACGGCCTCGTGCTGACCAGGTAAGGTGGTGTGGTGTGATATACTAAGACGTGTACCGGCCTTCGGACCCTCTAGCGAGGTCGTCTGGGTCTTGTGCTCCGGCCACTCAGGGGTACCTGGAGACTGCCCTTACCCGGGTGTGTGGTGCAGGTGCGACCCGCGTGGTGCCTTCGGGTCACTGGCCACCGCGGGGCCACATTGGGATCATTGTGATCATTTTGCCACTTTGCCTACGACAATTGGAGGACCACCATCAGTGGGATGAACCGTAATACATTCCAAGGGGTACACTGTGGTAAGGTTTGGGGCCCGACTGGTACCCGCGGCGTTTCTGCTTGCGCCGCTGCCTGACCCGAGTGGTATGTCTAACGGGCACCGACGGGTGGCGGGGCGAGACCACAGACGGGTTGTTGGTCGGTTCCTTTCCGCCCTCTCTCCCCCGTGTCGGGGCAAGTTAACCCTGCCCTCTTCTCCTCTTCCCCCATTTTTACAGGTATTTACCTAGAAGCACAGGTCCCACCAGAACAGTCTGTGGAGACCTCTACCAGGGACTGAGGGTAAGATCCCAACCTTTCACATTACACATCGGGATCCCCCTTTTTCCTTACTCCCTGTTCTTCGGGCGCACGTGGCCCCTCATTTCTTGCATCACTAACTAATTGAACCTGACATACGAACCATTAGCAGGATATTGGTTAGTCACATAATGTGGATACACTTGTTTTTATATAAGCATGAAAAGATGTCTGGCATCTTTCGTCTCTCTCACGGTTCATTCACTTGACCCCACTGGGCGACAATCCACGCTTGGGTTAAGGGTCTTTTCTTTATATACAACATTGATCTGCATAGCACAGTATTTATGCGTCTGTGGAGAATATTTACTTGTTTATTTTCCTTTTAGGGCTGATTTCCACGCAGGATACCTGCCTGCCTTGGTTACTGACCCCTCAGGTTGTATATTACACACTTCTTAGCCCGCATCGGGTATACCATGAGTTTATGAGCACAATTAGGTCCTGAAGAATTGCCGATAGGGCATGAAACATGTTGACCAGACTATAGGCGAGGGTCGAACGAGGCCAAACTACATTGTTTTTGAGTCCCGGTACCCCACCCTTCACTATTTTAACAAGGCAGTTAGCTACATGAATAAAGTTGTCTAAGTGGACTATACTAACCTTTTTTAAAACACTCCTTCACGCTCACTACTTCACCCCTTAGGCCCCTCACACGCACTCAACCAACGGCCAGGAACAAAAGAACTCCACAAAAGTGTAGCAAATTGTGCTACCCGTCAGGCATTGCAGCGCCGGCTTGACGTTGGAGCAGGAAGCCGATGATGAGACAAGACAACCATCTGGCAGGATGACATCAGTCATCAAGCTAATTAGTTGTGTGAGGCATCCTAAGTTCCGACCAGGGATCCCCTTGATCCCCTGACGATTTTTCACACATCCATTCAGAGAGAGAGAGACTACTCAGCCATACAAACATTATTCCTTGGGGAACTTTGTACATCACTTGGTTACGGGTTTATAGGACACGTACACTGGACCCCCATAAATATTGTCCTTTTTAGGTCCCTCTTTGTTGTTTACTTCATCAGGGAAATGGAGTCAAAGAGAAAGCCGGCACTCTCCTGCCAGTTGTCCAAATCGCTGTTACTTCACAGTGAACCCAAGGACCCCCCGCGACTCGTGGTCCCTTCAGAGTCGGGAAGACTGGGGAGGAGAAATAAGGCAAAATGCGCTAGAGAAGCGGGGAAACGCTTCAGCGCGAACCTAAATACCTGAAAAGGGCTCCTGCGCCCGTGAACTCCATAGCACAGGCGAAGAAACCAAGGTCCGTGAACTCACGGTTCTGAAAGTTGTAGGAACACAGCTTTTGCTTCCGTAGATGTAAACACGCTCAAACTCCTGAGGGGAATACGGCCCGCTGAGCGTTTGCCAATGAACAGGAAAAACCGGGAAGTTTGTCAAGCCCCATATCTAGGTAGTCGTTTGGCTTTATAGCCTGCACATGACCAGGTGGCTCTTGCTGAGACGTGCGGGTTGCTGCCCCTTGGCATTCTGTAGTAGTTTGGTTTGACCAACGCTCTGTTCTTTGCTGCCTTGTTCCCCCGGAGCTTGCACATGCTCGCGCCACCAGGAGTGGAATGAGCAGACATCCCCGAATCCCATCTTCGCCTGAGGATCGCGACAGAACCCCCTCCCCAAGAACCGTTGTCTATGCGGTCGCACTGGTTTGCCTGGGTATTTGATATGGAACCGTTCCTCCAACTGGGGGCACAGTGCCGCTTAGTCACTGGTTCCCAGGTTTCATCTTACACACCATAACCCTTCCAGTCCACCAAGTACTGCACTCGTCCTCTCACGAGTCTAGAATCCAACAACTCTTGAACCTCGTTCTCCTCCTGCCCATCTATTTCTACGGGTAATGGCTTAGGGGGTAACAACCCAACGTGGAATGTTCTGCGTTATCGTAGGCAAACTCTGCCGTCCAGATCAGAGGGTACCAGTACAAACAACGCAGATATTGTTCGAGCGTTTGGTTTAGTCATTCTGTTTTTCCGTCCGTCTGGTGGTGGTAGCTGGTGGACATCGAGCCTCCACTCCCATGGCGTCACATAACACACTCCAAAACCGGGAGGTGGACTGGGCACCTCTGTCTGTTATGAGTACCCTGGGTAGTCCGTGAGCGCGCACCACATGCTGGAGGAGGTCACCGCAGGCTCAGCCGAGGTAGGCAGTCGTTTCAGGGGGATAAAATTACCCATTTTAGGCAAGTGCTCAACCACCACAAGGACGGTGGTATAGCCTTCACACAGAGGCATTTCCACAATGAAGTTCATTGGTACTGTGTGCCAAGGGAGTGATGGTTTTGTGATCCCCTAGGTGCCCTCCCAACTTTGAGTTGTGAGCCCAAGCTAACACCTGTAGCTGGTGAGCCGTTTGGGGAATGTACAAGGTATTGTGATGGTATAACAGATCGTCTCTTGTGGTTCGGTGTTCGGGGTCTTCCTGTATCCTGGTGTGGCCATCCACGCGGACCAAGGACGTTTTCAGGTCTTCCAGGAAGTCGTGTGACGTGATAAACGCGATGGTTTCATCCTGAAAGGCGTTCTCAGGGAGGTTCTTGGGGCTCATCCGGCTTGATGTCCGTTGGTTCATCCAACCGTGATAATGCGTCAGCCTCACCGTTTTGTGGTCCAGGTCTGTATTTAATGATGAAATCTAAGTCTGAGAAAAACAGAGACCACCGTAACTAGCGTGGAGTGAGGGCCTTAGCGGATTTCCGGAACAATAGATTTCGGTGGTCTGTGTAGATTTCGACGGTGTGCAAAGCTCCTAGGAGGTAGTGCCTCCATTCCTCACATGCTCTTTTAATCGCCAATAGTTTCTTATCTGTGATGGAATAATTGGCCTCACTAGGGTAGATTTTCTTGGAATAGTATGCCACCAGATGGAGCTGTCCTGTGTCTGGATGCCTTTGCGACCAGGTGGCTTTTGCTGAGACGTGCGTGTCGCTGCCCCTTGGCATTCTGGGCCTTGTAGTTTGCTGTGACCAGCGCTCTGTTCTTTGCCGCCTTGTTCTCCCGGAAGTTGTACATGCCCGCGCCACCAGGGGTGGAATGAGTAGACCACCCCGAATCCCATCTCCGCCTGAGGATCGCGACAGTTAGAACTTGGGTTAAATCCAGTTGAAGTTCTTATCCAATCCTGATGTGGCCCAAGCTATCTACAAGCTGAGATTTATTTTAATTTCTCTGCACAAGCAAATTGAACTAAATAAGTACCGCAAACATCAAGGTGAACTACTGGCAGATTAATGTGATCTAGACTGTCACCACTGCCAGAGAAGGTTCCCTAGTGGCAATCCTGTCTTGATATGATCAAGCCAGTGACTCTCAGCACCATATACCTAAAATTTAGACTCAGAATCTTACCTATGAGCTTTCACTCTGAGATTGAAAGGTAAGAAACAGGGTAGTCGTTCGTGTTCATCCGATCGGGGAAGTCATGGGACCACAAAGCATTGTTTTTTCTATGAAAACTGTAGAGCATTAGCCTGATGCTGCAGGACTGACATGGAACCTATATTTTCCCAAGTTGTAGCCTACCTCGCCTCAGCACAGCAATTCACAAGGAATGACTCTTGAGAGAGAAGGAGCTATCAGCAAACACTGGACATCCCCTTTATTCATTAACTATTTATTAATGACCCGAATGTTTGAAAGTGTTTTAAAATCTTACATTTTACAAATTGTATTTGAAAAGTGAACTGATTGTATAGCTTTTAACCAGTAAAAAAGTATGTGGATTTGAAATTAAGTGTGAAGTGCCCATACACATAAGATTAGGAAAAACAGACTTACTTTCTCTTTAAAAATATTGAAATAACATGCATTTATGTGTAAGATTTGAAGCTTGTGTAAAGTGTATAGCATACCTGAGATTTCTGTTAGTTGTATACAATTGTCCAAAAGACTTAATGCCACAACTGGATCTAGTAGAAACCATTTGTAGATCATATGTAATACTCGCCTTCCCTGTACTTGTAGACACATACAGGTAACGGAGTCTATAAGATGTTCCTCCTGTTCCCTCTGTCACTATGCGATTCCTTAACCGAACACTTCTTCGAAAAAGTAAATAACATCTACTCCAAATTTTTCACCCAGACAATTGTTTCGAATCCATCTTCTACAGTGCAAGCACCTGAACACTCGCTAGCACAATTTGTCAATACAACTTCAGATCAGATTTTTAACCTGATGTCCGCAATCAAATCGGGATCAGCTAATGACCCCTACCCGCCGGCTGTACTTATACCCGTTGCTGATCAGGTGGCATCTGTCCTATCAAACATTTTTAATTCCATGTTCGCTTCAGGTATCTATCCTACGTTCTGGAAGAAAACCATTTTGAAACCCTTGCTGAAAAAAACAAATTTGGATCCGGAAGACACTAAAAATTACAGACCCATAGCCAGCCTGCCTATCCCAGCTAAAATCGTTGAGAAGGTGATGAACATTAAACTTTCAAAATTGATTGATGATCATCACCTTCTAGACGACACTCAGTTTGGGTTTCGCAGATGGCATGGAACAGAAACCACGCTTATAAAGGCGTCGGAAGATATCAGAATCATCTTGGACCAGGGTGGAACGGCAGTTCTCATTTTGTTGGACCTCTCAGCTGCCTTTAACACGGTCGATCACAACACCCTGATTGACCGTGTCAATAAACTTGGTGTCCAACTCAAGGCACGAGACTTGCTGTCATCCTTTCTAACCTCACGCACCCAAGCAGTAAATCTGGGCACTTTTCATTTGGCACTACTGGCCCTCCCGTGTGGTGTACCACAAGGTTCATCGCTGAGTTCGACACTTTGTAACATCTATGTGTCGGATTTAGCCGGAATCATTAAAGCATACGGGATGGGCCTTACATCCTATGCCGATGATACACAACTGGCTCTGGCATTAAATAATAATGGTGACAAAGTAGCAGCCGAGTTCCAAGATGGCATGCTGGCCATCAGTAGCTGGATTGCCTTAAGTTGAACTCTTACAAAACAGAGGTCATGATAATCGGCAAGCTATCGCCCGGCTGGTCAGTCCTGGTGGCCTCAATTTCTAATAAAGGAGCTAGCAACCTACACTCCTAACAGGGCTTTACGTTCAGCCACTGCATTCTTGTTGAAGGTTCCCCGTGTTAAAACAGCAACATGGGGCGACAAGCGATTTATTGTCACTACGACCAGACTCTGGAACTTATTTCCGTTACAGATCAGATCTTGTCAGTCTTTGCTTACTTTCAGAAAAATTTCCAAAACCTGGTTGTTTAATCAATAGTGCACTCTGCCCACTATTTACTGCAGACCTTTACAAATCTCAAAAATAAATAAATAAATACTCTTGAAAGTAACCTGCAAATTGTTTTAATATATAAATACGAGTTTCAGTAAGTGCACTCCCTTTGTTAGCAGTAATTAATAAACTAGACCGATCTGAATAAATAAAAATGTTTTTTTTTCTTTTTATGTTGCTCTTATTCAAGGAAACACTGAGTACTTCCAGCAGTGAAAAAAAACTGAAATCCATCAATACTGGTAACAGTGAAACCGAGCTGGAAAGAATTTTACGGCGCAGAAAGGTGACCACGGATAAAAATAGCAGCAGTAAGTTTGCTGGAACTACTTTATAATGTTCTTCTGGGACTTTGAGATGTGAGCTACTATAGAAATGATTGTGCAAAACTCATTTGACACAGTTTTGGTTCTTGTTTTTTAATATTAGCCAAGTAAGTATAACTCTGATTGTGTTGATATGGATTACCAAAAGAATAGTACTGAGTGGTACAAACCTGTCAAGACTTACTACCTGGTTTATTCACTGCGTCATGTTTGCTACATGCCAAACTCTTGCTGAATATGGCGCAGGACACGGCCACGGTGCATGCAGCCAGGTGTTCACAAATGTAATAATTCAGGCAGGGGCAGACAAACACAAAAAGGAAATCACACATTTAAATCGGCATGGGAATGAAGCGAATCCAATGAAGGAAAGCAGAAATGAAGGTGCCAGGCGCTGCTGCACTAAAGACAAGCATTTGCAATGCAACAGGTCTAGTTTTTACGAGCGTTTGAGCTATTGGCATTGTAAATGACAATACCTTTTATTTATGTCTTGTTTTTAAAACCGATAATTAAAAGGCATTGTCATTTACAATGCCAATAGCTTAAAACCCCCAAATGCAAGACCTATTGCATTGCAATGCGTTTCTACTATGAAAATAAAAAGCGCTAGGAGAGCGAGGCCTGCCTGCAAAAGCAGGCAGGACAAAGCTATATTAGAAAAGTATGCTCGGAGGCTGTAATTAAAGCATACAAAGTAACAACACACGTAATAGGGGGTGTCGCCATGGGAGGTTACAAAAAGAGACAAAGCGGTACTAAGGAGGGACTACTAAGCCTATTGACCAATGAACAGCCACATTTTGCAGTGGACAATGACACAAGCCAATGAAAAATATGGATGGAGGGTGTGGGGAGCTTCAGGGCTACCTGAAAACTACATGCCTCGCCGAGCAGCACATGCGCTGCCCAGGCTCGAGCTAAAAACGACAGATGACTAAGTGAAATCGGTGGAAAAGAATTTACGCTGCACAAGAAGGTGGGGAGGTCACAAGAGGAACCACAAATGTGGAATTCTACATTTTATGTTGATACAATGAACTATCTGTTTTGGATTCACCTAAACCCCTGTGAAATAGAATACTGTAAAACAAGAAATACCTTAGGATCCAAGATTGTCTGAAATCAGAATGACTAGAGTAAGGAAGCTGTAATATAAGCGCATTGATACAGTAAAAACTGTAAGATATGTTTTTTAGTCTAGACTTCATCTGGAGTGCAAAATATGTACCACATTTATGTTGAGTGATAGATGTCAGAACACCTTTCAGTGGGCCACGGGGCAAGCAGAAGTTACTGCGCCCACCCGTTGTGGCTGAGTACTTTTACTCCTGATGTCCCGGGGCTCGACCTATTATGGATCCTGCTCAACTGGGCCAAGCACCCTGTAATAATCCAGAGGAAGCTTGGTTTAAAGTAGATTTAATGTTCAGCACAGCATCAGGTCCTAGTACAGCAGTATCCAAGTTACAACTGACAAAGACAGCAGAATGCTGTATGAGGAAAGCTCTGTTCAGGATACAGAACATAAGAAGAAACATAACATGACACATGCAGTTAAAGGGAAAGGGTTACAGATTACATAACGCTTCAGCTATACAGAATATAACGCACCCCTTCTGCACCTGATTCTCAGGTAGTGTCGGACGAGCAGTCAATACTCCTTTGGGTGAGGGGGCACACAGATACAGAACAGTCACCATGACTCCTAACTCAACGTGCAAGTAGCACAAACAATGAATCCATGTCCAGTCAAACACTTGTTTTTTTATATAAATCAAATATTTTAATTCTACACATGCAAAGGTAAACGACATTCAAAAGCAATAAGAGAATCCCCCTGGCTTCTGCTGCTTAACTCCTGGTGAAGGAGTCTTCCACCTCTGAGGGCAGCGCTTTGGGTGCGCCTCCCGGTCCAATAAGATTGCATTCCGTGAGACAGGCATATGTCATGGCGCACACGCATGATCCATGTTCGCCTCTGACAAAAAAATCTGCTTTAGGGATCCAGACAACAGTACAGTTGGGCACTCAGGGCAGGGGTACACGTCTCTTACCATGCAGAAGTCTTATCCATCCCAACAGTAGAGTCTTGTTAATTAGTCTAGAAGTAGAATAAGGTAAGATGTAGAAGAACTAGAGGTAAAGTATGGAGAAATTTACACTTGAAAGTTCAAGAATGTAACTGATACTATCTGTAATATGGGTAATGTATGTGAAATGTAGAAGTAGACCACTCTCTCATAGAACACATCTGGAGATAGAATGGTGTATCAAAGTATACTTATGGGTTACTATAATGTTAAGCTGTGAAACCTAAGAGGGGGAGAATGTTGGTGGATAAAAACATATCAGGCCCCAAAGAATAAGGTGCTAACTGACAACTAAAATAATGTAGAATTTAGGTAGTAATGTATAGTATACAATTGAACACAATAAAGAGGCAAAGGTAGAGGCATTGGTGAAGGACGGAATAGAATTTGCCTATTCTGCTAAAAAATGTTTTAATGAAAATGAAATAGGAGGTACCTGCAAAGTAAAAAATATACTCATCGAAAAAATGGAATAGTGCAAAACAATCTGCAGATATACTGTTGAACATAAACTATCTGAGTTTTTGTTAGAAAGACTTCACAAGGAAGAAATAATGAAAGGAACCTAGTTAATATTTGAGTGTAAAATAATACATTTAAAATATAACGTAATATATTGGACAATATTGAAAAACTTGCAAAAGACAGTGATAATTGTGACGTGCATGTGGAAAACGATATGAAACTACAAATTAGGTATCACCTGATATGGGACAGTGAGTGGCCATTAATCATGAGAATAGCTTAAATTCCGAGAACTGCGATCTGTGACTGGTAATTATCTATCCAGTTATGCCCCCTAGTGTAATATCCTACTGTTTTCCAGGTCCTGCTGGAGATCTGGCTACCTCAGAGTCGAAATCCATGCCCCTGTTGCGATCTGCTTCCAATGCATCCAGGGAACCCTCCTCTCCAAAACCTGTGGAAGCCGAATTCAACAATGGTCCAGAAAATGCTAGGCTAAGCATAAAATCATCCAGCTCAGAAGGAAGTACTGGTCCATCACTGGGAGCACCGTAAGTACAAACATCGCTGATGTGTAATAATGCTTACCAAACTAATCTCCTCGACGATTTACCAGCCTTCTGCTTTTCTGTCTGTTTTTTTCTCTGTATTAAATTTAAATTTTATCTTTGTGGTCTTTTTGAGACGGTAGTCGTTTATGGTTTACACTGTTGCTTGGGTTTTTGTCAAACTCTTGAACACATATTGCTGTAAACCTACATCAACAACATAGCAGGCCTCTAGCACATGTGGACTGCAATCCCTCGAGCCATCATTGTTTTACTTAAAGACTGAATTCACGTGGTGAATGTGATCAAGTCAAAGCATAGCGCCTGGATGCCAATAGAAGCACATTTCTGCAGATGACCAGCAATGACATTTAATTGACCTTTCTGACTGAAGCTCTTGTTTGCATACCTAAAGTTTTTAAAAGTTGTCTCGCTATGCCAAATTACCACTGATGTATTTGCCTACACTTTATTTGTGATAAAATTGAGTTACTTTCCACAGGGAATAAAATGTTGCACAAATACACATTGGCCCCTATTACGAATGACCTAGCCACTTCCATGCTCATGACCAGGTCAACTCGTCATGGGTTTTACCTGCCCTGTGCTTATGACGAGTTGACCTTGTCATGAACAATGGTAAATCTGGGAATCCAGCACCCACCGGGAAAACCCCTTAGCAGCCAAGGTTTTGAGATCCGTGGAAGTGCCCCTGATCTCTTTCACGTACAGATTGCAGCTACTGAAAGCAGCCAAACTCAGTGTGGAAGTCTAGAGTAAATGAGGAATTACCTGGGAAATAAGACTCAGAATTACCGATTCCCAGGTAATTCCTTAATTCTTAGTGGGCGCTCATGGTCCAAATCATAATGGCTCGGTTTTTCCCCCTTCGGGTTTACAGATGCCCCAGTATCATTAATTGTGGGGGCAGGAGGGGGTGGGGGGGGGAGAGGGGTGAAATTCTGGCCTATTTTTGAGTAACTTGTGACGAGGGACCACAGTGTCTTTGCTCTGTATCATGTTGATTAAACATGCACATTTCACCTCGTATTTTTAAATGGGAAGCAGTAATAGTTTTTTCAGTGGAGAGAAGATACATTGTCTGTCTCTGGATGGGAGTATATGCAAAGGTACAGATCTGGGAGCATTAGTCTGTGTGTTCACACAGTTTGATTCTATTGGGAGATTTATGTGTTATCAGATAGATGTGCAGCTCTGTGGAGTGTAGCTGTGAAAACAAGCATGTGCAATGCAATATGTCTCGCATTCACGAGATTTTGAGCTATTGGCATTGTAAATGACAATGTATTTTATTTATGAGTTTAAAAAACCTGCAATAATAAAAGACAGTGTCATTTATAATACTGATAGGTCAAAGTTTCGAAAATGCGAGAACTGTTGAATAGCAAATGCTTGTTTTCCAATGTTCAGGGGGACAGGACTTTATAATATTCGTTGTCGTATTGCTAGATGTGCTGGGTTTGCTTACCTAGGCGTGCCAGGCTCCATCAAGCACTGTGGGCAGTAAATGTGTCAGACATATGATTAATAAACATTTGGCATAGCTATCATACCGTTTCGCTATTTCCTCAATGTCGCACGTCCAGAACACCAGGCACCTGAAGGCACCACGAAGGACCACGAAACCAACGTCACATCAGTTAGCACTCCACAGAATCGACTAGCTATCTAAAGTGACTAAAATACACTGTAATTAGAGCTCTACAATGTAGAGATAAAGTATTATAACACGGTGTAGATGCTGTAAAACAATGTCACATGCAAAAACAACAATTGATGGACAGAATATAGAAAATGTCATACATTCACCCCAGTACAGAGATCTGGGCCTAAATCCATCGTTTCTTTGCACTCCACACCACCCCAGTTCAGACATGGCCATATGCAAATCAGCCTTGACCCTGTGCCTCATGGGAACAGTCAAGCCCGAACTGCCAAGCCATGTCTTTTCTGGACCGGAATCAAGCGTCCTAGGACCGGTTTCTGGCTATCAGCCTTCATCAGCCTGGATAGCTTGACTCCAGTGGTGTGGAGAGCATGGGACTCACGTCTGAGCATATCCATCCCACAGTGAGTCTCACAAAACGATGGATTTAGGCCCAGATCTCTGTACTGGGGTGAATGTATGACATTGTTCTGCATTCTATCCATCAACTGTGGTTTTGTGTAAAACAATGTCACAGCACAAGCCACCAAAAAACAAACCAAATGATCACACGAACCACCTTGGGACTTTCACTGCTGCGAACACACGGCTCATGTGCTGTTAAGGATCTGTAAAACAGATGTGAGCCAATCCCTGGTTTATTTACCTTCTTTTGAACCAATCTGGTGAAAAGTAGTATGATGTCAAATATTATATAGAGATCAAATGGGCAACGGACCAGGTTGGTGGCCATTGACAGGAGCTTTTTTCCAAATAATAGTATACCTAGTAACCACAAGGCTTGGCCCAAACCACACAAACCGAAATGCAGCCACAGAATTCATGTTCAGTTTTACAGATCTTCATCCCGTCCAAACTACTAAAGAAGTATATCTCTTCACTTTAGTTATTGGATTTGATCCCTCCTCCACCGACCCGATTCACAACCAACAACTGAAAGAGCATGGCACAAACCTGCACTTTCATACATATGTCATCACAGAAGTTTGCACAACAGTTCAGCTGAAATCACGCAGATTGTTCTGAGACTCCGTAGTGTTTGCTTCTACAAATAGCTTTATTTTTTTAGCATACATGTTTTTTAAACAAAAATATTTCTATCAGTTAAACAAAAAAATTTAATGAAAAGCAATGCTACGAAATGCTACCTTTCTGGCAGAGGGTGGTCGGAGGGCGTGAGCTGCAACGGGCCTAAAGCAACATTTAAAAAAGTGCTATAAAACAAGAGATGAAGAAACTGAGCGTAAGGAGACCATACTTGACAGGTGCTCCTTGGCTTTGAAGTGATGTATCGCTGTGTGAACGACTTAGGAGGCAGCAAAGAAGAGCAATGGAGGAGGGAACTAATGGTAACTAGCGTGCGAGAATAAAGTGGTTTCATTGAACACAACAGGTCTTGCAAACAGCGCATGCACGCTCACGATCGACCTAAAAAGAAGTGATCAGTGTCTGCATCTAACTTAAACACGTGTGGCTCTAACACCCATCCACATACATGTCGTCTTTTGGGACGAGGATCTGCATGCTCCTTTGTTCTTCCCTGCGTATGTTGGGCAAATCTATGGATTGATGCAGGCATAAACACAAACAGATGGATGTTCATGTGTGTTCTATTGTCACTTGATTTATAAGCACCTTATACAAGAAGGCCTCAAATTGCTGGTTGTCGAAAAGTCAACTTACAAAGGCTCTACCACGGGTAAAGGTTTATAAAGAGGAAAAGAGCAGGGGAGGTCTAACAGAGGTTATAAGCTTATTGAAAGAGTTTCAAGGTTTAGGAAAATACAAGTTGCATAAGAAGGCTATTCCAGGCTTTCCCTGTGTGGACGCAGCCATGATGTCCCCCTTTAGAACTCAGCCTGTTATGGGAACATACATGTGATTTTCTCCAGCACTCACATGGGTGTGCATGGTGAAAAGGAGTCAGTGGCAAGCACAAGGTATCTAGGGGCCAGGTTATAAATGTATTTGTATGCTAAATAGCACAATTTAAAGTATGGGCGATCCTTAACAAATAATGGGTGGAACACTTTCCTACTCTTGAAGACATTCTACCCAAAGAAGGGGCTTACTGCAACATTTAGAATTAGTAGTAGTCTGTGTAATTGATTAGTCTCCATATATGGCATTACAGTAGTCTAGCGCAGAATTAATGGCAGCACTTACTATAATGGCTTAGTGATGCATAGTATAAGTAAGGTATATTGTGCTTCAGGGCCTTTCATTATCTAGCAATATGCCCTGGTTTTTGACTTCAGTAGAGGGTTGGACAAACTCGCCAAGGAAATGAAGTGGAGGATGACTGGAGACATGGCTTTCCACTTTGAGCTCAAAACAGCACTCTCCGTTTTGGCCCTGTGTTTTTGTAAGCAATATGGTGTTCACCCAGGCCAATATTTTACAAACTCCAGGAACCCTGTTTTATTTGAGGCTTTAATTTAGTTTTGAGAGTAATTGTTGTAATATTGCATGCACCACGGATGGAGAGGTTAAATGTATATAAACGAAAAAAGGGGAGATTGGGGATCCTAGCGGCACTTCACAGCCTGTGGTTGTGTGTACGTATAAAGAGGGGCCTCAATTGGCCTGTTGGTGGCATCTAAACACAAAAAATCTAAAGCAGGCAAGGTATGGTTAAAGGAATTTGATATTGTGTTGCCCTAGTCAAGAATTACCTGTTGATTCACAGTATGCTGCCAAAAGGTGCAAAAAGACCAACTGAGACAAGAGGCCCTTATCTACAAATCCACAGTGTCATTCCGGAGAAAAGATAAACCAGAAAAACGGATTGGTTTAACTTGACTTAATAATATTGTAACCACCTCCTGTGAGATGGAACAAGCTGAGAAACTAGATGATCTGGTAAGGAGGAATAATTTGTGGAGATGGATGTGACCTATTCAAAAGGGTCCCCTTTAGTAGTAGTAGAGTGCCCTCGACTTATCAAGATCATAAGTGTAAAAAAAATGTTATGATTGTCATAGAAGGCAGTGGAGCGGCATTTAAGAGTGACGGGTTTGGTGAGTAAGCACAGGCTACTAAGCAAATCAAAGATTTAGGTTTGTTTTTAGCTTTGATAATGGTAGGCCAAATAGCTTGTTTGTGCACCTAGAGTTGCAACTTTCTAGTAACAAATATGCTGAATGTGGATGTTGTCACCTCTGGACGAGTGATTGCTCCATTGCTATTCATCTCTTCAATTTCCCTGTCTTGGTAGTTTTAGCTCAAAATTGTACCAAGGAGCGTTATGTGATTGCACCTCGGATTTACATAAAGAAAGGGATAGCTTTAATTGTTTTTTGAAACTTAGATAGCTTAGAGGCAGCTTCTTAAAGACGATTACAAACTTTATTCTTAACGAATATTTCAGACCTTAGGAAATAGTATGTCTATAATAGATAACTCAAGCTTTGGGGAACATAAGGACGTTTGTGTCTCTAAATAGAATGGTCTGCTAATATTTTGTCCTGGGCGCTGAACTGATTGGGCAAACAAGAAACAATGTGCTCATAATTCAGGTATAGGATTATTGAAAGCTATATTGCGGTGGTCTAAGTATTAATGAGTTAATACCAATGATTTAGAATGAGTTGAATGAGAAATGGTTACTTCAATCCCATGTCCAACATAGCTGACTACTCTGTTTGTAGGACAGATTTGTTCTCTTCATCCACTAGCAGACTTGGATTACCCACGTTTATCTTAGTTTGCATGGTGTACATATGTGTTCATGGTTGGGAACATCTTTTTTGCTTTTCGAAAGCTGTGGGAATTGTATGTGTGCCCCTCTCCCCACTCTGACCCCTTCATTACAGAGCTCGCTGCTACTTGATCGATCTCGCAGAGAACTCTTCAGGGCTCTGTCACTATATGTATTCAGTACTGCTGGACATGGCAATTTATTGCCCAAACGTTTTGCCTTCTGCTGCCTATTTTTCTGACCTTATTGTTGGCTTTAGGACTCTGGGCACTTTACCATTGCTAAACAGTGCTAAAGTGCATATGTTGTCTCCTCTAAAACATGGGTAAGATTGGTTTCTCCATGATTGGCATATTTGATTTACTGATAAGTCCCTAGGACAGTGTACTGCATGTGCCCAGGGCCTGAATATCAAATGCTACTACGAACCTGCAGCACAGATTGTGCCACCCTTATGAGTAGCCCTGCAAACATTTCTCAGGCCTGCCACTGCAGAGACTGCGTGCACAGATTTTAACTGCCATTTCGACCGGGCATGTACCCCTACTTGCAAGGCCCACACCCTCCCTTTTAGTACATGTCCGGCACCCCCTAGCCTCATGGGCAGGGAGCAGTGTATTGATAAGGTAGGGCATGCACATTTGAGTTTTACATATCCTGGTAGAGAAACTGCTAAAGTTGTTTTTCACTACAAAAAGGCCTATCTCTCCCATAGGTTAGCATCGAAGCGGCCTTGATACACTTTACAAGTGTATCCATCAATTGGGAGTCGATAGAAAACTTGCGTTTGGTGTCTCTGTACACACAATTTACAAATACATCTGTTAGAGAAACATTTCTTAATGGGCCGAAATAGCGATCGGTCCGTTAAGAAATGCTAAATGGCTTCGTACATCTGGGCCATTATGTCGGTTTCCTAGCTCTAAGCTTTTGAGTGTCTCTGTATTCTCTTACCACGGTCTGTGCATCTCTATTATGTTGGTGCGCCTTCCACTCTTCGCTTTGTAACTTTGATCTTCAAAACACTTGCTCTTGTGTCTTTTAAATGTTTATTAGTCTCCCTTTGTCTCGCATTCCTCATGTCTAGGTTCGCTGTGACACAAACTCTTCTGGGTCTTGCTCTCACCCCTGTCCCGTTATATTTTGCCTTCACCTTCGCTAGTTTTTTTTTTTCCTGTCTCGCATATGACCCTTTGAGGTTTAAGATGCTCCCCCAGCCAAAACATCTTCATTGCTCTGCACTCATCCCTCTCGCTGAAGTGTGCGCCCTTGACCTTTCCCTCCCTAACTTATTATTTATGTACGTAGTATGTTTGCAACATAGGGAGCACTCCGTTGTAGAGGTGGGCGAGCCACAGAAAACTCAAGTCAGATGCCTTGCTCTGGCTCAGCCCTAGGACCTCTTAGTTCCTCGAGCCCAAAACGACCAAGCTTTCACTGGATGTGATGGGGTTCCATGCCTGTAACTGTCGACCATGTAAGTTTGTAACCTGGGAAATCACTTTCAGATCCGAGCCTCAGCTCCGCATTCTGTGAATCCCGACAAATCTCTACTGTGCTGAAAAAAGAAAAAACACTTGTCTGGCAGTCAATGTGTTTGGAGAGCTCATGTGTCCCATGGCAAGGTTTGCTGGATGTTAAACTGCCCAAAATAAAATGTGCGTTATACCCGTCACACATGGTGTAATCTCAATTTGCAAGCATTATGGACAAAGCATTAACCTTTGAAACCAGAAAGAGATGCCCATCTAGTGGTCGAACTGCAGTGTGAAACCGGAACATCTGGGATCAATCCCAGCTACCCTGCTTGGCAAATTGTGTGATCCAAATGCAAATACTTTTATTCGAAGCTCCTCTTTGTTCACTATTACACATGAGAGGATCCTTAAAAAAGTAGGTTCTGGGTGTGCGCTGTACAAAAACCTCTCCTGTTTGATTTAATAGCCTTGAACGTGGCTCCAGCTGTAATTCGAATCTAGTTCTCTTATAGGTTCACTAATAGCACGCCATCAAGAGCGGGGCAGAATGTTTCTCGGTGCATGTTTATTAACTCTTACTTTTAAGAAATACCTTTCAAATCATGTGATGTACTATGGTTTAAAGCTTCGAGCGCTAAAGAAGTACAATTTTGTGAATTTCAAAGACGCCATGGGATATTCTAACATGATTTACATGGCAGCTATTTTCAAGGTCAGCTCGTGCTCGGCTATTCCTATTCATTTGTCGGCTCGCCCCCGTCGACTCCGTTGTGTAGAAAGCCTAGTTACCGAGCAGGTCCAGGGCAGGAAAATCGGTGTCAGAGCTGAGGCAGAGGTGGTCCACCAATTAGTATTTCTCGGTCACTGCCCGTGGGCTGCCTCGCTAGACGCAGAAAAAAGTCTGAATAGTTTGGTTTTAAGAAGTCAACTGAAATATAAGAGATGTGTTTCTGCTTTTAGTTGTGGTCCTAGGCTTTCAGTGTTGGGGGGCCCTGAACTCTCAGTGAAAATCCCTTGCGGTGTTGCCATTTGGACAGTTGTTGATGCTCAGGTTTCTGGAAGTGGTGCTTTCTCTTGCAGGCCTCCAGGGTCTCCTTTGCTCTAGTAGGACTTGTGCTGATGCCCAGTCTTTGAAAATTTGTTCTTAACGTTACCAGCGGCTGGTGCAGGGCTCTCATTGATGCTTTCGCACGAGCATGTTTCCACAGATGGAGACATCTGGCGGCCTAGGTTTCACGTCGCTGCAGCCTGTTGACGAGCTTTTGTGGAAGGCCCTCGAGTTGCAGTGGCCCAGGCACGCTGTCATCAGTCCCATAGGATGAATGGGTTGCAGAAACAGTAGGATTTATCATATTCAGGATAAATGCATGCTAATGCCCCACACGACCGGATTGATTTGTTGTGCACAAGTAAGCTTTGTTACTAATAAAGGATTCCCATGTGCCAGAGTTTTTGAGAGCCAGTTGACTTGAACTGTAATGGTGCCTCACTATTAATGTCGCTCCACAGACAATTTAAAACTCACCTTTTCAAAGTGTCTCTCATATAAGTAGCTCTCAAAAATTAAGACCCTTCTGTTATACATTTTGGTTTGTCTCCATGCTCAGCAGAGGTCCGCCACTTTTCCCGAGTGTTTGTTCTCCCCTTTTCTGCAGTAGTGGCTGCCACAACAGAAATGTGGTGGTAGCGGGGGATGGACGGACGGACGGACGGACGGGTGAGGGACGGGAAAATAATTTTTTTAAACTTACCTTTCGCTGCTGCCTTCGATGCCGACAACGGCCTCAGTGCTCTCCCAGCAGTCTCCGGGAAGTCAGAGCTGCCCATCCAATCCAGACGTTGTTCTCTTTTGAGAGCAGTGCCAGGATTGGTCTCAGCGGCCTGCCCTGCTCTGCCTCTCAGACACTGCCTTGCAGCCTGCGGCTTTCCTCCAACCTGGCTGTGAACACAGTGGGGTTGGAGAAATGAGTCATGTCTGTTTGACCGGCCTAAACTTACATGTGCACTTCTAAGGGCCCACCACCTACCTGTTATCGCCCCGCCCTACATGCATGCCAGAGCCAGTCACAGAAAAATAAAATTACATTGTTTCATTATCATTTTTCTGTGAATGAATGACGAGTGGGGCGGTGCTCCTCCACTATTATGGAGGTGCCACCCCTGCTTTTCTGTTGATATAAGGATTATCTTTATTAACCTTAGTTTACTCTTTTATTATTGTTACATTAATTTTTTATTGTTGTATCTTTAGACTGACTACTTAATCCTGAATCATGCAGCATTTTATAAAGCTCTCAAATAAATGAATAAGTACACCCTTCAATACTAAGATCTTTGGTTTTATCTCATTTCACATACTGGCACTAGCAATGAATCTACAGAGACGCTAGGTAGAGCAATGTACCTCCTGGCACAATTCCGCCTCCGAACGTGACCTTACCAGAGTATATTAGATGCCAGCCAGCACACTGGCATCATTTTTTGTTTTCCAGTGTCTCCTAGCTGCAGTACAGAGCACTCTTGTCTCTCACTGCCAAATTATTTTGCTATAAATAGCAACTGTGTTAAATGTTTCCTCTAAAGGCCTCCGGCTACAAGCCTTCCAGACGGTGCCACGAGATGACGTACCTTTTGGACCCCCATGAAAATTCTATGTGGTATCTGGAGCAGTACATGACACGGTGGCCTGCGACTTTTGCTGCTGCATGTACCCAAAGGTCATCAGGGAGTAGTAGGCCAAGTTATTTTGGTTTAAGCACAGCAGAGACTCCCATTCAACCTACCTCTCCAAAGGAAGTCACCTTTCAGAGAATCTTGTCCTAAGAGATCTTCCTTCTAAAATTACAATAAGCTCCATAAGAGGAGCAAATCAACTTCTTCCCCAAAGTATCATTCTCTGTATTGTTCAGAGTCAACACTGTTCCCCAGTGCCAGGCACTTCCTCGATGTTGGGTGAGTAGACTCCATACTCTGGCACTGAAAAAGTCAAGAATGTTTTTCCTAGTCTTTCAGCTGATCCCTTGCAGTTCGAAGCCTTTGATCTAGCAATGCTGTATTATTTAAGGCAGCTCTCTGGGCTTCTTCCCAAGGGAAGGGTGGGGTTTATATTCCTGCATGCTTGGCGTTACTATGATGGCTCCCACACCAGACCTCCAAAGTCTCCAGTGGCGAAGGCAGAACCGGCTGGAGAGCTATTCCCTAGTCCTTTGGGCCCTTTGTTCAGCACCGATTTTGAAGCGGATGATTTTGACGTACACAGAGTTGACTACCGCTCTGTTCGAGGAATCAATTAGAAAAGGTTTCACCAGTGTAGCAAAGGAAGAGGTTAAGGCTGATTTCAATGATGAACCAAATTGTGAGCACCTCCCCACGGACAGAAGGTTATCCCCCTAGAAGGAGATTTTCGATGCGGAGTCGACACCCTTGGCTGTGGAGGATAATGAATGAGAGGCTAATCACCACCTGCCCCTTAACAATGATGAACCTGGCATCGATTTGGACTTACAAAATGCCAGTGGCCTTGATACTTCACCAGAACGGGACATTTCCTAACCCTCTGGCACTGTCTCAGCAGAGATTTCCACTTTTGCAACAGTCATTTAGGAAGTGACCAACAGTCTTGAAAATGACTTTGCTTTAGACAAAGATGAAGTCTGACATTCGGACGGAAATCTTCAGTCCTTTGCAGTTTTTGGAGAGCTCTTGCATCAATTTAATTCATTTGAGGCTTTTCCAGACCCGTTATTGATAGAATGGAAGAAAGCCTTTCAGGGCCCACAGTCCATCGATAGATCTCCAGGCTCCATAGGCATTCTCAGGGTGACCCACACTTTTTTGGCCAACAAACCATCACCAAGGGGTGGCGGTTTTTCAGGCATCATCTTCAAAGTGGTGCCCAAGAAACTTGATGCCTTAGGTCATTAAGTTTACAGCTTCGGTAGGTTGGCTGGTCAAAAGGATAATGACACTTACGTTTTACGTTTTAGGTTGATACGTCCATGCTTTAAGGTAAGTAGCAAAACTTACGATTGTGAGGTTGCCATACCAAATGAAGAAGCCATTATCCGACCTGGTGAGTGATGGCCTAGATGCATCAAAAGAGATCTTGAAGTGTGGATTTAACCTTCTGGAAACTGTAGCTTTACCTATGTGTCCATCATGCTGTCAGCACGTCTGAATGCATTTCATATTTCACTATACTAATTCAACACTAATTCCTTTATGGGTCCCGGACTAGAGTGCTGCTCACCGAAAAAACGCTTTGATGCCTCGTTAGGGGTAGTAAGCACTATACAAATGCAATTAAAATACAATACAATTCCACTGCTTTTCTGGAGATCCTGTTGGTACCTCACACCGCGTGGCAGAGGAGAACTCCCCAGTTATGTCTTACAGAGCAGTGGCTGCAACACCAAGAACGTCTCTGAGCACAGGTGAGTCAGGATCTTAATTGGTAGATGGACCATTCCAGCCTTCAGAGGGACCTACCGTTCAGCAATCTGTACTGCGATCAAAGATGCCTCCTGGTTTCGATGGGGTGTTATCTTGGCGACATGATGGATCATGCCTTTAGCACCTGCACTTTAATGTGTTTAAGCTGTAACCAGTCTGTCTTGTCCTAAAGGCCTTTTTCCCCCTTTCTTCTCAGAGGACAACAGCTAGATTCTGTCAGATAACATGACTTCTGGCCATTTTGTCAACAAACAGGGTGGCGTGGGTTCACGGACCCTATAGCAAATCGCCTGCGGAATTGAGCGAGTGATGGGGAATGTTCCCAGTAGTGGCTCACCTAACAGGCTCCCTTAGTGTGAGTCTGAATGCTCTGAGTTGCTTCTCACTGGAGCAGCACAAGTGGTACCTATCACCAGAAGTGAGGGAGGTGATATTCTCCAGATTAGCCATTCCATTCATGGATCACCATTACCCAGCACTGGAAGTGCCCTCAGTTTGGTGCCATATACTTACCTTTGAATTGTTCCCTTAGAGATGCCTTGAGGTTCAACTAGTTTCATAGCTTGCTGTATGCATTCCCACTGATACTGCTTTTGTCAAAAGTACTGCAAAGATGCCGGAGGATTACAGTTGATTATGATTGCCCCAGACAGAGCAAGGAGGATCAGGTATGCTGATATATTGTCACTCTGCACTCGCCAGCCCTTTGTTCCCTAATTACCAAATACTGCAGATGCACGTCTGAAGATTGTGTGATGCTAGTCTGAGTCCTTTTGACTTCCTGCTGAGGTTGCAGATGTCATGTTGGCAGCCAGGAAGCCTTCTAATAAATCCTTCAACGTAGCCCGCTGGACTATTTTTGTTCAGCGGTGCAAGTCAAAAGGCTTTAACGCTTTAAAACTCACCTTTTCAACTTCTTGTAATTTGCATTGTCTCTTGTTCAGCAGGGCAACGCAGGGGTTTTATGAGAGCCTTCTAGCAGCCTTGGCTACTTTCATGTGACTTTCTAGTTAAGCTCCAAATAAGTTGGTTCTTGATGCCTGCCGATCCTTTTTTCTCAAGGTGGATTCTGCATTTCATTTGAGCCAGTCTGTTGCACTTCCATCTTTTCCCTCCTTAACATTCAACCAAGGAGGCTGGAATGTCTGTAGATGCTGGGCCCAAGGCATGTAGTTGTCTTGCTATATCTACTGCACGCGACAAGACAGATTTAATGACCACCTTTTTGTGGGCTTTGCTTGAGCTAAAAAGGCAAGGCGATGACAACACATCATTTTACATTGCAAATTCCTTTGCATCAAGATTCACTATTCTCTGGCTAAGAAAGAGCCTCTGAAGGGTTATTCGTGCTCATCCACCAAGGGCTTTCTACTTCTACATCTACCAAACAGCTACATGGTCATCCTTTCATACGTTGACAAAGCGCTTCTACCTCATGTCTCAGGCATGCACTGAGAAGTACTGTACCTGAACTATGATGCATGCATTCCTTAGTTAACTGGCACTGCGCAGTCCCATCTCCCGGAGTGGTACGTCTTTGAATATCATTAATAAGGGTATCAATTTGCAGGAAAAATTATCCATTAGAAGAAAAAGTTATTTTCCATTACCCTATTTCTGATGGGTAATAGTCGTGCAGATTCCTCACCTTTGTCCCTCCCCTGTGATGAGCTAGTGCCATGATTAATAAGATCCCAAGGTAAGAAAACATGTTATGTGCTGTTTATTGCAGTTGTGGTTCACTTGGCTTCTTTCTGCATGCCTCGATGGGGCACAGAAATAGTATCAGGAATTGATCCCAGTGCTTAATTTGTGTCTAGTATATGCTGATGCCTGTCCGTATTGTTAGTCGTCGGTGGAGCTGTCTGATTCCATCTGATAGTGCTTGGAGGATCATTGCTTGAGAAACTTTTCCCATCCATCCTGAAGCCTGGATAGAATATTCATGAGGTGAGGAATCTTTAGGAAGATTGTATCCACCAAAACTATCATTACTGAAGATAATTAACGTTTTCTTCTCTCTGAGAGGTGGTGCTCAGCTCCTTTCACCCTCCCCCTTTCCTATACTAGACCAGGCATAAAGACGAGGAAATGAAATGGGAAGGTTGGGAGCGGAGGTGGCAAAAGCTTGGAAAATTATTTACCGCTCCAAACTTTTTTTTTTAAGCTAAAAAAGAAAAAACATCATAACACGAAATACACAACTTCTATAAATGATGATGCTACTGGTGCCATTGTCGTTCATTAGTCCTTTATTAGGTAGTGTATGCGCAATAACACCCATGCATACTTAACCACAGATGCGCGCCAACTAATGGATCCATGTGCCACTTTATTTGTATTGTTATCGACCAATCTAAAATGACATGGTAATTAAAAAAAAAAAGGTTAACAGCCGTAAAGCACATAAGGGCAAGTGGTAGAGTGGTCTTTTAGCAAATGGGAGCTTCTGGTCCATCCAAGAAATGTTCAAAAATAAAAATATTTAAAGCGCAGCAGTGGGTTGGCTGAGCAACGGAAGAGCGAATGAAGGAAGCAATGGGAAATGGGCAGGGGAATGAAATGAAAAGAAAACCAGGTGGAGGTAGAAGGGATAACACAGGAGAGGAAAAACAGTATTTGAGGGAGAGAGCTACACAGAGGGTGGTGGAGATTTTGCAGGGCAGAAGCACACAAGAGAGTGAGCAGCTCACAAAGGAGAGCCCAACATAGAATTTATGGTGGGTTTTTGCCATGGAAGAAGCATACGCGAGAGAGAGATGGAACACACTTGCATTCTTATGGAGTGCCTAATGAAAAGAAAAAGTAGTTCCCTAAAAGTGAGCAGCTGAAGGATACAGGTCAGTCAGTCAAACACATTGTAAAGAGGCTATGATCTAGGAAAGGGACAAACCCAAGGAGAGCCACTGAATAAGAAGCAAGGCATTAAAAGTAACAATAAAGCCAACCCATTGAAACCGACATGAGACTGCATGTTTTAAGATGCTCCACAAGAGGTCTTTCGCACCCAGAGAGTTAAAGCTGTTTGGTAGGCGAGACCTAAAAAGCACATGTAATTAGAGAGAATAGACTTTGAGTCAGCCTACTTTAACCATTGACTTCCCTGGGTTGTTCATGGGTTGCCGTTGCTTAGTTGGGCTCTACAGAAGGCCAAAGCAGTTTGTGATTTTTTTTTACATTGACCCTTTTGTGTTCCTGTTGATGATGGCTCTCTGGTAGTCCTTTGTTTGACTGCAGAAACAACTTGACCTGTAGCTTCTAATTCAGTCATTGTTTGATAAATTTAATTACTAACACTATGACATTTTAATTGGTGGTTGTAAGAAAATGGATTGGTAGTTGTGCAGGATGTGAGTCCTATGCAAGTAATAGGTCCGCAATTGTCTTTTTACTGGCAACCAAGTATCCTAGTGTGGCACTTGACTGTGTGTAATGATAGAGAGCCGTCCAAGGCCTTCACAGGGGAGATAGTGTGGGCTAGTAATCTCCTTTTGCTGGCACACACCATCACCACCCAATAAATCATCCAGTCAATGATTTTTCTTTAAAAAGGAATAGTACATTTATTACACGCACACACACACTGCTAAATACTAAGCATTACTTTACAAATATATTGATATGGTAGATGGACTTACCTTTTGTGAGATTCTGAAATCACATTTGACCCCCCAAAATCACAATACCTCCACCTCATACCATTGAGAACATCACAATACAAGGGGGTGTCATATTAAATAAAACAGGCCTATTGGCTTTGTCAAGGAGTCTTAACAAAAAATTATTAATGAGGGTCCAAGGGAAATTTAGAGACCTGCAAGGATTCAGTCCCCAAGCAATTACTCAAAACACAGCAAAGAAATACTTGGGTCTGGGGTGCCACAGCAAACAGACAGACACACTAAAGGTTAACACAAATGCCTGCAGGGGAATCCATTTCAGGACGAAATCCCTCACCCACCGAATGTGGCATGCTTCTTCATCTAGGATTCTCCACTTGGCGGGAACGCCAAGTGGAGGGCTACAACTCCCACTCTGAGAGGAAAGAGCTCAGGGATGTTTTTCCCACTCTGTTAAGGATATACTAAGTCCTGAGATGAGAGAGGCTAGGATGGTAAGGGTGAGGGCGCAGCACGTCAAAAAGTATCAAACTGTGTAGGTAGTGATATCAAAACTAGCTACCGGGAGCGAAGAAGTTGCCTTTATTAGCTCGTTCCCGCTGCTAGGGTTAAAAACAGTGCACCTACAGTATGGATTTAGAACTGCATGTATCTGACAAAAACAGGTCTACATGTTTCAGCCAGAAAAACCCAGATGGTGTCATGTCTTTGTTCAGGATCTAGGAAATAGCTACTGCGAAACTCGTGAGTCATGGTAAAAAGTTAGGAAAATACAAAACCAGTAATCTTGCTGTTTTCAGTAAGATTTACTGGTTGTACCCGTGGTGTACGGATAAAAGGCCGCACCGCTCTGTCGGTACCCCTAGCAACCGGAGGTTGCAGCTTATGTGCCGCTAGGGGTACCGACGGAGAGTGCGGTGCCCCCTTTCCAGAGCTTTCACCAGGTTGAGGTGAGGCCTTTTATCTGTACACCACGGGTACGAACAGTAAATTTATTTTTTTTAATTCTTTTTATTGACATTTTCAGGTAACATGCAGAAAACATAGCATAAACAACTCGTGCCAGTCACTACATACTGTATGATCAAAATCTGTTTCATGTTTGGTACATTGAAGTAAAAACATCTTTATGCATGGTCACATGACCCTCCATGAGAAGTTCTTTATACAGACAACTACGGCAGTTGTACTTGGACCATATCCCAACAATCCAGTAATCCAAAAGGTGCTATAACATATGGATCCTGCATGCACCCACCACAGCCTTCTAATATATTACATACCCTATTAGTGTACCCTTTAAATCCAAAACAAAAAGGGCCATACAGTGTAATAAGAACATCCCACACATTATCGATATCTCCAATATCCACCACACTCATTCATCCGCCACCCCCATCCCTTCATCATTCCGTCGTTCCTTCACCCATGTTGTGAACGGCTCCCAAATGTCACGCCTGGAAGCCAGCGGCATCAACTCCCAGAAGATCTCAACTGCGTGTGCCCATAGGTAACATCTGTGAGCCAGTCCCTGACGGATGGCACTCTGCGTCTTTCCCAATGTATTGCTATTCGCCTTTTAGCATACAACAACAGCAAAGCGTGCAACTTTCTGTATTTAGGCAAAGTATCTTTGACATACCCAAGCACACCCGTTTCGGGGGACGGAGCATCTGTTCTCCCTACGATCTGATTGATTGCCTCAATAATCGAGGACCAGTATTCTTCAAGTTTAGTGCAGGACCATGATGTGTAGGAACGTTGCAGGAAAGTATCCTCATCTCCAGCAACGTGCACAGTCCTTGAGTCCCATTCTATGGAGGCTAATCGGCGACCTATATATTCTATGTAAATATTTAAAGTGAATCAGGCGCAACCGGTAATTGGGAGATAGTTCAGTTAGTTGTCCACAGCAGAAGTCCCACTACTCCACAGTGAGTGGGACTACCATCTCCTCATTCCAACGTTGTAGTGCCAAGGGCTGCTCTGCGGATATGCCATTTTGCATTTGCTTATACAATTTCGTTACCAATCTCCTGGGGGACGGGTAGCCCACCAAGGTCTCGATTGCTGGAAAAGTCTGAGGAGCCAACGGGAAATCAGTGCTCAATGCACAGCACGCCGATTTCAATCTATGATATAAGAATAATTCCGCAACGGATATGTCCTGTCCCTCGGTAGTGTCCGGAGGAGGGAGGAATTCGCCATTTGGGAACAAGTCTGAGAATGTGTATATGCCTAGTTTCTGCTGCAATGATTCGCTTATGCCCCCCTCTATGCATGGCAAAAGGGGATTCCGGGTCAGGGACAAAGAGGGAGCATACATCCGAGGAATGCCTGCCTTTTTCCGAAGTTCTTCCCACACTTACCGTAGTATTTCCACCGTGTCTACATCTCATCTGGGACGCTTTGCCTTCGCACATATGGCAACTTGCAGTGGGGCCGGCGCGGCGACATCCATTTCCACAGCTACGTGGGGCTGGAATGGGGTCGGTCGTACCCAGAAATAGAGAAATTGAGCCTGGGCGCACAGGGCGTAAAGATGCATGTCAGGAGCCCCAAGTCCTCCCCTTTTTAAGGGCAACGTGAGTTTGTCCCAGGAGACCCTCGCCTGCCCACCTGCCCATGCCGATTTACAAAAGGGGGTGGTGATGAACAGAGTGTCTGAATTGAGCAGACCACTCTTACCCAGTCCAAAGATCAGGGCTTGATCCATCACCGTTATTTATCTCACTGCCCCATCCCAGCTCAGAATCTGGCTATATGCAAATCAGTCTGTCCCTGGCCCAGTGCATCATGGGAACAGGGCAAACTAAACTACCTGCCCATGCCAACATTACAAGTTGTGATTTCAGAGTGGCAAAAAAATGTGACCAGCCCCACTCCAATATGGCCGCCGCACCACCCTCCCAATCTGGTTCAATCATGACGACCTTACCAGCCCTCCGAGTCCTTCCTTTATTTTCACCCATGCTGGAACCCATAAAACAATGTCCCGCTAGCACTTAGGCAGCGATCGCCGCCAGAACCACACCCACTCTGCCATCGAGCAAGATACTACCGAGTAAGTACCGCTGTACAGAGGCACCTAACCTCCCTGCGCATTTCCGCCTAGACTCCCCGTGCTGACCCCCATGCTCCCTTTTTGTATCTCATAGAGCTTTATATTCACTACCGGCCAGAGCCAATTGCTCCCGCAATTTCCCTTGAATATTCACATCGCTATTTAAGTACTGACGGTCTGTATGCTCACTGTATGATCCCCTGCCTGTGCCCGTGATCACCGCCGCATCAACTCGCTCCCTCTTTTCCAACAGCGATCCCCGTTAGTGCCCCGCCGTGCCGTCCATCACCGCAACAGGCCGGATAAGTAAGTACCCGTTTCTCTATTTAAAATGTACACCCAAGCAGTCGACCATCGAACCGTAATTCCCAACCCTTAACTTGCCCACCCACATAGAAATTTACAATTCTGCCCCATTGAGCAGAACGAAGACCGTTATATCACATCTCCGCTCCGGAGAACGCGTCCTTCAAACGCAGGTAGCTACCTGACCACACTTGATTTGCCCTTACATGGCAAACCCTCCAACCGCCCTCCACCCCACCCACCACCACTTGGCCATGCACTCAAATATCTCATCACTGCGCCAAAATGTTTTTATTTCCTTGTCACATACTCCTGTAATTTCTTCAACTTAGCCTCGTCACTACAGAAATCACGGCCATGCACTTATACTTATCACTGCGCCGCAACAGATATTTAAGGACCGTACTTTGTATGAACTCTAAATGCGTCGTTTATCGATCAGTTAACACATTTTTTTGATGCACATCCGCTACCCGTACCAGGCCTAGCACACTAATGTGGCAACTATAAATTGCACAAATCTCAGTTAAGACACCTCTGCTTAATAGAGCTCTTCTTTTCACCCTGTTTAGATAAAGAGTTATAGTTTTCACATGTTGTAGAAAAAAACTCTACTTACTTCATGCCTAGCATTTTAACGGAATCTGCATAGGTTTTCCTTTCCCCCCCCCCTCCTGCTTTTTTCTCCCATTATTCTTTCATTAATTGTTTTATGTAAATGTCATATAGGCCAATGTTGAAACCGTTCTCAAGACAAACATGATTAACATTTTTGTCCTGATTATGATGCCTTTTATTTGAGTTGTGGCATTGAAACGTCGTCTACCAATGAGCACCATATGTACCAAATAATGTCATATAATGTTACTTACAATAGTGTGTTAAAACAGAATCAAGTCTGTCAAACTGAATACTAGTACAGACCGCCTTGTGAGCCCTTGCATAAACCCTCTTTCCTTGTTTTGTTTTGTCTTCTGTGGGTCACGGGTCGTGCCCACTTGTTAATATATGTTGATTATATGAGCTATTTCAAACACTGAAACTAATAAAATCCTGTCCTGATGGACAAAGGACATATGTACTATCCAGTGTATGCCTATCATTTCCCTGATCCCGATAAACTAGGGTCCACTGTTCCTTACAATAGTGAGTGGGATCGGGACATTCGCAGAGCGATACAGAAATTTGGGCAGTACAATCATTTTCGCTAATGTAATCCTTCCTGTAAGTGACAAGGGTAGCCCTGTCCACATTTTCACATTGCCTTCCAGCCCTGTCATAGCCCAGCCATAGTTCAGATTCCATATTTCTTGGAGGTTTCTGCTAATCCATGCGCCTAAATATTTAACCTCCTCTGCCTCCCATCGCAGGGGGAACTCCAAAGAGACCAGTGGGGTTCTGTCCGTCAAGGGAAACACAACTGATTTGGACCAATTTATACAGACTCGGCCAAACCTCCAAATCGGATGAACTCGCATAACACTGGGTCCAGATTCAGTTCAGGGTCAGTTAGATAAAGGGTCACGTCATCTGCATATAAGGAGATCAGTAAACTCCTGGAACTGAACCCTATCCCCCGTGCTGTGTGGTGCTGTCGGATACGAGCTGCCAGCGGCTCCATAGCTATGGCAAAAACCAGCAGAGACAGGGGGCAACCCTGCCTTGTTCCACGAGAGATTGGAAAGGGGTCCGAAATTCGGTCATTCACTTTTATACGGGTACAGGGGGCTGTGTACAGAAGTTTGATCCTGCTCTTGAAAAGCGTACTAAAACCGATCCTAGTTAAGATGGAGAATAGATATGGCCACTCCAATGTGTCGAATGCTTTCGTTGCATCCAAGAACACCACAGCAGCGTGGACACTGGGGTGTAGATAATGTAGTGTTGAAAAAATGGATGCGTAAATTGTGCGATGTTGAGCACCCTGGGATAAACCCAGATTGGTCAGGGAGGGCTATAAGGGGCAGCAGGGATTGGAGCCTGTCCGCTATGAGCTTGGCTAAAATCTTGACATCTACATTTATTAAGGAAAGGGGTCTATAGGAGTCCAAGTTATCTTCCAGCTTACCTGGCTTTAAAAGTGTGACGATCGTGGCCTCCCTCATAGTGTCTGGCAGTTTCTCCTCCTCTAGTGACTCTTCGTATACCGCTAGTAACTTTGGAGTCAGTTCCTCTACGTATGCCTTATAGAAGACTGTAGTAAGGCCGTCCGGCCCAGGAGCTTTGTCCAACGGTAGACCTTTTATTACTTGGGCAACATCTTCGACAGTGATCGGGAGATCCATATATTTCCTATATGTGTCATTAAACCAGGCGAGGCTAATCGAATCTAGGAAAGAGTCCAGCCCCTCCGGACAAACATTTTGAGTGGCAGTATACAAATTAGAATTAAATCCCGAGAAAGCTTGAAGGATCTCCCTCTGTCCTCTTATCACAGCGACAGAACCGTCACACAACTCGGGTATATACGCCGCAGCTCTGGGTGACCTAGTCATAGCGGCGAGCGTGCGACTTTGCCTGTCCCCCTCCTCATATCTCCTAGCCTCTGCATATTTCCCAAGGAACTTCACCTCCCGTTGTGCCTCATCAGCATAGTCTAGCAGTTTAGATTTAAGCAGGCCTGCAGTGTCACTATCTCCCGTGTGGAAATACCTTGTCTCACGTGCTTTGATGTCGGACTCCAGTGACTCCAACGTCCCCCTAATAGCTTTGAGGACCCCCGCTTGCCGGGCAATACATTTGCCATGAATGACCACTTTGAAGGCGTCCCAGAGGGTGCCCTCGGCATCAACTGACCCAGTATTTATCCGGAAGTAGTCTTCGATGTCCTGCCTGATCTCTTCCTTGAATGCTTCATCAAGCAGAGCATGTGGGGGAAGACGCCACGAAAACGCACGCCTGGGCATGTTTGGAAATGATATTTGCAGAAGGCATGGGGCATGATCTGACAGGGAGCATGGCAGATGCTTCACCGCAACAGTATAGGTAGCCATGTCTCTGGACAATAGCCAAAAATCTAAGCAAGACCATGCATTATGATGGTCTGAGATGCAAGTACCTCCTCTTAATGATTTATTTCTACTCTTCCAAATATCGACAAGTTCTCCCTCCGCCATTATCTCCCGCAGGGCCAGGCTCGCTGCCGGATGGAGAGTTCTGGCCGTGCCCTTTCTGTCCACCTCATCCTCAATGACAGCATTAAAATCCCCCCCCCCATAAAATCGTGTCACAGCCAAGTGCCCTAACTTTGGACCATATAATATGAAAAAAGTCAGTAGAGTCCGTGTTCGGACCACACACGGCCACAATAAGGATAGATTGACCACATAAGATTCCCTGCACCAGGACAAAGTGCCCCTCCGGGTCTCCTTGCACAAATCCTTCTCTCCAATCCAACCCCCTCCTGATCAATACAGCTACTCCCCGGGCGTAATTAGAGTAAATGGCAGAGTAAACATGACCCCATCTGCTATGACGAAGTCTTGGGGACGGTGAATTATTCAAATGTGTTTCCTGTAAAAGACATATATCAATATTATGGTGGGTTAAATATGCATGCACCAATCGCTTTCCTTCCATCATTAAGTCCTCGTACATTCCAATTTAAACAGTTCAACATAGAATCAGGGTGTGCAAACAACTACTATACAGAACTTGCCAGCAGCATTCCAGGACATGTCACCATATTTGCATAATGAAACAACGGTTACGCACCAAATTGTAGCCTGACCAGCACTTAAAAACCTAACATCTCCAACCTTCCCCCATAAACCGCCCACTCCAACCCCTCAATCAGGTTGCAGATTACCCTCCCCATATTCAACCCACAAAAAGATAGACATCAAAAATTGGGAACCTTGTATCATACAAGGTGGTCGGAAGATCTGCGGAGACCTCAGCTCGCCCTAGACCATATCCAGTCACATAAGAAGAATCCAGAAGAGCTGACTTAACAAGTGAATCGGGGTCCAAACTGAACATGAGCTACAAACCAAATATGGACCCTAGAGTAAGTGCCAAAGTAGGTATTACACATCGTTCATACAATACACCGGTCAGTCATTGTCACTTAGTTGGCCTCCTGTTGCTCCCGCCTCCAGCTTTTTGGATGCTTTCTCTCCCACATGTTTTGCAAACGTAAGCACCGACTTTGCATCTGTGAAGAAATGGTGACTTTCATCCAAAGATACCTTCAGCTTGACCGGATAGTGGAGAGAATAAGGGATTTGTGCTTGCAACAGGATCCGTTTGGCAGGGAGGAATTCCCGCCGTGCAGCCTGCACCGCTGGTGTGAAATCCGGATAAAACGACAATGTGTTGCCCTTGTGCATGATGCGGCCTTTCTCCCTCGCCATGTGAAGGATTAGGTCCCGATCTTGATAATTCAATAATTTCACATTTATTGGCCTAGGTGCTGTTCCAACAGGAGGCTTCGGCCCCAACGACTTGTGCGCCCTCTCCACTGCAAATACCGCTGAGAGATGCGCGTCAAACAGTTCATGAAGCAGGTCAGTGATGTACGTTTCCATTTTGGTGTTAGTGGTCGTCTCCGGAATGCCTGTGACGCGCAGGTTGTTGCGTCTTGACCTCGCCTCCAAATCCTTGTTTTTAGCTCTTCTTATCCCCAGCAGCTTGTCCATATGAAGCAGTTGTTCCTTAGTCTTAACTTGGAATTTGTGACACTCCGAATGTTGTTCTCTATTGTTCTCTTTTGTCTGTAGTCGATGGCGTTGCGACCCTCTCTAGATATGGGGTCTCTTCATAACCAGGTTGCTGGGGATTGTAGTGTGGGCCTGTGAACACGGGTACATCCGATGTAGTACCTACAGCGGGGGCTCAGACGTCTCAGTGCTGTGGTATAAGGGCATCAGGGGTGTGGTTTAACATTGGAAACCAACATATGGTTCCATCTATCAGATAAGACCTCATAGTGTCTTGGTAGCTGGTTGCTAAGGTCTGCAACGCTTGGCTCCACTAACGTTTGGGATGGTCCGCTTTAAAAGTTAATGGTGAACCAGGCTCCGATCTTGGTTACACCAAGCTACCAATGCTTAATCTGTCGCTGCTTCTGATCGTAACTCCGGAAGCGGCGATAGATCAAGCATCGCTAAAGGCCCTTTGTCTAGAGAGGGTCGAAACGCCGTTGACTACAGACAAAAGAGTGAGCCTACATTTAATTACCGATTATTGTATTAAGCTCATCCTTTTGTACTTCACCAATAACCTGCTCCCCTTGTTTTTTTCATTATGTCAGAGAATACTCACTAAATCAGTTATGGTCATTTCAGTGGGGTTCACAAGAAACATTTTCAATTTTTTTAGTGTGTAATAATATGTAAATATTTTGTCTATCTATACATAAGCAATACATCTGTGTTACAGACTGAAATTGCATAATAAAATTACCTGTTTCGGCTCAAGTCAGGGAGTCATGATAAAAAAGTGTACTGGTTTTTCAATTAGTTTGTATGAAGACAATATTAATGCCAATGTCACTTGGACTCAATCGAGAGTCCTGATTGTATACAATTACCTTTCGCTATGATTTAATCTGAGCAACTACTTGAGTTGCTGTTTTTAACCCTAGCAGCGGGAACAAGCTAATAAAGTTAACTTATTTGCTCCCGGTAGCTAGTTTTAATATCACTACCTACACAGTTTGATACTTTTTGTTGCGCTGGGCCCTCACCGTAACCCATTCTAGCCTCTCATATCTGCAGGATTTAGTATATACTTAACAGAGTAGGAAAAAACATCCCTGAGCTCCTTCCTCTCAGAAAGGGAGTTGTAGCCCTTGGCGGGACTAGGCGTTTCCGCCAAGAGGAGAATCCCAGATGATGAAGCATGCCACCTTCGGTGGGTGAAGGATTTCGTCCTGAAAGGGTTTCCCCCACAGGCATTTTGTGTTAACCTTTAATGCCTCTCGTCTGTTTGCTGTGGGACCCCAGACTCAAGGATTTATTTGCTGTATTTTGTCAAGGAGTCCCCATACATATAAAGCAAACCTATCCGCTTTCTCAAAGTGTTGAAGGAGTCCCCACACTTAAAATCACATCACTCGCACTCATTTCGAAATAATCTCAAATGCTTGTGCGTTTGGAGTGGCGATGATCACCAGGTCCTAACTGAATGTAATGTCTCTGCAAAACTGGGTACCAGCACTATTGTAGACAAAAATGGGCGTGTTAGTGTTGAGCGTGAGTTAATGTCTTTGTGTGCTTTCACCAACACTTCCAGTCAGTGAGTCTTCTGTATTAGTACTATTGGTAGACCCCTTCTAACAGTGCACTCCGTGAAAAATTAGTTCAGTCCAGATACCTCTGTGAGCGTTTTCAGCAGGGTATAGGGGAAGTGTGAGCTTCCCTCTGGAATGTTCAGTGTGAGCATGAATGGTGTACCATGTTATTGTATGCCAGGACTGCTATTGGTAGTCATAAAGCTTAGAATACTCTACTTTGTACACGACCCCTGAACACTTTGACATACATAAAACATATTTAAATTATAACAAATACAGCATTCCTAATTCAAAAAGGTAAAGCAGCACATAGTAGCCGAATTGTCCTAATCTATATGTTTCCTTGTGAAAAAATAAAGGCCCAGTTAACATTAAACTGGAACTACAATACCATTGTAATATAAACTTTAACCATGTTGGTAAGATTAAAGGTGAAAAAGATGGGAAGTGAAGGGAAATGCAGCTAGATACATGTAGCGTTTCCTGGAATCTGAATAGAATACTTCTGCTTGAAGACAGCAGCTTTCAAATCTCATTATACTACATACATGTAGTTGCACTGGAGCCTCAGTACTGTATTCTTTTACTTGGGGGTGGGTCCCAGCACACTTCAAGGGGTTATCACCACATTTTTTCAAGACAATGTTTACTTTTACTGCCATCTTGTTTCTCAAGACATTTTTATCATGGACTTTCTATCAGAGCATTGCTTCCTAGCTCGGTCCATGCTATAGAAGTACCCCAACAAATATACATGTGAATATTACCACCTCTTCCTTTGAAGACTCACCTCCCCTTTGCCTGTCCGTTAACCTTCTTGATAATGTACCTCTGTCTCTGGCCTTTCTGTTCAGCTTTATATTAGTAATTGTGCATGCATGCACAAACATACAGCCTAGAGCAGTGGTTCCCTAACTTTTGACTCCTGAGAACCCCCACTGAATCACTACTGGAAGCCGGGGACCCCCAAGCAATTTGTACAATTGAAATTTCTTTTTAAAAACGCATTTTGAAGCAGAGGCATATTCAAGAGGGAGACAGTCTGAATTGGGTGTATTGGCATGGACGTGTATGCATACAGCAGTGTATTTAGTGGTACCCAAGGGCTTGTGTAAAGTGAGCAATCAGATAGCAGCATGAAAATCCTACTGCTGATCCTGGCTGCATCTATTTTTACCTGCCTACCAAATAACTGTAACCTATACACATGTGCCTTTCAACGTTTTATTGCTTTTATGGTATTGCCTGTATTTTCATTGTTGTGTCTGTGACTGCTGTCTGTCTGTCTTCCTCCGCTGCCTGTACGTGGTCCGTGCCCCTTTTTCTTCCCTCTGTTCCCCTCGCTCTCTCTGGCCGGTCTTTCCTTCTGTACCCCGCGCTGCCCCGTGTCTCTGCCCGGTTTTCCCTTCTGTTCCCCTCGCTGTCTCCGTGCCTCTATGCCCGTTCTGCCTTCTGTTCTTAGCTGCCCCTATATTTCTGTATTCTGTATTTTGCCTCTGTGCCATTCGTTTTTTGTGCTTGTCTGCCTTCTGTTCCACTCTAATTTTCCCTTGTTTTTTGTGCCTTTCGGCCCTCTGTTCCACTCATTTTTTGTGCTTTTCTGCCCTGTTTTACTCGTTTTTTGTGCTTTCTGCCCTCTATTCCACTAGTTTTCCCTAGTTTCTTTCTGCCCTCTGTGCCACTCGTTTTCCCTTGTTTTTCCCTTGTTTTTTGTGCCCTTCTGCCCTCTGCCCCACTCATGTTTTGTGCCCTTCTGCCCTCTGTTCCACTCGTTTTCCCTTGTTTTTTGTGCCCTTCTGCCCTCTGCCCCACTCGTTTTTTGTGCCCTTCTGACCTCTGTTCCACTCGTTTTCCCTTGTTTTTGTGCCCTTCTGCCCTGTTCCACTCGTTTTTGTGCCTTTCTGACCTCTGTTACACTGGTTTTTTGTGCTCTTCTGCCCTCTGTTCCACTCGTTTTTTGTGCCCTTCTGCCCTCTGTTCCACTCGTTTTTCCCTTGTTTTTGTGACTTTCTGCCCTCTGTTACGCTTGTTTTTTGTGCCCTCTGCGCCACTCGTTTTTCCTTGTTTTTGTGTCCCTTTTGCCTTCTCTTCCGCTCGTTTCCCCAGCCGCTGTGCCCCCTGCGGCACCACCCCCCTGACTGCCCACTCGCTGACCCTGCCTCCCGATTGTATTGTTGTGGTCTCGCCACCCCTGCGCCAACATTCACAGCTCTTGTGTGCTGTGAGGACACATGGGCATTACATTTTTCACTACGATGACAGGCACTCTAGTCCTGTGGACCCCCTGGGAATGTCTCACTGACCCCTGGGGGTCCGCGGACCACAGTTTGGGAAATGCTGGCCTAGAGTATTTTCTGACAAGTTTCTGTGTGTTTTTGCAGCCTTTGTCGCCGTTTTCCACAGAGATCTGCTGTCACACTTTCACTATTTGTGAAACAGCCTAGCTATGGCAGCTAATTGTTCCAATTGTTTTGTGCTCCAAGTCTGAGGGCGCCCAGAAGAGTCAAGCAAGAAGGGATGGCACTATTATGCAGTTCTGCTCTGTGGCTTCTGGCGCGGAATGAAGTCCGTGCAGAGCTGTATAGTGTCACTTGGCACCATAGGGGAGCATTCCTATTAAAATCTTCGGATCCAAAGAGGTGCCTGGGGAATATTCCAAAGGTGAGGAATATGTGGTTAGAGTATCCACCAGAAAAGCATTACTGAAAGTAAGTAACTTGTTCTTTAGACAGCTGCCAAATGTGAACAGCACTTTACAGTAGGCTAGATAAATAAATAAAATAAACAATCCTTCAAAGTCTGGACTTTTTAGGGGCCGAGGCTAGTCCAAGCCTTTCACTTTTTTAAGATATGGAAAATAGGACATCGTAACGCAAAAGGTCTTTTTAGCGGGCTAGGATCAAAGGCTTTTCACTCATGATAACGACTGGTCTATCTCACACATTTATTCTTGTGGTCTATATAGCACAACTACGGGGCACAGCAAAGGCGTGCGAATAAAAACATAGCTGTGAGCTAGGTAATAATGTCTGGGCTCTTTCAGCAGGCAAGGAGATGGACCGAAAGTATGAGTGCACCTAGAAGCCGTTATCTGACAGACATTGCATTCTGCGAGACAGTCGGAGGTCTGTCCTTAACAGTCCCCATTGGTCATGTTGTGAATAACGTCCTTTGGGCTCGTTATCGCTCCAGACTCGCAATTTTTGGAAATAAGAAATTAAATGGAGGCAACAGTCCTAGTGCCACTTGATTCATCTTTTTCGGGCACTAATGCCCAGTACGGTTGAAAGAGACCCTAAAGTGTTCATGTGTTTGGCCTAACACATATTCATGGTTAACACACAGGACCATTTAAGAATCTGAGGGCCTAGTTTTACACTTACACTTTTTGAATGTATCAATTTCAGAGAGATTTGGGTAGGAGGAGAGATTGTTTTCTGACACTTCCTGTGGAGTTACTCAAATGATTGCACAATTAGGGCTTTGCTCGGCTTGCTGGGCTTTTCGGTCTTCCACAGGGAATTAGGGTGCGAGAAATCGGATCCTCCTGCACAAAAAGAACACGGCCCATTTAACTTATGATTTCCTTCTAGACTGAGTATACGCACACCAGCACTTCCGTCTCCTCCGCCTTTGCTGCTCAGGGCAAAACTGGTGGAAATTCAATTTGTAATTGTTTGTCTTAATATCGGGTATTCTCTTTTCCAGTCTTTCTTAAATACACGTTTGCATGATTAGCCTTTCTGAATAAGGGGTGTATTTCTTCCTGCATTCTCCATTTCGGTCTCCTTCTATTGTGGATGCAAGAGCCAATTTCCCCTGGCCACCTCGCTACCTTGATTATGCAGAATTGTAATAATTTAAGGAAAAAGCCGGCAGCTTTTGCCCCCTCTCAATTGCCAACTGTATTTGTCGCGCGGCTCATTTGACAGGATTGGATGTTGTGCGCCAGTGTTCGTCTCAAACACAATTTTGTATAGGTAACGTAGTTTTCGTGAATTGTAGCTTTGCACATTAATAGATTTCTTACTCGTCAAAAGCGGAACATCTTAATGCCTGGCTGCGGGGCCTTGCCGCCTTTTGTTTGCCATTTACAGCACAAAAACCCAAATGAAAATTGCATTTGCAAAACGCGGAAATGAAATGATTGCTGGCTCAAGGTCTGTAGGCTGCGTGGCGGATTGTTAGTGAAAAGACGCCTTGTGTCAGCCGTCACGACGGCTCGTGCGCCAGGAAGACCGGCCGGGCGAAGCGTCAATTGATTTCTCGGCTTGCTTATTGAATGACAACATTTCAATGTAATTTAACCTGCTTAAGGCGGTGATGGAAAAATACAGATTGATTAACCTTTAAGTTTTCGCTTGTTGGCTGCTCCAGCTCCTCGTCCCCACGTGGGCGGGAGACCTCCTCGCCCTGCTGTACTGGGGCTTGTCCAATCATCACCGGGCGGGAAAGCTGTGCCCCCGCGAGACCGTTGCCTATGGACGTCGGCAGTAAATAGGCACCCCACAGATAGCCAGGCATCAGTTTTTATTTCGTGTACCCCGGTTATATTAACTTTTATTTTTTCCCGTGGCAGTTTTCCTCCTTTTTTTTTTTTTGCTCCGTCATAAACGAATTTCGAACTAGTCTAATGCAGATGTGCATTTGGATTGTAATGAAATATCAACATCCATTGTCGTGAGAGTGGTAACAGAATTTGCTGTTCGACAAAAAAGGTACCTTGTGGAATCGAATGAAATCAAAGATACATTGAATAGGCAGAGAGGGCCAAATTATGCAACAGACTTGAGTAAATTATGTGACAAGAAGTCACATTATGGCGCGTAATGCGGCACATTGTTTACTAGTGTTACTTCATTATTTTGTACTTTGCTCACTTTTTAACACTGTCTGGGTATTGAGACCACCTTATTAGTACCAATTTAACATCAAAAGATAGCAATTACAACCAAAACGTCACCAGTCAATCTTTGCAAAAGGCCTTCCACTGCACGGCAGCACGTGCCACTGCGTTTTTAGTATCTTTTGAACCATTCGAGCTAGAAACATTTTTTTGGGTTAAAATCTGCAGATTATTTCCTCAGATGATGGATTGTGTGGCACATGCGGCAAATATATAATTATGGGAAAATCGCAGCAGCTGCACCAACTACATTGTTCCAGTGACCCTGCATATAAACCGCTCTCTAATTTTTTCTTTTTTAACATTTTAGTTTGTGTTGCTTTTTGGTATACCATTTTGTTTTACAAAAACATAAATTGGGTGTTATAACTCATGTTTATTTCGTTCAAGACTACATTCCATACAGTGTTTCAGAGCTCAAATTCGACAGAAATAATTTATGAATGTTCACATTTTGCATTCAGATATCATTATGTAACCAAAAAAGTATTGTAGAAATTGATCATTTAACCACAATGTATGGTAGATTTGGTACTCTCTGGTATTCAGTATACATTTAGAAGTCGAGCTAGGTTTAATTCGCCACAGTCCTTTAACCCCTTGCATGCTGGTGACGGCTCGTGTGCTGATGACGTCCGGGAGCTGTCACGCCCGCGATCGGAATGTGCCGCACAGGAGCGGAATTCCAACCACAGGCAAGGGGTTAACAGATATTCTGACAAATTATAAGAGCATGTAGGTCTGAGAGGGCCAGGCATCCATCTCTAATATTCTTGTATATAATCATGATTGTCCTCACCAAAAATACAGGTTAAGTCCCAAGACATTTACTAGGAGAAAGAGCAGTATAGCACATTGTCTTGTTTCTTTGTACTAGCTTTTTCACAGGCGTTTATACACAGTCTGATACTGATTTGATTAAAATGAATGTACAGGAGGGTTTTGTTGGTCAGCTAGGTGTTTCATCCCATATGGAGCCCAAGCCTGTGGCTTTCTCAGGGCGCAAAATAGCAGATCAAGTTGAGAGCAGTCTGAAATGTAATACCAGTTTTTGTTGTTGTTTCCCCCCCAGAATTTTATATAGCGTGAACTTGACCCAAAGGTATCGGGTATCAGAGCCCTTTACATGAGCACCAGTTGCGTTACACAAGTATACATTCATTTTTGTTAGGCACAGGAGATTAAGTGTCCCAGAATCACAGGATGTTGAGCGTCATTGCAGAGACTCGAACCCGGTTCCCAAGATTTGAGGTTGAGCACCCAAGCCGTTAGACCACATCCTCTACCCAAGTTGTTTCAGAAATGTAAATTATTAAACGGTTAAAAGTAATGGGATTTCGGTCTGTCCTGATTCCACAGGCCGCAGTGGACCACACTACTTTTAGACATCTAATATGCACGCTGTGTCCTGACTTGATGCCTTGAGATGTATAACACAGATAATCTGTTTGTAATTAATTCATGTTATCACTGTAATAATTTCTATTCAAAGTACTCCATCCTATCATGTTTAATAATAATTTTTTGCAAATGAAAACAATAAATTAGATATCTGTCTTCTTTTATAAAGTGTTGTTCTTGTTATGCAAAACCACAGGCTAGAATGCTGCAGACCCAAAAAACAATAGAGTATTAACCCTTTCCATGCTGATGACGAACCCCAGCCGTCATGCACTACGGTGCTCGTGTGCTGATGACGGCTGGGGTTCGTCACGGCCCGCCTCTGTTCATGTTGTTTACAGCACACCAGGGGAATCGCGGCCGCATGGAAGGGTTTAAGATAAAACCTCAAAGACAAAATCAGTGTTATATGTTTATGAACCAAGTGAATGGCTATGTCTCAAAAATGGTGGCCTAGTTAAACTTGCTGTTGTCATACATTGACTCCTATCAAAGTTCCAAGGCATGCAAAGAACCATTTTGACAGGTGCAGATAGCATAGACCGGGAGTCCTTGGAAAAGACTGTTAAAATAGTCCAGTCCTGAGCTTATTAATGCCGAGGCCACACAGTTGTAGTACAAGGTGGGTTGTAGGTTGGGCATACCAGGATGGAAAAAGCAAGACTTGATTATATAATCCAAGGGTCTGTACCTTTAAAACCAGAGTTTGGACCAGAAGCAAAGATAAAAGATCTGTCCCCCCACCAGACCAAAGAAAAAACACCTTTGTCGTACTATCATTCAGTGTGAGACCAGTGGTGGTTATGCAGCTATGGAGTGCAGAAAGCCAGGGAGTGAGCGTAGGTAAAATAGGTATTTCTTTATATAAGCGTCATCATTACATGGGGACCATATTTCCTGTTCCACTCAGCAAGGGGAGTTAATGGCCACTCCAGGAACTCCTAGATTGGCAGAAAAAACACAACTCCCATTTTGTCTTGAACTGGAACTTTCACCTGCTGAAAACAGTGGAGCGAATGAAGCAACAACATGGGACAGATTGCTGCCAAAATCCAGAAGTTGAAGTTGAAATGATTTGTATAGCGCACGGCCACTGAGCGGTTTCATGGCGCTGTGAGTTGCGAGGGAAACAGGAGAGGGCACCGGAAGAAGATTTAATTACACTGAGTAGGCTAGAGTGAAAAGATAGGTTTTGAGGGCTTTACGGAAATCTAGATATATTGTCATGGACCTGATGACAGGAGGGAGAGAGTTCCAGAAGCGAGGGGCAAGGAGGGAAAACCTCATGCCACCCAGCTTGGACCTCCGAAAGCGTGGGACATTAAGAAGAACCTGAGTAGAGGAGCGGAGAGTGCGGCTAGGGACATAGGGAGAAATCATGGAGTTAATGAAGAGTGGGGCTGAGCCGGTCCATGAAAGTGAGGCAGCCCATCTTAAATAGAGATCTCTGCGAGATGGGGAGCCAATGAAGGGACTTGAGGAGGGTAGTAATGCGGTGAAACTTGGGAAGACGGTAGATGAGACGTGCGGCCTGGTTCTGTATGGATTGTAGGCGCCGGCGTTCGTATGCCGGAATGCCAACATACAGACCATTTCCGTAGTCCAGGCGAGAGATGATCATTGCCAGGATGATTAATTTGAGGGCATCATGGGAGAAGAAACCGGAGATCTTTCGAATGACTCTGAGGGACAAAAAACAAGTAGAAACAACGGAGCTGATCTGGGGACGCATGGAGAGGTCTGAACTGATTTTAATGCCCAGGGCTTTAACAGAGGTGAAGGCCACTCGTGGAGAGCCCAGGGCATATGGCCAAAAAGCGGAGTTCCAAGGATTGGACAGGCCACAGGTTAGAACCAGCTCTGTCTTGTCCGGGTTAAGTTTTAAATGATTATGGCGACATCCAGTCATAAATAAAAGCAAGAGAAGTCTGAAATTTAAGGATAGAGTCAGAGGAAGAAGAGAGATTAAAGACCAGCTGGAGGTTGTCGGCGTAATTAAAAACGGTGACCTCCATATTTTGCAAAGAAACTATAAGGGGGTAGATGTAAATATTAAATAGAAGGGGAGAGAGGGAAGACCCTTGGGGCACCCCGCAGGAAACCGAACAAGTAGGGGCAGTAAAGCCATCCGGTTTAACCGCCTGTGACCGGCCTTGCAAAAAGGAGGCAAGCCAGGTAAGAGCGGTCCCCTGAATCCCCACTGCTTCAACACGGTTGAGTAAGATGGAATGGTCGACCGCGTCGAAAGCAGCGGAGAGATCGAGGACCAAGGCCTGGGGGATGTTGGCATCGGCACATCTCCTGAGCTCATCTAGGACAAAGAGAACCACAGATTCCGTCGAGGGAACTGGACGAAAACTGGCTTGATGGGAAGCCAGAAGGTGGTTGTCCTCGATGAAAGCAGAGAGGCAGGTGGTAACGTGGCTCTCAAGGATCTTACTCTGGAAAGGGAGCAAGGAGATGGGCCTAAAGTTAGCTAATAGGGAGGGATCGGCCCCTGGTTTTTTTAAAATGGGAATAACTGCGGCTGCTTTGAGAGGCAGGGACCGTTCTCTGGGTGAGGGAGGAATTAAGGAAAGTTAAGGGAGGATCGGGGCAATTAGAAAATGCTACCCTCTGGATGGGAGCCGGGGCACAATCAGAAGGGGAGCCTGACTTAACCTTCTTGAGCAGCGTAAGAAAGGTCACTCTAGAGATCAAGGGGAAATGATCAAGAACGATGGAAGCAGGGGGAAAACGGAGGGAGAGAAGGAAGAGGAGGGCAGGGGAATATTGCTCTTAATGGTAGCAATCTTCTCAATGAAATAATCGTTGAGGGAGTTGCAAAGAAATTGAGAGGGGGCAGGTTTAGGGTTAAGTCTGTCGGATGCAGCTAAGTTGTGTACAATGGAGAAGATCTCCTTGGGCTTGTTTGCTGCAAGGAGGATCTTCTGAGAGAGAGAAAGATTATACTGCTGTTTTGTATTTTGTGAGTGAACAACTTATATTGGTCCTGTGTCCCATGTATATTTTCTTGCTTAACCATGCTGTGCCTCTGCCTGTCCCTAGAATACACAACTGGGTTGGATGACAGTTGGCTGTTTGAATTCACTCTAGACAGTCGCACACAAAGGATGCTGAGGTGCACCCGGCATATCCTGTTGGCCTATCGCCAAGCTGATGGTTCTTCCTGAACTAGAGTGTCAGGAGGAGTTGACACTTGCACCTGAATAGGGCTGTGCCTGTCCCCTCACAAAACGGTCTCTATCCCCCTGTAGTGTGTCTGAAGCCAGGGTAGGAAAGGGCAGGGTCTTGTGCTCTGCAAATACTTTTTTTGTTAAAGCGTGCTTACTTCAGAGGCGGAAATGGGTATAACTACTGGACCTCTGACACCATATACTTGGAACACCTCTGGACTGATAAGATTTTGCTAAGAAAAAAAGGTGTTGTGCTGCCAGGAGGGTCTGCCACTTTACTACCTGCTTTGCTGAGTTGGCCTGCTGTGTCTATCTTGGGAGTGAGAGGACTGGACTTTGCTCTCTACATCATGCTTTCGAAGGTTCTCCAAGGGCCTGAGTTGAGCTTGCCTCAGTTTGGAAGTCTCAGACTTCACCTGCAGCGCCTGGGCTTTCCTGCTGAGAACCCTAGTCTGCCAAGGAGTGCCAAAACCAGTTCCTGGACCCTAGGAAGTGAGTTGACTGTGTTCAACAAGAAGAACTCTGCATATCTACTTCAAGTGTGACTTCGGAGCATCTGCCACTCTTTGACACTGTGCCACTGCTTGCACCGGAGCCATAGTCCCTGCTCAAGGCAATGACCGCCACTTGCAACGCAGGCCTCAATGCACCGCAGTGCACTCACCTGGAGACGACAAAAAAGAAATCACTCATCACAGTCACCCCAGATCAGTTTGCACTCCAATAGATCAATGAAGCAGTGACTTCCATTAAGGATTTCACATTGTCTTTCAACGTGGAATGCGAGAGGAAACACACTTGCTTTGCCTTCGCCAAGCCCAATAAGTTAGTTTAACACATTGGGAGGCGGGCTGCGTGGTTCCTATCTTTGGGCTGATTTAGGCTCGGGGGACTCCATTCCTGGGGCCCAGTAATGACTCTCAGGGTGTCCTGGCCCCACTCACGACACCCAGTGTGCATGTTTGGAACCATTGAGGGAGGCTCAAGGCCCCGCGGTCCCAGCTGGCTCCCTGCCTCCTACGGGAGCAATACTTTAATCTCTTTCTCTGCCCGCATGTCTGTAGGCATGGAAAGAGATGAAAACTTTGCTTCCTGCAAGTGGGAGCATTGTGAAAGCTCCCACTTGCTAGAAGCAGAATGTTTGCTTTTGCTTGGCACCAAGCTGAAGCAAACCGCGATCTCCCATGGGTGGGCACCTTGGGAGATAGCAGGAGCCAGTCCTGGGGGTTTATTAGTCCCCAAGGCCATGTGGCTGGGGGGGGGAGGGGCCCGCAGACCCCCTCCATCTTTCTTCCGCATGGGCCGGCCCTGGCAAGGGGGTGTTCCCCGGGGTTGTATTTGCAAGCCCGCCCCGGCTTTTTAAAAAAAGTTGTAATTGGCACTGGGGAAGTGGTGGTCCCCAGGGCAGATTGGAATTCCACTCGCCCCCACCCCCTATTTTTTCTTCATAGGCCTAGGGAGGTGGTGATCCCAGGGGAGGGGTCCGCGTGCCCCCTATTAATATTGGAATTAGCCACAGGGAGGTTGTGGTCAGCAGGGTATTATTAAGCCCTTGGAGAGGGGGCCTCCATTTTATTCAAAATACTCTGCATGCCCCGGGGGATCTGGCCCACCTGTGGGGATACAATTATAACAAGCGCTTGAGACCTTGCTTATGTTAAGTTATTTTTTTTAATTCTCGGCTCCATTTGCAAAAATCGCAGTGAATTAAAATATAAATGCTTTTTTGCTCTTGCAGGGTCCCCGGGGGACTCTAAGACCAGAGGGCTACGGTATTCGTATCCTGCCCCCTCCCTTTTTTTGTTGTTTTTTTGGGGGACTCAGTAGACACCAAGTCCCAAGATGGCTTCTTCCTGGTTGAAGTGGTCGCAGCCAATAAGAGCTCTGCAGATCTCTGAACAAGTTCATCATTATTCCTGAATGGTTTGCAATCCTACAAATATACCTAATACAAATTAGGATTTCCTTTATATCTCAAACAACTTAACGAATTAACACCAAATGACTAAACGCATACTTTCTGTACTAAAAGCTACCTTTTTGCCAAATTTGGTGTAATTCCATCCAGTGTTGCGGGCTGTAGGCATGTCTAAAATCTCTGTGGGACGGAACATAGGAAAGACACTTGTTTTTAACCCCCCCTCCCCCGGTTTCTGTGCCCTCTTTTGATGGAACGCCTGAAACGCTTACTAATGGGTGATGCCATTGGGCTCCACAGTGGCCTCAACGCGTCCATGTTTGATGGCCGGGATCCATATATGGGTGCCACCTTGTGCCTTGACGTCAGTTCCTTTAATTTAGCACAGATGCAGAGCTCTTTTTGCAAACTTTTCTGGGTGTTTCACCTACTTCAGAACCGTTTTTCCAGATAAAGTGCTATGGAAATACATACCCGAAGACCTGAGGCTTTAAACCATGCCAGGACTACAAGAAGCAGATGTCTGGTATGGATCCGTCTGCCTGTGGTATCTTGCATTTAAGTATGACTTGTAGTCCTGCAACAAGTGCTCCCTGATACTGCAACTTTTCTGGATGACACTGGATCTGTCCCTCGGGCCCCATGGAACCACAGGGGCCCCTAGTCAGACTTCTGCCGGTGAGGCCTGCTCCGGCAGTAACTGACAATACTGGGCCCAGGGCCCCAGCCCCTTGCTGGTACTCGACCATACCTCTTAACATCCTCCAAAGGCCTCTGACTAGAACGCCTTTTCCAATCTGGAGCCTATGATTCCAGGCCTTGAATTTGATTTACAGAAGGCCAGTGGTTGGGATTCTTCGTCTGCGATTGAATTAAACTTTCAATTGCAGTCCCCCACATAGGAGAGTTTCTCTTCTGCAATAGTAGTCCTCATGGCAGCAGAAATGCTAGATTTTCAGTTACCTACAATAGAGACAAATGCTCCGCTGAGGAAGGAAATGTGCCAGAGGGGGAACTGGCATTTATAGAAATGAGATGCACTCCGATTGAACCAATTTCTCCGACAATTTCAACCAAATACATCTTATCAGGGGGGGAACTGAAGCACATTCACTCATTCCACAAAAGTCTTTGCCATCGCCCATGTGATTTTGAGGTCTTTGAATGCTGTCTACCTGCCCTGTGGGATTTGGCCAGCAAATTCTTGCTCGCTGTTACTGAAAAAAATCAGGAATGCTATTGCATAAACAATTCAAGATGGACAGGAAACGGCTAAGAATGTGTTGAGAGCTTGTCTGGACACCACAGACTGTGTGTTGTGGCAAGGCCACCAGTGTGGTAATCAGTCATCTTGCCTGGGTGCATACCACAGGTTTTTCTGAGAACATGCCAGCAACCATTGTGGACCTGCCATGTGATGACTCCAGGCATTTTGGAGAAAAATCTAACTCTGGTTTGGACCTCTTCAGACAGAGTTGTGATATGACTCACATTTTGGATTTGCTATCCAGGGTCTGTAAATTCCAGGAGCAATGACGAAGGTTTCGCAGATACTCTCAGGCGCTTGCCTCTCACTAGGGGCAGTCCCCGTGCAACAACCAGTAAATCTTTCATAGCTCCAGAGCACATTGGGGTAGCAGAGGATATGGCCACCAGCAAGTAAAGCAGTTCTTCTCCGCCTTGTCACCTTCCATGACTGCAGCCAGGCCCAATTGATTTCCTCTCCCCTGGGCATGGACAGCTGGTAGGAGGCAGAATTTGTTTTTACCTGCCCTGGTGGTGTGCAGTTATCTCGGACCTGTGGATGCTGCAGGTTGCTCAGCATGGTTATGACCTTCCTTTCACATCCGCTTCTTGCATCCCACCTGTTTTTTGTTCAGCTTTATTCTTGCTTGGGGAATTCAGTCACTACTGACCAGCGGGGCCAAGGCAAAGAAGGTAGGGGGTGTTACTCTTCTTGCATTTAGATGTCCAAAAAAGACAGAGGACTCAGACCGATACCATACCTTTTGATTCTGAACACCTTCTTTTGGATAAATTCAAGATGTTGACACTAACCCAGGCTCTTTCAGCCCTGTGTCCGTGAGCGTGGGTGTGTCCTTAGACTAACAGCAAGTGTACTTCATGTGCTCATCCTGCAGGCACTTCTTCCGGTTTGTTGTGGGGTCAGAACACGTTCAGTTTCTGCCCTGCCCTTTGGCCTCACACCAGCTGTTTACAGAGGTGATGGTGGGGATACACATTTCTGTACTTCAGTTGTCTATTGAAGGAGTGTTCACCGCAGTTAGTCATGACCACCCGGAGACAAATGTCACCATGCTATCATCCCTGGGGTCCCGGACTTTCAGGATATAATTCTGATGTTTCAGGCTCACTACTGGGTTCTCGGGCTGGGCATTTTGGGGCTTCTTGGCCTTGTACAACCTGCTGGTCTCTGTGTATTGGCGTATGCGGGCTCTAGTGGAACCTACCTGCAGTGGACACTGAACCAGGTTTGCCTTTTGGACAACATCTGCATTTCAGAAGCCGCAACCATGGATCTTCAGGCACCAACCTGACCCACACAGGCCATATTCCTTGCCCGATCCGGAGCTGACAATAGTAACAGATGCATTGTCTCTAGTGAAGGGGGTGTCACCTCGGTGAGGTGGATATCAGGGGCCTTTGCTACCCAGTGGAGCAGAGGCACCGAATCATCCTTTTAGAGCTTTGTGACATTTGTTTGGCTCAGAATATCTTACACTCATCCATTAAGGAGAATCTGGTTCATGTCTTTACCGACAACACAAAAGCAGGGTGGTGTAGGGTGGTGGCACCTGTGTTAGGAAGTGCTGTGACTCTGAACATGACTCAACCAATGAATTTCTCTGATGACTAATCATATGGCTGGCTCGCTAAATGCTTGGACGGACCATCTCAGCAGGCATCATCTGGTGAACCATAAATGGGGTCTGATCTGGAGGTGGTTCAAGGCATCGTTGCCCGGATATGCCTTGGATGGATCTTTTCTCCACAACTAAGAATTAACCGAATTGCAATTACTGCACACTGGAGCTTCCATTCCTAGGTTTCCTGGGGGATGGAGTCTGCCTGGAGTGGCACTCCAGTCTCCTATCTGCCTTTCCACCTCTGGCACTTCTGCCCAAGTACTGAAGATGATCAGGAGGGACCAAGCTCAACTCTTCCTAATAGCCCTGGATTAGGGCAGTAGAGTGTGATACTCCAACGTACGGAATCTGAGCATTTTTCTTCTGGCCATCTACCTCTTCTGGGAGACCTCGTGTATTGCCAAATCTCCACATACTACACATCAATGCGTGGAAACTGAGCAGAACCAATTGGTTGGATTTCATATACCTACAGAAGTGGTGTATGTTATCCTTGAGGCTCTGCACCAGTCTACCAAATTCATTTGGGTGAAGTGCATGGCCTGTGCGAAGACCATCTGGTTGACCATGTTTTCTGATATGTGTTGCCACAGGCCTAGTAAGGTTTTGCTGTGGGCAGTGTTAAAGGTTGGTTGTCATTCCTTTTGGTCAGGTTTTTCTGACCAAACTTTGTTTTTCAAGTCACAGGTTGTGAGTCATTTCTTTAAAAGGCTCAACTCCTGCACCCTTTTTTATGCTCCAATGAGATCTTAACGTTGCCCTCGCGTTCTTGATGTGCATGCACTTCGAGCACAGTTGCTCACCGAGATTACTGACCCTAAAGACAAAATTCTACTTTGTGAATACTTGTGCAGCATCTGTGATCTACAGGCACTGGCAATGCAATCTCTGTATACCATCTTCTTACTAACAGTTTGGTGCTGGGAACTCATGCTTCCTTTCTATCGAAATTGGTGTTCCCCTTCAGTTTGGAACAGTCCATCACACTCTGTGTCGTGTCTTTTTACTCTGTCAAACGCCTTATAGGAGGAGAGGCTTCACTGGCTGGTCCATGAGGAGTCTGTAGCTTTTACATTGAGTGCACTAAATATCACCAGGTGGAAGACCAACTTTTTATAGGCATTGATGGTACTAAGAAGAGAAAAGGTAGTTCAGAAGTGAACCTTTTCTAGGAGAATCTACCTTGCATAAACACATGCTGTGCCTTGACCAAAAAGGGGCGTTCTAATGGCTTTATGCTTACTCCACCAGAGCCAAGGCTCCCATTATAAGTTTGGCTAGGGGTTTTTAGGTGTAGGACATCTGCCAGTCTTCTACAACGGTATCTGTAAACACTTTCACCAGGTGTTACTTTTTCATCAGTCACATCCGCGGGGGCCCATTTTGCCCACTTGGCTGTAGGATTTGCTGGTGTAGGTCCACTGCTTAGATCCTCCACCTTTTAGAAGGTACTGCTCTGTTTTCTTTTCAAGAGATGAGGAATCTAGTGTTAGAGGGTATCCATCTGAAGAACAAGTTGTTTACCTTTGTAATCCTCTTTCTCTTTGCTGTATAGAACCGCAGATTATCATCTGCGTTTGGGAATATCCTTTAGAAGGAGAATTAACTCATCACCCTCCCTTCTCGCTGTAATGTGAAGGTGACTTTTAGGGTTCTACAAAGATTACAAGTTAGACTTCCTACCTTCTCACACATGCAATGTGTCACAGGTGATCTTCGTCCGACAGCACGTAAGAGTTAGAGGAGAACTGACATCTCCACACAGGGGTGGCTCCTATATACAGCTCCATGCCATCATTTTCAGATGCAGCATGAGGCTGCAACAGGGTCCAGTAGGGCTACCTGCCGGCAGATGGGAGAATGGCAGCAGACCAAGTTTCAGATTCTGTTTGGCACTTGGGAGTATTCAAAAGGTGATAAATCCACAGTAGATTATCCACCAGAAAGAGCAATACTGAAGGTTGCCTAGCTAGTACTGCTGGGAAATAAGCATCTGGTACCTAACCTTGATGTATGTCAGTGATTTGGTACTGCCCTCTGGTTTAATCCAACCAAATAATCTTCTCAGCACATTAAAACGGACATATCCAATATACTGACTGCAACCTTCACAAAACTGAATCTGACTCGGATGTGTGATGAAACATCTGCAAATGTTTGCCCCAGGCGACCCAAAGGAGCTGTAATGCTGTACTAAGGCCAGATACTATGCTGTACTAGTTAATAATAACCTCTGCCCTTCGGGTATTCTGTCCCCAGTTTGGGTCCTTGTTGCAAGTTTGAAGACTGGAGTAAATCTCCTTGATGAATCGGGGCTGTTAGTCTTTGTTCTGCCTCTTGTATGGCCTACTTGTAGCCTCTTATTAAGAATAGAACACCAATGAATATCCCCTACCTGACACTGGTCACCAGCAACGGCTTTGATTTCATAAGACACCCAGCTGATGCCGAAAAAAAACATTTTTCTTTTGTTAGACCCTCACCTACTCTAGTAGTGAGTGGCATGCTTGGTCATCGGGTCTCATCCTGGTCCCTAAAAATCAGGACGGGCTTGACCATATTTCAGGGAGCACTTTAAATATTCTGTACTTGGGTCCTAAAAAGATAAAGATCGAAAATACCTCAAACCAACTTCTGAACCCCTGTATTAGCGGTCTTTGAGGATGTTTAAAAGAAGGTTCTAAAGAGGCAGTAAGTATATCATGGTCCAGTTTTATGGCCTGGTGGGCTCTTTTTTTCTTCCTTTTTTAACTGATGTTGCTGGAAGCATTGCCTGTAGCAAACACACATGCATGCAAACTCGCATACCTTACAAATTACCCATACAGCGTGCCTTTGCAAGTTCAAAACCAGCCTGATTTGCAAATGTGGGCCACTTTTAGAACTATCTGGTTCACTAATGTGGGACACTTTTAATTTGGTACCCAAGTTTATTTTTTGTTCCAGTGCGACCCTGAATAGAACAGTCACTTGCTGCCAAGAGCTACACCGCTTGTTAAAGAACCTGAATTCCGCGTATACGAGCAAGCGGGATTTACATCTGGTATAGCCCTCGGCAGAAGGGCTATAAGGCTACTAAAACCTTCTACTCAATTAAGTTAGAATGTTCTAAATTAAGAGATGGAAACCTAGACAAATATTGCAGTGTTGTAGCAGGCTTACTCCAGACATTATAAGACACGAGTCACCCTGTTGTCTTCAGTGGAGCTCCGAACATTGAAATGTTCTTATGTATTGTATGTTTGTATGTTTTCTGTAAAAAAAAAAAAAAATTGGTTTGGTCTTGTGGTATCAATGCAAGGCCGGTTGGGACAATGGCAAGCCCCTGCAGGAACAGCAATTCTGTTGTACTTCCTGTTCCATGGCTTGCAGCAGTACTGTGGAACTGACGTACAATTTTAAAAGGTTGTGTGTAGTTTATAGGAGCCTTTTGTATATCAATTTCAGCTTGGCGATTTGCAAGCTGTTAGTCTAATAGGATGCTTTGTGCGTGTTTGTCATTATACGGCTTTGTACTCCAGTTGTCAAATTCCACTGAAGTATCATGATACTATCACCAGACCTTCTTAACATGCAGATCTATATATTAAGTATGAAAGACACTTTGATTTTACTTGGAGGCAAGAGGTTTCCTAATTGGGCCAGATGCCATGCATAGTTTTGTTAAAAACTGTTCCTCCTTTAATATTTTGCTCCGCCTCTGTAAATTTACAGTGAATCGCGGAACCACCTTGAGACCTATGACACACCCCTCTGAGTGGCTGCACTCTTTGAAACTCATTTGGTAGTGGCACTTAGCTGAGAGCAGTTTGTGTGCTAAATAAACCCTGCCTTTTTTTGTTTTGCAAACTTTTGTCATTTGTATAAGGGAAACTTAGAATGGCTTTAGGTAGTCTGAGTTACAGGAGGAAACTACACCACCAAAAAAGGAGTTCCTAGTATGGAGAAGAAGGTGGTATCAAAGTGTGTGCAGTGCAGATTTTCCTGGGGAACACGTAAAAATCTTCCCACTGCAACAGCGAGATGTGTAGTCATCTAAGAACCATCCATTTCATACAACTTGCCAAGGCAGAGATAAAACAAGATGCTGCTGAAGCTTTTACATCATTGGCTGCACTGTCTGTTGCTCCTGGAGACTCTTTCCCCCACTGAGATTAGTCAGTGTACCAAATGTTGTGCCTAAATTTTAAGAATATCACCTCCTGCTCTAAGTGGAGAAAAAATATTGTTTGATGGAACAGTGCATCCCTACAGTCAATTAAGTTGGTGGTCGACCACGTGTAGATAAGCAGGGACTTTTTTTGTTATGTAAACATCAATGTTGAAATACCTCTTCGGTCTTTGTGTTTATCTCTGTGTCCGTATTGCTATTGTGTGTGTGTGTGTGTGTGTGTACACATCTATGTGAGTGTATGTACGTCTCTGTGTGTGAGTTTGGTGTGTAAGGGTGTCTAGCCTTTGTGGGTGTGAGTATGTGTGTAGGTGGGTGTTAGTGTGAGTGACTTTAGATGGGTGTGTGGTTCCCTCCAATTTGTCGTGCTGGAGACTCTGGCACAGTCATGGCTCCATGAGAGCCTAGGTGCTGGTAGCCGGGCCAAAAAAAGCATTTTAAATTTTAATTAGTCTCAGAAGGGGTCCCACTGCGCCCCCCACACCCCAACAATAGCCAGGGGGGCATGATACCCCATACCCTGCTCCCTTCCTCCTAATTTTTCTTTGTTTTTGAAGACATAGGGACAGAGTCCCAGGGCCAGGAATGGCAGGTGCAACATTCTCTTCATTTTGTTTCCAGCCAATCATATCGTCTGCTTTGAGCTCGCAATTCTCTGTGGAAGTACAGCAAGGTACAGCGGAGTGAAATATCTATACATTTTTTTACCCTCGATTTATCCCCCACCCACCCCTTCTCAAAAAAAGAACAGATTTACACCAAATTAAAAAAAAAACATTTTCTGGATCAAGGTCTACCTTTCTCCCAAATTTGGTGTAATTCTGTTCAGCCGTTTTAGATGTAGCTGTGGCTAAAGTTCTTACAGGAAATTGCATGGGGAAAACATGTTTTGGGACCCTCCCTTTTTCTCGATCACCCAGAAACTTCCCAGAAAACTGAGGTGGGTGAACTTTTTTTTTGTGAAAGTCTAGTTAAGATTTGTCAGTCGCCACTGTGTGTGTGTGTGTTCTCCCCTTCGCTATACTTCTACACACACCCTAAAATTACCCTTATCTCTCTTCACCCACACCTGAACACTAAAATTACCTTGCCCTCCTTTACCTCTAACCAACCCCTGAACCTTAAATTCATCCTTACTTCCCTTTACCCCTACTCGCACCAAAAGCACTTTTTTTTTTAAAGAGCATAATTTTTTTAGACCCTGCATGGTAAAGATATAAATTCTTACCTACGTGGTAATGGCATGATTGGTAAATGTGGTTTCCCCTGTAGATGTCATGGCATTTATGCTTTCACCCTCTTCCAGCCTGCACCATCGCCAAGGTGCAGCGGAACGACCCTTAATGCCCTGCAATATTTTTGTTTCCCACGGACACTGAGATAGTGACATAAAAATAACTGGTAAATACTGCTGCCCTTCTCCCTCTTTCGTCATTGCATCCACTACCGCTTGTCTCTCCTTTCCCTCCAGCACTATTCATGACACGCGCCTCTTCTCCTTGCTCTCTACTTTATATTCCTCATCGCTGGCGCGTGCCTAATGTAGGAGGGCACGGGGGCTACATCGACATGCAGTGATATTCATGTACATTTACGCTGCCTACGTGCACCCGAACCACGGCCCTCTTCACAATCAGACCAGTCCCTTTGGTGGGGGTGCTCCCGTCAAACACCCCAAGTCTGTCACAGCCCTCCGTGGCATGTGTGCACATTTCTGTCTCCAGCGTCCTCTGTAAATCTTCTTTAGGGGCAGTAGCCGACTCCACCGACAGCACGAGCCACACACACATAGTGTGGGGCTTAATCTGATGATTCGCACAATTAAAGGATTTGCTCTCCTCTCCCTGCTGTAATCTTAGTACCACCGGATTGTCTGCCGACTCTGCAGGAAGCATCTCAGCCGCGCAGCAAGGCGCGCCCAGAAAGGTTTTTCTGTGCACAGTTTGCCCATGGACAATTAGCCGCCAACAACAAAATGAGGTGAACGAGGGATTGTTCAGGGAAGTTGAGATTGTAATGGGGGTGTTATAAGTAGCTGTCGCATACAGAGAATAACACTTCAAGAGCAACTTGCAGCTCACTGAATGCATTTGATTCTTTTATTATTTTTAAACCCCATACAGTTGTAAAACTATATTTAAATCCCGAAAACAATAATGAAGCTGCGCCGCAAAACACCAATTTAAAAATTATTTAAAACCCATGTTGGGGGGAGAAATAGGCAGACTCGTATATTTGGAGGAGAATGTCTAATGGGCGAAATGGCGGGTTACAACCATACATACAATGGCGCCAGTCCTTCTATAGCTGAGCTGCTTCTATGACGTGGGAGCAAAGGTCAAGTACCAAACGGACATAAACCTCCCACTACTCAGTGGTCGAAGTGGGGAAAACAAAGTAGGGGAACTGTGGGCAGAGAATCAGAGGGCAGGAATAACCCAAGGATTGGATCAGTGGGCGGAGTCAGAGGCGTGGCCAGGATGCGCAAAACATCCCAATCTTTAGTATTTGTGTGGGCATTTCACTGACCAATTACAGCTTATTATGGGATGTAATTCAACCAATGGATACACATGATTATTTAACGATTAATATGAGCTATTGACATTAAAATAAATTCACAAAGTGGAATATGTTTCTAATCACAGAATGTCCAAATATGCTTAAAAGTGGAAGCACAAGCCATTTGTTTCCGAGCAATGGAGTTTCTGTTGTCAGCAATATACACCGAGACAATCAATTTTACATGTGTAAATCACTGTATAGGAAATGTTACATAAGACAAAGGACTACAAGGTGTAGGAGTCACATGATAACCATACTAGTAGACAGTATAGTTTAATTGTGATTGGCCTGGAGAAACACAAACTCAGAATTTAAAACGTAATACTATGATTGGGGGTTCTCTTTAATAATCATTATTGATTTCTATCAAAAAGAACACTTTTTGCAACATTACGATAATCAAAGGCTTAGGGGGAAAAATCATAACGCTCTAGTTTATACCTTTCAGTTTGTATGCAGCTCTTAGATAAAAGTTAATAGCTCACTGTTCTTTGTTAGGATTTTAACTTATAAACTGCAAGTAGCAAAAGGATCTCACTGACAAAAGCAGGAACCCACGGACCTATTTACAATATGTGCACTTTGTGATGAGCCTGGTACATTTTCTTTGCAGCAGGCACATTAACCCTCAGCGCTATCTTTCCATGAGTCAAAACTTCCACTAGACAAATCTCTGATCTCGCTCTAGGAAGAACTTTATTCATCAGAGTTCTCATGCAATTTTTATTATTGCCAAAAATAGCTGGCGGCCAGGAAGGAGGCAGCAAGTGCTTTTAAAAGGGAAAAAAAATTGAGAAAAAAAAATTGCTCAAACGCTCCGTCCATCATCCCCTTTTGTATCGCTTTGTTAGCCCTAAGTTGGCAGAGTATGCTCAGACGTGAGTCCCTTGCTCACTTGGCCACTGGATTCAAGATAGCCTGGGTGATGAGGATTATGAATCCGAAACCGGTCCCAGGATGCTGGTTTCCGGTCCAGGGAAGACATGGCATGGCAGTTCGGGCTGGACTGTTCCCATGAGGCACAGGGTCAGACTGATTTGCATATGGCCATGTCTGAACTGGGGTGGCTGAGTGAGCTAAAGAATGGTGATGGATTAAACCCAGATCAGTTGACTGGGGGTGAGTGTTTGATTTGCTTAAACGCTCCGTCAATCATCCCCTTTTGTATCGCTAGGTATGAGAAGGAGCCTCCTCTGCTGTTGCCTCAGTGGATCTGGGGTGTGTCTGGTCGGTTGGTGGAAAGATATGTGTTTGTTGATGCATGCTGGTCCTTCTTTGTGCAGGGCTTTGTATGCATGGGTCAACATCTTTAACTGGCATATCTTCTAGATCGAGAGTCAATGTAACTTATTGAGGTGGGGTTTGATGTAGGTACGTCTGAGGAGATCAAAGATGAGTCTTGCCACAGAGTTTTTTATTGTCTATGGTCTCTTCAGGATGCGTGCAGTGATTCCTACGTAGAGTGTGTTCCCGTAGTCCAGTCTGTTGGTGACGAGGGTCCTTCTGGTGTTGACTGGGAGCCACCTGAAGATCTTGCAGAGCATGCATAGGGTGTGGAAGCAGGCTGATGAGATTGCGTTTACCTGTTTCTTTGTAGGTAGCTTGCTATCCAGGATGATGCCGATGTTGCAGGTGCGTTGTGCCAGGGAGGGGGTGGACCAAGTTGAGCAGGCCACCATACATCGTTCCATGGCGAGGTGTTGTTCCTGAAAAACTTTTCTAGGAGAATCTCTCGTGAACCCCTGGTAGCAATAGCACAAACATCAGGCAATTCCCTAGAGAAATGTGTTAAGTTCTAACAGACCAGATGCATTTAAATTTAAGAAAACAGCGCAATCAAGTTCCCAAACCAATTCAGAAAAAACAATCAAAATTTAGTGTGCAAAAAAAAAACATTTAATTGTTTTAAAATCAGGCAATGGAATCTGGAGATATATATTTTAAAAAAGTTTTAGGTTAAAAAGCACCAGGAAAGCACAGCGGCTATTGTGACAATTTGAGGATGACCAAAACCTAGATGTGATTTCATGCCAGCCACAATGGAGTTTAGGTTCCGGTAGGCCAAATGGTGTCATAGAGCTCAAAATATTCACCTTTGGACTTGAGCGGTTTGTCAGAATTCCAACCCTTCAGTGGGGAAACACTGAAGCTAACAAGGGTCCCTTAAAGTCATATTCCTTGTTACTAGGGATGGGTAGTGAACTCGTCTCCGCAGGCGGAGCTTGCAAAGTTTTTTCCCCTTTGCGCTCTGCTTGAAGCACAGAGTTCAGTAAAAAACCATCATCTACCGCGTATCAAGAGTTTCCTCTCACCGGACGCCAGCCCACCCCAGTCCCAACCAAGGGAAACCACTGCTTTAGGGCTCGGTATTCCTTTCTCTCCCTCTTACTTTACGGGTCGGAATGGGTAGTGTTTGTGGTTCCGGGTTAGAAGAGGCAGCGCAAGTGGTGATAGAGAATCAGTCCTGTGGCAGTCTTCCAGAGCAGAGGAGGAGGAAGGGTCCCTTCTCCATCTGTCGTAATTTTCATTACTGACCAGAAGCCTTACCCCCTACCCCCACCCACCCCGCCTCACCCTCCACCCCAGACCACTTGGGTTCACCAGTCCATAGAGGAGAGAGCTTGGGAATGTCTGCACACACTGCTGCTTAGGTAGGAGTCTGCAAGACTGACTGGAGAAATGCAAGGGTCAGCAGCCTATCTTGGGGGGAATTCTGTATCTAAATAAAACCCTTTACTCTTGGCCCACTTCTCCAGTCTCCTGAAGGCCCGCTTAGCCCATCTACTCAGGCTTCAACCTCTTGAGGAGCTGCCAGTGAGAAGGGAGCGAGCTCAGCGGTCCAGCTCCTGGCTCCAGCCTGGAGAGCTGACTGGCCTGCCCTTTTTGTTTCATCCTGTTCTTGCACACTCACCACAAACCTTCACGCTGTTGCATGGAGAGTACAGGACGCCTCTGGAGGGAGTACAGCTTCTCAGTGCTGCTAGATTGTCCCTTCTTTCTCGTCATCTGCTCCTAAGACAAGTTATCGTGTTCTTCCCTTTTTATAAACGAGAAGTATGTAAATGTGACTACAAGCCCCACCAATTTGGCCCACCTCATATACTTTAGCGGTATACAACATCTTCCCTTCCTTTTCCCAGGATAATGGACAGCTTACTGAAAGGACCCTCAGTGTGTTTCCCGCGTGTTGGCAAAGTTACTGACACACAAGGTCACTGGACACATGTCTTCAGCATCCTTTACGCAACTGTAGGGTAGAAGATGCAATATACATTTACTCTACGAGACAGCACTTACTAATTAGCAGTAGAAAGTACTCCAGTTGAGTAGGGTGTGTTGCACAACACAGTGGTCTCTTCTTGGATAAATATGCAGGACAGGGTTCCTTCTGGCACAATGCTAGTTCCACAAAAATTAAACCTCAACAGGAAGCACTTACAGCAAGACAGCAGGGTGCCCGAGTTGAAGCTTCAGTTCTGTAACTGCATTGATCAACCTAACTTCGTGTGCATGGTCAAGGCTAAACAAGTAATTTTTCTCTGCAATTACATTGTGAAAAAAGGTTAGCTGTAATTCTTGATGGTGTTTGCATCCTTTCTTTTCTCAAGCTCAATACCTCCTGTAGTGTCTCTGACGAGAAGCCTCTTTCCCGCCATCTGCTGCTACGATTGATCAGGTTCTGCCCTTTTATAAACGAAGTATGTAAACGTGCCTACAAGCCCTGCCCCATGTACATTAGCTCGGGTGGAGTGGAACTTCAGGGAATTCCACTGAGTTTTTATGCAACACCATGGAATTCCGCGTATTGCAATTCCGTGAGCTCCGCCTACCCTTACTTGTTACCAGACTCCGGTAGAAGCTTTAGTGTTGGGGCCCAAAAGTTCTGAATGGCAAAGCAGGACTTCATAGTCACTGAGATCTTTTTTGCTGCTGAGGTAGATTTACCCAATAAATATTTTACCTTTGGGCTTAGTCACTTTTTTGGTACTTGAAATCCTCCTGCGGGCAAGGCCGGAAGCTGTTGCTGAGCAGGGCTCAACCAGGTTGGATACCTTCATTGTGAGGCCCTGCTGACGCCTTTTGCTATGAAACTAAAAACTCAGAGCGCGATGAACCTTTGATATCTTCCTTGTCGACAATACGCCCTCCTTGGGGAAGCTTTAATACTTAGTCCCATTCCTCTCGAGGTGGAAAAAAAATTCTTACTGCTGGGAAAAGCACTCTTGGCCATCCTTGCAGCCGCCTGGTCCCGTGTCCCCAGAGCTTGCTTTTAGGCACAAAGTATCTCTCTAGCCAGGGCATTTGGACGTCCAGTCTTTCGTGGTCCTCTAGACCTTCTGGCATCCTGCAGCACCAGGAGCAGAGCGACTTGATCCTTGTAGAGCAGTTACAGTCCCTGGGTGCCAGCAGCAAGCAGTAGTCTTTCTGTCTTCTTCAAGTGTTGCCGTCTCAGGTCCAGGAATATTTTGAGGAGGTGGTGGTTTGGTGACATTTTCCTATGCACTAGCCAACGAGTGGCAAATTCCCTACACCCAATCCTGGTAACTATGTTGCAGAAATCCGACCCTATTTTGTAGTCCTTCCTTTCTCAGTTTACCGCAAACATTTCCACAGTTCCTGATCCAAAATGGTCCTAGCCTTCTCCACCTTCAGGAGCCTTGTCCCCCCTCCTTGCCACTCCCCTACGGAAACACAGTTTTCTCGCCAATGCCTGTGCTAGAACCAGTTTTCCCTCTCGCTGGGATCACAGATAGAAAGTCTGTTTAGACTCTTGACACAAATGGTTTACATTTGGGATCTCCACTTGAAAGGGAATCTTTAAAACCTGCTCTTTGTGTTGCCTACTGTTTCTATCTGTCCTAATATGGCACATTTCTTGCCAAATGGCAACTGTTAAACCACTGTGGCTTTTCTGCTGCTAGAAGCCTGTCTTTGTCTTCCAGGAGGAGGGTTGTTAACAGCAAGTCAAGGACGTGTATTTAGCCTCACTAGCAATAAGGTGAAGCAAACTATTTCCAAACCAGTTTTGTATGAGACCGCACAAACTACATTTACATACATTTACATTTCTACTACAGTGCTCAAAGATTTTCACAACTGAATTCGCCTTTCAATAGTGAATGGAAAATAACTTTGGCTTTATTTAGCTTAAGAACAAACCATAAAAGCACACGCCGTCTCAAAATATATACACAATAGAAGTTTCCCAATTTAAAAAAGTAGAATTCATAATATATATATATATCTATATAAAAATTAAGTCTTTAAAACCAAGATTAGATACAGATTACTAATCCATAGCTGCTTCCAACAGATCTTGCTCCTCTAATAAAATTCAGTGTCGCTTGACATACCCTCGGTGTATTCAGTTGCAGGTTTTATCCATAACTAGACCTAATCATGCGAAATGGAACTTCAGCTATTCATAGACAACAGTTAAAAAAAATAACTTCACTGTGGGGACATATCTTTGTAGCATCGCTCACTTTTATATTTTAAGTTCCCAGCCACGTGGGTTTATTAGCCAAACTTGAAGGGTGATTTTGCTAATATATATAACCGTTTTTTATATTGCAAAAAATATTTTTCCTTGCCATATAAACACTGCAAACACTCCAGAGCAAAACAGTGCTTTTTGGAGCTACACACGTTTATCATATCTGTGCATGGTGGAAATACACACTGCATTTCACATAGGGCTTTTCAATTGCATGCCACTAGTCTATTTTTAGTGTCATATCCTTGGTCCTTACAGGAAAGTTAAATAAGCCAATTCATTGCAACCTGTGCAAAGTGATTGTTTTTAGAGGAGAAATAGGTGTGTGCACGGGGTTAACAGTGGCACCGCGGAGAGAGTCCTAAAGCCAGCAAAACCTAACAGGGAAAAGTGGGGACCACTACAATGATGACGTTCTTTCTTACAAATAGGAAAATAATTTTTGTAACAGCTTGCTACATAACTATGAACCAATTTTAGAAGAAATACGTAAAGGAGAAAAAGGAAATTATTTGCTATCCTCCAGAGGATACTCTATACCCAGTAATATCCCACCTTAATAGAGGCCTGTGTTGTCTGTTGAATAAAGGTGACGTCTTAAGTATGTTCCAAGAAATCAAAAGCAACATTACTATTTTCAAATGTAGTCTAAGAACGTAAACGTCAACCCCAATTAAATACATGGGTCAAATTATACTCTCTAGAGGAGCAAAACAATTATCTGGTACACTGATCACATTTTACAAGGCCTTTTTACATTGACTTCTTCCTGGTTCATTAATGTAATCGCAGCTAGTAAAGTTCTTTGCTGTTAGACACTCAAACCATTTCTCTGGCCATATTCTGATAATCGGACTAGTCATTTTGAGCTGTTTCAAAATATAGAAAGTGGCACAGCTGTTTTCTGTAACAGCAGTGTTACTATGAAATTCCATCTCACTCTGTGTGGAGTAAATACAACATTCTAAAATTCCGAAAAGCCATAACCTATGCAATTTTCTGGTTTCACAGCAGCATACATTCTATATATTTCCTGTAGTACCTGGAAGACTCTTCTGCTACAGTTTGTGTTGCACACTAAAAAATCACAAATATGGATAACTCGGAAGGTTTAGAGAGCTGGCATTACTGTACAAGATAACTCGTTTTGGCACCTGGTTATTAAAATTACCAGGAGTTTTAGCCTTTCAATGAATGTAAGCTTACTAAAGTACTTCCTGTTCATAGAGATTACAAATCTCATTGGAGAAAAATCCCATAAACAACAAGCATTTGCAATGCAATAGGTCTCGCATTTGCGGGAGTTTAAGCTATTGGCATTGTAAATGACAATGCCTTTTATTTATCTGTTTTGCTAATTAAGGCATAAATAAAAGGCATTGTCATTTCCAATACCAATAGCACAAACTCTTGTAATTGCGAGACGTATTCAAAGGACCGGCCACAATTTTGCCGGGCTGCTCCGAAAGTTAAAGCGCATATGTTGCAGAAAAGCATGTCATGCCTCTAGTAGGAGAAACTAAAGAAAATAGCGCTTACAGACTATAAAAGATTTACGGTGTAACAACCAAAGTAAAAGGGCTAGTCCTCAAGGGAGATTACAAATGAAGACAAGGCGGTACTAAGGAGGGACTAACAAGCCTATTAACAAATCAGAAGCCAGCATTCACTTAGGACAATGACACAAGCCAATGATAAATATGGGCTGAGCTACTAAGCCTTACTTCAATACATTATGTTGCAGAGCAGCGCATGTGCTGCTCAGGCTCGACCTAAAAACATTGGCATTTTTAATGCCAATGATTCAGCTCCAACAAATGCGAGACCCATTGCATTGGCACATCTTGTTAATGTACTACCACCGCTGTATACAATCCTCACTTAGTGCATCTGTTGGACTACAGTTAACTAACAAATCCTGGACCTACTGAGACTGTGCAAGTCCAACGTTATTTGCATGTCCAGATGTTAGCAGGCAAGGTGTGAAAAGAGCGCGAAAATGTTTTGTCGCATGTGCATAGGAACAAGCAGTGGTACGGGCCACTTCTCTTCAAGACCAAGGCCCTATGTTGCGGCGCTTGTCGCTTTGATGCGCTATTAATGACACAGCTGTTTGAGGATAGCACTTCAGCATGACGGCAAGGTGGCAGTGTGGTCTTGGGTAGACCATAATACTGTTGGTTTGCTTCTTTGTCCTTCTCCATCCCCCCCCCTTTTTTTAGCTCGAGCGTTCGGAAGCCACCTGCAGAGGCAATGTCACTCCGCCACTATCATACAGAAACAAATGCAGGAGTTGTATCATTTTATGTGTACAAATTAATAGACAGGTTTTGCACCTAGAAACATTGCCTTGCATTTTACCACACCTCATTACAGCTTCACAGCGCTCCGCTGCTGCTTTTTGTGTGGCTTTCTAACGTTCATCTGCGTGTGTGTCTCTTTACGACAGCGGTAGCTTCCCTAAGAAGGAAATACTACCCGCAGTGTCGCAATGGCTGCTTGGATATTGCCTACAACTACATCCACATCTTTGCGATACACTTGCCACCCAAAAATAGAAATGTAATGTATTCCGACGAGAGCTTAAGCTGATGGGGGAAGGGGTGGTAGATCACTTACACTGAGCACAACTCGGTGGGAATGTGTTTTCATCAAAAGTGTTATTACACACATTATTCGCAGCGAGTTTGTCGACCTCGGAAGAATGAATAGCTGAGTCAGGCCTCTTGGGATAAAAAATCTCTGCTCTGCAGATTATACACAGGATTCTCAGCAATGGCAATATAACCCTCTGAGCTCCCCCATCCCAACCTCTGTAATAGAAGGAAACAAGCCACAAGTATGTGCACATAAAACGCTTTGGTATCGTGGTTGATATACCGGTAAAAAATAAATCATATTTTAAAAAAAAGCTCAATCCTTCACATTTACTGTTCATAGAAACGCATACATTTGTTGGACTCTGACATAGTCTAAGTTACTGCGTCAGGGTATTATCCACAAAGGGCAGGATACCGAAAAATGAGACGAGAATAACAAAAAACACTGCAACTAAAGACGAACTGAAACAAAGCAGAACATCCCTCATTTGTACTTCTTGGGAAACATACACAGAACAAAGAGACCGTCACTCGGAGAACGGCACCGGGAACCTCAAGAGGGAGTTCGAAAATAACAAGGTGTACCCGCCTGTTAAAGGATCTCTGGTCTCACACGAGACATCTCGGATACTCAGTATTACTCCTCCCGGTTTTTGACGATCACTAAACAAATAGAAGTTTCCCCTACCACGCAGGCAGCGTGCTACGTACCCCGAACCTACTCACATGAGTTCGGTCCCAACACGGACCCTTTACTCTGATATCGGTTGTCATACTCTCCTTACTGAAGCCCTGAAGATTCGCAGTTGTCCCCTGCGATGAAACACGTGTTGGCATTCACAAAGGAACAATAAACCCATGATTGAATATCAAGGACGGAACTTTTTTCTTTCTTTCTCGGAACTGTTGTACCTGAACCTGGAGTAACGGATTCTCAAAAAACAATTCCTAAGTGTGGTTGCATACTGAATGAAAGTGCTTTCTATATATATGTCATTTCTCCAAATATCTAATACACTTGTATAGCGCAGGGGCATTGCTGTGTTTACAGAACAAAGAAACGCCTGCAATGCAATTCAAGTTTCAAATGCTTTACAATATCCCTCACCCCCATCCACGCAGTCGAACACACTGAAGAATTTACTGGAGTACATTTTTTCTCAGTTCGATGACAGAGCAAACGTAGCCTTAAAACACCCACTCATCAATATTCTTCCACTTACCCATATTTATTCATATAATGTGGCCCATCCATCCGTCTCTCCATTTGTCCATTCATCCACGCAGGCACCCCTGCCCATCCATCTATCAACCCAGCCATTCATCAATTAATCCATTAATTGAAGCATGTATCCAACAAATGCTATCTGTTATCAGATCAATAACCTACAACGGACATCAGGCTGAAATTACGTACAGCCCGTGTAATTGACATACAGGTGGGATTCAAAATATTACGAGGGTCAGCAATTATTTTACTTTGCGCTGTTCTTTTGGTGGACTTTTATTTTGAGAGTGAATCTAAATGTACAACTACGTGTTCCAGAATGCAATGCGTGGTAGGAAAGAACGCCTACTGACGGCGCTTCCAAACATCTAATTTGATATACTAATCAGAGCAGAGCTTTTCAAATTCCCGACAAAATGTTACTGTGAACTATTAAAATATCCGTCTATTGCATTCAGTGCGTAATAATCTTTGACGCTGTACTGAAAGCTAGTTCTGCTACTTGCATGACGTAGCTGCCAGCTGCATAATAAACCAAAAGTCTGTAAAAAGTTAACAGTGTCGAAATTACAGACAAATGCTGTCTGTTACCAGATCAATAATATACAACGGCCATCAGGCTGAAATTACGGACAGTCTGTGTAATTTACATACAGGTGGGATTCAAAATATTACGAGCGTCTGCAATAATTTTACTCTATGCTATTCTTTTGGTGGACTTTATTATTTGGAGAGTTAATCTAAATGTACAACTATGTGTCCCAGAATGCAATTAGTGGGAGGAAAGAATGCCTGCTGACGACACTTCCAAACATCTAATTTGCTATACCATTCAGACGTTGAAGCTTTCACCATTAGTATTTCCTTTAACCTGGATGCCTTTGTTTTCGTTATTCCTGTATCAATTCGACCCAAAAAAAACCAGGAGTTTCTTCAAGTTCCCGCCGGGCCGCCGCGCTGCCTGCGACCCGGAAGCGGTTGGGCAGCCGGCCAATCGCAGCGCGGCCCCAACCGGAAGTCCCGCCCCCATCGCGGCGCGAGAGAGAAGAGACTGTCCGAGGAGCCCCGAGGGCTCCTGATCGAGTCCCGGTCCCGAGATGGGGGACCGGGTGAAGAGCGGCCGGGCGCATGAAGAAGGCGGGGCTCTCATGTGGTGAGAGTGCCCCGCAAAGCGCAACCGCCGCCCGAGAGGCACGCCGAGCACCGCCAGAACAGGTGAGTGTGTTGCAGAGGAGGAGGGGTGAGTGGGGGTGGGGTGTGCGCGTGTGTCTGTTGTAGTGTGTCTGTGCGTGCGTGTGTCTGCGCGTGTGTCTGTTAAAGGGGGGTGCGTGTGTGTGTATGCAGTGTGTGTATGTGCGCATGCGTGCGCGAGCCTTTGTGTGAATGCGAATAGCAGGCAGGGCGACGCGACGTGCGCGCTCACGAGCTGCAATCTCCAGGAGGACAGGCTCGTCACAGTCTGATGTCCACACCATTCCCAGAAAAGTGGCAACATAAGTTGTCTCGCATAGACAGCAAAAGCTTCGCTTTTGCTTTCGTCTAGGCGAGACCTAAAAAAGGTATGTTATTGTTAAAACATTGATCATGTTTAATAAATACGTTTGTCAAGCACATAGCTCACACTCAAACTCATCACCAGCCTTCAAAATGTATAGAGCCCAGGCAGTCGGTGCAGCCCTCTATTGCTCTGACCCATGGGGACAATGCAACTTGGAGATCTTCGAGAAAACAGAAAATGCTTTTATAAGATCTTTATTGAGACTCACTAAGAGTTTATAGCTGGTGCCAACTTGACTCTATCTGGCTCAACAAGCGGAATTAAGACACATTCTGTTTTTGATTTGGTCAGTAAAGGAGCTTGAAGTATATTGAGGGACTGTGTGGTGTAACCTCATACTTTCAGGCGATTAAGATCTCATGGCTAATATATATTAAAAAATGCACTGACAAACCTTGGGCCCGGAGAGTATAACACCACATCCATTGATACAGGTACCGACCACGTAGTGAAAGATATTGGTATTGTGCCTTAGAAACTTCTTTCAGCTACTTGGGGCTCGATTTCGGGCAGAAAGCTATCTGAAAGCTGGTCGGAGGCCTTCCACCCGACATCAATGGTTTTCCTCTGACCGCAGTATTACAATAACGGCGGTCGGAAAGAAACATGTGGGGGGATTCTGCTGCGTTGCCGACAGGCTCAAGGAGCCCGTCGGAAGGAATCATAATCCCATAATGACGGCAGAGCCTGCCTTGGCTCCGCCGTCGGAGTTATGACATCACTTTTCCACAGCCTTTCCCATGTCGACCTTTCTGGCATGGAAATGCTGTTGGAAATCACTTTGGGGGCCCCTAGTAGGGCCCTGCGCACCGGTGGCCTCTGCTATGAGGCCTGGAGTGCCACCTATACATCTCTGCACCCTGTGACAAGCACTATGCAACACGGTGCAGGGATGTTTACAAACATCCATTTTTCAGTGGTAGCTTGTGCACAAGCCTTTTCTGCCTGCTGCAAATTAAAAAATTGATGTTTCCAACCGTCCATAATGGTACAAAAGGGGGTGGTGATGGACGGAGCATCTGAACCAATCAAACACTCACACCCAGTCAAGAGATGTGGGTTTAATCCATCACCGTTCTTTAGCCCACTCTGCCACCCCAGTTCAGACATGGCCATATGCAAATCAGTCTGACCCTGTGCCTCATGGGAACAGTCCAGCCCGAACTGCCAAGCCATGCCTTCCCTGGACCGGAAACAAGCTTCCGAGGACCGGTGTCTGGCATTTCAGCCATCTTTAGCCCGGCTTGCTTGAATCCAGTGGCAAAGTGAGCAAGGGACTCACGTCTGAGCATACCCTGCCAACCTATGGCGAACAAAGCGGTACAAAAGGGGGTGGTGATGGACGGTTGCATCCAAATTCTGTGTGTGGAACTACCGACCTATGGTCTCATGCCGACGTTCCCGGCACCCACCGGAAGCGCCATCCCCATTCTGATCCCTGACTGATACAGAGCCGGAGGGGTGTCACCCGACGTGTATCCTGCACCATCAGGAGCTTTGCCTCCTAGATCGGAGCATAATCCCTGTTCCCGTGGGTTAGGACTCTGGGAGGAATGGGAGGGGTCGCTGGACCAGCCAAATGAAGAAAACCCTAACATGGACTGGTGTGAGGAACTGTGTGAAGCCAGTGGACTGGACACTCCTCCAAATACTGGTATGCTTTTTCCCCCTACTGTGGCTACAGAGGAAGAAACCTCTTATGCATTGGTGGTGTGAAGGGCGGTAAATCAAGACTGCTGATGTCCTTCTGGGGACATGGTCCAAACCCAACACAGAGGCTCCTGTGAATAGGATGATCCCCCTTCACCACAACCAGACAGAAGGGACCCAAATTTCCTTACCTAACACCCTACCCCAGAGAGCTTGGTATTCCAAGCCTTATAGTCCGATGTAAATCCTAGCAAATTCCCTACCACCCCCCAGATAGGGAATCCCAAGAGGCTGGGCTTTTTGGGGAAGATGTTTTCTCCCACCAGCTTGGTATTGCGGTCTGTAAACACTGCATACGTTTTGGGCAGCTACGCCCATGCACTGTGGGACATGATTGCGAAGGTGCAACCAATGGCTCTGGAGGAGGCCCGAGCAGTGCACTGTCAGGTTGTTGCTGAAGGGAGAGATGCAGTGAAGTTCACTGTCTGTTGTGGACTTGACACGACCAACTCACTGGGCAGAGCAGTTTCGTTGACGGTAGCCTTGAGGCAACACGTCTGGTTGTGAATGACTGGCTTTTCAGGGATGCCCAATCCTCTCTTACGGACATGCCCTTTGATGGCACCAGTCTCTTCAGATGCGTGCTTCAGCGCTGAGTCCGCCTCATAAGGACAATCGGGCTACAGCCAGGTCCTTGAGCCTCTCTATGGCCTCATGTAATCTTCGATCCACTTTTCACTCCTTTCATGGCTTCTGAAGGGATTTCCAGTTGCGCCAATACCCTCCCAGCCATGCGCCACGCATGCTCCCCAGTCTCTGCGTTGCCAAGGGTGCATTACCCACAGACCTTATGGGTCAGGCAGCCAATGGTCAGGTCAGTCTAACACACCCGCCCCACCCCTGCCCCCAACAGCTGCAGCCTTCAAACCTTCCTAATATGCCTTTTTTCCAGCATGGGCACCCAGTTGGCGACAGGAATTGCCATCTCCTGCCCACTGGCAGTCCATAACATCGGACAGGTGGGTTTTGAAAATTGTCCAAATGGGTCTACTCCATCCCCTTTTGTTACAGCCCCTCCCTCCATGCCACCATTGCATGAACCGGTGAAGGAGGATCAGCTGTCCCTTGTCTGCCAGGAAGTCATGGCTCTCTAGGCCAAGGAAGCTATTGAGAGGTTGCCAATGCCAGAAGTGGGTTATGGTTCCTATTCCCGCAACTTTCTGGTGCTCAAAAAGAATGGAGGCCTTCGTCCTGGCCTAGACCTACAGCTCCTCGACTACTTCGTCAAAGAGGGAGAAGTTCAAAACGCTCACAATAGCTTAAGTCCTGTCTGCTGTGGACCCAGGAGACTGGATGGTAGCATTGGACTTGCGGGACGCATACTTACACATTTCCGTCTTGCCTGCAGACCAGTGTTAACTGTGTTTTATGGTAGTCCAAGAGCATTTTCAGTTCACTGTGCTTCTGTTTGATATTACCAGTGCCCCTCGTGTGTTCACCAAGGTGATGACAGTGGTTGCAGCTCATCTGAGGAGATCAGCGTTAGCAGTCATCCCCTTTCTCAACGACTGGCTCGCCCCAGGCTGTCCTCACTCACCTACAGACTACAGCAAACCTTTACTTTCTGGAGTTCACTATTAACATGACAGTCACACCTGACTCTCTCACTCAGATGCTCTCTTTATTGGGGCAGGATTTTCAGGCTATGATACTGATGTTTTAGCCTTGATCCTGTATTTCGGTGAGACAGATCTTGAGGCCTTTGGGACTTATGTCCTCCTGCATCCTACTGGTAACTCATGCCTGATGTCATTTGCGTTCTCAGCAATGGGAGCTGAAGTTCCAATCAGCACAGTATCAGGGTAATATGACCAACATTTTCCATATCTCTGAGGGAATTGCAAAAGATCTTCAGTGGTGGCTAACAAATCGCGATTGAGGCAGACACCTCTCCCTTCCCCACCCAGATCTCACAGTAGCGACAGATGCATAACTCCTGGGATGGTATGGCCATCTGGGAGAGGTGGAATCCAGAATCCACATTAACCTATTGGAGCACCGAACAATCCGACTGGCATTGAAGACCTTTCTACCCTCCATCAAAGGAGGGCTAGTGCTGGTGTTCATGGGCAACACCACTGCCATGTGGAGCTGCAATAAACCGGGCGGGGTGGGGTCGTGGACCCTTTGTCAAGAGGCCATGCCTCTGTGGACACGGCTGGAACGCCAGGGCATATCCCTGGTGATTCAACATCTGGCAGGCTCTCTGAACGCCAGAGCAGATTAACTCAGTCGTCTGCCTAGCAGATCACAAGTGGCATCTCCATACGGAAGTGGCACAAGGTCTCTTTTCAACAGTGGGGAGAGCCTTGGTTAGATCATTGCCTCTGCACAGAATGAGCAATGTCAGTAATTGTGTGCACTGGAGTTTCCAAGGCGTCGCTCACGCAGAGATGCCTTTCATCTCGAGTAGAGCACAGGCCACCTGTACGCCTGTCCTAAGTCATCCTTGTGGCCCCAGACTGGGCACAGCGAGACTGGTATTCCGAGCTACTGAGCATGGCCAATGATTCTCCAATCAGGCTACCTGTTTGGGAAGATCTTCTGTCACAGCAGCAGGGAAGGGTTCTCTGCCCGAACTTATCCAGTCTCCTCATTCTTGCATCAAGATTGAGCGGCGGCAGTTGACAGCTTTTGACCTTCCCCCCCGATGTCTGCAACATCATCTTGGCAGCCAGGTGTTCCTCCGCGAGGATGGTATATGCCTGCCATTGGAAACAAATTGTGACATGGTGTGCAGAACAAGACATTGATCCCCTTTCTGAAATTCTACTCTTTATTCTTTCCCTTGCCCAGCAGGGCTCTGCTCTGGGCACTCTGAAGGGCTGTCTTTCTGCCTTTTTGCAATTGCCTGACCAGCCCTCCCTTTTCAAGTCCCCTATTGTACATAGGTTTCTAAACGATCTTGTTAATCTCTTTCCACCTTCACCATTTATCATGCCTCAGTGGGACCATAATCTGGTTTTAACATTCATGTGTGTGCCTTTTGAGCCTGTCCATAATTGTCCCCTCAGGCTCTTTACAATTAAAACACCTTTTCTTGTGGCCATTACATCTGCCTGAAGAGGAAGTGAGTTTAAGGCTTTGTCATCCAAGCCTCCTTACCTCTCAATCTATCCTGACAAACTGGTGCTTCGCACAAGAGCTGCTTTTCCCCCAAAAGTGGTCATTAAATTCCACGCAGGCCAATCCATCACACTTCCTACTACTTACGCTTCTCTGCATCCCTCGAAAGAAGAGGAGCAACTCCTCCGTCTAAAACAAAAAAGAGCTTTGTATTTCTAACTTGACCGCACATGAGAGTTCCAGGTGGACGACCAACTCTTCCAGTGGAGAAGTGTGGCTCACTGGTTAGAGGAGGCAGACCTGGAAGCAGAGGTCAGCCCGGGACCAGGGTTCAATTCCCGGCTCAGCGGGGTCTTGAGTCCTAAAATGTCCATGGACTTGACAATTCTCGCTCCGGTGCCTACTCGATTCACAGGTTCACACTCTGCGACTCTGGGCAATAGCTTGCTTAATCTCCACAACGGCCCCTCGCCTGGCTTTCACCTTGCGGATACCCTGCCGGGGTTATCTCACAGGGGAATACCAGGACGGGTTCCCTAAGCAAGCGCTCAGAAACCGCTCGGTGATTTGCGCTATACAAAATTCCTGTACATTTATATTTACATTTACATTTATGCTGGTGTGAAGGACTGTCAGGTCGTTCAGAAGAGAACCATCTCCAGATGGGTCGTACTCTGCATTAAAATAGTCTACGCATTGGCCAAGAAGCAACCCCCTGAGGGCTTCCAAACGTATTCCATCAGAGCTAAAGTGGCGACTACTGCATTAACACGTGGAGTTCCGGTCCTGGATGGATCACCGACAGAATATTGACTACAAGTGTTAATTATTAAATTACTTCCCACCCTATTCCCCTATAAACCCACAACCCACTACACATAAAAAATAACATAATTAATTACATTATCTATTAATCAACTAATAAAATGTAATTATTAATTGACAAGAAATTAATTATTAATTAATAACAATAAATAAAGTATTTATAATTAATATAATAAATTAATCAATTAAAAATGAATCGCCCATTAATAACTAACAAGAAACTAACTAATAACAAATAAAAAATATTAATTAATTAAATTACTTCCCACCTTATGCCCATATAAATCCACAACCCGCTCTGATACTAAAACGCAAAATTTACTTTAGAAAAATATTAATTTCTAAACATTTAATACATCTATTTAGAAATAATTAAAATACATTAAAAAAAATGTTAAACATACATATAAAATACATAACTCTAATATAAATATCGATATTATTAACAACGTTTTTGCTTACGATATTACTTCGATATTACTAACTTCGATATATAAAAAAAACAATATTGCTTACCTTAAGGTCGATGTTCTGGTCAACAATATTCTTGACATCGGTATTCTGTCCTACGATATTGTAAACTCGATATAATTGTAGGTCGATATAAAAAAATAAATATTTTGACTGCTCACCATCCTGGATATCTGCCAGGCATCAACGTGGGTTTCCCTGCACATGTTCACAAAACACTACTGCTTGAATATTCCGGTCCATAGGGATGGGCATTTTGCCCGTTCGGTCCTGTAGGAACTCTTTGTTTGAAATTGGTTTTCAGACTTTCCTCCGGGGATGGTATTGCTTGGGTATCTATTCTATGGTAAGGAATCTGTGGCTTGAAGTCTTTGTCAGATGAACAAGTTACTTAACTTCGGTAACGCCTTATCTGGTAGAGACTATAGCTGCAGATTCCTTACAGATTCTCCTATCCTCCCGGTTCTGCGATCGCATTTCATAGGGACAGGGTTTCTCCCTTTCAGGGCTCTAGGTTTTCACGCCAGTAGTCCGTCTTCTTCATGGCTCTGAGCTTCTGGCGTGGAAAGTTGTGAAAAGAAACTTGCATCAGCGTGCCTAGGTGACACGTATATAGGAGCCTCGGACGTCACTTCCGACGCGGTTGAAGCTGACAACGCACTCTGAGGTGAAAGACACCACCTACCGGCATGCAGGATTACTGCTCACGAAAAAGTTTCTGGGTCCTGTCTGACACATGAGGAAATTTTAAGGTAAAGAATATGCAGCTAGATATAGTATCTGAAAGAAAGTTAGTTATAGATTCCTTAGAATTTCCCCAAGGCGTCAGACTGGATCCGGAAAGTAGTACGCCTCCGTGTCGGAAGGTGGTGTCAGTCGACTGCATTTGTCGGCGGCGTCGTGGTCGCCAGGATGACGTTGCAGTAGCTAGATAAATGCCGTCCTCGCACGCTGACTTCAGTTCTTTTTTTTTTTTCCGCGCCAGCAAGCTCATATCCAGAGAGAGTGGTACCTCCAGTTACTTTTTGACTGACTTTTTCTCGACTTTTGTCGACTTAGTTTTTTTTAGTTCATCGACTCCTGGTGCACGAGGGATGCCCGGCTTCAAGGCCTACGGTTCCTGTAACCGACTGATGACGGTGACAGATTTGCACAGCCTGTGCCTCTACTACCTGGAGCGCGACCATGACCCCAAGTAGTGCTCCGACTGCTGAACCATGGCCCGAAGTCTTTGTGGGAGGGGTCCCGAAATCTACTTGAGGCCCGGCAGTCGGCTCCGCTTGAGGCCCCAGTCGCGTGGGAGGTCGCGGGACCGATCGCAGAGCCATCATCACTCCTCTTCCAAGTCTATGCACTCGGGTCAGGTAAGTCAAAGCATAAAAAGTCGAAGAAGCATAGTCGCTCTTCGACTTCTTGGATCCTGGCCTGTCTCAGGATCGCTGCTGGTCAACCTCGTTCTACTCCACCGGCACCAAGTCCGCAGCCGACACCAGCTGGACCCCCAGCCGACGTCGACCCCAGCTTCCTCCCCGATGTAGACACTGAGCCGGACCGGCGTCAATAGGGACTTTTGTGACTGTGTTCCACTCTGGCCCTTTTCAGCCAGATTGGCAGCCAGAGGAGGGTTAGGAAAACTGGATGGGGTCTGGAAAACCTCGGACCGACCAGTTGGATTATAATCCGGACTGGAGAGAGGAACTGGGGGATGCCAGTGATCTGGATACCTCCCCAGGCCTTGGCATGTTGTCTCCTCCTACCGTGGCTATGGAGGAGGGAGCGTCATACGCAGTGGTGTTGCGTAGGGTGGCCAAGGCTCTCCACCTCGAGCTACGTACAGTGGCAGTCAGGACTAACCTCCTGACAGAGGTGCTTCAGCCGGCAGCAAGCACTTCGGAGGCCTTGCTGCTGTTCACTGAAACTCTATCCGACATCCTTTTGGGAACCTGGTCCAGGCCCAACACAGGGACTCTTGTGGGTAGGAGGATTGCCCAACGCCACCGCCCGGCTCCGGGTGACCCCACTTTCCTCTCCCAACACTCCACCCCTGAGAGCTTGGTGGTCTAAGCCTCGACTTCCAAAGGCGCATTCCCTAACACTCCACCTGATAGGGAATACAAAAAGCTGGTCGGTAAACACTGCATATCCGTTGGGCTGTTATTCCCACTCTGTGTGGGATACTGTGGCGCAAGTGCTGCCCAAGTCCCCAGAGGAGGCTCTGGTCGTGCTCTCCCATGGAGTTGACGAGGGGAGAGACACAGCAAAGTTTACCATCCGCTCTGGACTGGACACCCCCGACTCGCTGGGAAGAACGATTTCAACGTCAGTAGCCCTTCGATGCTACGCCTGGCTGAGGTCGACTGGCTTTTCTGGGGATGTCCAGAACGCCCTGATGGACATGCCTTTTGCAAAGCAGACACTTCGAGGACTCTCGGGCTACGGCCAAGTCCTTGGGCCTCTACACCACACGCCCATCACTGTCTACTTTTCGCCCCTTTCGTGGCTACGGAAGGGGTGCCGCACCATGTTCCTTCCAGGGCCACAGGCCAGTGCAAGCTGTTCATACCCAGCGGGCCGGGCATGTGAGAACCATCGCCGTGGTACTGGGGACCAGCAGGCGGGCCAGTCAAACACAGCCTCCTCTGCAGCTGTCTCCAAACCCTTCTAGTCCGACCTTTAAGGCCCATCACATGGCAGTGGGCGGCAGGATTTGCCATCATCTCCCCCATCGGCATACCTTCACGTTGGACAGGTGGGGTTTGCAGATAGTCCGAAGGGCTGCTCTCTCCCCTTTGAGACTACCCTCTCTGCCATGCCACCTCATTACCATTGAATGTCCGAGGATCATCTGGCCCTTCTCCAACAGGAAGTTCTGGCTCTCTTGGCCTAGGGAGCCATCAAAGGAGTTCCTACTCCAGAAGTAGGTCGTGGTTGCTATTCCCCTACTTTCTGGTGCCCAAGAAGGACAAGGGCCTGCATCCTATCTTGGATCTCAGGAACGTCCGCTGCTCCACCTGGAAGGAGAAGTTCAAAATGTTGACTCTGGCTCAGGTCCTGCCTGACCTCGACCCTAGAGACTGGATGGTAGCGTTGTACTTGCAGGACGCTTATTTTCACATCCCCGTCCTGCCGGCCCACGGGCGTTACCTGCGGTTCACGGTAGGCCACGAGCATTTTCAGTTTACTGTGCTCCCCTTTGGCCTTACAAGCGCCCCTCGGGTGTTCACGGAAGTGATGGTGGTGCTCGCAGCTCATCTACGCAGATCAGGGGTTCCAGTCTTCCCCTATCTTGTTGACTGGTTGTTGAAGGCAGGCTCGCCCCAGGAAGGAGTCTCCCACCTCCAGCCTATGGCCGACCTTCTGCATTCGCTGGGGTTCTTGCAGCGCTTAGAGACCGGTGGTGATAATGCGCTATACATATAGAAATTACAATTACAATTCTCCATCAACGTGCTGAAGTTGCACTTGTCTCCCTCTCAGAAGCTCCTTTTCATCAGAGCGATTCTGGACACAACGTAGTTTCGGGTCTATCCTCCTGAACAGCGAGTCCGAGATATTCGGACTATGATTCCGATCTTTCAGCCTGTATCCCGGATTTCGGTCAGGATGACCCTCAGGATGCTGGGCCTGATGGCCTCCTGCATCCTGCTGGTGGGTCATGCCAGATGGCGTATGTGGGCTTTGCAGTGGGACCTGAAGTTACAGTAGACACAGCATCAGGGGAACCTGTCTGATTGAGTCCAGATCTCTGAGGACACTGCACGCCAACTGCAGTGGTGGCTCACGGACCAGGATTGGGTGGACTGTAGATCCCTCTCCCTTCCTCAACCAGAGTTCACAGTGGTGACCAATGCATTACGCCTGGATTGGGGCGGCCACATGGGGGAGGCAGAGATCAGAGGCCTCTGTCTCCGGCAGAGTCTGGGCTCCATATCAGCCTTCTGGATCTTCAGGCAATTAGTCTTGCACTCAAAGCATTCCTTCCCTCTGTCCAGGGAAGAGTAGTGCAGGTGTTCACGGACAACACCACCGCCATGTGGTACTGCAACAAACAGGGCAGGGTGGGTTATTGGGCCCTATGTCCAGAGGCTCTCCATCGCTGGACATGGCTGGAAGATCAGGGCATATCCCTGGTGGTTCAACACCTGGCAGGTTCTCTGAACGCCAGGGTGGAAAAACTCAGCCACAGGTGCATGATGGATCACGAATGGCGTCTTCACTTGGAGGTGGCGCAAGGTCTTTCAGCAGTGGGAAGTGCTTTGATTACAGCTATTCGCCACCGAAGAGAACGCGTAATGTCAGCAATTCTGCGTATTGGAATTTCCAAGGTGGTACTCGCTAGGCGACCCTTTTCGTCGCGAGTGGAGTTGCCGTCTTCTATACCCCTTTCTGCCTATACCACTTCTGCCCAGAGTGCTGAAGATCAAGCACGACCAGGCCCACATGATTCTTGTGGCTCTGGATTGGGCACGAAGAGTCTGGTATCCCGAGCTGCTCAACATGGCTATCGATCATCCAATCCGACTGCCTCTTCAGGAGGATCTTCTGTTGCAGAGGCAGGGAACGGTCCTGCACCCTGAACCTGTCCAGCCTCCAACTCCTTGCATGGAGATTGAACAGTGGCAGTTGACGTCATTTGACCTGCCTCCTGAAGTTTGCGATGTTATCTTGGCCGCCAGGCGTCCCTCCACTAAGACGGTATACGCCTGCAAATGGAACAAATTTGTGGCATGGTGTACAGCAAAGGCTGTGGATCCCCTTTCCGCCCCGCTTTCTGAGGTTCTCTTGTTCCTCCATTCTTTGGCCCAGCAGGGCTCTGCTCCGGGCACTCTTAAGGGCTACCTCTTGGCCATTTCAACCTTCCTAAGGCTTCCTGATCAGCCTTCTCTTTTCAAGTCCCCTGTTAATAGATTCCTTAGGGGCATTACTCATCTTTTTTCTCCTGTTCCCTTCATAATGCCTCAGTGGGACTTGAACTTGGTTCTTACCTATCTTATGTGTGCTCCCTTTGAGCCGCTACATAACTGTCCTCTCAGACTTCACTCTGAAAACTACAGTTCTGGTGGCCATTACCTCTGCACACAGGGTGAGTGAGCACAAATTCTTTCTTCCCAGCCTCCCTTTCTGACTGTCCATCCAGACAAGGTCGTCCTTAGAACTAAACCTTCCTTTCTTCCCAAGGTGGTTACTTCTTTCCACATTGGCCAAACCATCACTTTGCCCACCTTCTTTCTGCCTCCGCATCCTTCGAAAGAGGAAGATAGGCTCCAAAACGTGCACTTTCCTTACACTTTGATCGCACCAAGCCATCCCGGATGGACTGCCAGCTCTTTGTTGGTTACGTGGGTGCTACGAAAGGTCGGGTCATGCACAAACTAATAGCAGGCTTTGATGCACAGAACGACCCATCTGGAGATGGGTCGTTCTGTGCATCAAAGCCTGCTATTCTTTGGCAAAGGAGCCTCCAGTGGGTCTGCACGCCCATTCCACCAGGGCGACGGCAGCTACTACTGCTTTGGGACAAGGAACCCCCCTAAATGACATCTGTCAGGCAGCTACTTGGGCATCGCTACACACATTCACCAAACACTACTGCCTGGAAAGTTAAGTCCGGAGAGACGGCTTCTGTGGCCGTTCTGTTTTCCAGGAGTTTCTGGTGTTAACTTGGTTCGCAGACCCACCTCCAGGGTTGATCTTGCTGGGGAATCTATTCTAAGGTAAGGAATCTATAACTGTTTCTTTCAAATGAACAAGTTACTTACCTTTGGTTACGATATATCTGTAAGAAACATTGGTTAGTTATAGCTTCCTTACCGCCCCACCTATCCTCCCCATTCTGCGAACTGACTTCTAGGGTTAAGGACTTTCTTTCAGGGCCCTAGTTTTGTGCACCAGTGGTCAGTGACTTGCATGGCTCTGAGCTTTTGGCATGGAAAGTCGTGTACAGAACTGACGTCCGCACACGAGGAAGGCATCTATGTTGCTACTGTGACATCCTACCGGTGACCACCACGACGCCGCCGAACGCGGAGTCTACCAATGCCACCTTCCGACGCGCAGGGGTACTGCTGATAAAAGCTTTCTGGATCCAGTCTGACGCCTGGCAGTAATTCTAAGGTAAGAAATCTGTAACTAACCTATGTTTTTTACAGATATATTGTTACTAAAGGTAAGTAACTTGTTCTTCTACCAGATAAGGCGTAACCGAAGGTAAGTAACTTGTTCAATGAGTAATTATATTTATATAGCACTCACTACCCCATACCATACAAGGCATTGTAACACTTTTCAGTGAGTAGCCCGCTACTGTAGAATCCAAAAAAGATTGATGGTGGATTAGTATAGAGAAATGTGTTCATTTGAGAGCTGGACTCGCAAGTCTTTTAGTTGGATTGAATAATGGAGGGACAGAAGAAGGAAGAGTCTAGAAAGTGTTATTGGGGAGAACATAGTAAGGTGAGGCTTGGCATGAATAAAAGGAGAGATGGAGGAGGGAAGAGTACCTAGAAAGGGATTAGGGAAATCATATGAGTAAAATGAGGTTTGGGAGGAGTCAAAGAAGGGTTATTCGCGGGAAGAATTTAGAAAGGATTGCTTGGGAGATCATAGTAGTAAAATGAGATTTTGGGTGAGCAAAGGAGGGATATAGGGGGAACAGTCTAGAAAGTCTTATTTTGTAGATCAGAGTAGTAGAATGAGATTTGGGATGTCAGAGAGTGGAGATAGAGGATAGATTGAGAGAGGTAGAGGGTGAGACAGTGGTGTATTTGAGAGAGTCAAAGGTGTTGGTTCTTTTCTCTTTTTCTACAGTCGGAGTAAAGTAATACATATATTGAAGCATAACTACATAGAAAGGATATAAATGTATACATGTTTTTCTTATTCTACAGTAGGATTTAATTACTAAAAATACAGATACATAACTACATAGAAAGGATATACATATATAAGGAAGTTAATATATGGAGATTTAAAGTTGCATTGTGCAAACTCAGACTTTCAAGTGTTGCTGTACTTCAAGCTAACAGTTTTGTTTTTTAAAACTTTTGTTTAATGGATCTTGTACTCAATATTTCAATAGTGTAGCATTTGTAGATAAAATTGTTATGATAATGCTTACATAGATGAATAAAAAGGACTCATAAGCACCTAATCAAATAACGTATGTGAAAACAATGCAGTGACCTATAAACATGTTAAGCATAGAATAAGAAACATATTTACAACAAGTAATATATACATCTCTTAACGAGACCTAAAGAATATCTATATAGTTAAAAAAAACGTAGTTACTATACATATTTATACAAAGATATACATATCTGTAGACACACATAGTTACACATTTATAATAAATTGTTTTCTGATTGTTGACTTGTATATTCTGTTAAGTTTGTGTAAATGAAGTTTGTCTTGATTGCGGTTTGTTTTGAGCCAGGTGTGTTGCAGCTTTCTAATGTGTTTTTTTTCTATTTTTTAGTTTTATATTTCGCCACGGTGCTCCTTTTTTTTGTCCTGTGTTATTCTTAGTGGTATAAGGCTATCAAAAACTTCCTGTATCAGTTTTTGAAAGGAATTTTTTGTGGATAGATTTGTGTTGGATGTTAGTTTTGTTTCCAAGTATTCAAATTGTAAAGTGGTCTTAGGTGTGTTGATTTGTGGTGTTTTATGTTGAAAAGCTACCAAATAGGGGTCTGACCAAGTGAAATCGATGCCTTGTAGCAGAACTCTGGTGCAAAACCAATCGCACAGCTTCTACAGAGCATGTCACAATCTTGTTTTTGATTAAAGTTTGTTTTTATTCTGTCGTTTTTTTCACATGTAGTCACACTTATCTTGCTTATACACGTTGAAACAGTCAAAATATCCTTTAGCTTCACATAAAATAGTTGTGCCAATCCAGGCCTCGTACTACTTCACGTTAAGGATATATAATTCATGAAAACAGCTATAATCATATTCCCAATGCATCTCGGGCCTTTTTTGCCCTTCATCAGGGGAGGCTGTTAAGATTAAAAAAGTAGAGAAAAGCCCATGTTAGTCCTCGGTACTACAACGCTATCATGAATTTTCCCAAAAATCATTTTCACATTGATTTATAAATTTTCCTAATCTCACCCAATACACAATAAACAAACCCACTAGCCCTCAGTGTTTATTCTCTAAATGTGCAGAGTTTACCAAACGCGATAACCTCCCCCGCTCCTTCCTCGATGTAAAACCTGCCCATATATTCCCGTTACCAAGTAAACACTAACCCCATCTTTCTTAAAGAAACATACATGCACCTCAATGCATTACCTAAATCCTTTCACCAAACACCCCTCCTTTCCCTTTATCCAACAAAACAGCTACCAAATGGGGATCTGACCACGTGACTGGAGTAATCGTTTGAAAGGTAGATAGTTCTAGATTTGCAAAAATAACAAAGGATTTTTACAGCAATATATGTGGGTTTGTGCACGATCTGATGTAGCATCAGTGTGACTAGGCCAGTGGTGATAGTTTTTGAATGGGGCATATTGGGTTTGTCGAACCAAAACTTTAGGTCAGCAAGAATTCATAAGTTGGAGATTCTCATCTTACTATTGATTAATTGTTTAAACCTAGTCCCAGGCAATGGAGCACTTCATTCTTAACGTGAGATAGACATGCCCTTGTATATTGCTCTTAGAGCGTTGTATGTTTTTACAATGCATTGCTTTACCATGCATGTATTACGTGTTGACCTTTATAATGCATAGCATTACATTGTGGGCCTGGCAGCCGCCAGTATGTACTTATAGTTAGGACCATACTTACCTATAACTTTGGCGCCTTTTGATTAATCTTAACAAAAATTTTCCCCAAAAAGGGTCAAGTTGGGTCTAGTGCATGGAAAGTTTCAGGGTGATCCGTCAAGCAAGGGTCGAGAAAAGGATGGGGCGGGAATGCCTAAAGAAAATTGCATTTCCCATTTTAATTCCCATAGTCTTTAGACATGCCTGCAGCCTGAACCGCTGGCCCGAATTACACCAAATTTGGCAGAAAGGTAGATTTTTCTCCGGAGATGACGCTTTAGGGGAGGGGGCAGGGGCACAGCTACATACCAGACAAGGCAGGAGGGGGGGCTAGGGGTCTGCACATGGAAAATGGAGGGCAGGTGGGATGGGCACTAGAAGCATAACACACCATGGAGGGAAACAATGAGACTATAATGGCAAAACAAAAGGTTACAGGTACCTTAGTTACCTGAGCTAACTATAACATATGCCCCCGCAATGCACTGCTCATGACCTCACATATTACATCACTCATGACATGGTCAGTGACCTCACTCATCACATTACTGATGGCATCTCAAATGACGACATTGAGTGATTGTTTTCTAAAAAGTGTTAAACATACTACAAAAGCTAAATTACTATACTTTGTGTACTATTAATGAGTGATACTATTTCTAACATATATTATGTGAGTTGCTGTATGACTATCTGTGTGATTGGGTGTTTGAGTGGCTGTATAGGTGTGAGTGTAACTGTATGGGTGAATGTGTGTTTGAGTAACCCTGTAGCTGTGTGAGGTGCTGTATAGGTGTGTGAGTGAGTGGGTATGTGAGTAACTGTATTGGTGAGTGAGTGGGTATGTGAGTGGCTCTATGAATGCATGGCTATGTGAGTGGTTGTATAGGTGATTGAGTTGCTGTATGGGTGATTGAGTGGCTATGTGAGTAGCTCTATGGGTGAGTAACTGTGTAAGTGGCTGTATGAGTGGCTGTTTGAGTGGGTATCGATTAATTTATTGGTGAGTGTCTGAGTGGCTGCATGGGTGAGTGAGTCCACATGTGAGTGCTTGTATGGGTGTGCAAGTGGGTATATGGGTGGCTGTTCGAGTGTGTGTGAGTGACTACAATAGTGAGTGACTGTGTGAATGGCTGTAGATAAGTGAGCAGATGTATGAGTGCTTGTATGTATGAATAGGTATGTAATTGGTTGGGTGAGTACTTGTTTGGGCGAGTGAGTGGCTGTGTTGAGAGGCTTTATGGGTGAGTGAGTGAGTGTGGCTGTATAGGTGAATAAGCAGATGTGAGATGCTGTATGGGTGAGAGTGGTTGTGTGAGTGGGACTATGAATGGCGCTATGGATGAGTGAGTGGTTGTGCAAGTATTTTTTGGGGTCTGTGAGGGGTTGTGTGAATGGGTGTATGGGAGGTTGTATAGGAGTGAGTGGGTGTGAGTTCTGTGGATGATGTCATCAGTGATGTAACTATGTCATGAGTGATGTGTAATGCAGTGCATTACGGGGGGCGTAAGTTATAGTTAGCTCAGGTTACTATAACTGCTAAAAGTCACTGCTTTTGTAAGAGTGAAATTTGACCCTAACGAAAACGTCCATGTAACCTTTGTTTTTTTCAGTGAATTTGTAAGGTTTTTAAATTCTATTCTCCAACTGTAACGTCCCTGTAACCTTTGTTTTTTCAGTAAATAAATATATTGATATATACATATATGTAAATTCGAGAGAAAAAAAACAAATGTTAAAGTAACGCTCAAGTTAGGTGTTAAAATAAGTTACAAACTAACTCTTAAAACCCCCAAAACACAACAATTTGCGAGTTATAGTTCAGTGAGCTAACTATAACTTGCATTGCTTATGACCTCGCATATTCCATCACCGATGACGTCTCAAATGACATCATTGATGACGACATTGATGAATTCATCAAACAAATGTTTACTATTCATTTCTTATACTGGAAGATGTAAGCGTGCTACACCTAGAGCCGATTTTCAACCTCTTCTTTAGTGATAATGGGTGTAACCTCCTGCAACTTGCAGGACATAAAACATCTGTGAAAGCAGCCACATTTATCAGAGATTATGCTCTTTTTTTACTGGTATTCAAATGCTTAAGAAACTTGGACATTAGACAATGCAATCAGCAATTTATTAAACCTTAATATAACGTTCAAAAGAGTGATCATTTACCTTGATGAGATGCACCTGTTAAATAGCTAATCTGACATACAATTTTAAGTCAACGACTTCACTTCTATTTTTTTTGCCTTTTATCAGGCATGTTTGTAAAAATGCCTATGAAATATACTTGGAATGAGCAGAATGGTGTACACCATTACTGTAACTCTTAGTCATTCTGCGACGTGAACCCTTTGTAATTGAGTTACCTGTAGATTATACATTCCTCAACAATGTAGAATCTCAGAAAATGTTCACGGAATTTCTGCAAATAAATATCCTTTCCTTATAAATTTCCAGTTTAAATAAAACTTGTCAATAGCTCTACATGACAACTTTTTAATGTCAATCAACGTCTGGTGGAAAATTCCACTAGTTTACCAAGCGCACTCCTATATGTTTAAAGTATAACCAATGTGAACAATTGATAACCTGTAATATTTCAATGTTATCACTCGAAGAGAAAATTCAAAGAAAAAAATTATTTTTCAAAACGTAGCTTTATATAATCTTTTGCTTGAAAATCTTGTTCATTTCAACATATTCATTTTGAAATCAATACACAATCTGTAAATTAACAAGTAAATGTCATCACATTATAAATTTGTTATAATAACTCTGATGTTGAAAAACTTTTTGATGAAGGTGAAGACATAGTTGAGAAATAGGCCCAATGCATTTCGGGGGGTTCCCTTCTTCAGGGGCACTGTAAGAATAAGACAACGTATCAATAATCCATGTTAACATTTCATTTGTTTACAAAGAACTTCAACTGACATCTCATTAAATAATTTGCGAAGGCAGTTCATGAAAAACACTGAAGCTAGATATATGTGTTCTGGCATCTAATTTGAACAGTTGATTACATGATTGATATAAACATCGGACAATTGATCCAGGTCAAAAAATAGAAAGAGAAAAGAGGTAAAAACTAAATTGGAGAAAACTTCTCTACCGCTATCAATGTGTCTTGCGTTACAGTGTTAATTTACAAAATTCAGGGCGCAACAAGGGATAAACTCGATGTTGATGGGAAGTGTGCCACCATACTGCGTATGTTGTAGGGGCAAAAATAGTAACGAAGGTACTCACATCTCAACTCCTCAATGTCATTTATCAGAATTCAAGTACTCCAACATGTAAAGTTGATAAATCTCAATCTCTCAGCTGAGAACGAAAACGACAAGATATATATGTATCACAACCTAGACATCAATTTGTTCAGAAGCCTGATGGGGAATCTATTCATCTAAGTGTTCACTTACTTGATACTAAGTAGCTGTGACTGAAAGAAATAAGTCTAAGTGGAAAGACAATAATCACTCGTGCGTGAGCACCGAAGCCATCTGTGCTCGAGCACGTACCGGCACCTGCGGGGAATGCTTCTTGATATTTCACTATCTAAGATGCAAAAAAGCAAGGGTATATTAGAAAATTCCTGTCTTGCCAGCAAAATTGATATTCTCAAAAATTCATGACTCAGTAAAGGACTGGAAAATTACTACACCACACGTATCAACAACAGCGTTCTTGAATACTGTTTGAACTTAACCAATACAATAACACATCTTAATTGCATGCATTAACACTAGCCACTGCCCAAAATAAACTGAGCCACCTTCTTATGCTACTAAGAGAATCTAATCTCCACATATCTCGGTGACCAATGGAACTGCTCTTCCCTCTTTGCACACTAAATCTGTCAAACTTAAACACTGGCACTGTATCGAGTGCTGTAACCCCCTTTATGTATATAAGCTCACCAAAGTTGCGTTATCCTCTCCATTAAGAATCTGGGCTTCTTAGTTACTATCTGCAAAGAAAGCAAGTCTACTAGTAAAATTCTAAGATTACACGCGCTCTATGCCTATACTAGCTCAACCAGACATAGACTCACCTCTAACTGTTCAAAATGACGCCGTTGTGCTTCCAAACTCTACCACGAACTAAACTTCTGACAGCATGTTGCGGTGTTATATACCCACATTTGTTTGGTCGACAGTGAAACAGGACTGCTAGAGTTGTATACTCGTGACCTCCCACCTTGGAGCCATGGACAGAGTAATAGGACTAAAAAACATCATCCATCCCACCTAAGAGCCATGGACAGAGTAATAGGACTGGAAAACATCATCCATCTTGGAATGGTAAAACGTCGGCTAACTTGTGCCCATAGTGGTTAAATATACATTGCAACTAAACTATGTGCTATGATACGTTGGTTCGCGGAAACAGTATGAGGAACAGAAATTTCTCATATCAAAGTGGTGAGCGTTTAAATCTCTTTACGTTAACCCTAAACTGCAGCTCAGATCGTTTTTTGTTAGTTCCATAAGCTGAGAAGCAAGATCCAACAAGAAAGTTATGGTGAGAAATGAACAAAGAAAGAGAAAATAAGAGAAAATACGCTAATTACAAGAATTGTAATTGCAAAGAAAAGCTTGGTAACTATTGTTTGACTTGTGTAAGAGTCCGTTACAAAAAACTAAGTAAACATGCTAGGTATTGTACACACAGAACGAATGGCATTGCAGATATCATGTCAGTCATTGGCATAATTCAAGTATATTGCAGTTATAAAAAACACTGTAGTTCAATCCTGTCATTAAGACCACTCGGCACCATGGTCTGTAAATGTTTTGTCCACCAAGCTTCCCTTTGAGCTAATTGTATTGGGTGGTTTTTGTCTGGTTTCACTGTGACTATTTCTAAGATTGTAAACCTGAGCTGTGCATTGGTGTGTTGGTGTTCTAACCAATGTGTGGCAAAGAAAGATTTAGTAGATTTCGTTCTGAATGTGCTTTTGTGCTCAGAAATGCGTACCTTGACTTTTCTTGAAGTTTTGCCTACATAAAGAAGACCACATGGGCATCTGATAGTATAAATGACGTTCATACTGTTACAGTCTCCATTATATCTTAATGAAATGCTTTCCCAGATTGTGGGTGGTGAATGACATTCCCTGTTATGACATTGTTACAATGAACACAATTGTAACACTTTCGCATTCCGTTAAATAATGGTTGATCTGCAGAAACTGTGGTGGTCAAAATTTCTTTTAGATTCTTGCTCCTTGTGTACGCAAATAAGGGCTCTTCATCATACAACCCCTTGAAATCCGGCTCTTGTTTCAGCAATTCCCATCTTGATTTAATGATATGTTGAATTGCTTGGGATTTGGATGAATATTTAGACACGAACACATGTCTATTACTTTTCTGTTTCAACTTAGTGGGGAGCAACTCCTCACGATGTTTAGCTTCAGTCTTATTCAAAGCAGTCTTCAAAACTTCCACAGGGTAGCCTCTTTGTTTGAATTTCTCTGTTTGTAGTTCTAGAGCTTCTTGTAGATCTGCTGGATTAGACATGATTCGCTTCACTCTTAGTAATTGTGAGTACGGAAGGTTGTTTTTCAATGACGGTGGGTGGAAACTTGAGTATAACAATAAATTGTTTCTGTCAGTGGGTTTTGTATACACTGATGTTTCTAATTTGTTGGCTCTGTGAGTTATCAAAACATCCAAGTAGTGAATCTGTTGTTGACTGATCTCATAGGTAAATTTGATTCTTTCATGCTTGTGGTGGAGTTCATTAATCAGCTCTTCTAATGAATCTTGGGAACTTTTCCATACAAGAAATATATCATCTATGAATCTGATATAAAAAGCCAGATTCTTAGCCCAGATCTCCTGCTTAAAGATATGTGTATCCTCGAACTGCGCCATAAAGGTATTGGCGTAGGCTGGTGCGCCAGAAAAACCCATTGAGGTTCCACTCACTTGGAGGAAGAATTTGTCTTGCCATGTCAGGTAACTATGCTGGAGGCAGAATATCAGTAGTTCCAAAATGAAAATGTTGTTAACTTCCAAGTCAGGTAGTTGTAACAGCGCCCATTCACTTGCTTCTACACCATCTTTCAAAGGGATAGATGTGTATAGTGAAGTCACATCTATTGTGCACATCAGCCAATCCTGATTGTAATTTTCTTGTACATCCCGAAACAGATTCAGAAAATGGGTAGTATCCTTCACATAACTGCCCATTGTGCCGAGTGGTCTTAATGACAGGATTGAACTACAGTGTTTTTTATAACTGTAATGTACTTGAATTATGCCAATGACTGACATGATATCTGCAATGCCATTCGTTCTGTGTGTACAATACCTAGCATGTTGTTTACTTAGTTTTTTGTAACGGACTCTTACACAGGTCAAACAATAGTTACCAAGCTTTTCTTTGCAATTACAATTCTTGTAATTAGCGTATTTTCTCTTATTTTCTCTTTCTTTGTTCATTTCTCACCATAACTTTCTTGTTGGATCTTGCTTCTCAGCTTATGGAACTTACAAAAAACGATCTGAGCTGCAGTTTAGGGTTAACGTAATGAGATTTAAACGCTCACCACTTTGATATGAGAAATTTCTGTTCCTCATACTGTTTCCGCGAACCAACGTATCATAGCACATAGTTTAGTTGCAATGTATATTTAACCACTATGGGCACAAGTTAGCCGACGTTTTACCATTCCAAGATGGATGATGTTTTCCAGTCCTATTACTCTGTCCATGGCTCTTAGGTGGGATGGATGATGTTTTTTAGTCCTATTACTCTGTCCATGGCTCCAAGGTGGGAGGTCACGAGTATACAACTTTAGCAGTCCTGTTTCACTGTCGACCAAACAAATGTGGGTATATAACACCGCAACATGCTGTCAGAAGTTTAGTTCGTGGTAGAGTTTGGAAGCACAACGGCGTCATTTTGAACAGTTAGAGGTGAGTCTATGTCTGGTTGAGCTAGTATAGGCATAGAGCGCGTGTAATCTTAGAATTTTACTAGTAGACTTGCTTTCTTTGCAGATAGTAACTAAGAAGCCCAGATTCTTAATGGGGAGGATAACGCAACTTTGGTGAGCTTATATACATAAAGGGGGTTACAGCACTCGATACAGTGCCAGTGTTTAAGTTTGACAGATTTAGTGTGCAAAGAGGGAAGAGCAGTTCCATTGGTCACAGAGATATGTGGAGATCAGATTCTCTTAGTAGCATAAGAAGGTGGCTCAGTTTATTTTGGGCAGTGGCTAGTGTTAATGCATGCAATTAAGATGTGTTATTGTATTGGTTAAGTTCAAACAGTATTCAAGAACGCTGTTGTTGATACGTGTGGTGTAGTCATTTTCCAGTCCTTTACTGAGTCATGAATTTTTGAGAATATCAATTTTGCTGGCAAGACAGGAATTTTCTAATATACCCTTGCTTTTTTGCATCTTAGATAGTGAAATATCAAGAAGCATTCCCCGCAGGTGCCGGTACGTGCTCGAGCACAGATGGCTTCGGTGCTCACGCACGAGTGATTATTGTCTTTCCACTTAGACTTATTTCTTTCAGTCACAGCTACTTAGTATCAAGTAAGTGAACACTTAAAGGAATAGATTCCCCATCAGACTTCTGAACAAATTGATGTCTAGGTTGTGATACATATATATCTTGTCGTTTTCGTTCTCAGCTGAGAGATTGAGATTTATCAACTTTACATGTTGGAGTATTTGAATTCTGATAAATGACATTGAGGAGTTGAGATGTGAGTACCTTCGTTACTATTTTTGCCCCTACAACATACGCAGTATGGTGGCACACTTACCATCAACATCGAGTTTATCCCTTGTTGCGCCCTGAATTTTGTAAATTAACACTGTAACGCAAGACACATTGATAGCGGTAGAGAAGTTTTCTCCAATTTAGTTTTTACCTCTTTTCTCTTTCTATTTTTTGACCTGGATCAATTGTCCGATGTTTATATCAATCATGTAATCAACTGTTCAAATTAGATGCCAGAACACATATATCTAGCTTCAGTATTTTTCATGAACTGCCTTCGCAAATTATTTAATGAGATGTTAGTTGAAGTTCTTTGTAAACAAATGAAATGTTAACACGGATTATTGATACGTTGTCTCATTCTTACAGTGCCACTGAAGAAGGGAACCCCCCGAAATGCATTGGGCCTATTTCTCAACTATGTCTTCACCTTCATCAAAAAGTTTTTCAACATCAGAGTTATTATAACAAATTTATAATGTGATGACATTTACTTGTTAATTTACAGATTGTGTATTGATTTCAACATGAGTATGTTGAAATGAACAAGATTTTCAAGCAAAAGATTATATAAAGCTACGTTTTGAAAAATAATTTTTTTCTTTGAATTTTCTCTTCGAGTGATAACATTGAAATATTACAGGTTATCAATTGTTCACATTGGTTATAATTTAAACATATAGGAGTACGCTTGGTAAACTAGTGGAATTTTCCACCAGACGTTGATTGTTACTTTGGGCTGGCTGCCTTACAACCAAGCAGCACACAAACAGTGTACAAATATTACATTAACAGTATATTAGTATTACATTAGGGAGTGCGTAGATAAGAAAAACATTTATTCTGAACTTTTTAATGTCAACATGCACAGAAATCTATAAGTGAATATATTGTAAACAAAAGCTTTAGTTTTTCTCACATATTTTACCAATATGAATTCATTGGATTTAAGCCGCAATGTATTTGTAACATGTTTGCAACTCTCACTAATTGCACTCTGTCGCTACCTTGTTTAAATGAAATACTTTGCACTCTTAAAAGTTGATTTGTGGTAAAACTGTGCATCATATACATTTTACCATAATTTTTTTTTTTTTTGAAAACCTTTATTGAGCACTGTGTACAGTACAAATACGGGCCTACAACCATCCGGCCGGCCGCGACACTTGTGAAGCTTGATAGCAAAGTATACGTTCACTCGGTGGCACGGTAGCACATAAAAGCATACGACCCGTGTTACAATAAATCTACGTGCACCGAGTGGCAGGAGACATTAAGGTTAATTTTAAAATAATTTTATATATAAGGAGATACAGAAGCTAGAGCGGATCAGTGTACAGTACAAACGATCATATGATAAATGGGTAACAGCCAACAGGAGAGTCCACTAACAGCAAACACATCTAAAAAGGCGGCACGAAACTATAATACCAGGATATAGATACGCAACGAAGTGTGCCTCCCAGCCGCTACCCTCCTAACACCAGTCCCCCCCACTGACCCTAGAAAAGACGTAAGAAAAGGAACGGAAATAAGAAAAAGAAGGCCCATAGAAATAAAAACGTACCGAAGAAGACCCCCCACCCTACACGCATGCCGAGGCTATGGCCTACCCCCCCCCTAGCTACGTGTCTGTCGCCCCAGAAGAACCCGAAATGTAGAAGTAAGGAAAGAAGAAAGGAAAAAGGACCATAAGATCACGATTGAACCCAGGGAGAAAAAGAAGAGTGCACCACCCTACTACTCCCAGGAAAAGGAAAAGCGGGGAGGAGCCCACCCCACAGCCGAACTCCCGGACTCCCGCGCCGCCCATACATCCTGCGCCATGTACAACACAGTATCGAAAAACCCCCGTAAACCCGGTGGTCCCGAATCAATAACACCCAGCACCGCGGCACTTCACAAGTCCTCGCCCCGGCAGAAGAAGAAAACAGGAGGTGAAATCCCAGCGACATGTAGCAAAAAAACACAGGACATTAAAAACTACTCAGCTAATGTTGCAAAACGTGTGTCAGTCCAAGTCCCCGCCAGCCGGTCCAACCAAAGCAACAACGAGCATGCCATCACCCCTGTCCGGACCGGCAGATGTGGTTCAGGCCCGTCCATTGCTGCGAGTCACCTTCAGCCAGGACAAAGAGGCAAGATGGCCGCTCTCGAGGAAAGGGGACAATGAAAATGTATCGTACCGCAGGGTCCCAAACACAGCAGTGACTTGCCACAGAAGCTCCGATAGGTGCAGCCAGGGTAACATCTGGCAAGGGAAGTGAAAAGTTAGGTCTCGACAAGTAGCTCGTAGGCAAAGTCAAAGCGTTCAAAGGGAAGGGTAGCTCCGCAACTGTATCCGTGTCGATGGGTTGACGCGTTACAATGTAGCCAGGAGGACGCCGCATCGCCGCCCCTCCACTCTGCAACATTGTTTCACCTCCAGGAGAAAACATGGGCGGCGGGGGATCCTCCAGCCGGGAACCCCCCGTTGCAGACAGCGCCTCATCGAGTCTCCGGGTCAGCGCCCGGCCAGTACTCTGCATCGCCACTTTTAACGCCACGAGGGCGGCCAATACATCCCCACAGGTCGGGTCTCCCTGTACCAAGCATCGGTCCGCACTATCCTGCTGCTCCTTCGATGCGGCAATCAGCTCCGGGGCACATGGGCGCACAGGCACCGCGAATCCAGGGACAGTCCTCGTCTCAGCACGAAGAGCAGGCACCATTGTTATCACCACTGCAGGCAATTAGTGGCGAGACAAAAGGACCATGTATACCGGAGACACAAGAATGCAGTCACCGGAAAAGCTCCGTGCACCACTCGGGAACTGCACCGGGCGTGAGCGCCCCACGGTTACCGTGCAAACCGGCCGTTCGCCGCAGGGAAGGCACCTCAAAATGGAGTCCGCTCGCTTCTCTTCAGGGTGACGGAGGAGAGCTAGTAGTAGGGGGCTCCAGCACCGTCCACGCCACCGTCAGTGCGAGGGGGAGTCCGACCCGGATGTAAGGGTCCGACTCCAGTCGTACAGCCAGCGTTTTCACCCCCTCGATCGCCCGCAGTATTCCAGCTCAGCTCCCCGTCCACATCCCCCGGCGGCGGCCATCTACGCAGGGACCAGGGGGAGCGCCGGAGGTCTCAGTAAGCACAGAGTCTGCTACCAAACCAGCCGACAAAGGTGTCAGGAGAACGCCAGTCGCTTCAGTGCCGGTAATCCGCGGCGGTAGAGCGGCGCAGGTCAGGAGAATTGATCAGGATTATCGAAGGAAGCCGGACGGTCCACGGAGCCGGGAGCTCAAACGTCCGTACCGTCCGCCATCTTGGCTCCTCCCCCCATTTTACCATAATTAATCAAATCCAGGACTAAACTATATATATTTTGTGGATGCACACATGTACATACAGTCAATGTATGCTGTAAATGTTTGTGGGCCTTTAATAATCACTTTCTTTGCTAAGATGATTAGTGGCTTATAGAGTAATTTGAGGATCAGTAGCTTGGATGATGTAATCAGTGATGTCAGTTGAGATGTCATCAATGATGTCATGTAACATTTCATGGGTGATGTAATGTGTGAGGTCAAAATCAGTGCATTCGGGGCACAAATGATACAGTTCACTGACCTAAAACTGGCGAATTTCAGTTTTTTTGTTTTTAAGCGTTCGTTTGTAACTTAATTTAAGACCTAACCAGAACGTTGCTTTAACCTTTTGTTCTTTTCAGTGAATTTTTAGGGATTTTTAAACCTATTCAGCAAACATCTTTGCTGCGCACAGCCTTCTGCCATTTACAACTGGGGTGGGCACAGGAATACCCTATGCTGGTGACCAAGCCCCCACACCCTTGCCCTCCATGGTCCTGCTTGACCTCCATTCCCATCTACCTGCTCCAGCCCCCACTTCCTGTCCACAGTGGTCAACTTGCTGCCTCTGCCCCCTCCTGCCTGCCCTTTGTTTTATATCAGCTTGCCCATTCCCTCTCACCTGCCCTCTGTGGTCAGGTTACTGCCCCTGGCTCCCTCCCCTCCTTGCTCCATTCTCCATGTGCGTGCTCCTCTCCCCTCTTGCCTGCCCTCCATGGTCCTTTCTGCTGACCCTACTCTCCATGGTCAGATTGCTGCCCCTCTTCTGTCAGCCTCCACTCACCATCTGTGTGCCCCTGTCCCATCCTGTCAGTCCTTTGTAGACTGCTAACTACCCCTGTCCATGGGGGCCTGCCCTATGTAGTTAGCTTGCTTCTCATGCTTCTCCCATTACTCCTACCTGCTCGTCATTTTCTTTGTGCGGGCCCCTACTCCCTCCCTCCTGTTCTCCATCTCTCTATCCCTCTATCCTCCATTGTCTGAGTCTTTCCCTGCCCCCCCCTCATTTCCTGTGGGTTCTTGTGTGCTGCCACTGCCCCTTCCACTAGCTCTCTGTGCTTAGCTTGTTCCTCCTACCCACCTCCTCAATGCCCATTGTTGCCCGAGTCCATGCCACTGCTCCCTCCCTCCCACAGGGTGCAATGTGCTGCCACTTCCTCTCTCACTTGCCGTCCATGTTTAGCTTGTTGCCCCTGCCCTCCGTTGTCAGAGTCCATGCTCCTGCCTCCTCACTCAAGCCCTGCGTGGTCAATTGTGCTACCAGTGCTCCTGCTGCCTTCCCTCCATGGTCTGTGTGCATGCCCTTGCCGCCTCCCTTCTGCCCTCTGTTGCTGGAGTTCAGCACCTGCCCCTCCCTTCCATGGTCTTTAAGAATACCCCAGGCCCCACCCTCTTGCCCACCGTGGTCTAGTTCGCTGCCACTAACCCTCCCACCTTGCTTAAGTGGTCTGTTGTACTGACACTGACCTGCGTTATAAGCTTGCTGCCCCTGCTCCCTCTTGCCCTCCATTGTCGGTCTGCATGCCCCATCCCTGCTTTCCTGCCCTCCATGGTACGTTGTGCTCCCACTGCCCCTCCAGTCAGCATTGCATGATCAGCTTACTACTTTTGACCCTGCCCTCTTGCCAATCCTTATCTATGTACATGCCTCTGCCTCCTTCATGGTCCATTGAGCTGCCCCTGTCCCTTCTGTCTGCCCTCTGGTCTGTTGTGCTGCCACTGCCCGCCAGCCTGCCCTGTGTGGTCAGCTTGCTGCCCCTGCCCCCCATTGTACGAGTATTTGCCCCTCTTTGCTTCTCCTTGCACACTATGGTCCGTTATTTTGCCACTGCCCCTACCTCCCATGGTCTGTTGTGCTTGCATTGCCTCTTTTGCTTGCCCTGCATGGTCCCTTGTGCTGCCATTGCACTCTCCCGCCTGCCCTGAATGTTCAGTGTGTTGCTCCTTTTCCTCTCCCTACCCCACACTATTAGTCCATGCCTCTTTCCCTTCCATCCTGCCTCCATGGTGCATTGGCATGCTCATACCTTCTCCCCTCTGTGGTCTGTTGTCATTACTGCCCCTCCTGCCTGCAGTGCATAGTCAGCTTGCTTCCCTTTCCCTTACCATCCCGTGTGCATGCCTCTGCCCCTCCTGGTCCCTTAAGCTATCACTCCTTTTCCCGTATGCCCGGCAAGTTCGCTTGCTACATGTGTTCCTGCTCCTACCTCTGCACTATACAAATCTGTCTCTGTCCCTCCCTCCCTCCCTCCCCACAATGTCTTAATGAACAGGTAGAGCTTTAACATTCTGTATATATGACAAGTGTTAAACACCTGAAGTCATCTATATGGAAATAAAACTAAAGCCTAAAGCATTTTCTTTTGAAATTAACTTGAGGGTTCTTTTCTTTCTGAAATTATGGTTAGTGCACTAGAAAGCTAAAATCGACACATTCTGAGTTTTTAAATAGTGACAAAGGGTTTTTAAACTAGTTGCTATTTTTTTATCCAGTTGATCACTTTATTTGTTGCATGAGATGTAATTTTACTCACTTCTATCATTGGGCTACATTGGTGGCAGGGGTGCCATAGTTTGGGTACACTTGGGCTCTTTTTTTGTCGGACGGCCACCTTAGGCAACATTTTTTCAATCAAGATCCCTCATTTCTTCATTAACTGCAGTATCCTTTGTAAGAACTGCTTTCTGTTTTACAGCTTTGATTCTATCAAGACGGCTGCCTGAAATGGCACATTTGTATCATAAATACGAAGTATTAGCACTCTATATGCTCATTGGAACACTGTGATAAAGCTGCAGTTGATCACCAGGGAGGTAATTGGCAGGTTGCTGCTGGTGTTGAAAGTACATATTTCAATCTGCATATCAGAATGTTTTACTGAAATGGATGAGGAAACATTTGAAAACATACAAAATGTGTCCTAATTTCCCTGTCTACAGGACTAAACATAATTTTTATGAACAAATAAACTCCCTAATTTTAACATTTTCAAAGGAAATGTTTTAAGTTTTACATCTGAGTCAAACAAGATGACTTCACGTGTTTCACACTTTTTTCATAAATTAGAATGTTAGCACTTGACCTAACGGCTAGGTGGCATCCCCTCTATTTGTCCTGGTGGGGACGTCTTGACACCATTAAGATGATGCTATCCCCCATTATTCTATACACAATTTCTAATATTCCTGTATCCATCCCAGCAAAATCTTTCAAGAAAATTAATTCGGTTTTGTCCTCCTTTTTGTGGCATAACAAAAAACCCAGAATGTCTCTTACCAGATTAATTTGCCCTACTTCTGAAGGAGGAGTCAATTTTCCGGACTTTCCAGCCTACCAAAAGGCCTTTCTTTTGCGCCAAGCTTCCTTTTGGTTGCAAGATCCCTTTCCCCATGTCCTTTATGGGCTAAGGTTGAGCGCCTCTTCCTCTCCCCGTTCTCCTTCGCTGAATATATTTCTTTCTCACGTAAACCATCCTTGCTCCCCACCCCTATTCATAAGTTCACTGCCAAGCTCCTTTTGTCCTTTAACCCCCTCCCCCCCCCCCCCCCCCCCCCCCGGCCCCACCATTTGGCATAACAAATATCTTTTGATCCATGACAAACCCTTTTATTGGAAATCCTGGAGGCACAGAGGATTGGTTTGGATCTCGCAGCTTTTCTTGCGTTCCACTTTTCTCCCTCTCCCCACTCTTTGCGCCTCCTTTGGACTGCCCCCATCCTTTGCCCCCAAGTACCTTCTACTTAAAACTGCGGTGATGGCAGTCTACATTCGACTCCCCCACAAACAACCTCCCCCACTTCTCTCACCCCTGTTTCCCGACTTCACTCTCTCCTACACACTACTCCCAACGCCTCTGCTATTTACAAAAACCTTCATGCCAATAAATCCATTCGTCCTAAGACTAAGGTGGAAGAGCAATGGGAACATGACCTTGCTACATCGTGGCCAGTATCCTTATGGGACAAGATATGGACAAAGGTCCGCAAATCGTCTAGAGCAGCGTCCTTGACGCAATCCATGTTTTTCATTTACAACAGGCTATTACACACCCCTTTTACCCTTAACAAGCGGTTTTCCACTGTTTCAGACACTTGTTGGTCCTGTTCCTTGCCACGCGCTACCCTGCTTCACATGTTATTTCTCTGCAAACCTGTACATGATTTTTGGCTGCAGGTTTGGGCTCAGATTAATGTAATTTTCCACACACATATCCCTCTGTCTCACACATCTCTTTCTAGGGAGCCTTTCACCTTGTTGGGAAGGTACTGACCTAAATGTTTGTATTGTTGACCTGCTGTTGGCCGTTGCGTTCCAGCAGATTACCGTCAATTGGAAGACTTCATCAAACATTTTTCTTAAAGCGTGGTGGTACAATGTTTGTCATAACCATAGGCTCGACAATGCTTTTGTTTTTCCTGCTCAATTGGCGGCAAAGCGTGCAGATCTATGGCTTCCTATTACAATGTATCTAGACAACTGTGCAATTTGCTTGTTTTGCCCACAACCTGCCCATCAGGAGGTCTCCAAGCCCCCCTGATACCCTTTGCATTCCCATTCTCTTCTACATTATTGCCTGATATGTTCTCTTCCATACCTGATTTTGATGCATAACCAATGTACCCCCTATATTTAATTTTATCGCCCATGATTAGTTTTGGTAACTTAGCCCCTTGTAATGTATATCTTGATTGTTCTTCCTTTGCTTCCCTTCCCCCATCTTCCCCCTTTCTTCTTATGTACCATATATTGTTGCCTTATTTTATGACTAATAATAATTTTTTTTTAACTTAAAAAAGAATGTTAGCACTCTAGTTGTTCATTAGACCACTATAGGAAGTTGCAGTAGAAGACTGGGTAATCAAGTGACGGGCTACTTGTGTACATATGAATTGGCTGTGCATCTTGTGCTGTGTCACGAGATGCACATGAGTAGTTGTAAGAGTTATTTTTATTTAATGTTTGCTGATGTTCCAGGTTCTTGCTTGTTGGGTTACTGGGTTCTGTGTCAGCGCTTTGAATTGTCTATCTACGTGCTCCTGTTCAGATGGTGACTTACCTGTGTGGTGAAACCTATGGCTGGGATTTAGTGGCTTTCGCCATTGTTTTCGCCCCTTTCCTCTTCACGCGCAGCATCCCTCAGGCATCTCGCACTTGACGTCATTGGATGAGTCACTGATTGGATGCGCAAAGAGACACCATTTCATCACGTTGCCTGAGATCGCTAACTCAACGTGGCCGCCATATTGGGTCGCAACCTCGATCCTTCCCCCCCAAAAAAGAGCAGCGCTGCATTGCAATGGCATTTTGGAAGAATTTCGGTGGCAAGCACACCTTTAACCTTGCAGCCTGTCAAAGCGTTTATTGTGGTAAAAGTTTTAACACAAAAGCTTCACTAACAGGCACACTTTGGGAGGTACTGTTTAACTTTTCTATCAGCTGTGTTCTCTCCACTCATACTGCAATTGGCCTGTGGTTTTAACTGACCTGCTTGATTCTTTGGAGCACGTTACTTTTAATATTTGGCTTTTAAAGCTCATTGTGGTGTTTTTACTGTCACTGTTTCATGTAATTTAACATCTGTCAAATTACAGTATGCATTATCTCCTCCCCTTATTAGTATTTCGTTTCCAGTGGTGTCTGCAAGTGTTGCATATACTGCTATTTTACTATGGCAATGCTCAACATTTCCCAGTATGCACAAATTGCATCTTTTCAACAAAATCCAGGTAAACCACCCATTGAGTAGAAACACTGGTTCCGCAATTTTTAGAATTATATGATAGTGATTGATGCAACGAAATTTGATGTCAAAAGGAAAATGATGCTCCTATTCAGTCACCTAGGTCATGAAGGGTGACAAATATTTGACAACCTACCTGAACTTGATGCCCCTTCAGATAGTTTTGTCACTTGGAATGAATATGCGGAAGCAGTAGTAAGGATGTCAAACAAATTTTCTGAAAAGCCAGTGTCCTAGAACATTTCAATTTCTTCAAACACAAGCAGGGAGATTTAGGAATTAGTTGAAAAATATCTCATCTCTGAGAAAGCTAGCCTTATCCTGCAATTTTGGCTATTCCCTCCACACTTACATCAGGCTTAAATTTGTTTACAACTGTGCTTGGAAACAGATCCAGGCGAGAGTGAGTTGTAAAGATCCAAGCTTATATAAGGTAATTGATATTGCAACAGGTATTGCGATGTCTATTGTTTCTAGTAAACTCATCGCTACTAATGCCTCCTTACAAAATGTCTCTACTGTAGATTTGCCTTGTGGGGCAGACAGTATTGCTACCATTTATGCAAAAGTTCCTCAAACGAAAAACGCTGGTGTATGCTACCTGTGTGGCTCAAATACATTTGGCTAATGCCACATATCCAGCAATCAATAAAAGGTGTAACACATGTAGTACAATTGGACACTTTAAAGGTGTGTGCAGAAACTGTAAAGCACAATTTAAGGTTAATAACATTGAGTTAGACACTAAGCTGCACTCCAAGGATCTATCTAAGGTGGTCTTAACCGATACTTCTGAGAATAATACCACAGGCAAAGTCTAAGGGCCTGTCAGGCTCTCATTGGTAATCTGTCAGTAACCAATATGGCAGATTCAGGAGCTCCAATCACAATCATTTTGGATTCATTGTACGAGGAAAGATGAAACCAAACCCTTTATCTGAGTCTGATAACCGCAAGGCTTTCTGGGAACAATATATAGACATGTTGAGTATTTTGTGGATGTTCTTACTTGTATGGGTAGAAAAGTCATAACTAAAATATGTGGCGTTAAAAGGGAGCAACATTAATGGCTAGCAAGACCAAGCCAAGTGCAAAGTTCTTGTAAATCAATTAGATTATTTGGGTCATTACATTCCTGATAAAGGTATTAAACTCATACTGTCTTTGGTACAAGCTATACAGGAATCTATAGCATCCAAAAACAAAGACTTTGCGTTCATTTTTGGTCCTGTGTGAATATTATTCTCTGTTCATCCATGGTTATGCCATTAGTGGTTCAGCCTCTGACAATTCTTCTCAAAAAAGGGCAAATATTTGTCTGGTCAGATGAAGCTAATGGAGGGTTTTTTAAGATCAAATTATTGATTACTTCAGCACCAATTCTGCCTGGCTTTACTGCTGGGAAGCTGTGCTCTCCACTGGTGGATGCCAGCCAACTGGGCCTAGGTGCAGTTTTATCTCAGTAGGTGAATAAGAAGGAACACACTATTGCCTTTGCTTTCCGTTCTCTTATAGCTACTGAAACTAATTACAGCGCAAGTGAACAATAAGCATTGGCCCTTTCAAGGGCTATGGACAAATTCAAAACCTTCTTATGGGGCACACAATTTGAGATTTTCACAGTCCATAAGCTGTGGATTTACATGCTCAATGACATGGAACAGGGAAGGGATTGGTCCAATTAGTGAAGATTCACTCATGGCTACAGGAATATTATTTCTGCATTAAGTACCTTCCAGGTGGTAAGAATGCCAGAGTGGACTGCCTTTTGAGAATGCATTAAAGTGTTGGAGCTGAAGACTGTCATATATGGAATGTTTAGTGGCACTCATTGGGAATGGATGTGCTGAACAAAATGGTGTGGTGTCAAAGAAGGAATGGTTAGATGCTTTTGGTAAGGATACTTTATTGTTGGATATCATTAAATGTGTGAGAAGTGGTTGGCCAAAGGAAAGGAATCTTGAGTCCGATCTGAACACTTTTGCGCAAATGTCAGATGAACTGTGAATGGTTTTCTAACAAGACGTGACCTGTTTGATTCCTTTGGTAACCCTTAGAAAATTGTTGTTTGACATCTCTCATGAAAAGCATTTAGGAGTTTCTACAATCACACGCAATCTCAAACAACTTTTTTGGTGACCAGGTCTGGATTCTCAGGTTACCAAGTGGATAGTTGAGTGTGACAACCGCATAAACATGATAACTTTGTTTCCCCGAGATAAAACTGTTCTCCAGTATTAGGGGTGTCTTTCATAGATTCACATGCTTGAATATTCCCCGTCGTCGAAGTGGGATTCCCACGGTACATAAAATAGTAGTAATATATATATATATATATATATATATATATATATATATATATATATATATATATATATATTACCTACTGGCGGTCGCCAGTAGGTATATATAGTTAGGATTTTTTCTCTATGGGATTTTTGAAAATTCTATGTCTAATAACTTTGGCATTTGTGGACGGAATTGGCTGAAATTTGCAGGAAAATGGAACATTTTGTTTCTGAGCAGCCCCTGACAATTTGGGGGGGTTTCATCAAGGGGAGGGTGAGAAAAAAGGGGGGTCCCAAAACGCGTTTTTCCCATGTTAATTTCCATAGGGCGGTTGGCCTCACTTTTAGCTCGAACGGCTGAATGGATTTGCACGAAACTTGGCAAAACTGTAGGGACTGTTAGCCTGATGTGCCTTTGCTAGGTCTCAATATATGTGCTCCAGTGGATTTTGAGTAATTTAGGTTCAAAAAAAGATATATATCTGGGCGGAGCCTAACCACACATCTGATCTGATTGGCTGTCAGCACTTCATCCAAGAAGTGTTGGCAGCCATCTTGGGACCAATATACATGATAGCACCTCATTAAAAAGCATTGTAGTTAATAGAGGGTTTTAGGACTTTAGTTACATTATAAATCATTTGTTGATGGTACCATACTCGTTTTAGGAATTGTGGTGGGTTCTAAGGTGATTTTACCATGTGAAAAAACCTTCTGCTGTGATATCATGAATATTGTTTGAAAGAAAACTAATATCTCATGAGTTTCCCACAGTGGTTTGGAAGGGGATCTATAAGCTAAACTGAAAGCATATTTTCTGTAAATTCACATTATCTTTCTCAGTCATGTGAGAATGAAGTCTGACATTCTCAGTAAAACATGTACATACAACAAGGACAGAGACTGTCAGTTGATTCCTTTGTGTTCTACTGCAGCCTCCTAGAGTGTTCTAAAGAACAACTAGAGCGCTAACAGTCCTACTTATTACAAAGGTATGGCACACCTGAAGCCATCTTGATTGGAATAAAGTGGTAACTCTTAAAACATTTAATTTAAAAAGAAACAACATGAGGGGGTATATTTTGCCATAGAAAGTATGATTAGTGCTGCAGAATGAAACATTAGGGCACATTTTGAGTGACTTCTCAAATCCTTTTCTATTTCATTAAAACATTCTGACATGCAGTCTCCCAAAATGGCCACCAGAGACAAAAGAGCCCAAATGTAGCCCAAATATCACCCAGATGTAGCCCAAGTATAGCCCAATGACAGAATGTCCCAGAGTGTTCTAAAGAACAACTAGAGCGCTAACAGTCCTACTTATTACAAAGGTATGGCACACCTGAAGCCATCTTGATTGGAATAAAGTGGTAACTCTTAAAACATTTAATTTAAAAAGAAACAACACGAGGGGGTATATTTTGCCATAGAAAGTATGATTAGTGCTGCAGAATGAAAAATTAGGGCACATTTTGAGTGACTTCTCAAATCCTTTTCTATTTCATTAAAACATTCTGACATGCAGTCTCCCAAAATGGCCACCAGAGACAAAAGAGCCCAAATGTAGCCCAAATATCACCCAGATGTAGCCCAAGTATAGCCCAATGACAGAATGTCCCAGAGTGTTCTAAAGAACAACTAGAGCGCTAACAGTCCTACTTATTACAAAGGTATAGCACACCTGGAGCCATCGTGATGGGAATAAAGTGGTAACTCTTAAAACATTTAATTTAAAAAGGAACAAAATGAGGGGGTATATTATGCAATAGAAGGTATTATTAGTGCTGCAGAAAGAAAAATTAGGGCACATTTTGAGTGACTTTTCAAATCCTATTCTATTTCATTAAAAAATTCTGACATGCAGTCTCCCAAAATGGCCACCAGAGACAAAAGAGCCCAAATGTAGCCCAAATATCACCCAGATGTAGCCCAAGTATAGCCCAATGACAGAATGTCCCAGAGTGTTCTAAAGAACAACTAGAGCGCTAACAGTCCTACTTATTACAAAGGTATGGCACACCTGAAGCCATCTTGATTGGAATAAAGTGGTAAATCTTAAAACATTTAATTTAAAAAGGAACAAAATGAGGGGGTATATTTTGCCATATGAATTATGATTAGTGCTGCAGAAAGAAAAATTAGGGATCATTTTGAGTGACTTCTCAAATCCTCTTCTATTTCATTAAAAAAATTCTGACATGCAGACTGAAACATGCACTTTGAATACCAGCAGCAGACGTCCCTGGTGAGCAGTAGCTTTACTACAGTGATCTAATGTGCAACTAGAGTGCTAACATTCAGAATTTATGGCAAATGTGTGACACATCTGAATGCCTTCTTGATGGAACCAAAGTAAACAAGCATTGAAAATGCAATAGATCTCGCCCTCGTTTAAGTTAAAGCCATTCTGTTTGTAATGAGGTGGCTTTTTAGCTTTGCTTTTATTAGTGTTTTTTCAACTTTCATGTAAATAACATGCATCTGTATGCATATAAGTATATGTATGCATGCATTTATGTTTGTATTTATATAGATATACAGATGATATATGTTTATATATGTATGTATATATATATATATATTCACTGAAAAAACCATAGGCTATAGACCATATATAGTTAGGAATTAGCATTTACAAAACCTTGAAAATTCACTGAAAAAACCATAGGCTATAGACCATATATAGTTAGGAATTAGCATTTACAAAACCTTGAAAATTCACTGAAAAAACCATAGGTTATAGACCATATATAGGTAGGAATTCGCATTTACAAAACCTTATTTTACTCACACAAAACCATTGAAATTCAATATATAGTTAGTTGCACTAACTATATATCGCGCACCCGCAATCCACTGCTGATGATGTCACATATTACATCATTCATGACATGGTCAGTGACATCACTGATGACATCACTGATGACATCACTGATGACATCACTGATGACATCACTGATGACATCTCAAATGACATCACTGATGACATCTCAAATGACATCACTGATGACATCACTGATGACATCTCATTTGACATTACTGATCACATCACTGATGATATCATTCATGTGATAATACGATGAACCTCTTCAGACTCTAATATAACCTTAGATACAATCAGTGTAAACAGACACTCACAGACTGTCACTCATCCATGGAGTTACTCACACACCTAGTCAGTCATGCAAAGAATCAATCACACCTCCATTTCCTCAACTATACAGTTATACAAACTTTACTTATTCAAACATATACTAACACATATTTACTCTCTTATACAATCCCTGATACAAGTTCACAATGATCCATACAGCCACTCACACATTCACTGGCTCTTATGCACAGTTATTTATATATGTCAACTCTCACATGTACTGTGTTTTACATATGTACTTACTTTGACATGTAGCACTGAGATATCCATTCACTCACCAATACACTCATGCACACAGTCAACCGCCCATACAGCTGTTTCCACATGCACTTTTGAAACCATACATCTAGTGAATCAACTGCTCACACATCTATGCACAGAGTCATACACCTCCCAGCCACCCACACACACACTCAGTCTCCCATACAAATACTTGGGCAACCAATCAATAACCCATATAGTTACTCATATAGCTACTTATCAACACATGCAACAGTTTACAGAACAACAGACATAATGATGCACAAATTAAGACAGTTTAGTCACTAACCCATGCACTCAGTGAGACACATTTAATCACTCACTCATACAGTCAGTCATGCACCTACTAAATCCTTCATCCAGACACTTATACATCCACTCATTCTTCAATATGTAAGACATATTTTAACTTTACAGAAACATACAGTCACTGGATGTTGCCATCAGTGATGTCATCAGTGATGTCATTTGAGATGTCATCAGTGATGTCATCAGTGATGTCACTGACCATGTCATGAATGATGTAATATGTGACATCATCAGCAGTGGATTGCGGGTGCGCGATATATAGTTAGTGCAACTAACTATATATTGAATTTCAATGGTTTTGTGTGAGTAAAATAAGGTTTTGTAAATGCGAATTCCTACCTATATATGGTCTATAACCTATGGTTTTTTCAGTGAATATATATATATATATATATATATATATATATATATATATATATATATATATATATATATATATATATATATATAAAAAATCCGGTGTAGCGCAGAGCTCTGTCAGCTGCCAAAAACTGACTTGAACCCAAAATTCAGTGCAAAGATGATTTATTCAGAAAGTGGTATTCCCCTAGTCATCACGACGCGTTTCGCGCTTCACAGAGCGCTTGATCACATGACACAGGTGATCACCTGACACACGTTTAAATATATTCTACCAATGCAGGTCAAACTACAAATACAATGGAAATAGAGGAGTTGGCTCCCTAAGGACTACTCACTTTTTTGCTTTAATATCTGCTAATGCATTCAAGAATTGTAGCATTATGGAATATATTTCAACATTAATGTTTAAATGACCAACTGTAGACATGATAAAACGTGCAAAATAAGTGTTTGGTGATAATAAATTAAAAGTGGGTTGAACCAAAAAAGTGTTTGTGATTTAAGACAAAAAAACAATTAAAATTCATTGTCGGTTGAAGTGCGATATTCTTTGATGTTCAAGTTCTAGTAATAATATCGGTATAATACTGTTATCATAGGAACCATGCTATTATGGCAAATACCCATGTGGAGCCCCACATGTTCATACATTGTCAAGTGATATATACAGACTGAAAAGTTATGGAGAGTGTTTGTAAAGTGCAAATGCAAAATAACTGGAAAGCTTCCAGGTGTCTGAGGACATATTCTCCATTAATAGAAACGATATTGCACAATAGGTATAGAAAAATAATCTCTGTAAAATACATGATATTGTCCAAGTGCATATCGTCCTACCAGTAATAACATTATCATTGTGTACAGTACTAGAGAAAATATAATACCATTCATGTAAAACCATTTGTACAATATACCAAAAGTAGCCCAGTGATTTAAAAGACATAAAACCATTCATAATTCATAAATGAACCTATAAAAAACCTTAAAATGGTTGTTTTTTTATAAAAGGCTAGAATAAATGAATGAGTCACATGTCTAAAAATCTTCATATAAATAGATTTGTTAAAATAACAAACTAATTGATAAGTATGGTAAAAAAGTACAAAAGGACATAAATAATCTAAAATATTTCTCTATGTTGAGGAGGCCCATACAGCACTTAAGTAAATTGTGTGTTGAGGGATATTCCTATTGTGTATACATTTTGTTATAGGCAGGTGTATAAATCCTCTGTGATATTTAAGCCCGAGGGATGCTTGGTATTAAGCTCAATGATATATTGCGTCTCGAGGCGGCGTAGTTTGTCTTCTCTGTTGCCTCCTCTCCTACTGGCCTGTACACAATCAATCACATAGTATCTGAGGTCACTGCTTCTGGAATTGTGTTTTGACTTAAAATGCCTCGCTACAGGATAAGTATTATCCTGATTCCCAATTGCCCGAAGGTGCTGCAGAATTCTTTTGTGTACTGGGAGCTTGGTGCTCCCAACGTACAGCAGATTGCAGGGACATATTAGCACGTAGACGGCAAATTCCGTCTTACATGTCAATAATTTAGTGATTTTGTGTTCCCTGCTATCAAAAGGGGAATGGTAGCTCTTTTTGTTGATAGCTTGTTGGCATGCTTTGCAGACTTTACAATTGTAAAAGCCTGCATGGGTTAAGTACCAGGTTGATGCTTCCAGTACCTCAGGGCTGGTTTTGACCAGTTCATCCCTCATCGACTGCCCTCTACTGTACGTTATGCTGGGCCTCTTAGGGAGATCCCTCCCTATCACTGGGTCACTCAGGACTAATGGCCAGTTCTTACTGATGATTTTAGCTATCTCCTTGTGTTGGGTGTTGTACTGTACAATAAATCTAAATTCACAATTTGTAATGGTGGTATCCTCAAGAGCTGTTGTTAAAGATGAGTTACCAGCCAATAGTAGAGATCTGTCTTTCTGATTAGCTTTCAAGATTGCTGCATCTATGATTTTGGGGGAATACCCCCTGGCTAAGAATCTTATTTTGCTATCCCTTTGTGCCAAATCTAGATCTGTTTGCCTGCTGTGTATCCTTTTAAGGCGTAGCATCTCGCCATAGGGAATGCTATTTATGAGCTGCTTAATGTGGGAACTGGTAGCGTGAAGAGTAGAGTTACCGGCTGTTGTCTTGCGGTGTAATCTTGTCTCTATCTTGCCCTGTTCTATAAACACCTCAGTATCAAGAAATGTAATGGACGATTTGCTCAGTGTAGCTGTGAACTGGAGGTTTAGACTGTTGTCGTTGAGGTCAGAGATAAAATTTTCTGCTGATGACATATCCCCCTTCCAGATCACAAAGAGATCATCAATGAAGCGTAGCCAGGTAACTACCGGAGTCCGCATAGTTGTTGAGTGTGAGACCATGAGGACCATCTCCTCCCACCAGCCCATGTGGAGACATGCGTAGCTGGGGGAGAAGCTGGCCCCCATGGCGACACCCCGCAACTATATATATAATAATAATATAATATAATAATATATATATATATACATAAGAAATGTAATACATATAAAATATATAACGTAAAGTTAAAAGTACCATAGAACTGAAAGAAGGCCCATAGAAGCCTTAACCCCTTCGATGCTCATGACGAGCTCAGCTCGTCATGAGGCACAGTTGAGCTGTGCTGATGACGAGCTCAGCTCGTCATGAACAATGGGAATAGACATCATGCAGCATAGGAGGGGAATTGCTGCAGCAGCGATGGTGTTAAAGGGAGAATTCACTTTAGTAACATATCATAGTCATTATAATAGTCCACATTCCAGCCAATCAGGCAACAGCACCCTCTAGAACCTTCTCCTCAGAAGCTCAAGCCCTCAGATTTTCTACCGCACGTCGTGTGAAGGGAGTCTCCCTTAGCTCTGCTCAGTTCTTCAACTCTTTTGCTTATTTCAACTCATCCAGATATCTTCTACTGAAAAATCTTGTTCCTCCTGTGGAAAGCTTCGCCTTTTTCATGAAGATCCTCACAGTAAATGCATTTACTGTCTTTACCCAGACCATGAAGTTAAAAACTGCAAGTTTTACAGGATCTTCTCAACGTCTTTAAAAGATAGAGGCCCGTCTCCTTCTGTGGCTACAGAAATTGAAGACTTCCGAAGATCCTGTTTCTGACAGAGAGCGTGTCTTCTTTCCAATCTAAGCCTCTCTTAAGCATGGGTCAGAGACTGAGGTGCCTTCTCCTTTCCTGAAGAGAAAGAAGCTTGTAGACTCTTCTAAATCTGTCTCCCCACGGGATTTGCCAGCCTCCACGCCTACGGGACCTGGATCTCTGGCGTCGCAATCCCAAGCTGTGCCCTCGTCATCCAAAACGGGCGCCAGCTCGTCGACTGGACCGTCGACGCGTCCGTCGACAACTACGAGATCCGTCGACGCTGTACCAACGTTGACGACGTGTTCTATGTCAACGAGGACTTGGACGTCTACCTCGTCATCGCTTCCAGAGGTGAGGCCTATTTCCTCTATTCTTAAGATTTCGTCGACTGCCGCTAAACCTGCCTCGTCGATGCCTGTGGCTAAGAAGCTTTCGTCGACGAAGGCCTCGTCGACGGCCACATCTTCGTCGACGGCCAGGACCTCGTCGACGGCCAGGACCTCGTCGACGGCCAGGACCTCGTCGACGGCCAGGACCTCGTCGACGACCAGATCTTCATCAACGGCTGCATCCTCGTCGACGGTTGCCAGCCCTTCAACATCCTCGTCGACTGTGCAGTCTACGCTGACGATTCCACGTTCGTCAACGACTGCCTCGTCGCCGGCGAAATCCATGACGACTTCTTCTTTTTCGTCGACGGCTCCATCGACGGCACGCAAGACTACATCGTTGAAAACAAAGCAAAGGATGTTATCTCAGTCGCCGGTTCGATTGCCATCTACCACCTCGTCGACGGGACCATCGACGACACACCATTCACTTGCTACTGCAACTACTTTCACAGTGGTCACAGTTTCAGTGGTCAAACATCCAGTTCCACTGAGTCCTATAACTGATGCTTCTACGCTTCCGACGCAATTATTTGAATCGGCAAGAGGATTCTGATGATGGTTCCTATGTGAATGACTTCTTTCGTCAGGCGTCCAGTGCATCTGAACTCAATATAAAGTGCCAAGAAGATGATGAAGATTTTGAGGAGGAGGGGTGTGCTCTCTTTCCTGTTCATGATGCTCGCTTTGCTGCTCCTCCTGAGGAACAAAAGATTCAGATACCGTCCTCATTAGTGTCCAACTTGCAGCATATGTTGGACGATTATAATCGCAGATTCCCTCCATCTGCGCCTATTTCTCCAACTCTTCAACCTGTGCCGCCAACATCCATACATACGGAGACACCGCGTTCGCCGGTCCGTCCATAGCACCGACATCGCCTTTGCCTTCCCCGCCGGTGGACATCGGAAGCTTTCATAATTTAATGGTACGTGCTGCCAAACGTTCCATTTAACCATGAGGAGGAGCAAACGGATTGCTTCCTCTATGATTTCAAAGATCAACCCCTCAAGCAAACCCATACCATCCCAATTATTGATTTTATTTGGGAAGAAGGTCTCAAACTTATGGCACGACCAAATTCCATCCCTGCTGTCTTGCCACGTCTGGACAAAAAAATACAAGGCGCCTGCAGACTCTCCAGCATGCCTTGTTTCACACCCTAAGGCGGATTCTGTCATAACGCCGGCTGCCCAGAAACGTTCGAGAAATCCAGCCACTCCACTAACCTCTCCTCCGGACCAGGAAGGGAGCCGATTAGACTCTATCGGCAAAAAAATTTGCCACCATGGCTGTCACAGCGGCCAACTCCCTGGCCATCCTTGGAAGATATGACCGCCAAATGTGGTCTGAAATCGCAGCCCTGATTGACCAGTTCCCGGATTCCATCCGAACCGAGGCCTGAACAATAGTCCAAGAAGGAGAGAAAATCTCTTCTGAGATTGACTGTGCTGTTGACATCTCTTCGACAGGGTTCAGACAGCTTGCTGGAGCTGCTGTTGTACGACGCCAGGGCTGGCTCAAATCTACGGCTTTTCGCCCTGAGGTGCAGGCGAGAATTCTTGATTTGCCATACGATGGTGATTCCCTGTTTGGCAAGCATGTCGACAAAGCTCTGGAAGCCATTAAAAAGGACACAGATACTGCTAGTGACTTAGGGAACCTTCAGTACAGGAAGCAACCTTTTCGAGGAGCATGTGGCAGAGGCAGTTCTTCCAATTTTCGTGGCTCCTCCCAATATCTCTCCTATGCCGACAACAAGCAAAGATACAGCTACCAATTCCAAAATCGCCAGACCAATTCAAGACCTTATCGGAGAAAAAATAATTACAGGGGGGGGGGGGGGGGAAACACCTCCAAAAAGCAGTGACTTCCCCAGCAATAAGTGTTCTCCGACTCTGAAGATTGGAGGTCGAATCTCCCACAACTACTTAAATTGGCCTCATATCACCTCGGATTGTTGGGTCCTAGACGTCATCTCGAAAGGACATGTTCTCGAGTTTACAAAATTTCCACCCACCCGTCCACCTTCCGGTCCCCCCCCCAGCTCATCTGAAAGATCTCTTGGCTCAAGTCAAGATCATGATACAAAAAGGAGCTGTCGAAGTGGTTCCTCAAGCACAACAGGGCAGGGGCTTTTATTCCCGCTTCTTTTTAATCAAGAAAAAGTCGGGAGAGTGGCGCCCCATTCTGGACTTACGAGCCCTCAACAAATTAATCAAATCACAAACTTTCCGAATGCTGACTCTACTGGAAATTTTACAATATCTCAACCCCGGAGAGTTCCTCTCCACTATCGACCTCCAAGATGCATATTTTCATGTGCCAATACATCACAAACACAGGAAATATCTTCGCTTCACTGTCGGATCAAAGCACTTCCAGTTCAAAGTACTGCCTTTCGGCCTTCGATCAGCGCCGAGAGTCTTCACAAAAATCATGGCTCCGGTCGCAGCTTTCCTTCCCCTACAAGGCATTCAATTTTACCCTTATCTGGACAATTGTTTAATAAAAGCCCAGACACGTCAAACAGCAATACAGCATACTCCGACTTACCTGTCACTTTTCTGCACTTTGGGCCTTTCTGTCAATCTGGAAAAGTCTCATCTACGCCCCTCACAACAGAGAATCTATCTAGGAGCCTTAGTCGATTCTCGTCTAGCACAGGTGTTTGTATCATAGGAGCGACAACTCCGCATACTCCAGATGGTCGCTTTGCTAAAATCAAAAAAGTCAGTTTCTGTCCGGATCTTGAAATCTTTTCTGGGCATAGCCTCCTCTTGCATTCATCTGATTCCACACTGCAGACTCCACATGAGTCATACAGGAGGAGGCGGACAAACAATGGAAACAAGTTTCGGGGTCGTTCAACGACCAACTCTACCTGACCCCCCACATTCAAACCGGTTTGGAATGGTGGGCTCACCTTCCAAATATCGCCGCAGGTCGGCCCTTCCGGGAAATAACTCCTACGCTTACCCTCACAACGGATGCTTCCTTGGAGGGTTGGGGGGCACATCTCAACAGACTGTCAGTCAAGGGCAAATGGACTGCATCTCAACGCACATGGCATATCAATCGTCTAGAACTATTGGCCATCTTCCTTGCCCTGAAATCTTTCCGGATGCTGATACAAGGCCACTCGCTGCTGGTGCGGACAGACAACACCACCAGCATGCACTACCTCAACAAGCAGGGAGGTACGAGGTCTCTTCTGCTTTCCAAGGAGGCACAAGAAATCTGGAATTGGGCGCTTCAACACCAGGTTCACCTGACCGCAGTTCACGTGCCGGGCATCTCCAACACTCTTGCCGACAGTCTCAGCAGATCTCTGGTGGACAATCACGAGTGGGAACTCTACCAACTCACTCTGGAGTACATCTTTCGCCAGTGGGGCCATCCACAGATGGATCTGTTTGCGACCCCAACCAACCGCAAATGCCTACGCTTTGCAAGTCAGCATTCCCACAGAGAGACGAGCGGGAATGCATTTTCGATCAATTGGTCAAGCAAATTAGTCTACGCTTTTCCCCCGCTCCCTCTCGTTCTGCGCCTGCTGCACAGGATGAAGCTCCAACCATGCCACGTCATACTGATTGCGCCCAGGTCACCACGTCGCCCGTGGTTCTCGGACCTCCTCCTGTTGGCTCAGTGCGATCCGATACCTCTAAGCCCTCTGCCTCACCTGCTCACCATGAACAAAGGGCGGATTTGCCATCCGGATCCGGCATATCTCCAACTGCATGCTTGGAACCTGAACACAATGAGTTCGCAGGTCTGAATATCGTCCGGAGTGCAGGAAGGTGCTGGCTCATGCACGTACTCCTTCCACCGTCAAAACATATCAAATGAAATGGAAGCTGTTTTGTGTTTGGTGTCACAATGAAGCCATTCATCCAATGCACGCCAAGCCGGAGCAAATCCTGCCTTTTTTCTTATCTCTAGCGAAGTCAGGACTTTCTCATTCCACTCTTAAAGTCTTTCTGGCAGCGTTTTCCCGCTTTCGGCATGATTGCACCACATCTCTGTATTCCTCTCGGATCATTCGACAGTTCTTTAGAGGCCTTTTTCGAATGTATCCGCCCATACGTCGTCCGCCGCCTTGGCGCCTGAATCTGGTTTTATCTCAGCTCCTCCTACCTCCTTTTGAACCCATCCATTCAGCGGACTTAAAATTCCTCACGTGGAAGGTGGCTCTTCTACTCGCGCTTACATCATCAAGAGATCCAAGCATTCACGATACAACCTCTTTCTTCTTCAATTCTCTAAAGAGGCTGTTACTTTACAGGCAAATCCGAAATTCATTCCCAAAGTTCCTTCGGATTTCCATCTGAATGAGCCCGTCATTCTCAGAACTTTCTTCCCCAACCCTCAGTCTCCTGCTGAGCGTTCTCTCCATTCCTTGGATTTAAAACGTTGCCTGAAATTCTACATCCAGCGCACTGCTCCTTTTCGAAAATCATACCAGCTCTTTGTGTCCTATGGCTGAGTTTGTAAAGGACAGGCAGTCACTAAACAATCTATTACTAGATGGATTTCTTCTGCCATTTCTTTCTGCCGTTGCCGGGCCGGAAAGCCTCTCTCTGCTCCGGTGCGAGCACACTCGACAAGGGCTGTGGCATCATCTACCGCCCTCTTTGCTGGAGTGCTCTGCGCCAGATCTGCAGAGCTGCAACGTGGTCGAGCAGACACACGTTTACGAGGCACTACTGTCTGGAATCAGCGGACGCTGCAGATGCTGCTGTGGGCCAAGCTGTGTTACAAAATCTTTTTAACTAAGAGGAGAGACTGTTGCTTCCCGCCTCCTGTCATAAAAGGTTTTGCCATGTCTAAATGTATGCTATTTAAATCATACTATGGTTGTACTTACTTGGTTTTTAAATTCCTTTTATGACTCATGTATTACTTTACTGCTTTCTACTCTTATTCAAGCATGTGAATCTATGAAAGACACCCCTAATACTGGAGAAGAACATTAGTGTACCTGTAAACTGTGGTTCTCCAGTATTGGTGTCTTTCATAGATTCACATGCGACCCATCCTTCATCCCCTCAGAGGCTCTCTTCTCCTCATGCACTCTTGGTCATTTTGGTGCTACAAAAATCTGAGGGCTTAAGCTTCTGAGGAGAAGGTTCTAGAGGGTGCTGTTGCCTGATTGGCTGGAATGTGGACTATTATAATGACTGATATGTTACTAAAGTGAATTCTCCCTTTAAGGCTTCTATGGGCCTTCTTTCAGTTCTATGGTACTTTTAACTTTACGCTATATATTTTATATGTATTACATTTCTTATATAATTGTATAATTTTATATATATGTGTATATATATATATATTTTACTGCTATTTTATGTACTGTGGGACTCCCACTTCGACGGGGAATATTCAAGCATGTTAATCTATGAAAGACACCAATACCGGAGAACCACAGTTTACAGGTAAGTAACTTATGTTCATCTTCAGAGTTGTGGAAACAATAGATAGCTATTTTACTCAATCTTGCATGCTTCGTTTCACCAGAGGTGCAGAGAAATAGAGAGACAGGCATTTTCAATAAAATTATTTATTGAACAGTCTTCTTTTTCATGCAGAAGAAATGAACTGCTACAATCGTAATACTGATTGCAAAGTATAATGCGTACAGTAAGAAGAGTATTATAAAATAATACTGTAAAAGCATGGTATGGTTTCGAAGCCATAAAATACATACATAAAGACTAAAAGTACTCAACTGGTGCTTCTAAAATATGCCTACCCCGATGTACGTAACCTAAGTCTAGTACGAGGGAAGAAGTAAGTGAGGTGTAGCATAAGTTTAGAATTCTTTTTTCCAAAAAACTATCCAAGAGTTCTCTTAGGGTCTAATCAGCTCCGTACCTTGGTTTAGAATGAAGGAGGTCTGGTATCTCTCTGTCTCCAGACTCGATTTTCCAACAACCCGCAAGGGTAGCTTGGAAACACTGGAGCTGTATTTCTCGGCAAGAGAAAAGACAGCGCCTCTCTGTGCGTCTCCTAGAGGGTTGGCTTCCTTCGGCACTTGCTGCAGCAGTATGCGTCGGGCAAGTAGATAGTCGAACTGCCCCAAACCACTGTGTGTTTGCTATGGCAAGTATGGGCATATTTATACCTTGAAGGTGCAGAGTTTGACGTAAAGGTGGGCATAATAACGTCATCAAAGAGTCTGAGTTCTTAGGGGAAGTCCCTAACTGCTGAAGCAGAATTTTTCATGAAATCGTTGTGGATTTTCGGAACTAGTGGAAGTAGCCAAGCCGTATTTGGACTGCATGAGCTATGTCTAAATATGGTTGTGATTTCTATGCCTATATAAGGATATGGTGATTTATACCTATATAAGGGCATGACTCGGGAAAATTACACTAGGGTCCTAAAATGCTATACAACACCCACTCCACTTTATTATGTTCGACATTACTAAATGTCTAAGCACTAAAACATATCTAAAGTATGTGTTTACAATCCCACCCAAAAATACATTAAATAGGGATTACCTGACCCCCTAGACTCGGTGGCAGTGTAAAAAAAAATGGGTTTGTGCTGTGAGGGGTTGGCTTAGCATACAGTAACCAAATATTACTTCGTATAAAAGCAACCCTAGACACTCACTGAAAAACAATGGTTAAAGTGATGTTATAGTTAGGTGAGGATTTCAGTGACAACGTAATGTTTTAAACATACGAAGCCTCTGAAATTCACCAGTTATAGTTAACTCTGGTAACTATAACTTGCACCCTCTCACTCACTGCTAACTACCCCACACATTACATCACTCATGACATTTTCTATGACACCATTGATAATATCACTACAACATTTGCAATGAAAGTATTGAAAAGAGAAAACTGTGCATGGAGTGGGCACAAGTTATAGTTACCTAAGGGCATGAGTTATAGTTATGAGAGAACTAGAATTTGTGAATTTCTGCGGTTTTGTATGTATAAAACTTTACATTGTCACTGAAATTCTCACCTACCATTTAACGTTACTTTAACCTTTGTGTTTTTTCAGTGAATATATATTAAAAAGGAAAGGGATGCATGTCTGTTACAGGTGAGCTTGGGGGTGGGGTACTTGCGAAGGTAATATTCCTTTAAAAAAAGACAAATTTACAATTCACTGAAAACAACCAAGCTTAAAGTGGAGTTCTACATGAGAATTATTGCAAGATTGTAACTTACATAAAAATAACTAAGAAATTCACTGAAAAAATTGAGGTTAAAGTGGTGTTATACGTGAGGAAGGTAGTAAGAGTTTAACTTGCGTTAAAAAAAGTAGAAACCTCTCTTTTTCAGCAATTTTATTTTATTAGTTTTTTTTTAAATGTATTCTTGGAGAGAACTCTACCAAACACCCCCTCCTTTTTCCTCCTGTCGTTCTTTTACAGCTTCCCTTCCCTGATTCCTACATTTACCTTTACCTCCCTTTAACTCTGCCCACCTATAAATTACCCATACCTCCCTTTATATAAACAGACATATATGTGTGTATTTATATATATATGTATGTATGTATATGTATGTATGTATATGTATGTATATGTATGTATGTATATGTATGTATATGTATGTATGTATATGTATATGTATGTATGTATATGTATATGTATGTATATTTTTATGTATATATATATATATATATATATATATTTGTGTCTGTCCCCTTCGCTGCTTGGCCTTTCCCCACCTCCCTGTGCTAAGCCTTTTTTTGGTTTTTCGGGGTAGTGCATGCTTAGGCCCCTGTAACATTTTGACCACATTAGGTATCCACGCCAAATTTGCGTCCTTTTCTTCCAACATCATGGGGATTCTAATGGTACCCAGGGTTTGTGGATTCCCCTGGAAGGGTCCCAGAAATTAGCCCAAATACAGCTAAATGTTGGCTTTTATGGGAAAAATGGGCTGCAAATAAAAGCGTCTGTGTTTTTCCCTGCAAATGCTATCAAAAAAGGGTTTGTGGGGCTGAAATCACCATTTTCCCAGCTTTTAGGGAATGACAGACTTTTGTCAGAAAACCAATTTCTTTTTTTACAGTTTTGGCATTTTTTTGGGACATAGCCTTTTTTTTCTATTTTTTGTGCTTTCAACCTCCTTTCAGTTGATGGGAAAAATGGGTATGAAAGCAATAAGGGATCCTGGAAAGCTATACATTTTAGAGAAGTAGACAAAATTCTGAAATTAGCAAGGGGACATTTGTGTAGATCCATCAAGGTTTCTTTATATAACAGTTAAATATAGGACAAATTAAAAATTCGTTGAAAAAAACAGCCTTTTGTGTCAACGTTTTCACCTGTAACTTCTTCTAATTATGACAGCTCTTTGAAAGCAATATACCGGTACATCCGCTGGACCTTACTCGTTGTGGGGATATATAGGACTTGCAGGTCCACCATGAACCTGAAGAGCTCAGAGTCAAAAACTGAGCGGTAATTTTCAATGGCTTTTTATTATGTTCCGGGTATATAGCAATTATTGTGGGAAAATGTATACATGGAAAAATCTGTATGAAAGACACCTATGTATTTCTGAAATGGGAAAAAATTTAGAGTTTAGAAACAGTAGATATTTGCACATTTCTGAAATTGGGAATACTCATACTAGCATGAGTTATCGGTCATTTTTTAAAATGGCTTCTTTTTTACACAATGTCTTTGATTTGGAATGCAGAAATGCATCGAAAGTCAATAGGTAATAACAGTTGCTTTACAAATCTGAATTACCCTAAGTCTCCCAATAAAAATGGTACCTCACTTGTGTGGTTAGGCATAGTGTCTATGACCAGAATTGGCTCAAAACCCAACGTGAACACATCACATTTTCACAATGAAAAATTACCATTTCATTTTGCAAAGTACCTAGCTGTAGTTTTTTAACTCTAGCTCTGCCGGCACCTAGGGAAACCTAGCAAACCTATACATTTTTGAAAACTAGACACCCAGGGGAATCAAGGATGGGGTGATTTGACTGCCTCTCACCAGGTTATGTTACTCAGAATCCCTTGCAAACTTAAACTTTTGTTAAAAAATACACATTTTCTTCACATTTCTGTGGTGTAAAGTTCTGGAATTTGCGTGGATCCTAAAATTTCCACTCACCCTGCGTGTCAAAGTCTATCGAGAAACATGGTTCCTCACTTGCATGGGTAGGCCTAGTACCTGCGACAGGAAACTGCGCAAAACGCAACGTGGACACATCTCAATTTGACAGTGAAAAATGACCCTTTTTTGGCAAAGTGCCTAGTTGTAGTTTTTGAACCATAGCTCTGCCGGCACCTATGGAAACCTAGGAAACCTATACATTTTTTAAACTACACACCCAGGGGAATCCAGGATGGAGTGACTTGACTGCCTCCCACCAGGTTCTGTTACCCAGAATTTGAATTTGAATTTGAATTGAATTTGAATTTGAATTTGAATTTTGAATAGGGAGGTATGGCTTGCGTGTATACCACCCTGGAATCCCCTGGGTGTCTAGTTTTCAAAAATGTGTGGGTTTTTGTAGTTTTCCCTAGGTGGCCGCCAAGCACCAGGCCAAAAACCCAGGGTACCCCCTTGCAAAACCAGGTCGTTTTGAGATGGGCAATTTTGATGTTGCCTCACTACGTAAATACCGATCACGAGTCATAACTGCAGAAAAAATGGCCGTTGCCATCAAGGGACTGGTAGACCAATATGAAGCTATGAAGCTTCCTTATCAAACCCATCAATAAAGTCAAACCCAAAAACCTCTTCATTTCTTCTAGATTTGTGGGAGTCCACCGGGTAGCTCTAGAGTGGGGCCTAAATTTGTCACTGTTGTCCCTCAACAACTGTTCAGTCTGCTCAACAATCTCACCCAAAAATACATCATTCATAAACAACTGAAAAAACTGTATAGGCAAAAAAAATTCACAATCCACTCTACACCCTGCATCACCGCTAAAGACAGGCAACACCGGCTGCACCATTTTTGGATCAACCCAGTGCCCAGCACTTCCAGTAGGAAGCCTAGCAGCCTCCGGCTGTAATCCAGATGCCTCTTGCACCATCGGCAAGTATTATCCTCCTCTAAAACAGGCACTTCATCCACACCAAGAGTAGCTTCACCTGCACTGAGAGTACCTTCCTCATCCTATGATTCCATGTAGAGAGAAAACTCACTGCCTGAATCTTCCCTTCCCTCCTCTCACTCAGGTGCACTATCAATCTCATAATCCTGCTCAGAGGAAGATGCAAAAAGCATACCAACCACCTGCTGAGCAGTCATTCTACAGCTAGCCATAATGCTTACTAATAAAGCCAACTTGTCAAACAAGTCAACAAGAACAAACACTTTGTAAAATAAGTAATAAACAAAATGCGCCTTTATCAGAAATACCTATATACTCCAAAACGATACCACTCACTTGCCAGAAGCATCTAAACTCACCACCACCTACTCTGCACAGACACCGTATGGATGAACAATATCCCACTAAAAAAGAAAGAGAAAAGAAAATTACACATAAGACAATGCAAAACACATGGCAAAGAATTTCATGCTCAAAACACTAACTAAATATGCTGCCATTATGACACCACTTACAAAACAAATCATTCATACATGACAATAATACTCATTTGGAGCAAATACAACAAAAATGTTATTACCAAATCAATGCAACTACACAAAATTGCAGAACAACCACGGCCTAAACCGCAAACAGGAATCAAAAGCTTTACACTAGAATAAAAAGGAGAAAAAAACATTAGTCACATATGCAAATAAAGCACCAGTCCACACACAATCCACCAGCCAAGCTAAGGGGTAGGTGAGCCTAAGAGAATAAATAAAATATTCACCCCCGTAAAAGGGGAGCAACCCTTGCGGCCATTCCCCAACACAACATTTTTTTAAAAAACCCTGGTGTCTTGTGGCTTCTGCCCCCCTTGGGAGCAGATGGGCCTAAAAACATACTGCTATTCTGCCACCCAAAGTGGGCAGAAATAGCAACCATCATCCTCCCATCAAGTGGAGCGACCCTTGTCCAAGGGGCCGCTCCCCAACATTAAAAAAAACCTTGGGGCCTAGTGGCCCTACAAAAAAACAAATCAGCTGATCTGCCCCTCAAATTAATGCTCCCCAAAGGGGAGCAACCCTTGCCCAAGGGGCCACTCCCCACAAACAAATACCTGGTGGTCTAGTGAACCCAATTTAAAAAATACATGGCGATCTGCCCACCAGACACAGCCACAAACATTGCCCCCAAAGGAGAGCGACCCTTGACCAAGGGGTCACTCGCCGCAAATAAATCCCTGGTTGTCTAGTGGGCGCAATATTTTAAAAATGGTCAAATCTGCCCCCCTCCCCCCCCCCCCCCCCCAGCCACAAACCATGCCCCCGATGGGAAGTGACCCTTGCCCAAGAGGCCACTCCCCACAAATAAATCCCTGGTGGCCTTGTGGCCATACAAAAAAAATCAGCCGATCTGCCCACCCAGGGGGGCAGAAACGGCCAAATTAATGCTCTCCAAAGGGCAGCGACCCTTGCCCAAGGGGCCACACCCCACAAACAAATCCCTAGTGGTCTTGTGGGCCTAATTTGAAAAAAAACATGGCGATCTGGCCCCCTGGGGGGGGGGCAGACACAGCCACAAATATTGTCCCCAAAGGAGAGCGACCCTTGCCCAAGGGGTCACTCTCCACAAATAAATCCCTGGTGGCCCAGTGGGCCCTAGATCAATAAAAAGGCTAAATCTGCCCCTCCCACCTCCCCCATTGAGGCAGACAGCCAAAAATATAGCCCCCAATAAATACTTCCTGGTGGTCCAGTGGGCCTTTTTTTTTATTACTATTTTGCAAAATCTGCAAAGACAAAGCCAGAATGATTACCCCCATAAGGGGAAGAGACCCTTGCCTAAGGGGCCGCTCCCTTAAACAACAAAACACAATCGCCCTTTAAAAAAAAAAAAAAAAACCTGGGTCTAGTGGGCATTCCTGCTGCACGATCGCGCAACAGGAATGCTCAAAAGAGGCATCGGGGGAAAGGAAAACCCATTCTCCCGATGCCTCTTTTGTTTGAATACCCCCCTCCCCAGAGCCAAAACTCACCTCTTTCTTCCGCGACGCGCTGAAAGCAAATGGCTTCCAGCGTGTTTGGGAAGAAAGGGAAACCTCCAATGAAGTCAGCGCGCCTTGCGCTCTGACGCCATTGATGACGATTACGGGGGGCTGGAGGGAAGGGCTTCCCCTGCCTTCCCCGGTAAAAATACCCAGATCGGCGTCCCACGGGGGGAGTGCCAGCGCTTCCCCCGTGGGTGCCATGACTAGCTGGACTCATCATGAGCACACGCCCACTGTTTGCCATGACGAGCCCAGCTCGTCATGAGCATCGAAGGGATTAAATGTGTGTGTGTGTATATGTGTGTGTGTGTATATATGTGTGTGAAGAGGTTATATGACGTTACAACGCATACTTTTACCACGCATACCATTACAACGAAACTTTTACACCGCAGGCTCCATTTCAACTCATTCCATTACAACGCATGCCATTACAACGTAAGTATGGGTAAGTATTTTTTATTGTAAGTGTTGGATAGTGTAGGGGTTTAATTGAATATTCTAACTCCAGGGGGGCGTAACAGTAGGGAATGTGTTGGATAGTGTAGGGGTTAAAATTAAATTTAATACTTACCCATACTTGCGTTGTAATGAAGGACCGGGTTTTAGAACCCAGCGGCGTCAGGGAAAACGCCCGATGCCTTAGAGTTCCCCTATCTTGGCAAACAGAGACTTGGGATACTTCTTGATGACGTCAAAGACCAAAGTTTATTGGCTGCAACCAGGAACAGAGATCTACGAAACACACACGGGTGGTTCGCTAGAGACTGCACAAATTCAATGAGCGAAGCATGGTCTTTTATGCCAAAAATCAAGCCTCAGGCAACATTCCAAATTAACATTGAGTTCATACAAACCGACCAATAGAAATGTGACATTTTAAAAGTAGCGTATGACGACAATCCCACTTTCCGTTGTCCAGCCCACCAGAAATGACCAAGCACATTCCATTATCCTGTTCAGTCAGGCCGGACAAACCCATCATAAACCCTCAACCCAAATCAGTGATTATGTTGTGAAAGAAAGAACAGAAACAGATTGGAAGGAAGATAGATAGGTGGGAGCAGTGTACCATAAACTCGGGCCTGCCCTACTCTTTGATTTTATCTGACCAGCTGCTTAACAAGGAACTGGCTCAGCGAGGTCAGCCTCGGGCAAGGAGTCAGTTCGGCCAGGTCACTCAGAAGTCAACTAAGGCATACGTGTCTCAAGGACTCGTTCGGCCGTAGTCATCGGCCTATGTGAGGGCAACCACACAAAATGGCTGCCGTATATAAAATGGAACCCGGAGGTTCAAACTAAATCCTTGAATACGGAGTGTTCTCATCGATCGATTCATGCGAAAACACTCATACACGCTACACTCGTGATTTGCGGTCTGCTGTCACCAAAATCGTCTATTTCCGACGACCTTATTGAACGGGTTCGGAACACCCGAACCAGACCCACAACTCACGGAACTACAGTAATGGCATGCGTTGTAATGGTCCCAGCGTTGTAAAAGTTTTGTTGTAATGGTAGTGCGTGGTAATAGTTGCGTTGTAAAGGATGTTCCCTGTGTGAAAAAAAAAATATATATAATATATATATATATATATATATATATATATATATATATATATATATATATATATATATATATATATATATATATATATATATATATATATACACGCTCCACTTTCACTACGGTAAAAGAATTGACGGCACTCCACAACTCATATTCTGCAAGACTCTGTATATTTTCTCATAAAAACAGGATGCGTTTCGGCATCACGCCTTTGTCTGCTGTGACTGGCGCCAAATTCATTGATGTTTTAAATAGTTATGTCACGACATCATTCTCTTGTTCAATCAACACAAAAGAAGGACTTAATAGTCTATATACTCACACATCTATACATAGCAGCCATCTTATAGTGGGTTACAACATTATACGAATCAGATGGCATTATTTGCTAAACAAACATTATTGAGCCCTGGATGGGCAAACTAAAATTTAAAGAAGGGGACACCAATCATGAAAAAACAATTCATAATTTAAATCAGCGTCGAATCTCTCGTTAATAACAACGTTTTGAAAAAAAGTTCAATTCATTATTACAGACTGTGACAGAAACAAGTATCACTGAGCTACAGGGGATTTTTACCTCTGTTAGCCAAGATGGCTGGCTAATTCTTCCCCTATGTTCAGGCCTAGTGGATGCCTAGTACGGAGGTCAATAATGAACCTCGACTCCAGTTTTCTCATTTGTAATTCTGTTATTTCCTCGATCTTTGGGGGGTATTTGATCTAAGCAGTGAAATTTCAAGAGATTACGATCACTCTTGTGTTTTAAGGCAAAGTGTCTTGCTACGGGATAGTTTGGGTCATGGTGTTCAGTCGCTCTTGCGTGTTCTAAAATCCGCTTTTTGACAGGGTGAATGGAGCTCCCAACATAATATAGTTTGCACAGGCATTCCAAACGATATACACAAAAAGGGGTTGTACAAGTGAGGAATTTGTTAATTTTCCTCACTGTCCCTGTGTCTGGAATCTCATATGAGATGACTTTTTCACTTGACTGGCAGGCTTTACAATTTTGGCATGGGAAAAACGCTGTCAGGTTTCCCAGTCGTGGTGATCTCGGAATGGTGTCAAAGTGGCTGTGTATTAGAGTGTCTTTTAAGGACCTACTCCTCCTATAAGTGATTTTTGGATGGGGTGATAGTTGTTTACCGATGGCTACATCTGTTTTGAGGATATTCCAGTGACGACTCATAATGTTATAAATCCTTGAAGAGTCGTTGGAAAAAGTTGTGATAAAGCGAGGGGTGTTATCTTCCCTGCCTTCGTTTCTTTTTTTCACTTGCTTGAACAGACTCTTCTCGAGATTTAATGAGCCTTCTCATAAGCTTTTTTCAAAATGTCATCAGAATATCCTCTCAATTTGAATCTTTCTATAGATTCTTGAGCTGCTTGCTCAAAATCCTCAGTGAGCGTGCAGTTTCTTTTGAGGCGCAATAGTTCCCCAAATGGTATACTGTTCTTTAAAGGTTTGGGGTGACAACTGCTTGCTTCTAATGTGGAATTCCCGGCTGTAGCCTTTCGAAAAAGGGAAGTACATATTTTGCCATCTTTAATGGAAACCTTTAAGTCAAGGAAGTCAACCTCTTGACTACTTATCATGCCACTCAGATGTAAGTTGAGATCATTATTATTCAAGGTTTGAATAAATAGCTCTTCTTCATTTTTGGAGCCTTTCCAGAAAATGAATAGATCGTCAATATACCGGTGCCACCCGATAATTGACGTGACCCATCTCTGGTTCTCATCGGACCAGGCCACTTGCTTCTCCCACCAGCCCACGAACAAGTTTGCGTAGCTGGGGGCGAAGCAGGTGCCCATCGCCGTCCCTCTCTTTTGCCTATAGTATTGTTTCTGAAACAAAAAGATGTTATTGTGCAGACAAAAATGCAAGAATTCAATCAGCATAGTATTGTTTCATGTATTTCAAAGAGCGAGTCTTTAAAAAGTACTGCACTGCTTGTATGCCATGGTTATGTGCTATGCAGGTATATAATCCTGTAACATCCAGCACTATCATCAACATGTCAGCTTCCCAGGGTGTGTCCGAGATGATGCGAATGAAATCAGATGTGTCCCTGAGATATGAAGGGAGAGATTTGACATGCTCAATCAAAGAAATCTAGGAATTGTGACATCTTCTCAGTTAAACTGCCCTTTGAAGAAATTATTGGCCTTCCTTGTGGCAGTGTGGAGTGTTTATGGACTTATGGTAAATGATAAAAAGTCGGAGTTATAGGTTGTTGGCATGTCAAAAACTTCAATTCATTTGCGTCCAACATCCCCTCTGCTGACCACT